>NW_026262593.1:44947705-45669925 GCF_021869535.1 Mytilus californianus
TATTGTAAAAAGTCTTTAGAATAATAGTTAACTGCCATCTAAAGAATCTTGTTAAATTGCCTTCATGATCTGGAAATGCTTAAAGGAATGTAAGGCATGCTGTAAAATGTGGAATGGACTTTACTATCATTTTTCATGATTTGGTGCTTAAACTGTTTCTTTCAGTCAGATTAACTATAAATAGAGTTGGCAATCCAATAATTCCTCCTGAATCATCATGTTTTACTTCTGTGTTGATTTGAAACATCATATATTTGGGTTTTGTTCACTCCTTAAGTAAAAATGGCAAGATGAAAAAAAAGGTAAAATCTGCCAGCTGGGGTAGGGGTATAATCTTTAAATTTTTTGGGGTAAGGAATAAGTGCAGACTAGTATTCTTTATTGTAATATGTTTCCTAGTAAGAAGTCTATGCATCATAGGTGTTATGACTGGTTTCAAGTTTGTGATGTCTTGGTTAAGGTAGCACGGTAGTATTTGCATTCCGGAATTTAGGTTGCTCTTTTGTGTACCCTACCTAAGTCAATGTATTTGAACAGTGTGATTGGACAAAAAATACAGTATCAACTGAACATATTTTCCCAAACTGAGGGATGAATCAGGTGTAGAAAAATATGAAATAATTTTACATACAGGTGAAAATGAATTTTTGAGAATTTTTTTAAATTTTGTATTCACTGCATGATAAAAGACATAAAAGCACTAGTGGCCTTAGGTTTTTAAAGATAGCAAAAAAAGTAAACGGTCATGATACATATTTAAATTCATTTCTGAAAATTATAATGAAAGTACTTCAGTAAACTGTGTACATAGAATTTTGGGCAGTGCTAGGAAGTGGTGAAAAGTTTAAAAAGGCTATCATTATCCCTTATGGGCCAGGAAATACTACCGTGCCACCTTAACTGGAATATATATGTTTACAATAAATCAACAGAGGTCCTTTTTTCACCTATACAATTTGTAAGTTTATCAATAAAAAGTTGATTAAGGGCAACTAGAATAAAAACAGCCCTTAAATTCCACCCCTGGGAGTGAAAATTGCTGATTCAGCAAATTTTGCCTGATCTGTGGGTAATAATGTAAAAATTTACCTAGAAAGTAAAATTTGATTATTTTTTATGTAACTTGCAGTACATTTTTGATAATAAATGTTAATTTGCTTTAACTTTTCGCAGTGTCTGACACATGTGCAACAACTGGAATTTGAGACGCGACATATTTAGTTGTCTGTACGTCCTATAATTTTCACCGAAATAAGTAAAGTGCATAATTTTTTATTTTTTTCCACACAAGTACAGCTATACTAGTTTTCTTTAGGTTCAATTTGTAGTTCTGTGGTAACATGGCACCAGTGTGAGCTTTTTTGGAACCAGTTAGTGGTTTAGGGGTCCTTACTTATTCATTTAGCCCTCATATTTAGCTGAAATAGAGATAGTATTAGGGGTTTCTTTACATTGACAAGACAATTATTTGGACAAAGAATGTGATTAAGATTGTATATCAGCAAGATTAAATAGTTTATTCATTTTCCATGCAAATATGATGAATTGTTTTGATTTTCTGACCCTGAAATACACAATAAAGGTAAATTGATTATTTAAGGGGACATAATTTAACTTAATGCATACATGAGAAATAGACAAACAGTCATCTTAGAGATATATTCTAGTACATGTATTGTAAAAAGTCTTTAGAATAATAGTTAACTGCCATCTAAAGAATCTTGTTAAATTGCCTTCATGATCTGGAAATGCTTAAAGGAATGTAAGGCATGCTGTAAAATGTGGAATGGACTTTACTATCATTTTTCATGATTTGGTGCTTAAACTGTTTCTTTCAGTCAGATTAACTATAAATAGAGTTGGCAATCCAATAATTCCTCCTGAATCATCATGTTTTACTTCTGTGTTGATTTGAAACATCATATATTTGGGTTTTGTTCACTCCTTAAGTAAAAATGGCAAGATGAAAAAAAAGGTAAAATCTGCCAGCTGGGGTAGGGGTATAATCTTTAAATTTTTTGGGGTAAGGAATAAGTGCAGACTAGTATTCTTTATTGTAATATGTTTCCTAGTAAGAAGTCTATGCATCATAGGTGTTATGACTGGTTTCAAGTTTGTGATGTCTTGGTTAAGGTAGCACGGTAGTATTTGCATTCCGGAATTTAGGTTGCTCTTTTGTGTACCCTACCTAAGTCAATGTATTTGAACAGTGTGATTGGACAAAAAATACAGTATCAACTGAACATATTTTCCCAAACTGAGGGATGAATCAGGTGTAGAAAAATATGAAATAATTTTACATACAGGTGAAAATGAATTTTTGAGAATTTTTTTAAATTTTGTATTCACTGCATGATAAAAGACATAAAAGCACTAGTGGCCTTAGGTTTTTAAAGATAGCAAAAAAAGTAAACGGTCATGATACATATTTAAATTCATTTCTGAAAATTATAATGAAAGTACTTCAGTAAACTGTGTACATAGAATTTTGGGCAGTGCTAGGAAGTGGTGAAAAGTTTAAAAAGGCTATCATTATCCCTTATGGGCCAGGAAATACTACCGTGCCACCTTAACTGGAATATATATGTTTACAATAAATCAACAGAGGTCCTTTTTTCACCTATACAATTTGTAAGTTTATCAATAAAAAGTTGATTAAGGGCAACTAGAATAAAAACAGCCCTTAAATTCCACCCCTGGGAGTGAAAATTGCTGATTCAGTAAATTTTGCCTGATCTGTGGGTAATAATGTAAAAATTTACCTAGAAAGTAAAATTTGATTATTTTTTATGTAACTTGCAGTACATTTTTGATAATAAATGTTAATTTGCTTTAACTTTTCGCAGTGTCTGACACATGTGCAACAACTGGAATTTGAGACGCGACATATTTAGTTGTCTGTACGTCCTATAATTTTCACCGAAATAAGTAAAGTGCATAATTTTTTATTTTTTTCCACACAAGTACAGCTATACTAGTTTTCTTTAGGTTCAATTTGTAGTTCTGTGGTAACATGGCACCAGTGTGAGCTTTTTTGGAACCAGTTAGTGGTTTAGGGGTCCTTACTTATTCATTTAGCCCTCATATTTAGCTGAAATAGAGATAGTATTAGGGGTTTCTTTACATTGACAAGACAATTATTTGGACAAAGAATGTGATTAAGATTGTATATCAGCAAGATTAAATAGTTTATTCATTTTCCATGCAAATATGATGAATTGTTTTGATTTTCTGACCCTGAAATACACAATAAAGGTAAATTGATTATTTAAGGGGACATAATTTAACTTAATGCATACATGAGAAATAGACAAACAGTCATCTTAGAGATATATTCTAGTACATGTATTGTAAAAAGTCTTTAGAATAATAGTTAACTGCCATCTAAAGAATCTTGTTAAATTGCCTTCATGATCTGGAAATGCTTAAAGGAATGTAAGGCATGCTGTAAAATGTGGAATGGACTTTACTATCATTTTTCATGATTTGGTGCTTAAACTGTTTCTTTCAGTCAGATTAACTATAAATAGAGTTGGCAATCCAATAATTCCTCCTGAATCATCATGTTTTACTTCTGTGTTGATTTGAAACATCATATATTTGGGTTTTGTTCACTCCTTAAGTAAAAATGGCAAGATGAAAAAAAAAGGTAAAATCTGCCAGCTGGGGTAGGGGTATAATCTTTAAATTTTTTGGGGTAAGGAATAAGTGCAGACTAGTATTCTTTATTGTAATATGTTTCCTAGTAAGAAGTCTATGCATCATAGGTGTTATGACTGGTTTCAAGTTTGTGATGTCTTGGTTAAGGTAGCACGGTAGTATTTGCATTCCGGAATTTAGGTTGCTCTTTTGTGTACCCTACCTAAGTCAATGTATTTGAACAGTGTGATTGGACAAAAAATACAGTATCAACTGAACATATTTTCCCAAACTGAGGGATGAATCAGGTGTAGAAAAATATGAAATAATTTTACATACAGGTGAAAATGAATTTTTGAGAATTTTTTTAAATTTTGTATTCACTGCATGATAAAAGACATAAAAGCACTAGTGGCCTTAGGTTTTTAAAGATAGCAAAAAAAGTAAACGGTCATGATACATATTTAAATTCATTTCTGAAAATTATAATGAAAGTACTTCAGTAAACTGTGTACATAGAATTTTGGGCAGTGCTAGGAAGTGGTGAAAAGTTTAAAAAGGCTATCATTATCCCTTATGGGCCAGGAAATACTACCGTGCCACCTTAACTGGAATATATATGTTTACAATAAATCAACAGAGGTCCTTTTTTCACCTATACAATTTGTAAGTTTATCAATAAAAAGTTGATTAAGGGCAACTAGAATAAAAACAGCCCTTAAATTCCACCCCTGGGAGTGAAAATTGCTGATTCAGCAAATTTTGCCTGATCTGTGGGTAATAATGTAAAAATTTACCTAGAAAGTAAAATTTGATTATTTTTTATGTAACTTGCAGTACATTTTTGATAATAAATGTTAATTTGCTTTAACTTTTCGCAGTGTCTGACACATGTGCAACAACTGGAATTTGAGACGCGACATATTTAGTTGTCTGTACGTCCTATAATTTTCACCGAAATAAGTAAAGTGCATAATTTTTTATTTTTTTCCACACAAGTACAGCTATACTAGTTTTCTTTAGGTTCAATTTGTAGTTCTGTGGTAACATGGCACCAGTGTGAGCTTTTTTGGAACCAGTTAGTGGTTTAGGGGTCCTTACTTATTCATTTAGCCCTCATATTTAGCTGAAATAGAGATAGTATTAGGGGTTTCTTTACATTGACAAGACAATTATTTGGACAAAGAATGTGATTAAGATTGTATATCAGCAAGATTAAATAGTTTATTCATTTTCCATGCAAATATGATGAATTGTTTTGATTTTCTGACCCTGAAATACACAATAAAGGTAAATTGATTATTTAAGGGGACATAATTTAACTTAATGCATACATGAGAAATAGACAAACAGTCATCTTAGAGATATATTCTAGTACATGTATTGTAAAAAGTCTTTAGAATAATAGTTAACTGCCATCTAAAGAATCTTGTTAAATTGCCTTCATGATCTGGAAATGCTTAAAGGAATGTAAGGCATGCTGTAAAATGTGGAATGGACTTTACTATCATTTTTCATGATTTGGTGCTTAAACTGTTTCTTTCAGTCAGATTAACTATAAATAGAGTTGGCAATCCAATAATTCCTCCTGAATCATCATGTTTTACTTCTGTGTTGATTTGAAACATCATATATTTGGGTTTTGTTCACTCCTTAAGTAAAAATGGCAAGATGAAAAAAAAAGGTAAAATCTGCCAGCTGGGGTAGGGGTATAATCTTTAAATTTTTTGGGGTAAGGAATAAGTGCAGACTAGTATTCTTTATTGTAATATGTTTCCTAGTAAGAAGTCTATGCATCATAGGTGTTATGACTGGTTTCAAGTTTGTGATGTCTTGGTTAAGGTAGCACGGTAGTATTTGCATTCCGGAATTTAGGTTGCTCTTTTGTGTACCCTACCTAAGTCAATGTATTTGAACAGTGTGATTGGACAAAAAATACAGTATCAACTGAACATATTTTCCCAAACTGAGGGATGAATCAGGTGTAGAAAAATATGAAATAATTTTACATACAGGTGAAAATGAATTTTTGAGAATTTTTTTAAATTTTGTATTCACTGCATGATAAAAGACATAAAAGCACTAGTGGCCTTAGGTTTTTAAAGATAGCAAAAAAAGTAAACGGTCATGATACATATTTAAATTCATTTCTGAAAATTATAATGAAAGTACTTCAGTAAACTGTGTACATAGAATTTTGGGCAGTGCTAGGAAGTGGTGAAAAGTTTAAAAAGGCTATCATTATCCCTTATGGGCCAGGAAATACTACCGTGCCACCTTAACTGGAATATATATGTTTACAATAAATCAACAGAGGTCCTTTTTTCACCTATACAATTTGTAAGTTTATCAATAAAAAGTTGATTAAGGGCAACTAGAATAAAAACAGCCCTTAAATTCCACCCCTGGGAGTGAAAATTGCTGATTCAGCAAATTTTGCCTGATCTGTGGGTAATAATGTAAAAATTTACCTAGAAAGTAAAATTTGATTATTTTTTATGTAACTTGCAGTACATTTTTGATAATAAATGTTAATTTGCTTTAACTTTTCGCAGTGTCTGACACATGTGCAACAACTGGAATTTGAGACGCGACATATTTAGTTGTCTGTACGTCCTATAATTTTCACCGAAATAAGTAAAGTGCATAATTTTTTATTTTTTTCCACACAAGTACAGCTATACTAGTTTTCTTTAGGTTCAATTTGTAGTTCTGTGGTAACATGGCACCAGTGTGAGCTTTTTTGGAACCAGTTAGTGGTTTAGGGGTCCTTACTTATTCATTTAGCCCTCATATTTAGCTGAAATAGAGATAGTATTAGGGGTTTCTTTACATTGACAAGACAATTATTTGGACAAAGAATGTGATTAAGATTGTATATCAGCAAGATTAAATAGTTTATTCATTTTCCATGCAAATATGATGAATTGTTTTGATTTTCTGACCCTGAAATACACAATAAAGGTAAATTGATTATTTAAGGGGACATAATTTAACTTAATGCATACATGAGAAATAGACAAACAGTCATCTTAGAGATATATTCTAGTACATGTATTGTAAAAAGTCTTTAGAATAATAGTTAACTGCCATCTAAAGAATCTTGTTAAATTGCCTTCATGATCTGGAAATGCTTAAAGGAATGTAAGGCATGCTGTAAAATGTGGAATGGACTTTACTATCATTTTTCATGATTTGGTGCTTAAACTGTTTCTTTCAGTCAGATTAACTATAAATAGAGTTGGCAATCCAATAATTCCTCCTGAATCATCATGTTTTACTTCTGTGTTGATTTGAAACATCATATATTTGGGTTTTGTTCACTCCTTAAGTAAAAATGGCAAGATGAAAAAAAAAGGTAAAATCTGCCAGCTGGGGTAGGGGTATAATCTTTAAATTTTTTGGGGTAAGGAATAAGTGCAGACTAGTATTCTTTATTGTAATATGTTTCCTAGTAAGAAGTCTATGCATCATAGGTGTTATGACTGGTTTCAAGTTTGTGATGTCTTGGTTAAGGTAGCACGGTAGTATTTGCATTCCGGAATTTAGGTTGCTCTTTTGTGTACCCTACCTAAGTCAATGTATTTGAACAGTGTGATTGGACAAAAAATACAGTATCAACTGAACATATTTTCCCAAACTGAGGGATGAATCAGGTGTAGAAAAATATGAAATAATTTTACATACAGGTGAAAATGAATTTTTGAGAATTTTTTTAAATTTTGTATTCACTGCATGATAAAAGACATAAAAGCACTAGTGGCCTTAGGTTTTTAAAGATAGCAAAAAAAGTAAACGGTCATGATACATATTTAAAATCATTTCTGAAAATTATAATGAAAGTACTTCAGTAAACTGTGTACATAGAATTTTGGGCAGTGCTAGGAAGTGGTGAAAAGTTTAAAAAGGCTATCATTATCCCTTATGGGCCAGGAAATACTACCGTGCCACCTTAACTGGAATATATATGTTTACAATAAATCAACAGAGGTCCTTTTTTCACCTATACAATTTGTAAGTTTATCAATAAAAAGTTGATTAAGGGCAACTAGAATAAAAACAGCCCTTAAATTCCACCCCTGGGAGTGAAAATTGCTGATTCAGCAAATTTTGCCTGATCTGTGGGTAATAATGTAAAAATTTACCTAGAAAGTAAAATTTGATTATTTTTTATGTAACTTGCAGTACATTTTTGATAATAAATGTTAATTTGCTTTAACTTTTCGCAGTGTCTGACACATGTGCAACAACTGGAATTTGAGACGCGACATATTTAGTTGTCTGTACGTCCTATAATTTTCACCGAAATAAGTAAAGTGCATAATTTTTTATTTTTTTCCACACAAGTACAGCTATACTAGTTTTCTTTAGGTTCAATTTGTAGTTCTGTGGTAACATGGCACCAGTGTGAGCTTTTTTGGAACCAGTTAGTGGTTTAGGGGTCCTTACTTATTCATTTAGCCCTCATATTTAGCTGAAATAGAGATAGTATTAGGGGTTTCTTTACATTGACAAGACAATTATTTGGACAAAGAATGTGATTAAGATTGTATATCAGCAAGATTAAATAGTTTATTCATTTTCCATGCAAATATGATGAATTGTTTTGATTTTCTGACCCTGAAATACACAATAAAGGTAAATTGATTATTTAAGGGGACATAATTTAACTTAATGCATACATGAGAAATAGACAAACAGTCATCTTAGAGATATATTCTAGTACATGTATTGTAAAAAGTCTTTAGAATAATAGTTAACTGCCATCTAAAGAATCTTGTTAAATTGCCTTCATGATCTGGAAATGCTTAAAGGAATGTAAGGCATGCTGTAAAATGTGGAATGGACTTTACTATCATTTTTCATGATTTGGTGCTTAAACTGTTTCTTTCAGTCAGATTAACTATAAATAGAGTTGGCAATCCAATAATTCCTCCTGAATCATCATGTTTTACTTCTGTGTTGATTTGAAACATCATATATTTGGGTTTTGTTCACTCCTTAAGTAAAAATGGCAAGATGAAAAAAAAAGGTAAAATCTGCCAGCTGGGGTAGGGGTATAATCTTTAAATTTTTTGGGGTAAGGAATAAGTGCAGACTAGTATTCTTTATTGTAATATGTTTCCTAGTAAGAAGTCTATGCATCATAGGTGTTATGACTGGTTTCAAGTTTGTGATGTCTTGGTTAAGGTAGCACGGTAGTATTTGCATTCCGGAATTTAGGTTGCTCTTTTGTGTACCCTACCTAAGTCAATGTATTTGAACAGTGTGATTGGACAAAAAATACAGTATCAACTGAACATATTTTCCCAAACTGAGGGATGAATCAGGTGTAGAAAAATATGAAATAATTTTACATACAGGTGAAAATGAATTTTTGAGAATTTTTTTAAATTTTGTATTCACTGCATGATAAAAGACATAAAAGCACTAGTGGCCTTAGGTTTTTAAAGATAGCAAAAAAAGTAAACGGTCATGATACATATTTAAATTCATTTCTGAAAATTATAATGAAAGTACTTCAGTAAACTGTGTACATAGAATTTTGGGCAGTGCTAGGAAGTGGTGAAAAGTTTAAAAAGGCTATCATTATCCCTTATGGGCCAGGAAATACTACCGTGCCACCTTAACTGGAATATATATGTTTACAATAAATCAACAGAGGTCCTTTTTTCACCTATACAATTTGTAAGTTTATCAATAAAAAGTTGATTAAGGGCAACTAGAATAAAAACAGCCCTTAAATTCCACCCCTGGGAGTGAAAATTGCTGATTCAGCAAATTTTGCCTGATCTGTGGGTAATAATGTAAAAATTTACCTAGAAAGTAAAATTTGATTATTTTTTATGTAACTTGCAGTACATTTTTGATAATAAATGTTAATTTGCTTTAACTTTTCGCAGTGTCTGACACATGTGCAACAACTGGAATTTGAGACGCGACATATTTAGTTGTCTGTACGTCCTATAATTTTCACCGAAATAAGTAAAGTGCATAATTTTTTATTTTTTTCCACACAAGTACAGCTATACTAGTTTTCTTTAGGTTCAATTTGTAGTTCTGTGGTAACATGGCACCAGTGTGAGCTTTTTTGGAACCAGTTAGTGGTTTAGGGGTCCTTACTTATTCATTTAGCCCTCATATTTAGCTGAAATAGAGATAGTATTAGGGGTTTCTTTACATTGACAAGACAATTATTTGGACAAAGAATGTGATTAAGATTGTATATCAGCAAGATTAAATAGTTTATTCATTTTCCATGCAAATATGATGAATTGTTTTGATTTTCTGACCCTGAAATACACAATAAAGGTAAATTGATTATTTAAGGGGACATAATTTAACTTAATGCATACATGAGAAATAGACAAACAGTCATCTTAGAGATATATTCTAGTACATGTATTGTAAAAAGTCTTTAGAATAATAGTTAACTGCCATCTAAAGAATCTTGTTAAATTGCCTTCATGATCTGGAAATGCTTAAAGGAATGTAAGGCATGCTGTAAAATGTGGAATGGACTTTACTATCATTTTTCATGATTTGGTGCTTAAACTGTTTCTTTCAGTCAGATTAACTATAAATAGAGTTGGCAATCCAATAATTCCTCCTGAATCATCATGTTTTACTTCTGCGTTGATTTGAAACATCATATATTTGGGTTTTGTTCACTCCTTAAGTAAAAATGGCAAGATGAAAAAAAAAGGTAAAATCTGCCAGCTGGGGTAGGGGTATAATCTTTAAATTTTTTGGGGTAAGGAATAAGTGCAGACTAGTATTCTTTATTGTAATATGTTTCCTAGTAAGAAGTCTATGCATCATAGGTGTTATGACTGGTTTCAAGTTTGTGATGTCTTGGTTAAGGTAGCACGGTAGTATTTGCATTCCGGAATTTAGGTTGCTCTTTTGTGTACCCTACCTAAGTCAATGTATTTGAACAGTGTGATTGGACAAAAAATACAGTATCAACTGAACATATTTTCCCAAACTGAGGGATGAATCAGGTGTAGAAAAATATGAAATAATTTTACATACAGGTGAAAATGAATTTTTGAGAATTTTTTTAAATTTTGTATTCACTGCATGATAAAAGACATAAAAGCACTAGTGGCCTTAGGTTTTTAAAGATAGCAAAAAAAGTAAACGGTCATGATACATATTTAAATTCATTTCTGAAAATTATAATGAAAGTACTTCAGTAAACTGTGTACATAGAATTTTGGGCAGTGCTAGGAAGTGGTGAAAAGTTTAAAAAGGCTATCATTATCCCTTATGGGCCAGGAAATACTACCGTGCCACCTTAACTGGAATATATATGTTTACAATAAATCAACAGAGGTCCTTTTTTCACCTATACAATTTGTAAGTTTATCAATAAAAAGTTGATTAAGGGCAACTAGAATAAAAACAGCCCTTAAATTCCACCCCTGGGAGTGAAAATTGCTGATTCAGCAAATTTTGCCTGATCTGTGGGTAATAATGTAAAAATTTACCTAGAAAGTAAAATTTGATTATTTTTTATGTAACTTGCAGTACATTTTTGATAATAAATGTTAATTTGCTTTAACTTTTCGCAGTGTCTGACACATGTGCAACAACTGGAATTTGAGACGCGACATATTTAGTTGTCTGTACGTCCTATAATTTTCACCGAAATAAGTAAAGTGCATAATTTTTTATTTTTTTCCACACAAGTACAGCTATACTAGTTTTCTTTAGGTTCAATTTGTAGTTCTGTGGTAACATGGCACCAGTGTGAGCTTTTTTGGAACCAGTTAGTGGTTTAGGGGTCCTTACTTATTCATTTAGCCCTCATATTTAGCTGAAATAGAGATAGTATTAGGGGTTTCTTTACATTGACAAGACAATTATTTGGACAAAGAATGTGATTAAGATTGTATATCAGCAAGATTAAATAGTTTATTCATTTTCCATGCAAATATGATGAATTGTTTTGATTTTCTGACCCTGAAATACACAATAAAGGTAAATTGATTATTTAAGGGGACATAATTTAACTTAATGCATACATGAGAAATAGACAAACAGTCATCTTAGAGATATATTCTAGTACATGTATTGTAAAAAGTCTTTAGAATAATAGTTAACTGCCATCTAAAGAATCTTGTTAAATTGCCTTCATGATCTGGAAATGCTTAAAGGAATGTAAGGCATGCTGTAAAATGTGGAATGGACTTTACTATCATTTTTCATGATTTGGTGCTTAAACTGTTTCTTTCAGTCAGATTAACTATAAATAGAGTTGGCAATTCAATAATTCCTCCTGAATCATCATGTTTTACTTCTGTGTTGATTTGAAACATCATATATTTGGGTTTTGTTCACTCCTTAAGTAAAAATGGCAAGATGAAAAAAAAAGGTAAAATCTGCCAGCTGGGGTAGGGGTATAATCTTTAAATTTTTTGGGGTAAGGAATAAGTGCAGACTAGTATTCTTTATTGTAATATGTTTCCTAGTAAGAAGTCTATGCATCATAGGTGTTATGACTGGTTTCAAGTTTGTGATGTCTTGGTTAAGGTAGCACGGTAGTATTTGCATTCCGGAATTTAGGTTGCTCTTTTGTGTACCCTACCTAAGTCAATGTATTTGAACAGTGTGATTGGACAAAAAATACAGTATCAACTGAACATATTTTCCCAAACTGAGGGATGAATCAGGTGTAGAAAAATATGAAATAATTTTACATACAGGTGAAAATGAATTTTTGAGAATTTTTTTAAATTTTGTATTCACTGCATGATAAAAGACATAAAAGCACTAGTGGCCTTAGGTTTTTAAAGATAGCAAAAAAAGTAAACGGTCATGATACATATTTAAATTCATTTCTGAAAATTATAATGAAAGTACTTCAGTAAACTGTGTACATAGAATTTTGGGCAGTGCTAGGAAGTGGTGAAAAGTTTAAAAAGGCTATCATTATCCCTTATGGGCCAGGAAATACTACCGTGCCACCTTAACTGGAATATATATGTTTACAATAAATCAACAGAGGTCCTTTTTTCACCTATACAATTTGTAAGTTTATCAATAAAAAGTTGATTAAGGGCAACTAGAATAAAAACAGCCCTTAAATTCCACCCCTGGGAGTGAAAATTGCTGATTCAGCAAATTTTGCCTGATCTGTGGGTAATAATGTAAAAATTTACCTAGAAAGTAAAATTTGATTATTTTTTATGTAACTTGCAGTACATTTTTGATAATAAATGTTAATTTGCTTTAACTTTTCGCAGTGTCTGACACATGTGCAACAACTGGAATTTGAGACGCGACATATTTAGTTGTCTGTACGTCCTATAATTTTCACCGAAATAAGTAAAGTGCATAATTTTTTATTTTTTTCCACACAAGTACAGCTATACTAGTTTTCTTTAGGTTCAATTTGTAGTTCTGTGGTAACATGGCACCAGTGTGAGCTTTTTTGGAACCAGTTAGTGGTTTAGGGGTCCTTACTTATTCATTTAGCCCTCATATTTAGCTGAAATAGAGATAGTATTAGGGGTTTCTTTACATTGACAAGACAATTATTTGGACAAAGAATGTGATTAAGATTGTATATCAGCAAGATTAAATAGTTTATTCATTTTCCATGCAAATATGATGAATTGTTTTGATTTTCTGACCCTGAAATACACAATAAAGGTAAATTGATTATTTAAGGGGACATAATTTAACTTAATGCATACATGAGAAATAGACAAACAGTCATCTTAGAGATATATTCTAGTACATGTATTGTAAAAAGTCTTTAGAATAATAGTTAACTGCCATCTAAAGAATCTTGTTAAATTGCCTTCATGATCTGGAAATGCTTAAAGGAATGTAAGGCATGCTGTAAAATGTGGAATGGACTTTACTATCATTTTTCATGATTTGGTGCTTAAACTGTTTCTTTCAGTCAGATTAACTATAAATAGAGTTGGCAATCCAATAATTCCTCCTGAATCATCATGTTTTACTTCTGTGTTGATTTGAAACATCATATATTTGGGTTTTGTTCACTCCTTAAGTAAAAATGGCAAGATGAAAAAAAAAGGTAAAATCTGCCAGCTGGGGTAGGGGTATAATCTTTAAATTTTTTGGGGTAAGGAATAAGTGCAGACTAGTATTCTTTATTGTAATATGTTTCCTAGTAAGAAGTCTATGCATCATAGGTGTTATGACTGGTTTCAAGTTTGTGATGTCTTGGTTAAGGTAGCACGGTAGTATTTGCATTCCGGAATTTAGGTTGCTCTTTTGTGTACCCTACCTAAGTCAATGTATTTGAACAGTGTGATTGGACAAAAAATACAGTATCAACTGAACATATTTTCCCAAACTGAGGGATGAATCAGGTGTAGAAAAATATGAAATAATTTTACATACAGGTGAAAATGAATTTTTGAGAATTTTTTTAAATTTTGTATTCACTGCATGATAAAAGACATAAAAGCACTAGTGGCCTTAGGTTTTTAAAGATAGCAAAAAAAGTAAACGGTCATGATACATATTTAAATTCATTTCTGAAAATTATAATGAAAGTACTTCAGTAAACTGTGTACATAGAATTTTGGGCAGTGCTAGGAAGTGGTGAAAAGTTTAAAAAGGCTATCATTATCCCTTATGGGCCAGGAAATACTACCGTGCCACCTTAACTGGAATATATATGTTTACAATAAATCAACAGAGGTCCTTTTTTCACCTATACAATTTGTAAGTTTATCAATAAAAAGTTGATTAAGGGCAACTAGAATAAAAACAGCCCTTAAATTCCACCCCTGGGAGTGAAAATTGCTGATTCAGCAAATTTTGCCTGATCTGTGGGTAATAATGTAAAAATTTACCTAGAAAGTAAAATTTGATTATTTTTTATGTAACTTGCAGTACATTTTTGATAATAAATGTTAATTTGCTTTAACTTTTCGCAGTGTCTGACACATGTGCAACAACTGGAATTTGAGACGCGACATATTTAGTTGTCTGTACGTCCTATAATTTTCACCGAAATAAGTAAAGTGCATAATTTTTTATTTTTTTCCACACAAGTACAGCTATACTAGTTTTCTTTAGGTTCAATTTGTAGTTCTGTGGTAACATGGCACCAGTGTGAGCTTTTTTGGAACCAGTTAGTGGTTTAGGGGTCCTTACTTATTCATTTAGCCCTCATATTTAGCTGAAATAGAGATAGTATTAGGGGTTTCTTTACATTGACAAGACAATTATTTGGACAAAGAATGTGATTAAGATTGTATATCAGCAAGATTAAATAGTTTATTCATTTTCCATGCAAATATGATGAATTGTTTTGATTTTCTGACCCTGAAATACACAATAAAGGTAAATTGATTATTTAAGGGGACATAATTTAACTTAATGCATACATGAGAAATAGACAAACAGTCATCTTAGAGATATATTCTAGTACATGTATTGTAAAAAGTCTTTAGAATAATAGTTAACTGCCATCTAAAGAATCTTGTTAAATTGCCTTCATGATCTGGAAATGCTTAAAGGAATGTAAGGCATGCTGTAAAATGTGGAATGGACTTTACTATCATTTTTCATGATTTGGTGCTTAAACTGTTTCTTTCAGTCAGATTAACTATAAATAGAGTTGGCAATCCAATAATTCCTCCTGAATCATCATGTTTTACTTCTGTGTTGATTTGAAACATCATATATTTGGGTTTTGTTCACTCCTTAAGTAAAAATGGCAAGATGAAAAAAAAAGGTAAAATCTGCCAGCTGGGGTAGGGGTATAATCTTTAAATTTTTTGGGGTAAGGAATAAGTGCAGACTAGTATTCTTTATTGTAATATGTTTCCTAGTAAGAAGTCTATGCATCATAGGTGTTATGACTGGTTTCAAGTTTGTGATGTCTTGGTTAAGGTAGCACGGTAGTATTTGCATTCCGGAATTTAGGTTGCTCTTTTGTGTACCCTACCTAAGTCAATGTATTTGAACAGTGTGATTGGACAAAAAATACAGTATCAACTGAACATATTTTCCCAAACTGAGGGATGAATCAGGTGTAGAAAAATATGAAATAATTTTACATACAGGTGAAAATGAATTTTTGAGAATTTTTTTAAATTTTGTATTCACTGCATGATAAAAGACATAAAAGCACTAGTGGCCTTAGGTTTTTAAAGATAGCAAAAAAAGTAAACGGTCATGATACATATTTAAATTCATTTCTGAAAATTATAATGAAAGTACTTCAGTAAACTGTGTACATAGAATTTTGGGCAGTGCTAGGAAGTGGTGAAAAGTTTAAAAAGGCTATCATTATCCCTTATGGGCCAGGAAATACTACCGTGCCACCTTAACTGGAATATATATGTTTACAATAAATCAACAGAGGTCCTTTTTTCACCTATACAATTTGTAAGTTTATCAATAAAAAGTTGATTAAGGGCAACTAGAATAAAAACAGCCCTTAAATTCCACCCCTGGGAGTGAAAATTGCTGATTCAGCAAATTTTGCCTGATCTGTGGGTAATAATGTAAAAATTTACCTAGAAAGTAAAATTTGATTATTTTTTATGTAACTTGCAGTACATTTTTGATAATAAATGTTAATTTGCTTTAACTTTTCGCAGTGTCTGACACATGTGCAACAACTGGAATTTGAGACGCGACATATTTAGTTGTCTGTACGTCCTATAATTTTCACCGAAATAAGTAAAGTGCATAATTTTTTATTTTTTTCCACACAAGTACAGCTATACTAGTTTTCTTTAGGTTCAATTTGTAGTTCTGTGGTAACATGGCACCAGTGTGAGCTTTTTTGGAACCAGTTAGTGGTTTAGGGGTCCTTACTTATTCATTTAGCCCTCATATTTAGCTGAAATAGAGATAGTATTAGGGGTTTCTTTACATTGACAAGACAATTATTTGGACAAAGAATGTGATTAAGATTGTATATCAGCAAGATTAAATAGTTTATTCATTTTCCATGCAAATATGATGAATTGTTTTGATTTTCTGACCCTGAAATACACAATAAAGGTAAATTGATTATTTAAGGGGACATAATTTAACTTAATGCATACATGAGAAATAGACAAACAGTCATCTTAGAGATATATTCTAGTACATGTATTGTAAAAAGTCTTTAGAATAATAGTTAACTGCCATCTAAAGAATCTTGTTAAATTGCCTTCATGATCTGGAAATGCTTAAAGGAATGTAAGGCATGCTGTAAAATGTGGAATGGACTTTACTATCATTTTTCATGATTTGGTGCTTAAACTGTTTCTTTCAGTCAGATTAACTATAAATAGAGTTGGCAATCCAATAATTCCTCCTGAATCATCATGTTTTACTTCTGTGTTGATTTGAAACATCATATATTTGGGTTTTGTTCACTCCTTAAGTAAAAATGGCAAGATGAAAAAAAAAGGTAAAATCTGCCAGCTGGGGTAGGGGTATAATCTTTAAATTTTTTGGGGTAAGGAATAAGTGCAGACTAGTATTCTTTATTGTAATATGTTTCCTAGTAAGAAGTCTATGCATCATAGGTGTTATGACTGGTTTCAAGTTTGTGATGTCTTGGTTAAGGTAGCACGGTAGTATTTGCATTCCGGAATTTAGGTTGCTCTTTTGTGTACCCTACCTAAGTCAATGTATTTGAACAGTGTGATTGGACAAAAAATACAGTATCAACTGAACATATTTTCCCAAACTGAGGGATGAATCAGGTGTAGAAAAATATGAAATAATTTTACATACAGGTGAAAATGAATTTTTGAGAATTTTTTTAAATTTTGTATTCACTGCATGATAAAAGACATAAAAGCACTAGTGGCCTTAGGTTTTTAAAGATAGCAAAAAAAGTAAACGGTCATGATACATATTTAAATTCATTTCTGAAAATTATAATGAAAGTACTTCAGTAAACTGTGTACATAGAATTTTGGGCAGTGCTTGGAAGTGGTGAAAAGTTTAAAAAGGCTATCATTATCCCTTATGGGCCAGGAAATACTACCGTGCCACCTTAACTGGAATATATATGTTTACAATAAATCAACAGAGGTCCTTTTTTCACCTATACAATTTGTAAGTTTATCAATAAAAAGTTGATTAAGGGCAACTAGAATAAAAACAGCCCTTAAATTCCACCCCTGGGAGTGAAAATTGCTGATTCAGCAAATTTTGCCTGATCTGTGGGTAATAATGTAAAAATTTACCTAGAAAGTAAAATTTGATTATTTTTTATGTAACTTGCAGTACATTTTTGATAATAAATGTTAATTTGCTTTAACTTTTCGCAGTGTCTGACACATGTGCAACAACTGGAATTTGAGACGCGACATATTTAGTTGTCTGTACGTCCTATAATTTTCACCGAAATAAGTAAAGTGCATAATTTTTTATTTTTTTCCACACAAGTACAGCTATACTAGTTTTCTTTAGGTTCAATTTGTAGTTCTGTGGTAACATGGCACCAGTGTGAGCTTTTTTGGAACCAGTTAGTGGTTTAGGGGTCCTTACTTATTCATTTAGCCCTCATATTTAGCTGAAATAGAGATAGTATTAGGGGTTTCTTTACATTGACAAGACAATTATTTGGACAAAGAATGTGATTAAGATTGTATATCAGCAAGATTAAATAGTTTATTCATTTTCCATGCAAATATGATGAATTGTTTTGATTTTCTGACCCTGAAATACACAATAAAGGTAAATTGATTATTTAAGGGGACATAATTTAACTTAATGCATACATGAGAAATAGACAAACAGTCATCTTAGAGATATATTCTAGTACATGTATTGTAAAAAGTCTTTAGAATAATAGTTAACTGCCATCTAAAGAATCTTGTTAAATTGCCTTCATGATCTGGAAATGCTTAAAGGAATGTAAGGCATGCTGTAAAATGTGGAATGGACTTTACTATCATTTTTCATGATTTGGTGCTTAAACTGTTTCTTTCAGTCAGATTAACTATAAATAGAGTTGGCAATCCAATAATTCCTCCTGAATCATCATGTTTTACTTCTGTGTTGATTTGAAACATCATATATTTGGGTTTTGTTCACTCCTTAAGTAAAAATGGCAAGATGAAAAAAAAAGGTAAAATCTGCCAGCTGGGGTAGGGGTATAATCTTTAAATTTTTTGGGGTAAGGAATAAGTGCAGACTAGTATTCTTTATTGTAATATGTTTCCTAGTAAGAAGTCTATGCATCATAGGTGTTATGACTGGTTTCAAGTTTGTGATGTCTTGGTTAAGGTAGCACGGTAGTATTTGCATTCCGGAATTTAGGTTGCTCTTTTGTGTACCCTACCTAAGTCAATGTATTTGAACAGTGTGATTGGACAAAAAATACAGTATCAACTGAACATATTTTCCCAAACTGAGGGATGAATCAGGTGTAGAAAAATATGAAATAATTTTACATACAGGTGAAAATGAATTTTTGAGAATTTTTTTAAATTTTGTATTCACTGCATGATAAAAGACATAAAAGCACTAGTGGCCTTAGGTTTTTAAAGATAGCAAAAAAAGTAAACGGTCATGATACATATTTAAATTCATTTCTGAAAATTATAATGAAAGTACTTCAGTAAACTGTGTACATAGAATTTTGGGCAGTGCTAGGAAGTGGTGAAAAGTTTAAAAAGGCTATCATTATCCCTTATGGGCCAGGAAATACTACCGTGCCACCTTAACTGGAATATATATGTTTACAATAAATCAACAGAGGTCCTTTTTTCACCTATACAATTTGTAAGTTTATCAATAAAAAGTTGATTAAGGGCAACTAGAATAAAAACAGCCCTTAAATTCCACCCCTGGGAGTGAAAATTGCTGATTCAGCAAATTTTGCCTGATCTGTGGGTAATAATGTAAAAATTTACCTAGAAAGTAAAATTTGATTATTTTTTATGTAACTTGCAGTACATTTTTGATAATAAATGTTAATTTGCTTTAACTTTTCGCAGTGTCTGACACATGTGCAACAACTGGAATTTGAGACGCGACATATTTAGTTGTCTGTACGTCCTATAATTTTCACCGAAATAAGTAAAGTGCATAATTTTTTATTTTTTTCCACACAAGTACAGCTATACTAGTTTTCTTTAGGTTCAATTTGTAGTTCTGTGGTAACATGGCACCAGTGTGAGCTTTTTTGGAACCAGTTAGTGGTTTAGGGGTCCTTACTTATTCATTTAGCCCTCATATTTAGCTGAAATAGAGATAGTATTAGGGGTTTCTTTACATTGACAAGACAATTATTTGGACAAAGAATGTGATTAAGATTGTATATCAGCAAGATTAAATAGTTTATTCATTTTCCATGCAAATATGATGAATTGTTTTGATTTTCTGACCCTGAAATACACAATAAAGGTAAATTGATTATTTAAGGGGACATAATTTAACTTAATGCATACATGAGAAATAGACAAACAGTCATCTTAGAGATATATTCTAGTACATGTATTGTAAAAAGTCTTTAGAATAATAGTTAACTGCCATCTAAAGAATCTTGTTAAATTGCCTTCATGATCTGGAAATGCTTAAAGGAATGTAAGGCATGCTGTAAAATGTGGAATGGACTTTACTATCATTTTTCATGATTTGGTGCTTAAACTGTTTCTTTCAGTCAGATTAACTATAAATAGAGTTGGCAATCCAATAATTCCTCCTGAATCATCATGTTTTACTTCTGTGTTGATTTGAAACATCATATATTTGGGTTTTGTTCACTCCTTAAGTAAAAATGGCAAGATGAAAAAAAAAGGTAAAATCTGCCAGCTGGGGTAGGGGTATAATCTTTAAATTTTTTGGGGTAAGGAATAAGTGCAGACTAGTATTCTTTATTGTAATATGTTTCCTAGTAAGAAGTCTATGCATCATAGGTGTTATGACTGGTTTCAAGTTTGTGATGTCTTGGTTAAGGTAGCACGGTAGTATTTGCATTCCGGAATTTAGGTTGCTCTTTTGTGTACCCTACCTAAGTCAATGTATTTGAACAGTGTGATTGGACAAAAAATACAGTATCAACTGAACATATTTTCCCAAACTGAGGGATGAATCAGGTGTAGAAAAATATGAAATAATTTTACATACAGGTGAAAATGAATTTTTGAGAATTTTTTTAAATTTTGTATTCACTGCATGATAAAAGACATAAAAGCACTAGTGGCCTTAGGTTTTTAAAGATAGCAAAAAAAGTAAACGGTCATGATACATATTTAAATTCATTTCTGAAAATTATAATGAAAGTACTTCAGTAAACTGTGTACATAGAATTTTGGGCAGTGCTAGGAAGTGGTGAAAAGTTTAAAAAGGCTATCATTATCCCTTATGGGCCAGGAAATACTACCGTGCCACCTTAACTGGAATATATATGTTTACAATAAATCAACAGAGGTCCTTTTTTCACCTATACAATTTGTAAGTTTATCAATAAAAAGTTGATTAAGGGCAACTAGAATAAAAACAGCCCTTAAATTCCACCCCTGGGAGTGAAAATTGCTGATTCAGCAAATTTTGCCTGATCTGTGGGTAATAATGTAAAAATTTACCTAGAAAGTAAAATTTGATTATTTTTTATGTAACTTGCAGTACATTTTTGATAATAAATGTTAATTTGCTTTAACTTTTCGCAGTGTCTGACACATGTGCAACAACTGGAATTTGAGACGCGACATATTTAGTTGTCTGTACGTCCTATAATTTTCACCGAAATAAGTAAAGTGCATAATTTTTTATTTTTTTCCACACAAGTACAGCTATACTAGTTTTCTTTAGGTTCAATTTGTAGTTCTGTGGTAACATGGCACCAGTGTGAGCTTTTTTGGAACCAGTTAGTGGTTTAGGGGTCCTTACTTATTCATTTAGCCCTCATATTTAGCTGAAATAGAGATAGTATTAGGGGTTTCTTTACATTGACAAGACAATTATTTGGACAAAGAATGTGATTAAGATTGTATATCAGCAAGATTAAATAGTTTATTCATTTTCCATGCAAATATGATGAATTGTTTTGATTTTCTGACCCTGAAATACACAATAAAGGTAAATTGATTATTTAAGGGGACATAATTTAACTTAATGCATACATGAGAAATAGACAAACAGTCATCTTAGAGATATATTCTAGTACATGTATTGTAAAAAGTCTTTAGAATAATAGTTAACTGCCATCTAAAGAATCTTGTTAAATTGCCTTCATGATCTGGAAATGCTTAAAGGAATGTAAGGCATGCTGTAAAATGTGGAATGGACTTTACTATCATTTTTCATGATTTGGTGCTTAAACTGTTTCTTTCAGTCAGATTAACTATAAATAGAGTTGGCAATCCAATAATTCCTCCTGAATCATCATGTTTTACTTCTGTGTTGATTTGAAACATCATATATTTGGGTTTTGTTCACTCCTTAAGTAAAAATGGCAAGATGAAAAAAAAAGGTAAAATCTGCCAGCTGGGGTAGGGGTATAATCTTTAAATTTTTTGGGGTAAGGAATAAGTGCAGACTAGTATTCTTTATTGTAATATGTTTCCTAGTAAGAAGTCTATGCATCATAGGTGTTATGACTGGTTTCAAGTTTGTGATGTCTTGGTTAAGGTAGCACGGTAGTATTTGCATTCCGGAATTTAGGTTGCTCTTTTGTGTACCCTACCTAAGTCAATGTATTTGAACAGTGTGATTGGACAAAAAATACAGTATCAACTGAACATATTTTCCCAAACTGAGGGATGAATCAGGTGTAGAAAAATATGAAATAATTTTACATACAGGTGAAAATGAATTTTTGAGAATTTTTTTAAATTTTGTATTCACTGCATGATAAAAGACATAAAAGCACTAGTGGCCTTAGGTTTTTAAAGATAGCAAAAAAAGTAAACGGTCATGATACATATTTAAATTCATTTCTGAAAATTATAATGAAAGTACTTCAGTAAACTGTGTACATAGAATTTTGGGCAGTGCTAGGAAGTGGTGAAAAGTTTAAAAAGGCTATCATTATCCCTTATGGGCCAGGAAATACTACCGTGCCACCTTAACTGGAATATATATGTTTATAATAAATCAACAGAGGTCCTTTTTTCACCTATACAATTTGTAAGTTTATCAATAAAAAGTTGATTAAGGGCAACTAGAATAAAAACAGCCCTTAAATTCCACCCCTGGGAGTGAAAATTGCTGATTCAGCAAATTTTGCCTGATCTGTGGGTAATAATGTAAAAATTTACCTAGAAAGTAAAATTTGATTATTTTTTATGTAACTTGCAGTACATTTTTGATAATAAATGTTAATTTGCTTTAACTTTTCGCAGTGTCTGACACATGTGCAACAACTGGAATTTGAGACGCGACATATTTAGTTGTCTGTACGTCCTATAATTTTCACCGAAATAAGTAAAGTGCATAATTTTTTATTTTTTTCCACACAAGTACAGCTATACTAGTTTTCTTTAGGTTCAATTTGTAGTTCTGTGGTAACATGGCACCAGTGTGAGCTTTTTTGGAACCAGTTAGTGGTTTAGGGGTCCTTACTTATTCATTTAGCCCTCATATTTAGCTGAAATAGAGATAGTATTAGGGGTTTCTTTACATTGACAAGACAATTATTTGGACAAAGAATGTGATTAAGATTGTATATCAGCAAGATTAAATAGTTTATTCATTTTCCATGCAAATATGATGAATTGTTTTGATTTTCTGACCCTGAAATACACAATAAAGGTAAATTGATTATTTAAGGGGACATAATTTAACTTAATGCATACATGAGAAATAGACAAACAGTCATCTTAGAGATATATTCTAGTACATGTATTGTAAAAAGTCTTTAGAATAATAGTTAACTGCCATCTAAAGAATCTTGTTAAATTGCCTTCATGATCTGGAAATGCTTAAAGGAATGTAAGGCATGCTGTAAAATGTGGAATGGACTTTACTATCATTTTTCATGATTTGGTGCTTAAACTGTTTCTTTCAGTCAGATTAACTATAAATAGAGTTGGCAATCCAATAATTCCTCCTGAATCATCATGTTTTACTTCTGTGTTGATTTGAAACATCATATATTTGGGTTTTGTTCACTCCTTAAGTAAAAATGGCAAGATGAAAAAAAAAGGTAAAATCTGCCAGCTGGGGTAGGGGTATAATCTTTAAATTTTTTGGGGTAAGGAATAAGTGCAGACTAGTATTCTTTATTGTAATATGTTTCCTAGTAAGAAGTCTATGCATCATAGGTGTTATGACTGGTTTCAAGTTTGTGATGTCTTGGTTAAGGTAGCACGGTAGTATTTGCATTCCGGAATTTAGGTTGCTCTTTTGTGTACCCTACCTAAGTCAATGTATTTGAACAGTGTGATTGGACAAAAAATACAGTATCAACTGAACATATTTTCCCAAACTGAGGGATGAATCAGGTGTAGAAAAATATGAAATAATTTTACATACAGGTGAAAATGAATTTTTGAGAATTTTTTTAAATTTTGTATTCACTGCATGATAAAAGACATAAAAGCACTAGTGGCCTTAGGTTTTTAAAGATAGCAAAAAAAGTAAACGGTCATGATACATATTTAAATTCATTTCTGAAAATTATAATGAAAGTACTTCAGTAAACTGTGTACATAGAATTTTGGGCAGTGCTAGGAAGTGGTGAAAAGTTTAAAAAGGCTATCATTATCCCTTATGGGCCAGGAAATACTACCGTGCCACCTTAACTGGAATATATATGTTTATAATAAATCAACAGAGGTCCTTTTTTCACCTATACAATTTGTAAGTTTATCAATAAAAAGTTGATTAAGGGCAACTAGAATAAAAACAGCCCTTAAATTCCACCCCTGGGAGTGAAAATTGCTGATTCAGCAAATTTTGCCTGATCTGTGGGTAATAATGTAAAAATTTACCTAGAAAGTAAAATTTGATTATTTTTTATGTAACTTGCAGTACATTTTTGATAATAAATGTTAATTTGCTTTAACTTTTCGCAGTGTCTGACACATGTGCAACAACTGGAATTTGAGACGCGACATATTTAGTTGTCTGTACGTCCTATAATTTTCACCGAAATAAGTAAAGTGCATAATTTTTTATTTTTTTCCACACAAGTACAGCTATACTAGTTTTCTTTAGGTTCAATTTGTAGTTCTGTGGTAACATGGCACCAGTGTGAGCTTTTTTGGAACCAGTTAGTGGTTTAGGGGTCCTTACTTATTCATTTAGCCCTCATATTTAGCTGAAATAGAGATAGTATTAGGGGTTTCTTTACATTGACAAGACAATTATTTGGACAAAGAATGTGATTAAGATTGTATATCAGCAAGATTAAATAGTTTATTCATTTTCCATGCAAATATGATGAATTGTTTTGATTTTCTGACCCTGAAATACACAATAAAGGTAAATTGATTATTTAAGGGGACATAATTTAACTTAATGCATACATGAGAAATAGACAAACAGTCATCTTAGAGATATATTCTAGTACATGTATTGTAAAAAGTCTTTAGAATAATAGTTAACTGCCATCTAAAGAATCTTGTTAAATTGCCTTCATGATCTGGAAATGCTTAAAGGAATGTAAGGCATGCTGTAAAATGTGGAATGGACTTTACTATCATTTTTCATGATTTGGTGCTTAAACTGTTTCTTTCAGTCAGATTAACTATAAATAGAGTTGGCAATCCAATAATTCCTCCTGAATCATCATGTTTTACTTCTGTGTTGATTTGAAACATCATATATTTGGGTTTTGTTCACTCCTTAAGTAAAAATGGCAAGATGAAAAAAAAAGGTAAAATCTGCCAGCTGGGGTAGGGGTATAATCTTTAAATTTTTTGGGGTAAGGAATAAGTGCAGACTAGTATTCTTTATTGTAATATGTTTCCTAGTAAGAAGTCTATGCATCATAGGTGTTATGACTGGTTTCAAGTTTGTGATGTCTTGGTTAAGGTAGCACGGTAGTATTTGCATTCCGGAATTTAGGTTGCTCTTTTGTGTACCCTACCTAAGTCAATGTATTTGAACAGTGTGATTGGACAAAAAATACAGTATCAACTGAACATATTTTCCCAAACTGAGGGATGAATCAGGTGTAGAAAAATATGAAATAATTTTACATACAGGTGAAAATGAATTTTTGAGAATTTTTTTAAATTTTGTATTCACTGCATGATAAAAGACATAAAAGCACTAGTGGCCTTAGGTTTTTAAAGATAGCAAAAAAAGTAAACGGTCATGATACATATTTAAATTCATTTCTGAAAATTATAATGAAAGTACTTCAGTAAACTGTGTACATAGAATTTTGGGCAGTGCTAGGAAGTGGTGAAAAGTTTAAAAAGGCTATCATTATCCCTTATGGGCCAGGAAATACTACCGTGCCACCTTAACTGGAATATATATGTTTACAATAAATCAACAGAGGTCCTTTTTTCACCTATACAATTTGTAAGTTTATCAATAAAAAGTTGATTAAGGGCAACTAGAATAAAAACAGCCCTTAAATTCCACCCCTGGGAGTGAAAATTGCTGATTCAGCAAATTTTGCCTGATCTGTGGGTAATAATGTAAAAATTTACCTAGAAAGTAAAATTTGATTATTTTTTATGTAACTTGCAGTACATTTTTGATAATAAATGTTAATTTGCTTTAACTTTTCGCAGTGTCTGACACATGTGCAACAACTGGAATTTGAGACGCGACATATTTAGTTGTCTGTACGTCCTATAATTTTCACCGAAATAAGTAAAGTGCATAATTTTTTATTTTTTTCCACACAAGTACAGCTATACTAGTTTTCTTTAGGTTCAATTTGTAGTTCTGTGGTAACATGGCACCAGTGTGAGCTTTTTTGGAACCAGTTAGTGGTTTAGGGGTCCTTACTTATTCATTTAGCCCTCATATTTAGCTGAAATAGAGATAGTATTAGGGGTTTCTTTACATTGACAAGACAATTATTTGGACAAAGAATGTGATTAAGATTGTATATCAGCAAGATTAAATAGTTTATTCATTTTGCATGCAAATATGATGAATTGTTTTGATTTTCTGACCCTGAAATACACAATAAAGGTAAATTGATTATTTAAGGGGACATAATTTAACTTAATGCATACATGAGAAATAGACAAACAGTCATCTTAGAGATATATTCTAGTACATGTATTGTAAAAAGTCTTTAGAATAATAGTTAACTGCCATCTAAAGAATCTTGTTAAATTGCCTTCATGATCTGGAAATGCTTAAAGGAATGTAAGGCATGCTGTAAAATGTGGAATGGACTTTACTATCATTTTTCATGATTTGGTGCTTAAACTGTTTCTTTCAGTCAGATTAACTATAAATAGAGTTGGCAATCCAATAATTCCTCCTGAATCATCATGTTTTACTTCTGTGTTGATTTGAAACATCATATATTTGGGTTTTGTTCACTCCTTAAGTAAAAATGGCAAGATGAAAAAAAAAGGTAAAATCTGCCAGCTGGGGTAGGGGTATAATCTTTAATTTTTTTGGGGTAAGGAATAAGTGCAGACTAGTATTCTTTATTGTAATATGTTTCCTAGTAAGAAGTCTATGCATCATAGGTGTTATGACTGGTTTCAAGTTTGTGATGTCTTGGTTAAGGTAGCACGGTAGTATTTGCATTCCGGAATTTAGGTTGCTCTTTTGTGTACCCTACCTAAGTCAATGTATTTGAACAGTGTGATTGGACAAAAAATACAGTATCAACTGAACATATTTTCCCAAACTGAGGGATGAATCAGGTGTAGAAAAATATGAAATAATTTTACATACAGGTGAAAATGAATTTTTGAGAATTTTTTTAAATTTTGTATTCACTGCATGATAAAAGACATAAAAGCACTAGTGGCCTTAGGTTTTTAAAGATAGCAAAAAAAGTAAACGGTCATGATACATATTTAAATTCATTTCTGAAAATTATAATGAAAGTACTTCAGTAAACTGTGTACATAGAATTTTGGGCAGTGCTAGGAAGTGGTGAAAAGTTTAAAAAGGCTATCATTATCCCTTATGGGCCAGGAAATACTACCGTGCCACCTTAACTGGAATATATATGTTTACAATAAATCAACAGAGGTCCTTTTTTCACCTATACAATTTGTAAGTTTATCAATAAAAAGTTGATTAAGGGCAACTAGAATAAAAACAGCCCTTAAATTCCACCCCTGGGAGTGAAAATTGCTGATTCAGCAAATTTTGCCTGATCTGTGGGTAATAATGTAAAAATTTACCTAGAAAGTAAAATTTGATTATTTTTTATGTAACTTGCAGTACATTTTTGATAATAAATGTTAATTTGCTTTAACTTTTCGCAGTGTCTGACACATGTGCAACAACTGGAATTTGAGACGCGACATATTTAGTTGTCTGTACGTCCTATAATTTTCACCGAAATAAGTAAAGTGCATAATTTTTTATTTTTTTCCACACAAGTACAGCTATACTAGTTTTCTTTAGGTTCAATTTGTAGTTCTGTGGTAACATGGCACCAGTGTGAGCTTTTTTGGAACCAGTTAGTGGTTTAGGGGTCCTTACTTATTCATTTAGCCCTCATATTTAGCTGAAATAGAGATAGTATTAGGGGTTTCTTTACATTGACAAGACAATTATTTGGACAAAGAATGTGATTAAGATTGTATATCAGCAAGATTAAATAGTTTATTCATTTTCCATGCAAATATGATGAATTGTTTTGATTTTCTGACCCTGAAATACACAATAAAGGTAAATTGATTATTTAAGGGGACATAATTTAACTTAATGCATACATGAGAAATAGACAAACAGTCATCTTAGAGATATATTCTAGTACATGTATTGTAAAAAGTCTTTAGAATAATAGTTAACTGCCATCTAAAGAATCTTGTTAAATTGCCTTCATGATCTGGAAATGCTTAAAGGAATGTAAGGCATGCTGTAAAATGTGGAATGGACTTTACTATCATTTTTCATGATTTGGTGCTTAAACTGTTTCTTTCAGTCAGATTAACTATAAATAGAGTTGGCAATCCAATAATTCCTCCTGAATCATCATGTTTTACTTCTGTGTTGATTTGAAACATCATATATTTGGGTTTTGTTCACTCCTTAAGTAAAAATGGCAAGATGAAAAAAAAAGGTAAAATCTGCCAGCTGGGGTAGGGGTATAATCTTTAAATTTTTTGGGGTAAGGAATAAGTGCAGACTAGTATTCTTTATTGTAATATGTTTCCTAGTAAGAAGTCTATGCATCATAGGTGTTATGACTGGTTTCAAGTTTGTGATGTCTTGGTTAAGGTAGCACGGTAGTATTTGCATTCCGGAATTTAGGTTGCTCTTTTGTGTACCCTACCTAAGTCAATGTATTTGAACAGTGTGATTGGACAAAAAATACAGTATCAACTGAACATATTTTCCCAAACTGAGGGATGAATCAGGTGTAGAAAAATATGAAATAATTTTACATACAGGTGAAAATGAATTTTTGAGAATTTTTTTAAATTTTGTATTCACTGCATGATAAAAGACATAAAAGCACTAGTGGCCTTAGGTTTTTAAAGATAGCAAAAAAAGTAAACGGTCATGATACATATTTAAATTCATTTCTGAAAATTATAATGAAAGTACTTCAGTAAACTGTGTACATAGAATTTTGGGCAGTGCTAGGAAGTGGTGAAAAGTTTAAAAAGGCTATCATTATCCCTTATGGGCCAGGAAATACTACCGTGCCACCTTAACTGGAATATATATGTTTACAATAAATCAACAGAGGTCCTTTTTTCACCTATACAATTTGTAAGTTTATCAATAAAAAGTTGATTAAGGGCAACTAGAATAAAAACAGCCCTTAAATTCCACCCCTGGGAGTGAAAATTGCTGATTCAGCAAATTTTGCCAGATCTGTGGGTAATAATGTAAAAATTTACCTAGAAAGTAAAATTTGATTATTTTTTATGTAACTTGCAGTACATTTTTGATAATAAATGTTAATTTGCTTTAACTTTTCGCAGTGTCTGACACATGTGCAACAACTGGAATTTGAGACGCGACATATTTAGTTGTCTGTACGTCCTATAATTTTCACCGAAATAAGTAAAGTGCATAATTTTTTATTTTTTTCCACACAAGTACAGCTATACTAGTTTTCTTTAGGTTCAATTTGTAGTTCTGTGGTAACATGGCACCAGTGTGAGCTTTTTTGGAACCAGTTAGTGGTTTAGGGGTCCTTACTTATTCATTTAGCCCTCATATTTAGCTGAAATAGAGATAGTATTAGGGGTTTCTTTACATTGACAAGACAATTATTTGGACAAAGAATGTGATTAAGATTGTATATCAGCAAGATTAAATAGTTTATTCATTTTCCATGCAAATATGATGAATTGTTTTGATTTTCTGACCCTGAAATACACAATAAAGGTAAATTGATTATTTAAGGGGACATAATTTAACTTAATGCATACATGAGAAATAGACAAACAGTCATCTTAGAGATATATTCTAGTACATGTATTGTAAAAAGTCTTTAGAATAATAGTTAACTGCCATCTAAAGAATCTTGTTAAATTGCCTTCATGATCTGGAAATGCTTAAAGGAATGTAAGGCATGCTGTAAAATGTGGAATGGACTTTACTATCATTTTTCATGATTTGGTGCTTAAACTGTTTCTTTCAGTCAGATTAACTATAAATAGAGTTGGCAATCCAATAATTCCTCCTGAATCATCATGTTTTACTTCTGTGTTGATTTGAAACATCATATATTTGGGTTTTGTTCACTCCTTAAGTAAAAATGGCAAGATGAAAAAAAAAGGTAAAATCTGCCAGCTGGGGTAGGGGTATAATCTTTAAATTTTTTGGGGTAAGGAATAAGTGCAGACTAGTATTCTTTATTGTAATATGTTTCCTAGTAAGAAGTCTATGCATCATAGGTGTTATGACTGGTTTCAAGTTTGTGATGTCTTGGTTAAGGTAGCACGGTAGTATTTGCATTCCGGAATTTAGGTTGCTCTTTTGTGTACCCTACCTAAGTCAATGTATTTGAACAGTGTGATTGGACAAAAAATACAGTATCAACTGAACATATTTTCCCAAACTGAGGGATGAATCAGGTGTAGAAAAATATGAAATAATTTTACATACAGGTGAAAATGAATTTTTGAGAATTTTTTTAAATTTTGTATTCACTGCATGATAAAAGACATAAAAGCACTAGTGGCCTTAGGTTTTTAAAGATAGCAAAAAAAGTAAACGGTCATGATACATATTTAAATTCATTTCTGAAAATTATAATGAAAGTACTTCAGTAAACTGTGTACATAGAATTTTGGGCAGTGCTAGGAAGTGGTGAAAAGTTTAAAAAGGCTATCATTATCCCTTATGGGCCAGGAAATACTACCGTGCCACCTTAACTGGAATATATATGTTTACAATAAATCAACAGAGGTCCTTTTTTCACCTATACAATTTGTAAGTTTATCAATAAAAAGTTGATTAAGGGCAACTAGAATAAAAACAGCCCTTAAATTCCACCCCTGGGAGTGAAAATTGCTGATTCAGCAAATTTTGCCTGATCTGTGGGTAATAATGTAAAAATTTACCTAGAAAGTAAAATTTGATTATTTTTTATGTAACTTGCAGTACATTTTTGATAATAAATGTTAATTTGCTTTAACTTTTCGCAGTGTCTGACACATGTGCAACAACTGGAATTTGAGACGCGACATATTTAGTTGTCTGTACGTCCTATAATTTTCACCGAAATAAGTAAAGTGCATAATTTTTTATTTTTTTCCACACAAGTACAGCTATACTAGTTTTCTTTAGGTTCAATTTGTAGTTCTGTGGTAACATGGCACCAGTGTGAGCTTTTTTGGAACCAGTTAGTGGTTTAGGGGTCCTTACTTATTCATTTAGCCCTCATATTTAGCTGAAATAGAGATAGTATTAGGGGTTTCTTTACATTGACAAGACAATTATTTGGACAAAGAATGTGATTAAGATTGTATATCAGCAAGATTAAATAGTTTATTCATTTTGCATGCAAATATGATGAATTGTTTTGATTTTCTGACCCTGAAATACACAATAAAGGTAAATTGATTATTTAAGGGGACATAATTTAACTTAATGCATACATGAGAAATAGACAAACAGTCATCTTAGAGATATATTCTAGTACATGTATTGTAAAAAGTCTTTAGAATAATAGTTAACTGCCATCTAAAGAATCTTGTTAAATTGCCTTCATGATCTGGAAATGCTTAAAGGAATGTAAGGCATGCTGTAAAATGTGGAATGGACTTTACTATCATTTTTCATGATTTGGTGCTTAAACTGTTTCTTTCAGTCAGATTAACTATAAATAGAGTTGGCAATCCAATAATTCCTCCTGAATCATCATGTTTTACTTCTGTGTTGATTTGAAACATCATATATTTGGGTTTTGTTCACTCCTTAAGTAAAAATGGCAAGATGAAAAAAAAAGGTAAAATCTGCCAGCTGGGGTAGGGGTATAATCTTTAAATTTTTTGGGGTAAGGAATAAGTGCAGACTAGTATTCTTTATTGTAATATGTTTCCTAGTAAGAAGTCTATGCATCATAGGTGTTATGACTGGTTTCAAGTTTGTGATGTCTTGGTTAAGGTAGCACGGTAGTATTTGCATTCCGGAATTTAGGTTGCTCTTTTGTGTACCCTACCTAAGTCAATGTATTTGAACAGTGTGATTGGACAAAAAATACAGTATCAACTGAACATATTTTCCCAAACTGAGGGATGAATCAGGTGTAGAAAAATATGAAATAATTTTACATACAGGTGAAAATGAATTTTTGAGAATTTTTTTAAATTTTGTATTCACTGCATGATAAAAGACATAAAAGCACTAGTGGCCTTAGGTTTTTAAAGATAGCAAAAAAAGTAAACGGTCATGATACATATTTAAATTCATTTCTGAAAATTATAATGAAAGTACTTCAGTAAACTGTGTACATAGAATTTTGGGCAGTGCTAGGAAGTGGTGAAAAGTTTAAAAAGGCTATCATTATCCCTTATGGGCCAGGAAATACTACCGTGCCACCTTAACTGGAATATATATGTTTACAATAAATCAACAGAGGTCCTTTTTTCACCTATACAATTTGTAAGTTTATCAATAAAAAGTTGATTAAGGGCAACTAGAATAAAAACAGCCCTTAAATTCCACCCCTGGGAGTGAAAATTGCTGATTCAGCAAATTTTGCCTGATCTGTGGGTAATAATGTAAAAATTTACCTAGAAAGTAAAATTTGATTATTTTTTATGTAACTTGCAGTACATTTTTGATAATAAATGTTAATTTGCTTTAACTTTTCGCAGTGTCTGACACATGTGCAACAACTGGAATTTGAGACGCGACATATTTAGTTGTCTGTACGTCCTATAATTTTCACCGAAATAAGTAAAGTGCATAATTTTTTATTTTTTTCCACACAAGTACAGCTATACTAGTTTTCTTTAGGTTCAATTTGTAGTTCTGTGGTAACATGGCACCAGTGTGAGCTTTTTTGGAACCAGTTAGTGGTTTAGGGGTCCTTACTTATTCATTTAGCCCTCATATTTAGCTGAAATAGAGATAGTATTAGGGGTTTCTTTACATTGACAAGACAATTATTTGGACAAAGAATGTGATTAAGATTGTATATCAGCAAGATTAAATAGTTTATTCATTTTCCATGCAAATATGATGAATTGTTTTGATTTTCTGACCCTGAAATACACAATAAAGGTAAATTGATTATTTAAGGGGACATAATTTAACTTAATGCATACATGAGAAATAGACAAACAGTCATCTTAGAGATATATTCTAGTACATGTATTGTAAAAAGTCTTTAGAATAATAGTTAACTGCCATCTAAAGAATCTTGTTAAATTGCCTTCATGATCTGGAAATGCTTAAAGGAATGTAAGGCATGCTGTAAAATGTGGAATGGACTTTACTATCATTTTTCATGATTTGGTGCTTAAACTGTTTCTTTCAGTCAGATTAACTATAAATAGAGTTGGCAATCCAATAATTCCTCCTGAATCATCATGTTTTACTTCTGTGTTGATTTGAAACATCATATATTTGGGTTTTGTTCACTCCTTAAGTAAAAATGGCAAGATGAAAAAAAAAGGTAAAATCTGCCAGCTGGGGTAGGGGTATAATCTTTAAATTTTTTGGGGTAAGGAATAAGTGCAGACTAGTATTCTTTATTGTAATATGTTTCCTAGTAAGAAGTCTATGCATCATAGGTGTTATGACTGGTTTCAAGTTTGTGATGTCTTGGTTAAGGTAGCACGGTAGTATTTGCATTCCGGAATTTAGGTTGCTCTTTTGTGTACCCTACCTAAGTCAATGTATTTGAACAGTGTGATTGGACAAAAAATACAGTATCAACTGAACATATTTTCCCAAACTGAGGGATGAATCAGGTGTAGAAAAATATGAAATAATTTTACATACAGGTGAAAATGAATTTTTGAGAATTTTTTTAAATTTTGTATTCACTGCATGATAAAAGACATAAAAGCACTAGTGGCCTTAGGTTTTTAAAGATAGCAAAAAAAGTAAACGGTCATGATACATATTTAAATTCATTTCTGAAAATTATAATGAAAGTACTTCAGTAAACTGTGTACATAGAATTTTGGGCAGTGCTAGGAAGTGGTGAAAAGTTTAAAAAGGCTATCATTATCCCTTATGGGCCAGGAAATACTACCGTGCCACCTTAACTGGAATATATATGTTTACAATAAATCAACAGAGGTCCTTTTTTCACCTATACAATTTGTAAGTTTATCAATAAAAAGTTGATTAAGGGCAACTAGAATAAAAACAGCCCTTAAATTCCACCCCTGGGAGTGAAAATTGCTGATTCAGCAAATTTTGCCTGATCTGTGGGTAATAATGTAAAAATTTACCTAGAAAGTAAAATTTGATTATTTTTTATGTAACTTGCAGTACATTTTTGATAATAAATGTTAATTTGCTTTAACTTTTCGCAGTGTCTGACACATGTGCAACAACTGGAATTTGAGACGCGACATATTTAGTTGTCTGTACGTCCTATAATTTTCACCGAAATAAGTAAAGTGCATAATTTTTTATTTTTTTCCACACAAGTACAGCTATACTAGTTTTCTTTAGGTTCAATTTGTAGTTCTGTGGTAACATGGCACCAGTGTGAGCTTTTTTGGAACCAGTTAGTGGTTTAGGGGTCCTTACTTATTCATTTAGCCCTCATATTTAGCTGAAATAGAGATAGTATTAGGGGTTTCTTTACATTGACAAGACAATTATTTGGTCAAAGAATGTGATTAAGATTGTATATCAGCAAGATTAAATAGTTTATTCATTTTCCATGCAAATATGATGAATTGTTTTGATTTTCTGACCCTGAAATACACAATAAAGGTAAATTGATTATTTAAGGGGACATAATTTAACTTAATGCATACATGAGAAATAGACAAACAGTCATCTTAGAGATATATTCTAGTACATGTATTGTAAAAAGTCTTTAGAATAATAGTTAACTGCCATCTAAAGAATCTTGTTAAATTGCCTTCATGATCTGGAAATGCTTAAAGGAATGTAAGGCATGCTGTAAAATGTGGAATGGACTTTACTATCATTTTTCATGATTTGGTGCTTAAACTGTTTCTTTCAGTCAGATTAACTATAAATAGAGTTGGCAATCCAATAATTCCTCCTGAATCATCATGTTTTACTTCTGTGTTGATTTGAAACATCATATATTTGGGTTTTGTTCACTCCTTAAGTAAAAATGGCAAGATGAAAAAAAAAGGTAAAATCTGCCAGCTGGGGTAGGGGTATAATCTTTAAATTTTTTGGGGTAAGGAATAAGTGCAGACTAGTATTCTTTATTGTAATATGTTTCCTAGTAAGAAGTCTATGCATCATAGGTGTTATGACTGGTTTCAAGTTTGTGATGTCTTGGTTAAGGTAGCACGGTAGTATTTGCATTCCGGAATTTAGGTTGCTCTTTTGTGTACCCTACCTAAGTCAATGTATTTGAACAGTGTGATTGGACAAAAAATACAGTATCAACTGAACATATTTTCCCAAACTGAGGGATGAATCAGGTGTAGAAAAATATGAAATAATTTTACATACAGGTGAAAATGAATTTTTGAGAATTTTTTTAAATTTTGTATTCACTGCATGATAAAAGACATAAAAGCACTAGTGGCCTTAGGTTTTTAAAGATAGCAAAAAAAGTAAACGGTCATGATACATATTTAAATTCATTTCTGAAAATTATAATGAAAGTACTTCAGTAAACTGTGTACATAGAATTTTGGGCAGTGCTAGGAAGTGGTGAAAAGTTTAAAAAGGCTATCATTATCCCTTATGGGCCAGGAAATACTACCGTGCCACCTTAACTGGAATATATATGTTTACAATAAATCAACAGAGGTCCTTTTTTCACCTATACAATTTGTAAGTTTATCAATAAAAAGTTGATTAAGGGCAACTAGAATAAAAACAGCCCTTAAATTCCACCCATGGGAGTGAAAATTGCTGATTCAGCAAATTTTGCCTGATCTGTGGGTAATAATGTAAAAATTTACCTAGAAAGTAAAATTTGATTATTTTTTATGTAACTTGCAGTACATTTTTGATAATAAATGTTAATTTGCTTTAACTTTTCGCAGTGTCTGACACATGTGCAACAACTGGAATTTGAGACGCGACATATTTAGTTGTCTGTACGTCCTATAATTTTCACCGAAATAAGTAAAGTGCATAATTTTTTATTTTTTTCCACACAAGTACAGCTATACTAGTTTTCTTTAGGTTCAATTTGTAGTTCTGTGGTAACATGGCACCAGTGTGAGCTTTTTTGGAACCAGTTAGTGGTTTAGGGGTCCTTACTTATTCATTTAGCCCTCATATTTAGCTGAAATAGAGATAGTATTAGGGGTTTCTTTACATTGACAAGACAATTATTTGGACAAAGAATGTGATTAAGATTGTATATCAGCAAGATTAAATAGTTTATTCATTTTCCATGCAAATATGATGAATTGTTTTGATTTTCTGACCCTGAAATACACAATAAAGGTAAATTGATTATTTAAGGGGACATAATTTAACTTAATGCATACATGAGAAATAGACAAACAGTCATCTTAGAGATATATTCTAGTACATGTATTGTAAAAAGTCTTTAGAATAATAGTTAACTGCCATCTAAAGAATCTTGTTAAATTGCCTTCATGATCTGGAAATGCTTAAAGGAATGTAAGGCATGCTGTAAAATGTGGAATGGACTTTACTATCATTTTTCATGATTTGGTGCTTAAACTGTTTCTTTCAGTCAGATTAACTATAAATAGAGTTGGCAATCCAATAATTCCTCCTGAATCATCATGTTTTACTTCTGTGTTGATTTGAAACATCATATATTTGGGTTTTGTTCACTCCTTAAGTAAAAATGGCAAGATGAAAAAAAAAGGTAAAATCTGCCAGCTGGGGTAGGGGTATAATCTTTAAATTTTTTGGGGTAAGGAATAAGTGCAGACTAGTATTCTTTATTGTAATATGTTTCCTAGTAAGAAGTCTATGCATCATAGGTGTTATGACTGGTTTCAAGTTTGTGATGTCTTGGTTAAGGTAGCACGGTAGTATTTGCATTCCGGAATTTAGGTTGCTCTTTTGTGTACCCTACCTAAGTCAATGTATTTGAACAGTGTGATTGGACAAAAAATACAGTATCAACTGAACATATTTTCCCAAACTGAGGGATGAATCAGGTGTAGAAAAATATGAAATAATTTTACATACAGGTGAAAATGAATTTTTGAGAATTTTTTTAAATTTTGTATTCACTGCATGATAAAAGACATAAAAGCACTAGTGGCCTTAGGTTTTTAAAGATAGCAAAAAAAGTAAACGGTCATGATACATATTTAAATTCATTTCTGAAAATTATAATGAAAGTACTTCAGTAAACTGTGTACATAGAATTTTGGGCAGTGCTAGGAAGTGGTGAAAAGTTTAAAAAGGCTATCATTATCCCTTATGGGCCAGGAAATACTACCGTGCCACCTTAACTGGAATATATATGTTTACAATAAATCAACAGAGGTCCTTTTTTCACCTATACAATTTGTAAGTTTATCAATAAAAAGTTGATTAAGGGCAACTAGAATAAAAACAGCCCTTAAATTCCACCCCTGGGAGTGAAAATTGCTGATTCAGCAAATTTTGCCTGATCTGTGGGTAATAATGTAAAAATTTACCTAGAAAGTAAAATTTGATTATTTTTTATGTAACTTGCAGTACATTTTTGATAATAAATGTTAATTTGCTTTAACTTTTCGCAGTGTCTGACACATGTGCAACAACTGGAATTTGAGACGCGACATATTTAGTTGTCTGTACGTCCTATAATTTTCACCGAAATAAGTAAAGTGCATAATTTTTTATTTTTTTCCACACAAGTACAGCTATACTAGTTTTCTTTAGGTTCAATTTGTAGTTCTGTGGTAACATGGCACCAGTGTGAGCTTTTTTGGAACCAGTTAGTGGTTTAGGGGTCCTTACTTATTCATTTAGCCCTCATATTTAGCTGAAATAGAGATAGTATTAGGGGTTTCTTTACATTGACAAGACAATTATTTGGACAAAGAATGTGATTAAGATTGTATATCAGCAAGATTAAATAGTTTATTCATTTTCCATGCAAATATGATGAATTGTTTTGATTTTCTGACCCTGAAATACACAATAAAGGTAAATTGATTATTTAAGGGGACATAATTTAACTTAATGCATACATGAGAAATAGACAAACAGTCATCTTAGAGATATATTCTAGTACATGTATTGTAAAAAGTCTTTAGAATAATAGTTAACTGCCATCTAAAGAATCTTGTTAAATTGCCTTCATGATCTGGAAATGCTTAAAGGAATGTAAGGCATGCTGTAAAATGTGGAATGGACTTTACTATCATTTTTCATGATTTGGTGCTTAAACTGTTTCTTTCAGTCAGATTAACTATAAATAGAGTTGGCAATCCAATAATTCCTCCTGAATCATCATGTTTTACTTCTGTGTTGATTTGAAACATCATATATTTGGGTTTTGTTCACTCATTAAGTAAAAATGGCAAGATGAAAAAAAAAGGTAAAATCTGCCAGCTGGGGTAGGGGTATAATCTTTAAATTTTTTGGGGTAAGGAATAAGTGCAGACTAGTATTCTTTATTGTAATATGTTTCCTAGTAAGAAGTCTATGCATCATAGGTGTTATGACTGGTTTCAAGTTTGTGATGTCTTGGTTAAGGTAGCACGGTAGTATTTGCATTCCGGAATTTAGGTTGCTCTTTTGTGTACCCTACCTAAGTCAATGTATTTGAACAGTGTGATTGGACAAAAAATACAGTATCAACTGAACATATTTTCCCAAACTGAGGGATGAATCAGGTGTAGAAAAATATGAAATAATTTTACATACAGGTGAAAATGAATTTTTGAGAATTTTTTTAAATTTTGTATTCACTGCATGATAAAAGACATAAAAGCACTAGTGGCCTTAGGTTTTTAAAGATAGCAAAAAAAGTAAACGGTCATGATACATATTTAAATTCATTTCTGAAAATTATAATGAAAGTACTTCAGTAAACTGTGTACATAGAATTTTGGGCAGTGCTAGGAAGTGGTGAAAAGTTTAAAAAGGCTATCATTATCCCTTATGGGCCAGGAAATACTACCGTGCCACCTTAACTGGAATATATATGTTTACAATAAATCAACAGAGGTCCTTTTTTCACCTATACAATTTGTAAGTTTATCAATAAAAAGTTGATTAAGGGCAACTAGAATAAAAACAGCCCTTAAATTCCACCCCTGGGAGTGAAAATTGCTGATTCAGCAAATTTTGCCTGATCTGTGGGTAATAATGTAAAAATTTACCTAGAAAGTAAAATTTGATTATTTTTTATGTAACTTGCAGTACATTTTTGATAATAAATGTTAATTTGCTTTAACTTTTCGCAGTGTCTGACACATGTGCAACAACTGGAATTTGAGACGCGACATATTTAGTTGTCTGTACGTCCTATAATTTTCACCGAAATAAGTAAAGTGCATAATTTTTTATTTTTTTCCACACAAGTACAGCTATACTAGTTTTCTTTAGGTTCAATTTGTAGTTCTGTGGTAACATGGCACCAGTGTGAGCTTTTTTGGAACCAGTTAGTGGTTTAGGGGTCCTTACTTATTCATTTAGCCCTCATATTTAGCTGAAATAGAGATAGTATTAGGGGTTTCTTTACATTGACAAGACAATTATTTGGACAAAGAATGTGATTAAGATTGTATATCAGCAAGATTAAATAGTTTATTCATTTTCCATGCAAATATGATGAATTGTTTTGATTTTCTGACCCTGAAATACACAATAAAGGTAAATTGATTATTTAAGGGGACATAATTTAACTTAATGCATACATGAGAAATAGACAAACAGTCATCTTAGAGATATATTCTAGTACATGTATTGTAAAAAGTCTTTAGAATAATAGTTAACTGCCATCTAAAGAATCTTGTTAAATTGCCTTCATGATCTGGAAATGCTTAAAGGAATGTAAGGCATGCTGTAAAATGTGGAATGGACTTTACTATCATTTTTCATGATTTGGTGCTTAAACTGTTTCTTTCAGTCAGATTAACTATAAATAGAGTTGGCAATCCAATAATTCCTCCTGAATCATCATGTTTTACTTCTGTGTTGATTTGAAACATCATATATTTGGGTTTTGTTCACTCCTTAAGTAAAAATGGCAAGATGAAAAAAAAAGGTAAAATCTGCCAGCTGGGGTAGGGGTATAATCTTTAAATTTTTTGGGGTAAGGAATAAGTGCAGACTAGTATTCTTTATTGTAATATGTTTCCTAGTAAGAAGTCTATGCATCATAGGTGTTATGACTGGTTTCAAGTTTGTGATGTCTTGGTTAACTGGAATATATATGTTTACAATAAATCAACAGAGGTCCTTTTTTCACCTATACAATTTGTAAGTTTATCAATAAAAAGTTGATTAAGGGCAACTAGAATAAAAACAGCCCTTAAATTCCACCCCTGGGAGTGAAAATTGCTGATTCAGCAAATTTTGCCTGATCTGTGGGTAATAATGTAAAAATTTACCTAGAAAGTAAAATTTGATTATTTTTTATGTAACTTGCAGTACATTTTTGATAATAAATGTTAATTTGCTTTAACTTTTCGCAGTGTCTGACACATGTGCAACAACTGGAATTTGAGACGCGACATATTTAGTTGTCTGTACGTCCTATAATTTTCACCGAAATAAGTAAAGTGCATAATTTTTTATTTTTTTCCACACAAGTACAGCTATACTAGTTTTCTTTAGGTTCAATTTGTAGTTCTGTGGTAACATGGCACCAGTGTGAGCTTTTTTGGAACCAGTTAGTGGTTTAGGGGTCCTTACTTATTCATTTAGCCCTCATATTTAGCTGAAATAGAGATAGTATTAGGGGTTTCTTTACATTGACAAGACAATTATTTGGACAAAGAATGTGATTAAGATTGTATATCAGCAAGATTAAATAGTTTATTCATTTTCCATGCAAATATGATGAATTGTTTTGATTTTCTGACCCTGAAATACACAATAAAGGTAAATTGATTATTTAAGGGGACATAATTTAACTTAATGCATACATGAGAAATAGACAAACAGTCATCTTAGAGATATATTCTAGTACATGTATTGTAAAAAGTCTTTAGAATAATAGTTAACTGCCATCTAAAGAATCTTGTTAAATTGCCTTCATGATCTGGAAATGCTTAAAGGAATGTAAGGCATGCTGTAAAATGTGGAATGGACTTTACTATCATTTTTCATGATTTGGTGCTTAAACTGTTTCTTTCAGTCAGATTAACTATAAATAGAGTTGGCAATCCAATAATTCCTCCTGAATCATCATGTTTTACTTCTGTGTTGATTTGAAACATCATATATTTGGGTTTTGTTCACTCCTTAAGTAAAAATGGCAAGATGAAAAAAAAAGGTAAAATCTGCCAGCTGGGGTAGGGGTATAATCTTTAAATTTTTTGGGGTAAGGAATAAGTGCAGACTAGTATTCTTTATTGTAATATGTTTCCTAGTAAGAAGTCTATGCATCATAGGTGTTATGACTGGTTTCAAGTTTGTGATGTCTTGGTTAAGGTAGCACGGTAGTATTTGCATTCCGGAATTTAGGTTGCTCTTTTGTGTACCCTACCTAAGTCAATGTATTTGAACAGTGTGATTGGACAAAAAATACAGTATCAACTGAACATATTTTCCCAAACTGAGGGATGAATCAGGTGTAGAAAAATATGAAATAATTTTACATACAGGTGAAAATGAATTTTTGAGAATTTTTTTAAATTTTGTATTCACTGCATGATAAAAGACATAAAAGCACTAGTGGCCTTAGGTTTTTAAAGATAGCAAAAAAAGTAAACGGTCATGATACATATTTAAATTCATTTCTGAAAATTATAATGAAAGTACTTCAGTAAACTGTGTACATAGAATTTTGGGCAGTGCTAGGAAGTGGTGAAAAGTTTAAAAAGGCTATCATTATCCCTTATGGGCCAGGAAATACTACCGTGCCACCTTAACTGGAATATATATGTTTACAATAAATCAACAGAGGTCCTTTTTTCACCTATACAATTTGTAAGTTTATCAATAAAAAGTTGATTAAGGGCAACTAGAATAAAAACAGCCCTTAAATTCCACCCCTGGGAGTGAAAATTGCTGATTCAGCAAATTTTGCCTGATCTGTGGGTAATAATGTAAAAATTTACCTAGAAAGTAAAATTTGATTATTTTTTATGTAACTTGCAGTACATTTTTGATAATAAATGTTAATTTGCTTTAACTTTTCGCAGTGTCTGACACATGTGCAACAACTGGAATTTGAGACGCGACATATTTAGTTGTCTGTACGTCCTATAATTTTCACCGAAATAAGTAAAGTGCATAATTTTTTATTTTTTTCCACACAAGTACAGCTATACTAGTTTTCTTTAGGTTCAATTTGTAGTTCTGTGGTAACATGGCACCAGTGTGAGCTTTTTTGGAACCAGTTAGTGGTTTAGGGGTCCTTACTTATTCATTTAGCCCTCATATTTAGCTGAAATAGAGATAGTATTAGGGGTTTCTTTACATTGACAAGACAATTATTTGGACAAAGAATGTGATTAAGATTGTATATCAGCAAGATTAAATAGTTTATTCATTTTCCATGCAAATATGATGAATTGTTTTGATTTTCTGACCCTGAAATACACAATAAAGGTAAATTGATTATTTAAGGGGACATAATTTAACTTAATGCATACATGAGAAATAGACAAACAGTCATCTTAGAGATATATTCTAGTACATGTATTGTAAAAAGTCTTTAGAATAATAGTTAACTGCCATCTAAAGAATCTTGTTAAATTGCCTTCATGATCTGGAAATGCTTAAAGGAATGTAAGGCATGCTGTAAAATGTGGAATGGACTTTACTATCATTTTTCATGATTTGGTGCTTAAACTGTTTCTTTCAGTCAGATTAACTATAAATAGAGTTGGCAATCCAATAATTCCTCCTGAATCATCATGTTTTACTTCTGTGTTGATTTGAAACATCATATATTTGGGTTTTGTTCACTCCTTAAGTAAAAATGGCAAGATGAAAAAAAAAGGTAAAATCTGCCAGCTGGGGTAGGGGTATAATCTTTAAATTTTTTGGGGTAAGGAATAAGTGCAGACTAGTATTCTTTATTGTAATATGTTTCCTAGTAAGAAGTCTATGCATCATAGGTGTTATGACTGGTTTCAAGTTTGTGATGTCTTGGTTAAGGTAGCACGGTAGTATTTGCATTCCGGAATTTAGGTTGCTCTTTTGTGTACCCTACCTAAGTCAATGTATTTGAACAGTGTGATTGGACAAAAAATACAGTATCAACTGAACATATTTTCCCAAACTGAGGGATGAATCAGGTGTAGAAAAATATGAAATAATTTTACATACAGGTGAAAATGAATTTTTGAGAATTTTTTTAAATTTTGTATTCACTGCATGATAAAAGACATAAAAGCACTAGTGGCCTTAGGTTTTTAAAGATAGCAAAAAAAGTAAACGGTCATGATACATATTTAAATTCATTTCTGAAAATTATAATGAAAGTACTTCAGTAAACTGTGTACATAGAATTTTGGGCAGTGCTAGGAAGTGGTGAAAAGTTTAAAAAGGCTATCATTATCCCTTATGGGCCAGGAAATACTACCGTGCCACCTTAACTGGAATATATATGTTTACAATAAATCAACAGAGGTCCTTTTTTCACCTATACAATTTGTAAGTTTATCAATAAAAAGTTGATTAAGGGCAACTAGAATAAAAACAGCCCTTAAATTCCACCCCTGGGAGTGAAAATTGCTGATTCAGCAAATTTTGCCTGATCTGTGGGTAATAATGTAAAAATTTACCTAGAAAGTAAAATTTGATTATTTTTTATGTAACTTGCAGTACATTTTTGATAATAAATGTTAATTTGCTTTAACTTTTCGCAGTGTCTGACACATGTGCAACAACTGGAATTTGAGACGCGACATATTTAGTTGTCTGTACGTCCTATAATTTTCACCGAAATAAGTAAAGTGCATAATTTTTTATTTTTTTCCACACAAGTACAGCTATACTAGTTTTCTTTAGGTTCAATTTGTAGTTCTGTGGTAACATGGCACCAGTGTGAGCTTTTTTGGAACCAGTTAGTGGTTTAGGGGTCCTTACTTATTCATTTAGCCCTCATATTTAGCTGAAATAGAGATAGTATTAGGGGTTTCTTTACATTGACAAGACAATTATTTGGACAAAGAATGTGATTAAGATTGTATATCAGCAAGATTAAATAGTTTATTCATTTTCCATGCAAATATGATGAATTGTTTTGATTTTCTGACCCTGAAATACACAATAAAGGTAAATTGATTATTTAAGGGGACATAATTTAACTTAATGCATACATGAGAAATAGACAAACAGTCATCTTAGAGATATATTCTAGTACATGTATTGTAAAAAGTCTTTAGAATAATAGTTAACTGCCATCTAAAGAATCTTGTTAAATTGCCTTCATGATCTGGAAATGCTTAAAGGAATGTAAGGCATGCTGTAAAATGTGGAATGGACTTTACTATCATTTTTCATGATTTGGTGCTTAAACTGTTTCTTTCAGTCAGATTAACTATAAATAGAGTTGGCAATCCAATAATTCCTCCTGAATCATCATGTTTTACTTCTGTGTTGATTTGAAACATCATATATTTGGGTTTTGTTCACTCCTTAAGTAAAAATGGCAAGATGAAAAAAAAAGGTAAAATCTGCCAGCTGGGGTAGGGGTATAATCTTTAAATTTTTTGGGGTAAGGAATAAGTGCAGACTAGTATTCTTTATTGTAATATGTTTCCTAGTAAGAAGTCTATGCATCATAGGTGTTATGACTGGTTTCAAGTTTGTGATGTCTTGGTTAAGGTAGCACGGTAGTATTTGCATTCCGGAATTTAGGTTGCTCTTTTGTGTACCCTACCTAAGTCAATGTATTTGAACAGTGTGATTGGACAAAAAATACAGTATCAACTGAACATATTTTCCCAAACTGAGGGATGAATCAGGTGTAGAAAAATATGAAATAATTTTACATACAGGTGAAAATGAATTTTTGAGAATTTTTTTAAATTTTGTATTCACTGCATGATAAAAGACATAAAAGCACTAGTGGCCTTAGGTTTTTAAAGATAGCAAAAAAAGTAAACGGTCATGATACATATTTAAATTCATTTCTGAAAATTATAATGAAAGTACTTCAGTAAACTGTGTACATAGAATTTTGGGCAGTGCTAGGAAGTGGTGAAAAGTTTAAAAAGGCTATCATTATCCCTTATGGGCCAGGAAATACTACCGTGCCACCTTAACTGGAATATATATGTTTACAATAAATCAACAGAGGTCCTTTTTTCACCTATACAATTTGTAAGTTTATCAATAAAAAGTTGATTAAGGGCAACTAGAATAAAAACAGCCCTTAAATTCCACCCCTGGGAGTGAAAATTGCTGATTCAGCAAATTTTGCCTGATCTGTGGGTAATAATGTAAAAATTTACCTAGAAAGTAAAATTTGATTATTTTTTATGTAACTTGCAGTACATTTTTGATAATAAATGTTAATTTGCTTTAACTTTTCGCAGTGTCTGACACATGTGCAACAACTGGAATTTGAGACGCGACATATTTAGTTGTCTGTACGTCCTATAATTTTCACCGAAATAAGTAAAGTGCATAATTTTTTATTTTTTTCCACACAAGTACAGCTATACTAGTTTTCTTTAGGTTCAATTTGTAGTTCTGTGGTAACATGGCACCAGTGTGAGCTTTTTTGGAACCAGTTAGTGGTTTAGGGGTCCTTACTTATTCATTTAGCCCTCATATTTAGCTGAAATAGAGATAGTATTAGGGGTTTCTTTACATTGACAAGACAATTATTTGGACAAAGAATGTGATTAAGATTGTATATCAGCAAGATTAAATAGTTTATTCATTTTCCATGCAAATATGATGAATTGTTTTGATTTTCTGACCCTGAAATACACAATAAAGGTAAATTGATTATTTAAGGGGACATAATTTAACTTAATGCATACATGAGAAATAGACAAACAGTCATCTTAGAGATATATTCTAGTACATGTATTGTAAAAAGTCTTTAGAATAATAGTTAACTGCCATCTAAAGAATCTTGTTAAATTGCCTTCATGATCTGGAAATGCTTAAAGGAATGTAAGGCATGCTGTAAAATGTGGAATGGACTTTACTATCATTTTTCATGATTTGGTGCTTAAACTGTTTCTTTCAGTCAGATTAACTATAAATAGAGTTGGCAATCCAATAATTCCTCCTGAATCATCATGTTTTACTTCTGTGTTGATTTGAAACATCATATATTTGGGTTTTGTTCACTCCTTAAGTAAAAATGGCAAGATGAAAAAAAAAGGTAAAATCTGCCAGCTGGGGTAGGGGTATAATCTTTAAATTTTTTGGGGTAAGGAATAAGTGCAGACTAGTATTCTTTATTGTAATATGTTTCCTAGTAAGAAGTCTATGCATCATAGGTGTTATGACTGGTTTCAAGTTTGTGATGTCTTGGTTAAGGTAGCACGGTAGTATTTGCATTCCGGAATTTAGGTTGCTCTTTTGTGTACCCTACCTAAGTCAATGTATTTGAACAGTGTGATTGGACAAAAAATACAGTATCAACTGAACATATTTTCCCAAACTGAGGGATGAATCAGGTGTAGAAAAATATGAAATAATTTTACATACAGGTGAAAATGAATTTTTGAGAATTTTTTTAAATTTTGTATTCACTGCATGATAAAAGACATAAAAGCACTAGTGGCCTTAGGTTTTTAAAGATAGCAAAAAAAGTAAACGGTCATGATACATATTTAAATTCATTTCTGAAAATTATAATGAAAGTACTTCAGTAAACTGTGTACATAGAATTTTGGGCAGTGCTAGGAAGTGGTGAAAAGTTTAAAAAGGCTATCATTATCCCTTATGGGCCAGGAAATACTACCGTGCCACCTTAACTGGAATATATATGTTTACAATAAATCAACAGAGGTCCTTTTTTCACCTATACAATTTGTAAGTTTATCAATAAAAAGTTGATTAAGGGCAACTAGAATAAAAACAGCCCTTAAATTCCACCCCTGGGAGTGAAAATTGCTGATTCAGCAAATTTTGCCTGATCTGTGGGTAATAATGTAAAAATTTACCTAGAAAGTAAAATTTGATTATTTTTTATGTAACTTGCAGTACATTTTTGATAATAAATGTTAATTTGCTTTAACTTTTCGCAGTGTCTGACACATGTGCAACAACTGGAATTTGAGACGCGACATATTTAGTTGTCTGTACGTCCTATAATTTTCACCGAAATAAGTAAAGTGCATAATTTTTTATTTTTTTCCACACAAGTACAGCTATACTAGTTTTCTTTAGGTTCAATTTGTAGTTCTGTGGTAACATGGCACCAGTGTGAGCTTTTTTGGAACCAGTTAGTGGTTTAGGGGTCCTTACTTATTCATTTAGCCCTCATATTTAGCTGAAATAGAGATAGTATTAGGGGTTTCTTTACATTGACAAGACAATTATTTGGACAAAGAATGTGATTAAGATTGTATATCAGCAAGATTAAATAGTTTATTCATTTTCCATGCAAATATGATGAATTGTTTTGATTTTCTGACCCTGAAATACACAATAAAGGTAAATTGATTATTTAAGGGGACATAATTTAACTTAATGCATACATGAGAAATAGACAAACAGTCATCTTAGAGATATATTCTAGTACATGTATTGTAAAAAGTCTTTAGAATAATAGTTAACTGCCATCTAAAGAATCTTGTTAAATTGCCTTCATGATCTGGAAATGCTTAAAGGAATGTAAGGCATGCTGTAAAATGTGGAATGGACTTTACTATCATTTTTCATGATTTGGTGCTTAAACTGTTTCTTTCAGTCAGATTAACTATAAATAGAGTTGGCAATCCAATAATTCCTCCTGAATCATCATGTTTTACTTCTGTGTTGATTTGAAACATCATATATTTGGGTTTTGTTCACTCCTTAAGTAAAAATGGCAAGATGAAAAAAAAAGGTAAAATCTGCCAGCTGGGGTAGGGGTATAATCTTTAAATTTTTTGGGGTAAGGAATAAGTGCAGACTAGTATTCTTTATTGTAATATGTTTCCTAGTAAGAAGTCTATGCATCATAGGTGTTATGACTGGTTTCAAGTTTGTGATGTCTTGGTTAAGGTAGCACGGTAGTATTTGCATTCCGGAATTTAGGTTGCTCTTTTGTGTACCCTACCTAAGTCAATGTATTTGAACAGTGTGATTGGACAAAAAATACAGTATCAACTGAACATATTTTCCCAAACTGAGGGATGAATCAGGTGTAGAAAAATATGAAATAATTTTACATACAGGTGAAAATGAATTTTTGAGAATTTTTTTAAATTTTGTATTCACTGCATGATAAAAGACATAAAAGCACTAGTGGCCTTAGGTTTTTAAAGATAGCAAAAAAAGTAAACGGTCATGATACATATTTAAATTCATTTCTGAAAATTATAATGAAAGTACTTCAGTAAACTGTGTACATAGAATTTTGGGCAGTGCTAGGAAGTGGTGAAAAGTTTAAAAAGGCTATCATTATCCCTTATGGGCCAGGAAATACTACCGTGCCACCTTAACTGGAATATATATGTTTACAATAAATCAACAGAGGTCCTTTTTTCACCTATACAATTTGTAAGTTTATCAATAAAAAGTTGATTAAGGGCAACTAGAATAAAAACAGCCCTTAAATTCCACCCCTGGGAGTGAAAATTGCTGATTCAGCAAATTTTGCCTGATCTGTGGGTAATAATGTAAAAATTTACCTAGAAAGTAAAATTTGATTATTTTTTATGTAACTTGCAGTACATTTTTGATAATAAATGTTAATTTGCTTTAACTTTTCGCAGTGTCTGACACATGTGCAACAACTGGAATTTGAGACGCGACATATTTAGTTGTCTGTACGTCCTATAATTTTCACCGAAATAAGTAAAGTGCATAATTTTTTATTTTTTTCCACACAAGTACAGCTATACTAGTTTTCTTTAGGTTCAATTTGTAGTTCTGTGGTAACATGGCACCAGTGTGAGCTTTTTTGGAACCAGTTAGTGGTTTAGGGGTCCTTACTTATTCATTTAGCCCTCATATTTAGCTGAAATAGAGATAGTATTAGGGGTTTCTTTACATTGACAAGACAATTATTTGGACAAAGAATGTGATTAAGATTGTATATCAGCAAGATTAAATAGTTTATTCATTTTCCATGCAAATATGATGAATTGTTTTGATTTTCTGACCCTGAAATACACAATAAAGGTAAATTGATTATTTAAGGGGACATAATTTAACTTAATGCATACATGAGAAATAGACAAACAGTCATCTTAGAGATATATTCTAGTACATGTATTGTAAAAAGTCTTTAGAATAATAGTTAACTGCCATCTAAAGAATCTTGTTAAATTGCCTTCATGATCTGGAAATGCTTAAAGGAATGTAAGGCATGCTGTAAAATGTGGAATGGACTTTACTATCATTTTTCATGATTTGGTGCTTAAACTGTTTCTTTCAGTCAGATTAACTATAAATAGAGTTGGCAATCCAATAATTCCTCCTGAATCATCATGTTTTACTTCTGTGTTGATTTGAAACATCATATATTTGGGTTTTGTTCACTCCTTAAGTAAAAATGGCAAGATGAAAAAAAAAGGTAAAATCTGCCAGCTGGGGTAGGGGTATAATCTTTAAATTTTTTGGGGTAAGGAATAAGTGCAGACTAGTATTCTTTATTGTAATATGTTTCCTAGTAAGAAGTCTATGCATCATAGGTGTTATGACTGGTTTCAAGTTTGTGATGTCTTGGTTAAGGTAGCACGGTAGTATTTGCATTCCGGAATTTAGGTTGCTCTTTTGTGTACCCTACCTAAGTCAATGTATTTGAACAGTGTGATTGGACAAAAAATACAGTATCAACTGAACATATTTTCCCAAACTGAGGGATGAATCAGGTGTAGAAAAATATGAAATAATTTTACATACAGGTGAAAATGAATTTTTGAGAATTTTTTTAAATTTTGTATTCACTGCATGATAAAAGACATAAAAGCACTAGTGGCCTTAGGTTTTTAAAGATAGCAAAAAAAGTAAACGGTCATGATACATATTTAAATTCATTTCTGAAAATTATAATGAAAGTACTTCAGTAAACTGTGTACATAGAATTTTGGGCAGTGCTAGGAAGTGGTGAAAAGTTTAAAAAGGCTATCATTATCCCTTATGGGCCAGGAAATACTACCGTGCCACCTTAACTGGAATATATATGTTTACAATAAATCAACAGAGGTCCTTTTTTCACCTATACAATTTGTAAGTTTATCAATAAAAAGTTGATTAAGGGCAACTAGAATAAAAACAGCCCTTAAATTCCACCCCTGGGAGTGAAAATTGCTGATTCAGCAAATTTTGCCTGATCTGTGGGTAATAATGTAAAAATTTACCTAGAAAGTAAAATTTGATTATTTTTTATGTAACTTGCAGTACATTTTTGATAATAAATGTTAATTTGCTTTAACTTTTCGCAGTGTCTGACACATGTGCAACAACTGGAATTTGAGACGCGACATATTTAGTTGTCTGTACGTCCTATAATTTTCACCGAAATAAGTAAAGTGCATAATTTTTTATTTTTTTCCACACAAGTACAGCTATACTAGTTTTCTTTAGGTTCAATTTGTAGTTCTGTGGTAACATGGCACCAGTGTGAGCTTTTTTGGAACCAGTTAGTGGTTTAGGGGTCCTTACTTATTCATTTAGCCCTCATATTTAGCTGAAATAGAGATAGTATTAGGGGTTTCTTTACATTGACAAGACAATTATTTGGACAAAGAATGTGATTAAGATTGTATATCAGCAAGATTAAATAGTTTATTCATTTTCCATGCAAATATGATGAATTGTTTTGATTTTCTGACCCTGAAATACACAATAAAGGTAAATTGATTATTTAAGGGGACATAATTTAACTTAATGCATACATGAGAAATAGACAAACAGTCATCTTAGAGATATATTCTAGTACATGTATTGTAAAAAGTCTTTAGAATAATAGTTAACTGCCATCTAAAGAATCTTGTTAAATTGCCTTCATGATCTGGAAATGCTTAAAGGAATGTAAGGCATGCTGTAAAATGTGGAATGGACTTTACTATCATTTTTCATGATTTGGTGCTTAAACTGTTTCTTTCAGTCAGATTAACTATAAATAGAGTTGGCAATCCAATAATTCCTCCTGAATCATCATGTTTTACTTCTGTGTTGATTTGAAACATCATATATTTGGGTTTTGTTCACTCCTTAAGTAAAAATGGCAAGATGAAAAAAAAAGGTAAAATCTGCCAGCTGGGGTAGGGGTATAATCTTTAAATTTTTTGGGGTAAGGAATAAGTGCAGACTAGTATTCTTTATTGTAATATGTTTCCTAGTAAGAAGTCTATGCATCATAGGTGTTATGACTGGTTTCAAGTTTGTGATGTCTTGGTTAAGGTAGCACGGTAGTATTTGCATTCCGGAATTTAGGTTGCTCTTTTGTGTACCCTACCTAAGTCAATGTATTTGAACAGTGTGATTGGACAAAAAATACAGTATCAACTGAACATATTTTCCCAAACTGAGGGATGAATCAGGTGTAGAAAAATATGAAATAATTTTACATACAGGTGAAAATGAATTTTTGAGAATTTTTTTAAATTTTGTATTCACTGCATGATAAAAGACATAAAAGCACTAGTGGCCTTAGGTTTTTAAAGATAGCAAAAAAAGTAAACGGTCATGATACATATTTAAATTCATTTCTGAAAATTATAATGAAAGTACTTCAGTAAACTGTGTACATAGAATTTTGGGCAGTGCTAGGAAGTGGTGAAAAGTTTAAAAAGGCTATCATTATCCCTTATGGGCCAGGAAATACTACCGTGCCACCTTAACTGGAATATATATGTTTACAATAAATCAACAGAGGTCCTTTTTTCACCTATACAATTTGTAAGTTTATCAATAAAAAGTTGATTAAGGGCAACTAGAATAAAAACAGCCCTTAAATTCCACCCCTGGGAGTGAAAATTGCTGATTCAGCAAATTTTGCCTGATCTGTGGGTAATAATGTAAAAATTTACCTAGAAAGTAAAATTTGATTATTTTTTATGTAACTTGCAGTACATTTTTGATAATAAATGTTAATTTGCTTTAACTTTTCGCAGTGTCTGACACATGTGCAACAACTGGAATTTGAGACGCGACATATTTAGTTGTCTGTACGTCCTATAATTTTCACCGAAATAAGTAAAGTGCATAATTTTTTATTTTTTTCCACACAAGTACAGCTATACTAGTTTTCTTTAGGTTCAATTTGTAGTTCTGTGGTAACATGGCACCAGTGTGAGCTTTTTTGGAACCAGTTAGTGGTTTAGGGGTCCTTACTTATTCATTTAGCCCTCATATTTAGCTGAAATAGAGATAGTATTAGGGGTTTCTTTACATTGACAAGACAATTATTTGGACAAAGAATGTGATTAAGATTGTATATCAGCAAGATTAAATAGTTTATTCATTTTCCATGCAAATATGATGAATTGTTTTGATTTTCTGACCCTGAAATACACAATAAAGGTAAATTGATTATTTAAGGGGACATAATTTAACTTAATGCATACATGAGAAATAGACAAACAGTCATCTTAGAGATATATTCTAGTACATGTATTGTAAAAAGTCTTTAGAATAATAGTTAACTGCCATCTAAAGAATCTTGTTAAATTGCCTTCATGATCTGGAAATGCTTAAAGGAATGTAAGGCATGCTGTAAAATGTGGAATGGACTTTACTATCATTTTTCATGATTTGGTGCTTAAACTGTTTCTTTCAGTCAGATTAACTATAAATAGAGTTGGCAATCCAATAATTCCTCCTGAATCATCATGTTTTACTTCTGTGTTGATTTGAAACATCATATATTTGGGTTTTGTTCACTCCTTAAGTAAAAATGGCAAGATGAAAAAAAAAGGTAAAATCTGCCAGCTGGGGTAGGGGTATAATCTTTAAATTTTTTGGGGTAAGGAATAAGTGCAGACTAGTATTCTTTATTGTAATATGTTTCCTAGTAAGAAGTCTATGCATCATAGGTGTTATGACTGGTTTCAAGTTTGTGATGTCTTGGTTAAGGTAGCACGGTAGTATTTGCATTCCGGAATTTAGGTTGCTCTTTTGTGTACCCTACCTAAGTCAATGTATTTGAACAGTGTGATTGGACAAAAAATACAGTATCAACTGAACATATTTTCCCAAACTGAGGGATGAATCAGGTGTAGAAAAATATGAAATAATTTTACATACAGGTGAAAATGAATTTTTGAGAATTTTTTTAAATTTTGTATTCACTGCATGATAAAAGACATAAAAGCACTAGTGGCCTTAGGTTTTTAAAGATAGCAAAAAAAGTAAACGGTCATGATACATATTTAAATTCATTTCTGAAAATTATAATGAAAGTACTTCAGTAAACTGTGTACATAGAATTTTGGGCAGTGCTAGGAAGTGGTGAAAAGTTTAAAAAGGCTATCATTATCCCTTATGGGCCAGGAAATACTACCGTGCCACCTTAACTGGAATATATATGTTTACAATAAATCAACAGAGGTCCTTTTTTCACCTATACAATTTGTAAGTTTATCAATAAAAAGTTGATTAAGGGCAACTAGAATAAAAACAGCCCTTAAATTCCACCCCTGGGAGTGAAAATTGCTGATTCAGCAAATTTTGCCTGATCTGTGGGTAATAATGTAAAAATTTACCTAGAAAGTAAAATTTGATTATTTTTTATGTAACTTGCAGTACATTTTTGATAATAAATGTTAATTTGCTTTAACTTTTCGCAGTGTCTGACACATGTGCAACAACTGGAATTTGAGACACAACATATTTAGTTGTCTGTACGTCCTATAATTTTCACCGAAATAAGTAAAGTGCATAATTTTTTATTTTTTTTCCACACAAGTACAGCTATACTAGTTTTCTTTAGGTTCAATTTGTAGTTCTGTGGTAACATGGCACCAGTGTGAGCTTTTTTGGAACCAGTTAGTGGTTTAGGGGTCCTTACTTATTCATTTAGCCCTCATATTTAGCTGAAATAGAGATAGTATTAGGGGTTTCTTTACATTGACAAGACAATTATTTGGACAAAGAATGTGATTAAGATTGTATATCAGCAAGATTAAATAGTTTATTCATTTTCCATGCAAATATGATGAATTGTTTTGATTTTCTGACCCTGAAATACACAATAAAGGTAAATTGATTATTTAAGGGGACATAATTTAACTTAATGCATACATGAGAAATAGACAAACAGTCATCTTAGAGATATATTCTAGTACATGTATTGTAAAAAGTCTTTAGAATAATAGTTAACTGCCATCTAAAGAATCTTGTTAAATTGCCTTCATGATCTGGAAATGCTTAAAGGAATGTAAGGCATGCTGTAAAATGTGGAATGGACTTTACTATCATTTTTCATGATTTGGTGCTTAAACTGTTTCTTTCAGTCAGATTAACTATAAATAGAGTTGGCAATCCAATAATTCCTCCTGAATCATCATGTTTTACTTCTGTGTTGATTTGAAACATCATATATTTGGGTTTTGTTCACTCCTTAAGTAAAAATGGCAAGATGAAAAAAAAAGGTAAAATCTGCCAGCTGGGGTAGGGGTATAATCTTTAAATTTTTTGGGGTAAGGAATAAGTGCAGACTAGTATTCTTTATTGTAATATGTTTCCTAGTAAGAAGTCTATGCATCATAGGTGTTATGACTGGTTTCAAGTTTGTGATGTCTTGGTTAAGGTAGCACGGTAGTATTTGCATTCCGGAATTTAGGTTGCTCTTTTGTGTACCCTACCTAAGTCAATGTATTTGAACAGTGTGATTGGACAAAAAATACAGTATCAACTGAACATATTTTCCCAAACTGAGGGATGAATCAGGTGTAGAAAAATATGAAATAATTTTACATACAGGTGAAAATGAATTTTTGAGAATTTTTTTAAATTTTGTATTCACTGCATGATAAAAGACATAAAAGCACTAGTGGCCTTAGGTTTTTAAAGATAGCAAAAAAAGTAAACGGTCATGATACATATTTAAATTCATTTCTGAAAATTATAATGAAAGTACTTCAGTAAACTGTGTACATAGAATTTTGGGCAGTGCTAGGAAGTGGTGAAAAGTTTAAAAAGGCTATCATTATCCCTTATGGGCCAGGAAATACTACCGTGCCACCTTAACTGGAATATATATGTTTACAATAAATCAACAGAGGTCCTTTTTTCACCTATACAATTTGTAAGTTTATCAATAAAAAGTTGATTAAGGGCAACTAGAATAAAAACAGCCCTTAAATTCCACCCCTGGGAGTGAAAATTGCTGATTCAGCAAATTTTGCCTGATCTGTGGGTAATAATGTAAAAATTTACCTAGAAAGTAAAATTTGATTATTTTTTATGTAACTTGCAGTACATTTTTGATAATAAATGTTAATTTGCTTTAACTTTTCGCAGTGTCTGACACATGTGCAACAACTGGAATTTGAGACGCGACATATTTAGTTGTCTGTACGTCCTATAATTTTCACCGAAATAAGTAAAGTGCATAATTTTTTATTTTTTTCCACACAAGTACAGCTATACTAGTTTTCTTTAGGTTCAATTTGTAGTTCTGTGGTAACATGGCACCAGTGTGAGCTTTTTTGGAACCAGTTAGTGGTTTAGGGGTCCTTACTTATTCATTTAGCCCTCATATTTAGCTGAAATAGAGATAGTATTAGGGGTTTCTTTACATTGACAAGACAATTATTTGGACAAAGAATGTGATTAAGATTGTATATCAGCAAGATTAAATAGTTTATTCATTTTCCATGCAAATATGATGAATTGTTTTGATTTTCTGACCCTGAAATACACAATAAAGGTAAATTGATTATTTAAGGGGACATAATTTAACTTAATGCATACATGAGAAATAGACAAACAGTCATCTTAGAGATATATTCTAGTACATGTATTGTAAAAAGTCTTTAGAATAATAGTTAACTGCCATCTAAAGAATCTTGTTAAATTGCCTTCATGATCTGGAAATGCTTAAAGGAATGTAAGGCATGCTGTAAAATGTGGAATGGACTTTACTATCATTTTTCATGATTTGGTGCTTAAACTGTTTCTTTCAGTCAGATTAACTATAAATAGAGTTGGCAATCCAATAATTCCTCCTGAATCATCATGTTTTACTTCTGTGTTGATTTGAAACATCATATATTTGGGTTTTGTTCACTCCTTAAGTAAAAATGGCAAGATGAAAAAAAAAGGTAAAATCTGCCAGCTGGGGTAGGGGTATAATCTTTAAATTTTTTGGGGTAAGGAATAAGTGCAGACTAGTATTCTTTATTGTAATATGTTTCCTAGTAAGAAGTCTATGCATCATAGGTGTTATGACTGGTTTCAAGTTTGTGATGTCTTGGTTAAGGTAGCACGGTAGTATTTGCATTCCGGAATTTAGGTTGCTCTTTTGTGTACCCTACCTAAGTCAATGTATTTGAACAGTGTGATTGGACAAAAAATACAGTATCAACTGAACATATTTTCCCAAACTGAGGGATGAATCAGGTGTAGAAAAATATGAAATAATTTTACATACAGGTGAAAATGAATTTTTGAGAATTTTTTTAAATTTTGTATTCACTGCATGATAAAAGACATAAAAGCACTAGTGGCCTTAGGTTTTTAAAGATAGCAAAAAAAGTAAACGGTCATGATACATATTTAAATTCATTTCTGAAAATTATAATGAAAGTACTTCAGTAAACTGTGTACATAGAATTTTGGGCAGTGCTAGGAAGTGGTGAAAAGTTTAAAAAGGCTATCATTATCCCTTATGGGCCAGGAAATACTACCGTGCCACCTTAACTGGAATATATATGTTTACAATAAATCAACAGAGGTCCTTTTTTCACCTATACAATTTGTAAGTTTATCAATAAAAAGTTGATTAAGGGCAACTAGAATAAAAACAGCCCTTAAATTCCACCCCTGGGAGTGAAAATTGCTGATTCAGCAAATTTTGCCTGATCTGTGGGTAATAATGTAAAAATTTACCTAGAAAGTAAAATTTGATTATTTTTTATGTAACTTGCAGTACATTTTTGATAATAAATGTTAATTTGCTTTAACTTTTCGCAGTGTCTGACACATGTGCAACAACTGGAATTTGAGACGCGACATATTTAGTTGTCTGTACGTCCTATAATTTTCACCGAAATAAGTAAAGTGCATAATTTTTTATTTTTTTCCACACAAGTACAGCTATACTAGTTTTCTTTAGGTTCAATTTGTAGTTCTGTGGTAACATGGCACCAGTGTGAGCTTTTTTGGAACCAGTTAGTGGTTTAGGGGTCCTTACTTATTCATTTAGCCCTCATATTTAGCTGAAATAGAGATAGTATTAGGGGTTTCTTTACATTGACAAGACAATTATTTGGACAAAGAATGTGATTAAGATTGTATATCAGCAAGATTAAATAGTTTATTCATTTTCCATGCAAATATGATGAATTGTTTTGATTTTCTGACCCTGAAATACACAATAAAGGTAAATTGATTATTTAAGGGGACATAATTTAACTTAATGCATACATGAGAAATAGACAAACAGTCATCTTAGAGATATATTCTAGTACATGTATTGTAAAAAGTCTTTAGAATAATAGTTAACTGCCATCTAAAGAATCTTGTTAAATTGCCTTCATGATCTGGAAATGCTTAAAGGAATGTAAGGCATGCTGTAAAATGTGGAATGGACTTTACTATCATTTTTCATGATTTGGTGCTTAAACTGTTTCTTTCAGTCAGATTAACTATAAATAGAGTTGGCAATCCAATAATTCCTCCTGAATCATCATGTTTTACTTCTGTGTTGATTTGAAACATCATATATTTGGGTTTTGTTCACTCCTTAAGTAAAAATGGCAAGATGAAAAAAAAAGGTAAAATCTGCCAGCTGGGGTAGGGGTATAATCTTTAAATTTTTTGGGGTAAGGAATAAGTGCAGACTAGTATTCTTTATTGTAATATGTTTCCTAGTAAGAAGTCTATGCATCATAGGTGTTATGACTGGTTTCAAGTTTGTGATGTCTTGGTTAAGGTAGCACGGTAGTATTTGCATTCCGGAATTTAGGTTGCTCTTTTGTGTACCCTACCTAAGTCAATGTATTTGAACAGTGTGATTGGACAAAAAATACAGTATCAACTGAACATATTTTCCCAAACTGAGGGATGAATCAGGTGTAGAAAAATATGAAATAATTTTACATACAGGTGAAAATGAATTTTTGAGAATTTTTTTAAATTTTGTATTCACTGCATGATAAAAGACATAAAAGCACTAGTGGCCTTAGGTTTTTAAAGATAGCAAAAAAAGTAAACGGTCATGATACATATTTAAATTCATTTCTGAAAATTATAATGAAAGTACTTCAGTAAACTGTGTACATAGAATTTTGGGCAGTGCTAGGAAGTGGTGAAAAGTTTAAAAAGGCTATCATTATCCCTTATGGGCCAGGAAATACTACCGTGCCACCTTAACTGGAATATATATGTTTACAATAAATCAACAGAGGTCCTTTTTTCACCTATACAATTTGTAAGTTTATCAATAAAAAGTTGATTAAGGGCAACTAGAATAAAAACAGCCCTTAAATTCCACCCCTGGGAGTGAAAATTGCTGATTCAGCAAATTTTGCCTGATCTGTGGGTAATAATGTAAAAATTTACCTAGAAAGTAAAATTTGATTATTTTTTATGTAACTTGCAGTACATTTTTGATAATAAATGTTAATTTGCTTTAACTTTTCGCAGTGTCTGACACATGTGCAACAACTGGAATTTGAGACGCGACATATTTAGTTGTCTGTACGTCCTATAATTTTCACCGAAATAAGTAAAGTGCATAATTTTTTATTTTTTTCCACACAAGTACAGCTATACTAGTTTTCTTTAGGTTCAATTTGTAGTTCTGTGGTAACATGGCACCAGTGTGAGCTTTTTTGGAACCAGTTAGTGGTTTAGGGGTCCTTACTTATTCATTTAGCCCTCATATTTAGCTGAAATAGAGATAGTATTAGGGGTTTCTTTACATTGACAAGACAATTATTTGGACAAAGAATGTGATTAAGATTGTATATCAGCAAGATTAAATAGTTTATTCATTTTCCATGCAAATATGATGAATTGTTTTGATTTTCTGACCCTGAAATACACAATAAAGGTAAATTGATTATTTAAGGGGACATAATTTAACTTAATGCATACATGAGAAATAGACAAACAGTCATCTTAGAGATATATTCTAGTACATGTATTGTAAAAAGTCTTTAGAATAATAGTTAACTGCCATCTAAAGAATCTTGTTAAATTGCCTTCATGATCTGGAAATGCTTAAAGGAATGTAAGGCATGCTGTAAAATGTGGAATGGACTTTACTATCATTTTTCATGATTTGGTGCTTAAACTGTTTCTTTCAGTCAGATTAACTATAAATAGAGTTGGCAATCCAATAATTCCTCCTGAATCATCATGTTTTACTTCTGTGTTGATTTGAAACATCATATATTTGGGTTTTGTTCACTCCTTAAGTAAAAATGGCAAGATGAAAAAAAAAGGTAAAATCTGCCAGCTGGGGTAGGGGTATAATCTTTAAATTTTTTGGGGTAAGGAATAAGTGCAGACTAGTATTCTTTATTGTAATATGTTTCCTAGTAAGAAGTCTATGCATCATAGGTGTTATGACTGGTTTCAAGTTTGTGATGTCTTGGTTAAGGTAGCACGGTAGTATTTGCATTCCGGAATTTAGGTTGCTCTTTTGTGTACCCTACCTAAGTCAATGTATTTGAACAGTGTGATTGGACAAAAAATACAGTATCAACTGAACATATTTTCCCAAACTGAGGGATGAATCAGGTGTAGAAAAATATGAAATAATTTTACATACAGGTGAAAATGAATTTTTGAGAATTTTTTTAAATTTTGTATTCACTGCATGATAAAAGACATAAAAGCACTAGTGGCCTTAGGTTTTTAAAGATAGCAAAAAAAGTAAACGGTCATGATACATATTTAAATTCATTTCTGAAAATTATAATGAAAGTACTTCAGTAAACTGTGTACATAGAATTTTGGGCAGTGCTAGGAAGTGGTGAAAAGTTTAAAAAGGCTATCATTATCCCTTATGGGCCAGGAAATACTACCGTGCCACCTTAACTGGAATATATATGTTTACAATAAATCAACAGAGGTCCTTTTTTCACCTTTACAATTTGTAAGTTTATCAATAAAAAGTTGATTAAGGGCAACTAGAATAAAAACAGCCCTTAAATTCCACCCCTGGGAGTGAAAATTGCTGATTCAGCAAATTTTGCCTGATCTGTGGGTAATAATGTAAAAATTTACCTAGAAAGTAAAATTTGATTATTTTTTATGTAACTTGCAGTACATTTTTGATAATAAATGTTAATTTGCTTTAACTTTTCGCAGTGTCTGACACATGTGCAACAACTGGAATTTGAGACGCGACATATTTAGTTGTCTGTACGTCCTATAATTTTCACCGAAATAAGTAAAGTGCATAATTTTTTATTTTTTTCCACACAAGTACAGCTATACTAGTTTTCTTTAGGTTCAATTTGTAGTTCTGTGGTAACATGGCACCAGTGTGAGCTTTTTTGGAACCAGTTAGTGGTTTAGGGGTCCTTACTTATTCATTTAGCCCTCATATTTAGCTGAAATAGAGATAGTATTAGGGGTTTCTTTACATTGACAAGACAATTATTTGGACAAAGAATGTGATTAAGATTGTATATCAGCAAGATTAAATAGTTTATTCATTTTCCATGCAAATATGATGAATTGTTTTGATTTTCTGACCCTGAAATACACAATAAAGGTAAATTGATTATTTAAGGGGACATAATTTAACTTAATGCATACATGAGAAATAGACAAACAGTCATCTTAGAGATATATTCTAGTACATGTATTGTAAAAAGTCTTTAGAATAATAGTTAACTGCCATCTAAAGAATCTTGTTAAATTGCCTTCATGATCTGGAAATGCTTAAAGGAATGTAAGGCATGCTGTAAAATGTGGAATGGACTTTACTATCATTTTTCATGATTTGGTGCTTAAACTGTTTCTTTCAGTCAGATTAACTATAAATAGAGTTGGCAATCCAATAATTCCTCCTGAATCATCATGTTTTACTTCTGTGTTGATTTGAAACATCATATATTTGGGTTTTGTTCACTCCTTAAGTAAAAATGGCAAGATGAAAAAAAAAGGTAAAATCTGCCAGCTGGGGTAGGGGTATAATCTTTAAATTTTTTGGGGTAAGGAATAAGTGCAGACTAGTATTCTTTATTGTAATATGTTTCCTAGTAAGAAGTCTATGCATCATAGGTGTTATGACTGGTTTCAAGTTTGTGATGTCTTGGTTAAGGTAGCACGGTAGTATTTGCATTCCGGAATTTAGGTTGCTCTTTTGTGTACCCTACCTAAGTCAATGTATTTGAACAGTGTGATTGGACAAAAAATACAGTATCAACTGAACATATTTTCCCAAACTGAGGGATGAATCAGGTGTAGAAAAATATGAAATAATTTTACATACAGGTGAAAATGAATTTTTGAGAATTTTTTTAAATTTTGTATTCACTGCATGATAAAAGACATAAAAGCACTAGTGGCCTTAGGTTTTTAAAGATAGCAAAAAAAGTAAACGGTCATGATACATATTTAAATTCATTTCTGAAAATTATAATGAAAGTACTTCAGTAAACTGTGTACATAGAATTTTGGGCAGTGCTAGGAAGTGGTGAAAAGTTTAAAAAGGCTATCATTATCCCTTATGGGCCAGGAAATACTACCGTGCCACCTTAACTGGAATATATATGTTTACAATAAATCAACAGAGGTCCTTTTTTCACCTATACAATTTGTAAGTTTATCAATAAAAAGTTGATTAAGGGCAACTAGAATAAAAACAGCCCTTAAATTCCACCCCTGGGAGTGAAAATTGCTGATTCAGCAAATTTTGCCTGATCTGTGGGTAATAATGTAAAAATTTACCTAGAAAGTAAAATTTGATTATTTTTTATGTAACTTGCAGTACATTTTTGATAATAAATGTTAATTTGCTTTAACTTTTCGCAGTGTCTGACACATGTGCAACAACTGGAATTTGAGACGCGACATATTTAGTTGTCTGTACGTCCTATAATTTTCACCGAAATAAGTAAAGTGCATAATTTTTTATTTTTTTCCACACAAGTACAGCTATACTAGTTTTCTTTAGGTTCAATTTGTAGTTCTGTGGTAACATGGCACCAGTGTGAGCTTTTTTGGAACCAGTTAGTGGTTTAGGGGTCCTTACTTATTCATTTAGCCCTCATATTTAGCTGAAATAGAGATAGTATTAGGGGTTTCTTTACATTGACAAGACAATTATTTGGACAAAGAATGTGATTAAGATTGTATATCAGCAAGATTAAATAGTTTATTCATTTTCCATGCAAATATGATGAATTGTTTTGATTTTCTGACCCTGAAATACACAATAAAGGTAAATTGATTATTTAAGGGGACATAATTTAACTTAATGCATACATGAGAAATAGACAAACAGTCATCTTAGAGATATATTCTAGTACATGTATTGTAAAAAGTCTTTAGAATAATAGTTAACTGCCATCTAAAGAATCTTGTTAAATTGCCTTCATGATCTGGAAATGCTTAAAGGAATGTAAGGCATGCTGTAAAATGTGGAATGGACTTTACTATCATTTTTCATGATTTGGTGCTTAAACTGTTTCTTTCAGTCAGATTAACTATAAATAGAGTTGGCAATCCAATAATTCCTCCTGAATCATCATGTTTTACTTCTGTGTTGATTTGAAACATCATATATTTGGGTTTTGTTCACTCCTTAAGTAAAAATGGCAAGATGAAAAAAAAAGGTAAAATCTGCCAGCTGGGGTAGGGGTATAATCTTTAAATTTTTTGGGGTAAGGAATAAGTGCAGACTAGTATTCTTTATTGTAATATGTTTCCTAGTAAGAAGTCTATGCATCATAGGTGTTATGACTGGTTTCAAGTTTGTGATGTCTTGGTTAAGGTAGCACGGTAGTATTTGCATTCCGGAATTTAGGTTGCTCTTTTGTGTACCCTACCTAAGTCAATGTATTTGAACAGTGTGATTGGACAAAAAATACAGTATCAACTGAACATATTTTCCCAAACTGAGGGATGAATCAGGTGTAGAAAAATATGAAATAATTTTACATACAGGTGAAAATGAATTTTTGAGAATTTTTTTAAATTTTGTATTCACTGCATGATAAAAGACATAAAAGCACTAGTGGCCTTAGGTTTTTAAAGATAGCAAAAAAAGTAAACGGTCATGATACATATTTAAATTCATTTCTGAAAATTATAATGAAAGTACTTCAGTAAACTGTGCATGTACATAGAATTTTGGGCAGTGCTAGGAAGTGGTGAAAAGTTTAAAAAGGCTATCATTATCCCTTATGGGCCAGGAAATACTACCGTGCCACCTTAACTGGAATATATATGTTTACAATAAATCAACAGAGGTCCTTTTTTCACCTATACAATTTGTAAGTTTATCAATAAAAAGTTGATTAAGGGCAACTAGAATAAAAACAGCCCTTAAATTCCACCCCTGGGAGTGAAAATTGCTGATTCAGCAAATTTTGCCTGATCTGTGGGTAATAATGTAAAAATTTACCTAGAAAGTAAAATTTGATTATTTTTTATGTAACTTGCAGTACATTTTTGATAATAAATGTTAATTTGCTTTAACTTTTCGCAGTGTCTGACACATGTGCAACAACTGGAATTTGAGACGCGACATATTTAGTTGTCTGTACGTCCTATAATTTTCACCGAAATAAGTAAAGTGCATAATTTTTTATTTTTTTCCACACAAGTACAGCTATACTAGTTTTCTTTAGGTTCAATTTGTAGTTCTGTGGTAACATGGCACCAGTGTGAGCTTTTTTGGAACCAGTTAGTGGTTTAGGGGTCCTTACTTATTCATTTAGCCCTCATATTTAGCTGAAATAGAGATAGTATTAGGGGTTTCTTTACATTGACAAGACAATTATTTGGACAAAGAATGTGATTAAGATTGTATATCAGCAAGATTAAATAGTTTATTCATTTTCCATGCAAATATGATGAATTGTTTTGATTTTCTGACCCTGAAATACACAATAAAGGTAAATTGATTATTTAAGGGGACATAATTTAACTTAATGCATACATGAGAAATAGACAAACAGTCATCTTAGAGATATATTTTAGTACATGTATTGTAAAAAGTCTTTAGAATAATAGTTAACTGCCATCTAAAGAATCTTGTTAAATTGCCTTCATGATCTGGAAATGCTTAAAGGAATGTAAGGCATGCTGTAAAATGTGGAATGGACTTTACTATCATTTTTCATGATTTGGTGCTTAAACTGTTTCTTTCAGTCAGATTAACTATAAATAGAGTTGGCAATCCAATAATTCCTCCTGAATCATCATGTTTTACTTCTGTGTTGATTTGAAACATCATATATTTGGGTTTTGTTCACTCCTTAAGTAAAAATGGCAAGATGAAAAAAAAAGGTAAAATCTGCCAGCTGGGGTAGGGGTATAATCTTTAAATTTTTTGGGGTAAGGAATAAGTGCAGACTAGTATTCTTTATTGTAATATGTTTCCTAGTAAGAAGTCTATGCATCATAGGTGTTATGACTGGTTTCAAGTTTGTGATGTCTTGGTTAAGGTAGCACGGTAGTATTTGCATTCCGGAATTTAGGTTGCTCTTTTGTGTACCCTACCTAAGTCAATGTATTTGAACAGTGTGATTGGACAAAAAATACAGTATCAACTGAACATATTTTCCCAAACTGAGGGATGAATCAGGTGTAGAAAAATATGAAATAATTTTACATACAGGTGAAAATGAATTTTTGAGAATTTTTTTAAATTTTGTATTCACTGCATGATAAAAGACATAAAAGCACTAGTGGCCTTAGGTTTTTAAAGATAGCAAAAAAAGTAAACGGTCATGATACATATTTAAATTCATTTCTGAAAATTATAATGAAAGTACTTCAGTAAACTGTGCATGTACATAGAATTTTGGGCAGTGCTAGGAAGTGGTGAAAAGTTTAAAAAGGCTATCATTATCCCTTATGGGCCAGGAAATACTACCGTGCCACCTTAACTGGAATATATATGTTTACAATAAATCAACAGAGGTCCTTTTTTCACCTATACAATTTGTAAGTTTATCAATAAAAAGTTGATTAAGGGCAACTAGAATAAAAACAGCCCTTAAATTCCACCCCTGGGAGTGAAAATTGCTGATTCAGCAAATTTTGCCTGATCTGTGGGTAATAATGTAAAAATTTACCTAGAAAGTAAAATTTGATTATTTTTTATGTAACTTGCAGTACATTTTTGATAATAAATGTTAATTTGCTTTAACTTTTCGCAGTGTCTGACACATGTGCAACAACTGGAATTTGAGACGCGACATATTTAGTTGTCTGTACGTCCTATAATTTTCACCGAAATAAGTAAAGTGCATAATTTTTTATTTTTTTCCACACAAGTACAGCTATACTAGTTTTCTTTAGGTTCAATTTGTAGTTCTGTGGTAACATGGCACCAGTGTGAGCTTTTTTGGAACCAGTTAGTGGTTTAGGGGTCCTTACTTATTCATTTAGCCCTCATATTTAGCTGAAATAGAGATAGTATTAGGGGTTTCTTTACATTGACAAGACAATTATTTGGACAAAGAATGTGATTAAGATTGTATATCAGCAAGATTAAATAGTTTATTCATTTTCCATGCAAATATGATGAATTGTTTTGATTTTCTGACCCTGAAATACACAATAAAGGTAAATTGATTATTTAAGGGGACATAATTTAACTTAATGCATACATGAGAAATAGACAAACAGTCATCTTAGAGATATATTCTAGTACATGTATTGTAAAAAGTCTTTAGAATAATAGTTAACTGCCATCTAAAGAATCTTGTTAAATTGCCTTCATGATCTGGAAATGCTTAAAGGAATGTAAGGCATGCTGTAAAATGTGGAATGGACTTTACTATCATTTTTCATGATTTGGTGCTTAAACTGTTTCTTTCAGTCAGATTAACTATAAATAGAGTTGGCAATCCAATAATTCCTCCTGAATCATCATGTTTTACTTCTGTGTTGATTTGAAACATCATATATTTGGGTTTTGTTCACTCCTTAAGTAAAAATGGCAAGATGAAAAAAAAAGGTAAAATCTGCCAGCTGGGGTAGGGGTATAATCTTTAAATTTTTTGGGGTAAGGAATAAGTGCAGACTAGTATTCTTTATTGTAATATGTTTCCTAGTAAGAAGTCTATGCATCATAGGTGTTATGACTGGTTTCAAGTTTGTGATGTCTTGGTTAAGGTAGCACGGTAGTATTTGCATTCCGGAATTTAGGTTGCTCTTTTGTGTACCCTACCTAAGTCAATGTATTTGAACAGTGTGATTGGACAAAAAATACAGTATCAACTGAACATATTTTCCTAAACTGAGGGATGAATCAGGTGTAGAAAAATATGAAATAATTTTACATACAGGTGAAAATGAATTTTTGAGAATTTTTTTAAATTTTGTATTCACTGCATGATAAAAGACATAAAAGCACTAGTGGCCTTAGGTTTTTAAAGATAGCAAAAAAAGTAAACGGTCATGATACATATTTAAATTCATTTCTGAAAATTATAATGAAAGTACTTCAGTAAACTGTGTACATAGAATTTTGGGCAGTGCTAGGAAGTGGTGAAAAGTTTAAAAAGGCTATCATTATCCCTTATGGGCCAGGAAATACTACCGTGCCACCTTAACTGGAATATATATGTTTACAATAAATCAACAGAGGTCCTTTTTTCACCTATACAATTTGTAAGTTTATCAATAAAAAGTTGATTAAGGGCAACTAGAATAAAAACAGCCCTTAAATTCCACCCCTGGGAGTGAAAATTGCTGATTCAGCAAATTTTGCCTGATCTGTGGGTAATAATGTAAAAATTTACCTAGAAAGTAAAATTTGATTATTTTTTATGTAACTTGCAGTACATTTTTGATAATAAATGTTAATTTGCTTTAACTTTTCGCAGTGTCTGACACATGTGCAACAACTGGAATTTGAGACGCGACATATTTAGTTGTCTGTACGTCCTATAATTTTCACCGAAATAAGTAAAGTGCATAATTTTTTATTTTTTTCCACACAAGTACAGCTATACTAGTTTTCTTTAGGTTCAATTTGTAGTTCTGTGGTAACATGGCACCAGTGTGAGCTTTTTTGGAACCAGTTAGTGGTTTAGGGGTCCTTACTTATTCATTTAGCCCTCATATTTAGCTGAAATAGAGATAGTATTAGGGGTTTCTTTACATTGACAAGACAATTATTTGGACAAAGAATGTGATTAAGATTGTATATCAGCAAGATTAAATAGTTTATTCATTTTCCATGCAAATATGATGAATTGTTTTGATTTTCTGACCCTGAAATACACAATAAAGGTAAATTGATTATTTAAGGGGACATAATTTAACTTAATGCATACATGAGAAATAGACAAACAGTCATCTTAGAGATATATTCTAGTACATGTATTGTAAAAAGTCTTTAGAATAATAGTTAACTGCCATCTAAAGAATCTTGTTAAATTGCCTTCATGATCTGGAAATGCTTAAAGGAATGTAAGGCATGCTGTAAAATGTGGAATGGACTTTACTATCATTTTTCATGATTTGGTGCTTAAACTGTTTCTTTCAGTCAGATTAACTATAAATAGAGTTGGCAATCCAATAATTCCTCCTGAATCATCATGTTTTACTTCTGTGTTGATTTGAAACATCATATATTTGGGTTTTGTTCACTCCTTAAGTAAAAATGGCAAGATGAAAAAAAAAGGTAAAATCTGCCAGCTGGGGTAGGGGTATAATCTTTAAATTTTTTGGGGTAAGGAATAAGTGCAGACTAGTATTCTTTATTGTAATATGTTTCCTAGTAAGAAGTCTATGCATCATAGGTGTTATGACTGGTTTCAAGTTTGTGATGTCTTGGTTAAGGTAGCACGGTAGTATTTGCATTCCGGAATTTAGGTTGCTCTTTTGTGTACCCTACCTAAGTCAATGTATTTGAACAGTGTGATTGGACAAAAAATACAGTATCAACTGAACATATTTTCCCAAACTGAGGGATGAATCAGGTGTAGAAAAATATGAAATAATTTTACATACAGGTGAAAATGAATTTTTGAGAATTTTTTTAAATTTTGTATTCACTGCATGATAAAAGACATAAAAGCACTAGTGGCCTTAGGTTTTTAAAGATAGCAAAAAAAGTAAACGGTCATGATACATATTTAAATTCATTTCTGAAAATTATAATGAAAGTACTTCAGTAAACTGTGTACATAGAATTTTGGGCAGTGCTAGGAAGTGGTGAAAAGTTTAAAAAGGCTATCATTATCCCTTATGGGCCAGGAAATACTACCGTGCCACCTTAACTGGAATATATATGTTTACAATAAATCAACAGAGGTCCTTTTTTCACCTATACAATTTGTAAGTTTATCAATAAAAAGTTGATTAAGGGCAACTAGAATAAAAACAGCCCTTAAATTCCACCCCTGGGAGTGAAAATTGCTGATTCAGCAAATTTTGCCTGATCTGTGGGTAATAATGTAAAAATTTACCTAGAAAGTAAAATTTGATTATTTTTTATGTAACTTGCAGTACATTTTTGATAATAAATGTTAATTTGCTTTAACTTTTCGCAGTGTCTGACACATGTGCAACAACTGGAATTTGAGACGCGACATATTTAGTTGTCTGTACGTCCTATAATTTTCACCGAAATAAGTAAAGTGCATAATTTTTTATTTTTTTCCACACAAGTACAGCTATACTAGTTTTCTTTAGGTTCAATTTGTAGTTCTGTGGTAACATGGCACCAGTGTGAGCTTTTTTGGAACCAGTTAGTGGTTTAGGGGTCCTTACTTATTCATTTAGCCCTCATATTTAGCTGAAATAGAGATAGTATTAGGGGTTTCTTTACATTGACAAGACAATTATTTGGACAAAGAATGTGATTAAGATTGTATATCAGCAAGATTAAATAGTTTATTCATTTTCCATGCAAATATGATGAATTGTTTTGATTTTCTGACCCTGAAATACACAATAAAGGTAAATTGATTATTTAAGGGGACATAATTTAACTTAATGCATACATGAGAAATAGACAAACAGTCATCTTAGAGATATATTCTAGTACATGTATTGTAAAAAGTCTTTAGAATAATAGTTAACTGCCATCTAAAGAATCTTGTTAAATTGCCTTCATGATCTGGAAATGCTTAAAGGAATGTAAGGCATGCTGTAAAATGTGGAATGGACTTTACTATCATTTTTCATGATTTGGTGCTTAAACTGTTTCTTTCAGTCAGATTAACTATAAATAGAGTTGGCAATCCAATAATTCCTCCTGAATCATCATGTTTTACTTCTGTGTTGATTTGAAACATCATATATTTGGGTTTTGTTCACTCCTTAAGTAAAAATGGCAAGATGAAAAAAAAAGGTAAAATCTGCCAGCTGGGGTAGGGGTATAATCTTTAAATTTTTTGGGGTAAGGAATAAGTGCAGACTAGTATTCTTTATTGTAATATGTTTCCTAGTAAGAAGTCTATGCATCATAGGTGTTATGACTGGTTTCAAGTTTGTGATGTCTTGGTTAAGGTAGCACGGTAGTATTTGCATTCCGGAATTTAGGTTGCTCTTTTGTGTACCCTACCTAAGTCAATGTATTTGAACAGTGTGATTGGACAAAAAATACAGTATCAACTGAACATATTTTCCCAAACTGAGGGATGAATCAGGTGTAGAAAAATATGAAATAATTTTACATACAGGTGAAAATGAATTTTTGAGAATTTTTTTAAATTTTGTATTCACTGCATGATAAAAGACATAAAAGCACTAGTGGCCTTAGGTTTTTAAAGATAGCAAAAAAAGTAAACGGTCATGATACATATTTAAATTCATTTCTGAAAATTATAATGAAAGTACTTCAGTAAACTGTGTACATAGAATTTTAGGCAGTGCTAGGAAGTGGTGAAAAGTTTAAAAAGGCTATCATTATCCCTTATGGGCCAGGAAATACTACCGTGCCACCTTAACTGGAATATATATGTTTACAATAAATCAACAGAGGTCCTTTTTTCACCTATACAATTTGTAAGTTTATCAATAAAAAGTTGATTAAGGGCAACTAGAATAAAAACAGCCCTTAAATTCCACCCCTGGGAGTGAAAATTGCTGATTCAGCAAATTTTGCCTGATCTGTGGGTAATAATGTAAAAATTTACCTAGAAAGTAAAATTTGATTATTTTTTATGTAACTTGCAGTACATTTTTGATAATAAATGTTAATTTGCTTTAACTTTTCGCAGTGTCTGACACATGTGCAACAACTGGAATTTGAGACGCGACATATTTAGTTGTCTGTACGTCCTATAATTTTCACCGAAATAAGTAAAGTGCATAATTTTTTATTTTTTTCCACACAAGTACAGCTATACTAGTTTTCTTTAGGTTCAATTTGTAGTTCTGTGGTAACATGGCACCAGTGTGAGCTTTTTTGGAACCAGTTAGTGGTTTAGGGGTCCTTACTTATTCATTTAGCCCTCATATTTAGCTGAAATAGAGATAGTATTAGGGGTTTCTTTACATTGACAAGACAATTATTTGGACAAAGAATGTGATTAAGATTGTATATCAGCAAGATTAAATAGTTTATTCATTTTCCATGCAAATATGATGAATTGTTTTGATTTTCTGACCCTGAAATACACAATAAAGGTAAATTGATTATTTAAGGGGACATAATTTAACTTAATGCATACATGAGAAATAGACAAACAGTCATCTTAGAGATATATTCTAGTACATGTATTGTAAAAAGTCTTTAGAATAATAGTTAACTGCCATCTAAAGAATCTTGTTAAATTGCCTTCATGATCTGGAAATGCTTAAAGGAATGTAAGGCATGCTGTAAAATGTGGAATGGACTTTACTATCATTTTTCATGATTTGGTGCTTAAACTGTTTCTTTCAGTCAGATTAACTATAAATAGAGTTGGCAATCCAATAATTCCTCCTGAATCATCATGTTTTACTTCTGTGTTGATTTGAAACATCATATATTTGGGTTTTGTTCACTCCTTAAGTAAAAATGGCAAGATGAAAAAAAAAGGTAAAATCTGCCAGCTGGGGTAGGGGTATAATCTTTAAATTTTTTGGGGTAAGGAATAAGTGCAGACTAGTATTCTTTATTGTAATATGTTTCCTAGTAAGAAGTCTATGCATCATAGGTGTTATGACTGGTTTCAAGTTTGTGATGTCTTGGTTAAGGTAGCACGGTAGTATTTGCATTCCGGAATTTAGGTTGCTCTTTTGTGTACCCTACCTAAGTCAATGTATTTGAACAGTGTGATTGGACAAAAAATACAGTATCAACTGAACATATTTTCCCAAACTGAGGGATGAATCAGGTGTAGAAAAATATGAAATAATTTTACATACAGGTGAAAATGAATTTTTGAGAATTTTTTTAAATTTTGTATTCACTGCATGATAAAAGACATAAAAGCACTAGTGGCCTTAGGTTTTTAAAGATAGCAAAAAAAGTAAACGGCCATGATACATATTTAAATTCATTTCTGAAAATTATAATGAAAGTACTTCAGTAAACTGTGTACATAGAATTTTGGGCAGTGCTAGGAAGTGGTGAAAAGTTTAAAAAGGCTATCATTATCCCTTATGGGCCAGGAAATACTACCGTGCCACCTTAACTGGAATATATATGTTTACAATAAATCAACAGAGGTCCTTTTTTCACCTATACAATTTGTAAGTTTATCAATAAAAAGTTGATTAAGGGCAACTAGAATAAAAACAGCCCTTAAATTCCACCCCTGGGAGTGAAAATTGCTGATTCAGCAAATTTTGCCTGATCTGTGGGTAATAATGTAAAAATTTACCTAGAAAGTAAAATTTGATTATTTTTTATGTAACTTGCAGTACATTTTTGATAATAAATGTTAATTTGCTTTAACTTTTCGCAGTGTCTGACACATGTGCAACAACTGGAATTTGAGACGCGACATATTTAGTTGTCTGTACGTCCTATAATTTTCACCGAAATAAGTAAAGTGCATAATTTTTTATTTTTTTCCACACAAGTACAGCTATACTAGTTTTCTTTAGGTTCAATTTGTAGTTCTGTGGTAACATGGCACCAGTGTGAGCTTTTTTGGAACCAGTTAGTGGTTTAGGGGTCCTTACTTATTCATTTAGCCCTCATATTTAGCTGAAATAGAGATAGTATTAGGGGTTTCTTTACATTGACAAGACAATTATTTGGACAAAGAATGTGATTAAGATTGTATATCAGCAAGATTAAATAGTTTATTCATTTTCCATGCAAATATGATGAATTGTTTTGATTTTCTGACCCTGAAATACACAATAAAGGTAAATTGATTATTTAAGGGGACATAATTTAACTTAATGCATACATGAGAAATAGACAAACAGTCATCTTAGAGATATATTCTAGTACATGTATTGTAAAAAGTCTTTAGAATAATAGTTAACTGCCATCTAAAGAATCTTGTTAAATTGCCTTCATGATCTGGAAATGCTTAAAGGAATGTAAGGCATGCTGTAAAATGTGGAATGGACTTTACTATCATTTTTCATGATTTGGTGCTTAAACTGTTTCTTTCAGTCAGATTAACTATAAATAGAGTTGGCAATCCAATAATTCCTCCTGAATCATCATGTTTTACTTCTGTGTTGATTTGAAACATCATATATTTGGGTTTTGTTCACTCCTTAAGTAAAAATGGCAAGATGAAAAAAAAAGGTAAAATCTGCCAGCTGGGGTAGGGGTATAATCTTTAAATTTTTTGGGGTAAGGAATAAGTGCAGACTAGTATTCTTTATTGTAATATGTTTCCTAGTAAGAAGTCTATGCATCATAGGTGTTATGACTGGTTTCAAGTTTGTGATGTCTTGGTTAAGGTAGCACGGTAGTATTTGCATTCCGGAATTTAGGTTGCTCTTTTGTGTACCCTACCTAAGTCAATGTATTTGAACAGTGTGATTGGACAAAACATACAGTATCAACTGAACATATTTTCCCAAACTGAGGGATGAATCAGGTGTAGAAAAATATGAAATAATTTTACATACAGGTGAAAATGAATTTTTGAGAATTTTTTTAAATTTTGTATTCACTGCATGATAAAAGACATAAAAGCACTAGTGGCCTTAGGTTTTTAAAGATAGCAAAAAAAGTAAACGGTCATGATACATATTTAAATTCATTTCTGAAAATTATAATGAAAGTACTTCAGTAAACTGTGTACATAGAATTTTGGGCAGTGCTAGGAAGTGGTGAAAAGTTTAAAAAGGCTATCATTATCCCTTATGGGCCAGGAAATACTACCGTGCCACCTTAACTGGAATATATATGTTTACAATAAATCAACAGAGGTCCTTTTTTCACCTATACAATTTGTAAGTTTATCAATAAAAAGTTGATTAAGGGCAACTAGAATAAAAACAGCCCTTAAATTCCACCCCTGGGAGTGAAAATTGCTGATTCAGCAAATTTTGCCTGATCTGTGGGTAATAATGTAAAAATTTACCTTGAAAGTAAAATTTGATTATTTTTTATGTAACTTGCAGTACATTTTTGATAATAAATGTTAATTTGCTTTAACTTTTCGCAGTGTCTGACACATGTGCAACAACTGGAATTTGAGACGCGACATATTTAGTTGTCTGTACGTCCTATAATTTTCACCGAAATAAGTAAAGTGCATAATTTTTTATTTTTTTCCACACAAGTACAGCTATACTAGTTTTCTTTAGGTTCAATTTGTAGTTCTGTGGTAACATGGCACCAGTGTGAGCTTTTTTGGAACCAGTTAGTGGTTTAGGGGTCCTTACTTATTCATTTAGCCCTCATATTTAGCTGAAATAGAGATAGTATTAGGGGTTTCTTTACATTGACAAGACAATTATTTGGACAAAGAATGTGATTAAGATTGTATATCAGCAAGATTAAATAGTTTATTCATTTTCCATGCAAATATGATGAATTGTTTTGATTTTCTGACCCTGAAATACACAATAAAGGTAAATTGATTATTTAAGGGGACATAATTTAACTTAATGCATACATGAGAAATAGACAAACAGTCATCTTAGAGATATATTCTAGTACATGTATTGTAAAAAGTCTTTAGAATAATAGTTAACTGCCATCTAAAGAATCTTGTTAAATTGCCTTCATGATCTGGAAATGCTTAAAGGAATGTAAGGCATGCTGTAAAATGTGGAATGGACTTTACTATCATTTTTCATGATTTGGTGCTTAAACTGTTTCTTTCAGTCAGATTAACTATAAATAGAGTTGGCAATCCAATAATTCCTCCTGAATCATCATGTTTTACTTCTGTGTTGATTTGAAACATCATATATTTGGGTTTTGTTCACTCCTTAAGTAAAAATGGCAAGATGAAAAAAAAAGGTAAAATCTGCCAGCTGGGGTAGGGGTATAATCTTTAAATTTTTTGGGGTAAGGAATAAGTGCAGACTAGTATTCTTTATTGTAATATGTTTCCTAGTAAGAAGTCTATGCATCATAGGTGTTATTGTAACAGTGGTTTGATTCCGCCAGTGTAGTTTATCCGGAGGAAGAAAATCCCCAGTGATTTTTATCCACCAACGAAAATTCACTAGGTTTTTCTATCCGGGTCCAGTGTAAAACATCCACCAGTCATTATAAGGTTCTTAAAAGGTTTCTTTGAAGGGGAAATATATATAAAATGTGGCTTTATAGTTTTTAGTGTATTTGAAACTTGCATAGTTGATTTATGTAAAAAGTGGAGAGTTTTCATCTAAGGAATGTTCACACTGGTGTTTTTAAACAAGGAATGATTACACTAGTGATTTTGTACCGGAATGATTGCACTAGTTATTTTATACCGGGTTTAATTACACTAGTGCTTTAGATCCATACATTAATTGCTGAAGCGATTAGTACTCATTTGAACACACGATAACACAATAATGCTTATCAACGAATAAGATTTAAATAATTTTTCTATGCAAATCTATAAAATCATAGCTTTTAAATTGTCACTAATTATAATATTTATATTTATTGGATTGCCGAAGTTTTTCTGTGTATTTGCTTTTCGGTCGACTTGGATATAAAATCATATCTTCTATGTCAATATCAAAGGATGCTTCGATAATTGAAAATTTATGTAAGAACAAATCTGCTCTTTAAATTTGGTTTATATCAAGTTCAATGGCCTGATCATTGATACAGTATTTTGAGTTATTAAAAACATCCTCCTCATCATCGTCAATATTATTTACTAGATTGACTCAGATTAATTAAACTGGTTCCTTGAAAATCGTTTTAATTTTAACCCATTTATTTATGTAAACAATAAACCGGTTTAATATAAACAAAACAACGATATCAAGATCGACGCTTTCACACTATTTACATCCAATATTCTCTAGTGAAAAACAGTTACCCGGAATAAATACACGGCGGAATGAAAGTACGCTTACATTTTGACTGGTTTCAAGTTTGTGATGTCTTGGTTAAGGTAGCACGGTAGTATTTGCATTCCGGAATTTAGGTTGCTCTTTTGTGTACCCTACCTAAGTCAATGTATTTGAACAGTGTGATTGGACAAAAAATACAGTATCAACTGAACATATTTTCCCAAACTGAGGGATGAATCAGGTGTAGAAAAATATGAAATAATTTTACATACAGGTGAAAATGAATTTTTGAGAATTTTTTTAAATTTTGTATTCACTGCATGATAAAAGACATAAAAGCACTAGTGGCCTTAGGTTTTTAAAGATAGCAAAAAAAGTAAACGGTCATGATACATATTTAAATTCATTTCTGAAAATTATAATGAAAGTACTTCAGTAAACTGTGTACATAGAATTTTGGGCAGTGCTAGGAAGTGGTGAAAAGTTTAAAAAGGCTATCATTATCCCTTATGGGCCAGGAAATACTACCGTGCCACCTTAACTGGAATATATATGTTTACAATAAATCAACAGAGGTCCTTTTTTCACCTATACAATTTGTAAGTTTATCAATAAAAAGTTGATTAAGGGCAACTAGAATAAAAACAGCCCTTAAATTCCACCCCTGGGAGTGAAAATTGCTGATTCAGCAAATTTTGCCTGATCTGTGGGTAATAATGTAAAAATTTACCTAGAAAGTAAAATTTGATTATTTTTTATGTAACTTGCAGTACATTTTTGATAATAAATGTTAATTTGCTTTAACTTTTCGCAGTGTCTGACACATGTGCAACAACTGGAATTTGAGACGCGACATATTTAGTTGTCTGTACGTCCTATAATTTTCACCGAAATAAGTAAAGTGCATAATTTTTTATTTTTTTCCACACAAGTACAGCTATACTAGTTTTCTTTAGGTTCAATTTGTAGTTCTGTGGTAACATGGCACCAGTGTGAGCTTTTTTGGAACCAGTTAGTGGTTTAGGGGTCCTTACTTATTCATTTAGCCCTCATATTTAGCTGAAATAGAGATAGTATTAGGGGTTTCTTTACATTGACAAGACAATTATTTGGACAAAGAATGTGATTAAGATTGTATATCAGCAAGATTAAATAGTTTATTCATTTTCCATGCAAATATGATGAATTGTTTTGATTTTCTGACCCTGAAATACACAATAAAGGTAAATTGATTATTTAAGGGGACATAATTTAACTTAATGCATACATGAGAAATAGACAAACAGTCATCTTAGAGATATATTCTAGTACATGTATTGTAAAAAGTCTTTAGAATAATAGTTAACTGCCATCTAAAGAATCTTGTTAAATTGCCTTCATGATCTGGAAATGCTTAAAGGAATGTAAGGCATGCTGTAAAATGTGGAATGGACTTTACTATCATTTTTCATGATTTGGTGCTTAAACTGTTTCTTTCAGTCAGATTAACTATAAATAGAGTTGGCAATCCAATAATTCCTCCTGAATCATCATGTTTTACTTCTGTGTTGATTTGAAACATCATATATTTGGGTTTTGTTCACTCCTTAAGTAAAAATGGCAAGATGAAAAAAAAAGGTAAAATCTGCCAGCTGGGGTAGGGGTATAATCTTTAAATTTTTTGGGGTAAGGAATAAGTGCAGACTAGTATTCTTTATTGTAATATGTTTCCTAGTAAGAAGTCTATGCATCATAGGTGTTATTGTAACAGTGGTTTGATTCCGCCAGTGTAGTTTATCCGGAGGAAGAAAATCCCCAGTGATTTTTATCCACCAACGAAAATTCACTAGGTTTTTCTATCCGGGTCCAGTGTAAAACATCCACCAGTCATTATAAGGTTCTTAAAAGGTTTCTTTGAAGGGGAAATATATATAAAATGTGGCTTTATAGTTTTTAGTGTATTTGAAACTTGCATAGTTGATTTATGTAAAAAGTGGAGAGTTTTCATCTAAGGAATGTTCACACTGGTGTTTTTAAACAAGGAATGATTACACTAGTGATTTTGTACCGGAATGATTGCACTAGTTATTTTATACCGGGTTTAATTACACTAGTGCTTTAGATCCATACATTAATTGCTGAAGCGATTAGTACTCATTTGAACACACGATAACACAATAATGCTTATCAACGAATAAGATTTAAATAATTTTTCTATGCAAATCTATAAAATCATAGCTTTTAAATTGTCACTAATTATAATATTTATATTTATTGGATTGCCGAAGTTTTTCTGTGTATTTGCTTTTCGGTCGACTTGGATATAAAATCATATCTTCTATGTCAATATCAAAGGATGCTTCGATAATTGAAAATTTATGTAAGAACAAATCTGCTCTTTAAATTTGGTTTATATCAAGTTCAATGGCCTGATCATTGATACAGTATTTTGAGTTATTAAAAACATCCTCCTCATCATCATCAATATTATTTACTAGATTGACTCAGATTAATTAAACTGGTTCCTTGAAAATCGTTTTAATTTTAACCCATTTATTTATGTAAACAATAAACCGGTTTAATATAAACAAAACAACGATATCAAGATCGACGCTTTCACACTATTTACATCCAATATTCTCTAGTGAAAAACAGTTACCCAGAATAAATACACGGCGGAATGAAAGTACGCTTACATTATGACTGGTTTCAAGTTTGTGATGTCTTGGTTAAGGTAGCACGGTAGTATTTGCATTCCGGAATTTAGGTTGCTCTTTTGTGTACCCTACCTAAGTCAATGTATTTGAACAGTGTGATTGGACAAAAAATACAGTATCAACTGAACATATTTTCCCAAACTGAGGGATGAATCAGGTGTAGAAAAATATGAAATAATTTTACATACAGGTGAAAATGAATTTTTGAGAATTTTTTTAAATTTTGTATTCACTGCATGATAAAAGACATAAAAGCACTAGTGGCCTTAGGTTTTTAAAGATAGCAAAAAAAGTAAACGGTCATGATACATATTTAAATTCATTTCTGAAAATTATAATGAAAGTACTTCAGTAAACTGTGTACATAGAATTTTGGGCAGTGCTAGGAAGTGGTGAAAAGTTTAAAAAGGCTATCATTATCCCTTATGGGCCAGGAAATACTACCGTGCCACCTTAACTGGAATATATATGTTTACAATAAATCAACAGAGGTCCTTTTTTCACCTATACAATTTGTAAGTTTATCAATAAAAAGTTGATTAAGGGCAACTAGAATAAAAACAGCCCTTAAATTCCACCCCTGGGAGTGAAAATTGCTGATTCAGCAAATTTTGCCTGATCTGTGGGTAATAATGTAAAAATTTACCTAGAAAGTAAAATTTGATTATTTTTTATGTAACTTGCAGTACATTTTTGATAATAAATGTTAATTTGCTTTAACTTTTCGCAGTGTCTGACACATGTGCAACAACTGGAATTTGAGACGCGACATATTTAGTTGTCTGTACGTCCTATAATTTTCACCGAAATAAGTAAAGTGCATAATTTTTTATTTTTTTCCACACAAGTACAGCTATACTAGTTTTCTTTAGGTTCAATTTGTAGTTCTGTGGTAACATGGCACCAGTGTGAGCTTTTTTGGAACCAGTTAGTGGTTTAGGGGTCCTTACTTATTCATTTAGCCCTCATATTTAGCTGAAATAGAGATAGTATTAGGGGTTTCTTTACATTGACAAGACAATTATTTGGACAAAGAATGTGATTAAGATTGTATATCAGCAAGATTAAATAGTTTATTCATTTTCCATGCAAATATGATGAATTGTTTTGATTTTCTGACCCTGAAATACACAATAAAGGTAAATTGATTATTTAAGGGGACATAATTTAACTTAATGCATACATGAGAAATAGACAAACAGTCATCTTAGAGATATATTCTAGTACATGTATTGTAAAAAGTCTTTAGAATAATAGTTAACTGCCATCTAAAGAATCTTGTTAAATTGCCTTCATGATCTGGAAATGCTTAAAGGAATGTAAGGCATGCTGTAAAATGTGGAATGGACTTTACTATCATTTTTCATGATTTGGTGCTTAAACTGTTTCTTTCAGTCAGATTAACTATAAATAGAGTTGGCAATCCAATAATTCCTCCTGAATCATCATGTTTTACTTCTGTGTTGATTTGAAACATCATATATTTGGGTTTTGTTCACTCCTTAAGTAAAAATGGCAAGATGAAAAAAAAAGGTAAAATCTGCCAGCTGGGGTAGGGGTATAATCTTTAAATTTTTTGGGGTAAGGAATAAGTGCAGACTAGTATTCTTTATTGTAATATGTTTCCTAGTAAGAAGTCTATGCATCATAGGTGTTATGACTGGTTTCAAGTTTGTGATGTCTTGGTTAAGGTAGCACGGTAGTATTTGCATTCCGGAATTTAGGTTGCTCTTTTGTGTACCCTACCTAAGTCAATGTATTTGAACAGTGTGATTGGACAAAAAATACAGTATCAACTGAACATATTTTCCCAAACTGAGGGATGAATCAGGTGTAGAAAAATATGAAATAATTTTACATACAGGTGAAAATGAATTTTTGAGAATTTTTTTAAATTTTGTATTCACTGCATGATAAAAGACATAAAAGCACTAGTGGCCTTAGGTTTTTAAAGATAGCAAAAAAAGTAAACGGTCATGATACATATTTAAATTCATTTCTGAAAATTATAATGAAAGTACTTCAGTAAACTGTGTACATAGAATTTTGGGCAGTGCTAGGAAGTGGTGAAAAGTTTAAAAAGGCTATCATTATCCCTTATGGGCCAGGAAATACTACCGTGCCACCTTAACTGGAATATATATGTTTACAATAAATCAACAGAGGTCCTTTTTTCACCTATACAATTTGTAAGTTTATCAATAAAAAGTTGATTAAGGGCAACTAGAATAAAAACAGCCCTTAAATTCCACCCCTGGGAGTGAAAATTGCTGATTCAGCAAATTTTGCCTGATCTGTGGGTAATAATGTAAAAATTTACCTAGAAAGTAAAATTTGATTATTTTTTATGTAACTTGCAGTACATTTTTGATAATAAATGTTAATTTGCTTTAACTTTTCGCAGTGTCTGACACATGTGCAACAACTGGAATTTGAGACGCGACATATTTAGTTGTCTGTACGTCCTATAATTTTCACCGAAATAAGTAAAGTGCATAATTTTTTATTTTTTTCCACACAAGTACAGCTATACTAGTTTTCTTTAGGTTCAATTTGTAGTTCTGTGGTAACATGGCACCAGTGTGAGCTTTTTTGGAACCAGTTAGTGGTTTAGGGGTCCTTACTTATTCATTTAGCCCTCATATTTAGCTGAAATAGAGATAGTATTAGGGGTTTCTTTACATTGACAAGACAATTATTTGGACAAAGAATGTGATTAAGATTGTATATCAGCAAGATTAAATAGTTTATTCATTTTCCATGCAAATATGATGAATTGTTTTGATTTTCTGACCCTGAAATACACAATAAAGGTAAATTGATTATTTAAGGGGACATAATTTAACTTAATGCATACAGTTGGGTGCAGACCAAGCATTACATGTAAACGGGCGGAAAAAGTTAACGCGGCGTTAACTCGTGTGCACTTCAAGTAAACGCCGCGTTAACTGTGCGTTAACTCGGAAATTTCAGTAGACATAAAAAGTAAACGGGCGTTTACTTTCGCGTTTACCTTCGCGTTAACGCAAAATCGGCGCGTCTTCTAATTTTGTAAAGAGTAAACGGGCGTTTACTTTCGCGTTTACTTCCGCGTTAACGTAAAAAAGGCGCGTCTTCTAATTTCGTCAAAAGTAAACGCACGTTTACTGTTTGTAGTTAACGCGCGTTAACGCAAATTGTCATCGTATCCTGGAAACACTGACCTTAAATATCAAATGATAAAGTACATCAAAATTAAATGAGCAACTGTTTTTTTTTCGATTGACATTAACAGTTAATTAATAATGTAATAACACCTCTTAAATTATTTGAAAATTGATCATAGTAAATTTCTTTTTTCTGCACAAACAAACAGTTCAAGCATGTCCTTCTTTTATTCAAATAATTAAATCATCACCAAAATCTAGCATTTTTCACATCTCAGACTGTCTGACTCAGGATGACTTGTTTAACAAAATTAAGTGACCTCATTAACCAAAAATGACCATATCTGCACTTCATCAAGTAAATATATATAGCTAGACAGTAATTCAGTTATATTTTAAGGTCAGGAGGGACTGTATAATACAAATGACAGCAATATTGGAAAACAATGACTAAAAAATTTGGTTCGAATCAATGTATAGTGCCAGCATGTCCTCTTTTTATTCAAAATATCTAATCGTGAACAAATATCAGTAGTTTTTATACCTCAGACTGACTCGTATAACAAAATTACTTGTCCGCATCAACCAAAACTGACCTAATTTGCTCTTTTTTATGTAAATCTTATAGTTGCATAGTAAATCAGTTATATTTTTATGTAAGGATGGATTGTATAAAACAATTGATAGCAATATTGGACCACAATGTATGCAAAATTTTGTTCGCATCAATTGAGAGTGCCAAAATGTCCTGTCTTTATTCAAAACATTGAATCGTAAACAAATATCAGTAATTTTCATACCTCAGACTGACTCATATAACAAAATTACTTGTCCGCATCAACCAAAACTGGCCTAATTTGCTCTTTTTTATGTAAATCTTATAGTTGCATAGTAAATCAGTTATATTTTTATGTAAGGATGGATTGTATAAAACAAATGATAGCAATATTAGACCACAATGACTACAAAATTTTGTTCACATCAATTGTGAGTGCCAAAATGTCCTGTTTTTATTCAAAATATTGAATCGTAAACAAATATCAGTAGTTTTCATACCTCAGACTGACTCGTATAACAAAATTACTTGTCCGCATCAACCAAAACTGACCAAATTTGCTCTTTTTTATGTAAATCTTATAGTTTCATAGTAAATCAGTTACATTTTTATGTAAGGATGGATTGTACAAAACAAATGATAGCAATATTAGACCACAATGACTACAAAATTTTGTTCACATGAATTGAGAAAACCAAAATGCCCTGTTTATATTCAAAATGTTGAATCGTAAACAAATATCAGTAGTTTTCATACCTCAGACTGACTCATATAACAAAATTACTTGTCAGCATCAACCAAAACTGGCCTAATTTGCTCTTTTTTATGTAAATCTTATAGTTGCATAGTAAATCAGTTATATTTTTATGTAAGGATGGATTGTATAAAACAAATGATAGCAATATTGGACCACAATGACTACAAAATTTTGTTTGCATCAATTGTGAGTGCCAAAATGTCCTGTTTTTATTCAAAATATTGAATCGTAAACAAATATCAGTAGATTTCCTACCTCAGACTGACTCGTATAACAAAATTACTTGTCCGCATCAACCAAAACTGGCCTAATTTGCTCTTTTTATGTAAATCTTATAGTTGCATAGTAAATCAGTTATATTTTTATGTAAGGATGGATTGTATAAAACAAATGATAGCAATATTGGACCACAATGACTACAAAATTTTGTTCGCATCAATTGAGAAAGCCAAAATGTCCTGTTTATATTCAAAATGTTGAATCGTAAACAAATATCAGTAGTTTTCATACCTCAGACTGACTCATATAACAAAATTACTTGTCAGCATCAACCAAAACTGGCCTAATTTGCTCTTTTTTATGTAAATCTTATAGTTGCATAGTAAATCAGTTATATTTTTATGTAAGGATGGATTGTATTAAACAAATGATAGCAATATTGGACCACAATGACTACAAAATTTTGTTTGCATCAATTGTGAGTGCCAAAATGTCCTGTTTTTATTCAAAATATTGAATCGTAAACAAATATCAGTAGTTTTCATACCTCAGACTGACTCGTATAACAAAATTACTTGTCCGCATCAACCAAAACTGACCAAATTTGCTCTTTTTTATGTAAATCTTATAGTTTCATAGTAAATCAGTTATATTTTTATGTAAGGATGGATTGTATAAAACAAATGATAGCAATATTGGACCACAATGACTACAAAATTTTGTTTGCATCAATTGTGAGTGCCAAAATGTCCTGTTTTTATTCAAAATATTGAATCGTAAACAAATATCAGTAGTTTTCATACCTCAGACTGACTCGTATAACAAAATTACTTGTCCGCATCAACCAAAACTGACCAAATTTGCTCTTTTTTATGTAAATCTTATAGTTTCATAGTAAATCAGTTATATTTTTATGTAAGGATGGATTGTATAAAACAAATGATAGCAATATTGGACCACAATGACTACAAAATTTTGTTTGCATCAATTGTGAGTGCCAAAATGTCTTGTTTTTATTCAAAATATTGAATCGTAAACAAATATCAGTAGTTTTCATACCTCAGACTGACTCGTATAACAAAATTACTTGTCCGCATCAACCAAAACTGACCAAATTTGCTCTTTTTTATGTAAATCTTATAGTTTCATAGTAAATCAGTTATATTTTTATGTAAGGATGGATTGTATAAAACAAATGATAGCAATATTGGACCACAATGACTACAAAATTTTGTTCGCATCAATTGTGAGTGCCAAAATGTCCTTTCTTTATTCAAAATGTTGAATCGTAAACAAATATCAGTAGTTTTCATACCTCAGACTGACTCATATAACAAAATTACTTGTCCGCATCAACCAAAACTGACCAAATTTGCTCCTTTTTTATGTAAATCTTATAGTTGCATAGTAAATCAGTTATATTTGTATGTAAGGATGGATTGTATAAAACAAATGATAGCAATATTGGACCACAATGACTACAAAATTTTGTTCGCATCAATTGTGAGTGCCAAAATGTCCTTTCTTTATTCAAAATGTTGAATCGTAAACAAATATCAGTAGTTTTCATACCTCAGACTGACTCATATAACAAAATTACTTGTCCGCATCAACCAAAACTGACCAAATTTGCTCCTTTTTTATGTAAATCTTATAGTTGCATAGTAAATCAGTTATATTTGTATGTAAGGATGGATTGTATAAAACAAATGATAGCAATATTGGACCACAATGACTACAAAATTTTGTTCGCATCAATTGAGAAAGCCAAAATGTCCTGTCTTTATTCAAAATGTTGAATCATAAACAAATATCAGTAGTTTTCATACCTCAGACTGACTCATATAACAAAATTACTTGTCCGCATCTACCAAAACTGGCCTAATTTGCTCTTTTTTATGTAAATCTTATAGTTGCATAGTAAATCAGTTATATTTTTATGTAAGGATGGATTGTATAAAAAACAAATGATAGCAATATTGGACCACAATGACTACAAAATTTTGTTTGCATCAATTGTGAGTGCCAAAATGTCCTATTTTTATTCAAAATATTGAATCGTAAACAAATATCAGTAGTTTTCATACCTCAGACTGACTCGTATAACAAAATTACTTGTCCGCATCAACCAAAACTGACCAAATTTGCTCTTTTTTATGTAAATCTTATAGTTTCATAGTAAATCAGTTATATTTTTATGTAAGGATGGATTGTACAAAACAAATGATAGCAATATTAGACCACAATGACTACAAAATTTTGTTCACATGAATTGAGAAAGCCAAAATGTCCTGTTTATATTCAAAATATTGAATCGTAAACAAATATCAGTAGTTTTCCTACCTCAGACTGACTCGTATAACAAAATTACTTGTCCGCATCAACCAAAACTGGCCTAATTTGCTCTTTTTTATGTAAATCTTATAGTTTCATAGTAAATCAGTTATATTTTTATGTAAGGATGGATTGTATAAAACAAATGATAGCAATATTGGACCACAATGACTACAAAATTTTGTTTGCATCAATTGTGAGTGCCAAAATGTCCTTTCTTTATTCAAAATGTTGAATCGTAAACAAATATCAGTAGTTTTCATACCTCAGACTGACTCATATAACAAAATTACTTGTCCACATCAACCAAAACTGACCAAATTTGCTCCTTTTTTATGTAAATCTTATAGTTGCATAGTAAATCAGTTATATTTGTATGTAAGGATGGATTGTATAAAACAAATGATAGCAATATTGGACCACAATGACTACAAAATTTTGTTCGCATCAATTGAGAAAGCCAAAATGTCCTGTCTTTATTCAAAATGTTGAATCGTAAACAAATATCAGTAGTTTTCATACCTCAAACTGACTCGTATAACAAAATTTTTTTTCCACATCAACCAAAACTGACCTAATTTGCTCTTTTTTATGTAAATCTTATAGTCGCATACTAAATCAGTAATATTTTTATATCAGTATGGATTGTATAATACAAATGACAGCAATATTGGAAAATAATAACTAAAAAATTTGTTTTGCATCAATTTATAGTGCCAGAATGTCCTCTTTTTATTCAAAATATCTGATCGTAAACAAATATCAGTAGTTTTTATACCTCAGGCTGACTCGTATAACAAAATTATTTGTCTGCATCTACCAAAACTGACCATATTTGCACTTTATCAAGTCAATCTATATAGCTGCACAGTAATTCAGTTATATTTTTTGGTCAGGAGGGACTGTATAATACAAATTACAGAAATACTGGACCACAATGACTAAAAAATTTGGTTTGCATCAATTTGTAGTGCCAGCATGTCCTCTTTTTATTCAAAATATTGAATCATAAACAAATATCAGTAGTTTTTATACCACAGACTGACTCGTATAACAAAATTATTTGTCTTCATCAACCAAAACTGACCTAATTTGCTCTTTTTTATGTAAATCTTATAGTTGCATAGTAAATTAGTTATATTTTTATGTAAGGATGGATTGTATATAGCAATATTGGACCACAATGACTACAAATTTTTGTTCGCATCAATTGAGAGTGCCAAAATGTCCTGTTTTTATTCAAAATATTGAATCGCAATCAAATATCAGTAGTTTTCATACCTCAGACTGACTCGTATAACAAACTTATTTGTCCGCATCAACCAGAACTGACCATATTTGCACCTTATTATGTAAATCTTATAGTCGCATACTAAATTAGTAATATTTTTATATCAGGATGGATTGTATAATACAAATGACAGCAATATTGGAAAACAATGACTAAAAAATTTGGTTCGCATCAATTTATAGTGCCAGCATGTCCTGTTTTTATTCAAAATATTGAATCGTAAGGAAATATCAGTAGTTTTCATACTTCAGACTGACTCGTATAAGAAAATAATCGGTCCGCATCAACCAAAACGGACTATATTTGCACTATATCATGCTAATCTATATAGCTGCATAGTAAACTAGTTATATTTTTAGGTCAGAAGGAACTGTATAAAACAAATGACAGTAATATAAGAAAACAATGACTACACAATTTTGTTCGCATCAAGTTATAGTGCCAGCATGTCCTCTTTTTATTCAAAATATTGAATCAAAAACAAATTTTAGTTTTTTCATACCTTAGACTGACTCATATAACAAAATAATTTGTCCGCATCAACCAAAACTGACCATATTTGCACTTTATTATGGAAATCTTTATAGTTGCATAATGAACTGTCACTTAAGTCAGTAGTTCGGGATGGTTTGTATTTAAAACAAAACTATAATATTTAACGGCATCATCCAACACTGACATGACTGATAAAAGTAATTTATAATGAAAAGTACGAGTTGACATGTATCCAAAGTATGAGAAGTTCTCTTCTTGGAAAAGTGTACTGTTAATATATTATGGCGGTTGATTGATTTCGTTTGTAGCCTAACGTCCAGGGGCAAATATTTTTTTTCATGTTCAGAACGAGTATATTTTTCGGACGTCCCAGATAGCATTTATAATCGTTATGGATAAATCTGTCTAAATTGACGAGATGGTACAAATGTACATACTTATACAACACCAGATCAATATCCCTATATATACACTGTATAATTTTCGATCGAACATTTGGCAAAACAGAATCTTAAATCATGTAAATCCAAGGCAAACAAGGTGAATTACGATTAAAAATCCATGTATTAAATGCATAGAGTTATATTTAGGAAGAGACTGTTAAAAAATGGGGAACGAAGCAACGTAAACCATGATGTTTATATCCCATCATATACAAATATTTTTCCGATGTGTTGGATAACCTTTCTATTTGCCTCGATATTTGTACATGTAACTTTTGAAAAGAAAATATAGAAAATCTGCTACTCGGGAAAATTATTTGAACTGATTTTTTGTAATTAATAAAAGTTAATATTTCGAATTAAAGGTGTTTTTGAATTGTTCTGGTTTGAAACACTTGTACATAAAATATAAAGATACAAGTCGTTTTAATTAAAATAAATGTACAAATGAACACGAAGTTTATTTCTAAATTTACACAATCAGTTAACGCGAAAAGTAAACGCGCGTTTACTTTCAAGTGCACGTAGAAATATACTTGTGAAATCTGTAGTAAACGCCCGTTTACTTTTAAGTGCACGTAAAAATAAACTTGTGAAATCTGAAGTAAACGCCCGTTTACTACTGACTAAACGGACACATAGTAAACGCCCGTTTACTCGGGTAGACATTAGAAATTTCCATTTTGACCGCGTTAACGTAATTATAGTAAACGCGCGTTTACTAGTAAACGCGAAAATTGAAGTTAACTAACGAAATATGTGCACGCGGCGTTAACTTGCGTTTACTTTATGTAATGCTTGGTCTGCACCCAACTGTACATGAGAAATAGACAAACAGTCATCTTAGAGATATATTCTAGTACATGTATTGTAAAAAGTCTTTAGAATAATAGTTAACTGCCATCTAAAGAATCTTGTTAAATTGCCTTCATGATCTGGAAATGCTTAAAGGAATGTAAGGCATGCTGTAAAATGTGGAATGGACTTTACTATCATTTTTCATGATTTGGTGCTTAAACTGTTTCTTTCAGTCAGATTAACTATAAATAGAGTTGGCAATCCAATAATTCCTCCTGAATCATCATGTTTTACTTCTGTGTTGATTTGAAACATCATATATTTGGGTTTTGTTCACTCCTTAAGTAAAAATGGCAAGATGAAAAAAAAAGGTAAAATCTGCCAGCTGGGGTAGGGGTATAATCTTTAAATTTTTTGGGGTAAGGAATAAGTGCAGACTAGTATTCTTTATTGTAATATGTTTCCTAGTAAGAAGTCTATGCATCATAGGTGTTATGACTGGTTTCAAGTTTGTGATGTCTTGGTTAAGGTAGCACGGTAGTATTTGCATTCCGGAATTTAGGTTGCTCTTTTGTGTACCCTACCTAAGTCAATGTATTTGAACAGTGTGATTGGACAAAAAATACAGTATCAACTGAACATATTTTCCCAAACTGAGGGATGAATCAGGTGTAGAAAAATATGAAATAATTTTACATACAGGTGAAAATGAATTTTTGAGAATTTTTTTAAATTTTGTATTCACTGCATGATAAAAGACATAAAAGCACTAGTGGCCTTAGGTTTTTAAAGATAGCAAAAAAAGTAAACGGTCATGATACATATTTAAATTCATTTCTGAAAATTATAATGAAAGTACTTCAGTAAACTGTGTACATAGAATTTTGGGCAGTGCTAGGAAGTGGTGAAAAGTTTAAAAAGGCTATCATTATCCCTTATGGGCCAGGAAATACTACCGTGCCACCTTAACTGGAATATATATGTTTACAATAAATCAACAGAGGTCCTTTTTTCACCTATACAATTTGTAAGTTTATCAATAAAAAGTTGATTAAGGGCAACTAGAATAAAAACAGCCCTTAAATTCCACCCCTGGGAGTGAAAATTGCTGATTCAGCAAATTTTGCCTGATCTGTGGGTAATAATGTAAAAATTTACCTAGAAAGTAAAATTTGATTATTTTTTATGTAACTTGCAGTACATTTTTGATAATAAATGTTAATTTGCTTTAACTTTTCGCAGTGTCTGACACATGTGCAACAACTGGAATTTGAGACGCGACATATTTAGTTGTCTGTACGTCCTATAATTTTCACCGAAATAAGTAAAGTGCATAATTTTTTATTTTTTTCCACACAAGTACAGCTATACTAGTTTTCTTTAGGTTCAATTTGTAGTTCTGTGGTAACATGGCACCAGTGTGAGCTTTTTTGGAACCAGTTAGTGGTTTAGGGGTCCTTACTTATTCATTTAGCCCTCATATTTAGCTGAAATAGAGATAGTATTAGGGGTTTCTTTACATTGACAAGACAATTATTTGGACAAAGAATGTGATTAAGATTGTATATCAGCAAGATTAAATAGTTTATTCATTTTCCATGCAAATATGATGAATTGTTTTGATTTTCTGACCCTGAAATACACAATAAAGGTAAATTGATTATTTAAGGGGACATAATTTAACTTAATGCATACATGAGAAATAGACAAACAGTCATCTTAGAGATATATTCTAGTACATGTATTGTAAAAAGTCTTTAGAATAATAGTTAACTGCCATCTAAAGAATCTTGTTAAATTGCCTTCATGATCTGGAAATGCTTAAAGGAATGTAAGGCATGCTGTAAAATGTGGAATGGACTTTACTATCATTTTTCATGATTTGGTGCTTAAACTGTTTCTTTCAGTCAGATTAACTATAAATAGAGTTGGCAATCCAATAATTCCTCCTGAATCATCATGTTTTACTTCTGTGTTGATTTGAAACATCATATATTTGGGTTTTGTTCACTCCTTAAGTAAAAATGGCAAGATGAAAAAAAAAGGTAAAATCTGCCAGCTGGGGTAGGGGTATAATCTTTAAATTTTTTGGGGTAAGGAATAAGTGCAGACTAGTATTCTTTATTGTAATATGTTTCCTAGTAAGAAGTCTATGCATCATAGGTGTTATGACTGGTTTCAAGTTTGTGATGTCTTGGTTAAGGTAGCACGGTAGTATTTGCATTCCGGAATTTAGGTTGCTCTTTTGTGTACCCTACCTAAGTCAATGTATTTGAACAGTGTGATTGGACAAAAAATACAGTATCAACTGAACATATTTTCCCAAACTGAGGGATGAATCAGGTGTAGAAAAATATGAAATAATTTTACATACAGGTGAAAATGAATTTTTGAGAATTTTTTTAAATTTTGTATTCACTGCATGATAAAAGACATAAAAGCACTAGTGGCCTTAGGTTTTTAAAGATAGCAAAAAAAGTAAACGGTCATGATACATATTTAAATTCATTTCTGAAAATTATAATGAAAGTACTTCAGTAAACTGTGTACATAGAATTTTGGGCAGTGCTAGGAAGTGGTGAAAAGTTTAAAAAGGCTATCATTATCCCTTATGGGCCAGGAAATACTACCGTGCCACCTTAACTGGAATATATATGTTTACAATAAATCAACAGAGGTCCTTTTTTCACCTATACAATTTGTAAGTTTATCAATAAAAAGTTGATTAAGGGCAACTAGAATAAAAACAGCCCTTAAATTCCACCCCTGGGAGTGAAAATTGCTGATTCAGCAAATTTTGCCTGATCTGTGGGTAATAATGTAAAAATTTACCTAGAAAGTAAAATTTGATTATTTTTTATGTAACTTGCAGTACATTTTTGATAATAAATGTTAATTTGCTTTAACTTTTCGCAGTGTCTGACACATGTGCAACAACTGGAATTTGAGACGCGACATATTTAGTTGTCTGTACGTCCTATAATTTTCACCGAAATAAGTAAAGTGCATAATTTTTTATTTTTTTCCACACAAGTACAGCTATACTAGTTTTCTTTAGGTTCAATTTGTAGTTCTGTGGTAACATGGCACCAGTGTGAGCTTTTTTGGAACCAGTTAGTGGTTTAGGGGTCCTTACTTATTCATTTAGCCCTCATATTTAGCTGAAATAGAGATAGTATTAGGGGTTTCTTTACATTGACAAGACAATTATTTGGACAAAGAATGTGATTAAGATTGTATATCAGCAAGATTAAATAGTTTATTCATTTTCCATGCAAATATGATGAATTGTTTTGATTTTCTGACCCTGAAATACACAATAAAGGTAAATTGATTATTTAAGGGGACATAATTTAACTTAATGCATACATGAGAAATAGACAAACAGTCATCTTAGAGATATATTCTAGTACATGTATTGTAAAAAGTCTTTAGAATAATAGTTAACTGCCATCTAAAGAATCTTGTTAAATTGCCTTCATGATCTGGAAATGCTTAAAGGAATGTAAGGCATGCTGTAAAATGTGGAATGGACTTTACTATCATTTTTCATGATTTGGTGCTTAAACTGTTTCTTTCAGTCAGATTAACTATAAATAGAGTTGGCAATCCAATAATTCCTCCTGAATCATCATGTTTTACTTCTGTGTTGATTTGAAACATCATATATTTGGGTTTTGTTCACTCCTTAAGTAAAAATGGCAAGATGAAAAAAAAAGGTAAAATCTGCCAGCTGGGGTAGGGGTATAATCTTTAAATTTTTTGGGGTAAGGAATAAGTGCAGACTAGTATTCTTTATTGTAATATGTTTCCTAGTAAGAAGTCTATGCATCATAGGTGTTATGACTGGTTTCAAGTTTGTGATGTCTTGGTTAAGGTAGCACGGTAGTATTTGCATTCCGGAATTTAGGTTGCTCTTTTGTGTACCCTACCTAAGTCAATGTATTTGAACAGTGTGATTGGACAAAAAATACAGTATCAACTGAACATATTTTCCCAAACTGAGGGATGAATCAGGTGTAGAAAAATATGAAATAATTTTACATACAGGTGAAAATGAATTTTTGAGAATTTTTTTAAATTTTGTATTCACTGCATGATAAAAGACATAAAAGCACTAGTGGCCTTAGGTTTTTAAAGATAGCAAAAAAAGTAAACGGTCATGATACATATTTAAATTCATTTCTGAAAATTATAATGAAAGTACTTCAGTAAACTGTGTACATAGAATTTTGGGCAGTGCTAGGAAGTGGTGAAAAGTTTAAAAAGGCTATCATTATCCCTTATGGGCCAGGAAATACTACCGTGCCACCTTAACTGGAATATATATGTTTACAATAAATCAACAGAGGTCCTTTTTTCACCTATACAATTTGTAAGTTTATCAATAAAAAGTTGATTAAGGGCAACTAGAATAAAAACAGCCCTTAAATTCCACCCCTGGGAGTGAAAATTGCTGATTCAGCAAATTTTGCCTGATCTGTGGGTAATAATGTAAAAATTTACCTAGAAAGTAAAATTTGATTATTTTTTATGTAACTTGCAGTACATTTTTGATAATAAATGTTAATTTGCTTTAACTTTTCGCAGTGTCTGACACATGTGCAACAACTGGAATTTGAGACGCGACATATTTAGTTGTCTGTACGTCCTATAATTTTCACCGAAATAAGTAAAGTGCATAATTTTTTATTTTTTTCCACACAAGTACAGCTATACTAGTTTTCTTTAGGTTCAATTTGTAGTTCTGTGGTAACATGGCACCAGTGTGAGCTTTTTTGGAACCAGTTAGTGGTTTAGGGGTCCTTACTTATTCATTTAGCCCTCATATTTAGCTGAAATAGAGATAGTATTAGGGGTTTCTTTACATTGACAAGACAATTATTTGGACAAAGAATGTGATTAAGATTGTATATCAGCAAGATTAAATAGTTTATTCATTTTCCATGCAAATATGATGAATTGTTTTGATTTTCTGACCCTGAAATACACAATAAAGGTAAATTGATTATTTAAGGGGACATAATTTAACTTAATGCATACATGAGAAATAGACAAACAGTCATCTTAGAGATATATTCTAGTACATGTATTGTAAAAAGTCTTTAGAATAATAGTTAACTGCCATCTAAAGAATCTTGTTAAATTGCCTTCATGATCTGGAAATGCTTAAAGGAATGTAAGGCATGCTGTAAAATGTGGAATGGACTTTACTATCATTTTTCATGATTTGGTGCTTAAACTGTTTCTTTCAGTCAGATTAACTATAAATAGAGTTGGCAATCCAATAATTCCTCCTGAATCATCATGTTTTACTTCTGTGTTGATTTGAAACATCATATATTTGGGTTTTGTTCACTCCTTAAGTAAAAATGGCAAGATGAAAAAAAAAGGTAAAATCTGCCAGCTGGGGTAGGGGTATAATCTTTAAATTTTTTGGGGTAAGGAATAAGTGCAGACTAGTATTCTTTATTGTAATATGTTTCCTAGTAAGAAGTCTATGCATCATAGGTGTTATGACTGGTTTCAAGTTTGTGATGTCTTGGTTAAGGTAGCACGGTAGTATTTGCATTCCGGAATTTAGGTTGCTCTTTTGTGTACCCTACCTAAGTCAATGTATTTGAACAGTGTGATTGGACAAAAAATACAGTATCAACTGAACATATTTTCCCAAACTGAGGGATGAATCAGGTGTAGAAAAATATGAAATAATTTTACATACAGGTGAAAATGAATTTTTGAGAATTTTTTTAAATTTTGTATTCACTGCATGATAAAAGACATAAAAGCACTAGTGGCCTTAGGTTTTTAAAGATAGCAAAAAAAGTAAACGGTCATGATACATATTTAAATTCATTTCTGAAAATTATAATGAAAGTACTTCAGTAAACTGTGTACATAGAATTTTGGGCAGTGCTAGGAAGTGGTGAAAAGTTTAAAAAGGCTATCATTATCCCTTATGGGCCAGGAAATACTACCGTGCCACCTTAACTGGAATATATATGTTTACAATAAATCAACAGAGGTCCTTTTTTCACCTATACAATTTGTAAGTTTATCAATAAAAAGTTGATTAAGGGCAACTAGAATAAAAACAGACCTTAAATTCCACCCCTGGGAGTGAAAATTGCTGATTCAGCAAATTTTGCCTGATCTGTGGGTAATAATGTAAAAATTTACCTAGAAAGTAAAATTTGATTATTTTTTATGTAACTTGCAGTACATTTTTGATAATAAATGTTAATTTGCTTTAACTTTTCGCAGTGTCTGACACATGTGCAACAACTGGAATTTGAGACGCGACATATTTAGTTGTCTGTACGTCCTATAATTTTCACCGAAATAAGTAAAGTGCATAATTTTTTATTTTTTTCCACACAAGTACAGCTATACTAGTTTTCTTTAGGTTCAATTTGTAGTTCTGTGGTAACATGGCACCAGTGTGAGCTTTTTTGGAACCAGTTAGTGGTTTAGGGGTCCTTACTTATTCATTTAGCCCTCATATTTAGCTGAAATAGAGATAGTATTAGGGGTTTCTTTACATTGACAAGACAATTATTTGGACAAAGAATGTGATTAAGATTGTATATCAGCAAGATTAAATAGTTTATTCATTTTCCATGCAAATATGATGAATTGTTTTGATTTTCTGACCCTGAAATACACAATAAAGGTAAATTGATTATTTAAGGGGACATAATTTAACTTAATGCATACATGAGAAATAGACAAACAGTCATCTTAGAGATATATTCTAGTACATGTATTGTAAAAAGTCTTTAGAATAATAGTTAACTGCCATCTAAAGAATCTTGTTAAATTGCCTTCATGATCTGGAAATGCTTAAAGGAATGTAAGGCATGCTGTAAAATGTGGAATGGACTTTACTATCATTTTTCATGATTTGGTGCTTAAACTGTTTCTTTCAGTCAGATTAACTATAAATAGAGTTGGCAATCCAATAATTCCTCCTGAATCATCATGTTTTACTTCTGTGTTGATTTGAAACATCATATATTTGGGTTTTGTTCACTCCTTAAGTAAAAATGGCAAGATGAAAAAAAAAGGTAAAATCTGCCAGCTGGGGTAGGGGTATAATCTTTAAATTTTTTGGGGTAAGGAATAAGTGCAGACTAGTATTCTTTATTGTAATATGTTTCCTAGTAAGAAGTCTATGCATCATAGGTGTTATGACTGGTTTCAAGTTTGTGATGTCTTGGTTAAGGTAGCACGGTAGTATTTGCATTCCGGAATTTAGGTTGCTCTTTTGTGTACCCTACCTAAGTCAATGTATTTGAACAGTGTGATTGGACAAAAAATACAGTATCAACTGAACATATTTTCCCAAACTGAGGGATGAATCAGGTGTAGAAAAATATGAAATAATTTTACATACAGGTGAAAATGAATTTTTGAGAATTTTTTTAAATTTTGTATTCACTGCATGATAAAAGACATAAAAGCACTAGTGGCCTTAGGTTTTTAAAGATAGCAAAAAAAGTAAACGGTCATGATACATATTTAAATTCATTTCTGAAAATTATAATGAAAGTACTTCAGTAAACTGTGTACATAGAATTTTGGGCAGTGCTAGGAAGTGGTGAAAAGTTTAAAAAGGCTATCATTATCCCTTATGGGCCAGGAAATACTACCGTGCCACCTTAACTGGAATATATATGTTTACAATAAATCAACAGAGGTCCTTTTTTCACCTATACAATTTGTAAGTTTATCAATAAAAAGTTGATTAAGGGCAACTAGAATAAAAACAGCCCTTAAATTCCACCCCTGGGAGTGAAAATTGCTGATTCAGCAAATTTTGCCTGATCTGTGGGTAATAATGTAAAAATTTACCTAGAAAGTAAAATTTGATTATTTTTTATGTAACTTGCAGTACATTTTTGATAATAAATGTTAATTTGCTTTAACTTTTCGCAGTGTCTGACACATGTGCAACAACTGGAATTTGAGAAGCGACATATTTAGTTGTCTGTACGTCCTATAATTTTCACCGAAATAAGTAAAGTGCATAATTTTTTATTTTTTTCCACACAAGTACAGCTATACTAGTTTTCTTTAGGTTCAATTTGTAGTTCTGTGGTAACATGGCACCAGTGTGAGCTTTTTTGGAACCAGTTAGTGGTTTAGGGGTCCTTACTTATTCATTTAGCCCTCATATTTAGCTGAAATAGAGATAGTATTAGGGGTTTCTTTACATTGACAAGACAATTATTTGGACAAAGAATGTGATTAAGATTGTATATCAGCAAGATTAAATAGTTTATTCATTTTCCATGCAAATATGATGAATTGTTTTGATTTTCTGACCCTGAAATACACAATAAAGGTAAATTGATTATTTAAGGGGACATAATTTAACTTAATGCATACATGAGAAATAGACAAACAGTCATCTTAGAGATATATTCTAGTACATGTATTGTAAAAAGTCTTTAGAATAATAGTTAACTGCCATCTAAAGAATCTTGTTAAATTGCCTTCATGATCTGGAAATGCTTAAAGGAATGTAAGGCATGCTGTAAAATGTGGAATGGACTTTACTATCATTTTTCATGATTTGGTGCTTAAACTGTTTCTTTCAGTCAGATTAACTATAAATAGAGTTGGCAATCCAATAATTCCTCCTGAATCATCATGTTTTACTTCTGTGTTGATTTGAAACATCATATATTTGGGTTTTGTTCACTCCTTAAGTAAAAATGGCAAGATGAAAAAAAAAGGTAAAATCTGCCAGCTGGGGTAGGGGTATAATCTTTAAATTTTTTGGGGTAAGGAATAAGTGCAGACTAGTATTCTTTATTGTAATATGTTTCCTAGTAAGAAGTCTATGCATCATAGGTGTTATGACTGGTTTCAAGTTTGTGATGTCTTGGTTAAGGTAGCACGGTAGTATTTGCATTCCGGAATTTAGGTTGCTCTTTTGTGTACCCTACCTAAGTCAATGTATTTGAACAGTGTGATTGGACAAAAAATACAGTATCAACTGAACATATTTTCCCAAACTGAGGGATGAATCAGGTGTAGAAAAATATGAAATAATTTTACATACAGGTGAAAATGAATTTTTGAGAATTTTTTTAAATTTTGTATTCACTGCATGATAAAAGACATAAAAGCACTAGTGGCCTTAGGTTTTTAAAGATAGCAAAAAAAGTAAACGGTCATGATACATATTTAAATTCATTTCTGAAAATTATAATGAAAGTACTTCAGTAAACTGTGTACATAGAATTTTGGGCAGTGCTAGGAAGTGGTGAAAAGTTTAAAAAGGCTATCATTATCCCTTATGGGCCAGGAAATACTACCGTGCCACCTTAACTGGAATATATATGTTTACAATAAATCAACAGAGGTCCTTTTTTCACCTATACAATTTGTAAGTTTATCAATAAAAAGTTGATTAAGGGCAACTAGAATAAAAACAGCCCTTAAATTCCACCCCTGGGAGTGAAAATTGCTGATTCAGCAAATTTTGCCTGATCTGTGGGTAATAATGTAAAAATTTACCTAGAAAGTAAAATTTGATTATTTTTTATGTAACTTGCAGTACATTTTTGATAATAAATGTTAATTTGCTTTAACTTTTCGCAGTGTCTGACACATGTGCAACAACTGGAATTTGAGACGCGACATATTTAGTTGTCTGTACGTCCTATAATTTTCACCGAAATAAGTAAAGTGCATAATTTTTTATTTTTTTCCACACAAGTACAGCTATACTAGTTTTCTTTAGGTTCAATTTGTAGTTCTGTGGTAACATGGCACCAGTGTGAGCTTTTTTGGAACCAGTTAGTGGTTTAGGGGTCCTTACTTATTCATTTAGCCCTCATATTTAGCTGAAATAGAGATAGTATTAGGGGTTTCTTTACATTGACAAGACAATTATTTGGACAAAGAATGTGATTAAGATTGTATATCAGCAAGATTAAATAGTTTATTCATTTTCCATGCAAATATGATGAATTGTTTTGATTTTCTGACCCTGAAATACACAATAAAGGTAAATTGATTATTTAAGGGGACATAATTTAACTTAATGCATACATGAGAAATAGACAAACAGTCATCTTAGAGATATATTCTAGTACATGTATTGTAAAAAGTCTTTAGAATAATAGTTAACTGCCATCTAAAGAATCTTGTTAAATTGCCTTCATGATCTGGAAATGCTTAAAGGAATGTAAGGCATGCTGTAAAATGTGGAATGGACTTTACTATCATTTTTCATGATTTGGTGCTTAAACTGTTTCTTTCAGTCAGATTAACTATAAATAGAGTTGGCAATCCAATAATTCCTCCTGAATCATCATGTTTTACTTCTGTGTTGATTTGAAACATCATATATTTGGGTTTTGTTCACTCCTTAAGTAAAAATGGCAAGATGAAAAAAAAAGGTAAAATCTGCCAGCTGGGGTAGGGGTATAATCTTTAAATTTTTTGGGGTAAGGAATAAGTGCAGACTAGTATTCTTTATTGTAATATGTTTCCTAGTAAGAAGTCTATGCATCATAGGTGTTATGACTGGTTTCAAGTTTGTGATGTCTTGGTTAAGGTAGCACGGTAGTATTTGCATTCCGGAATTTAGGTTGCTCTTTTGTGTACCCTACCTAAGTCAATGTATTTGAACAGTGTGATTGGACAAAAAATACAGTATCAACTGAACATATTTTCCCAAACTGAGGGATGAATCAGGTGTAGAAAAATATGAAATAATTTTACATACAGGTGAAAATGAATTTTTGAGAATTTTTTTAAATTTTGTATTCACTGCATGATAAAAGACATAAAAGCACTAGTGGCCTTAGGTTTTTAAAGATAGCAAAAAAAGTAAACGGTCATGATACATATTTAAATTCATTTCTGAAAATTATAATGAAAGTACTTCAGTAAACTGTGTACATAGAATTTTGGGCAGTGCTAGGAAGTGGTGAAAAGTTTAAAAAGGCTATCATTATCCCTTATGGGCCAGGAAATACTACCGTGCCACCTTAACTGGAATATATATGTTTACAATAAATCAACAGAGGTCCTTTTTTCACCTATACAATTTGTAAGTTTATCAATAAAAAGTTGATTAAGGGCAACTAGAATAAAAACAGCCCTTAAATTCCACCCCTGGGAGTGAAAATTGCTGATTCAGCAAATTTTGCCTGATCTGTGGGTAATAATGTAAAAATTTACCTAGAAAGTAAAATTTGATTATTTTTTATGTAACTTGCAGTACATTTTTGATAATAAATGTTAATTTGCTTTAACTTTTCGCAGTGTCTGACACATGTGCAACAACTGGAATTTGAGACGCGACATATTTAGTTGTCTGTACGTCCTATAATTTTCACCGAAATAAGTAAAGTGCATAATTTTTTATTTTTTTCCACACAAGTACAGCTATACTAGTTTTCTTTAGGTTCAATTTGTAGTTCTGTGGTAACATGGCACCAGTGTGAGCTTTTTTGGAACCAGTTAGTGGTTTAGGGGTCCTTACTTATTCATTTAGCCCTCATATTTAGCTGAAATAGAGATAGTATTAGGGGTTTCTTTACATTGACAAGACAATTATTTGGACAAAGAATGTGATTAAGATTGTATATCAGCAAGATTAAATAGTTTATTCATTTTCCATGCAAATATGATGAATTGTTTTGATTTTCTGACCCTGAAATACACAATAAAGGTAAATTGATTATTTAAGGGGACATAATTTAACTTAATGCATACATGAGAAATAGACAAACAGTCATCTTAGAGATATATTCTAGTACATGTATTGTAAAAAGTCTTTAGAATAATAGTTAACTGCCATCTAAAGAATCTTGTTAAATTGCCTTCATGATCTGGAAATGCTTAAAGGAATGTAAGGCATGCTGTAAAATGTGGAATGGACTTTACTATCATTTTTCATGATTTGGTGCTTAAACTGTTTCTTTCAGTCAGATTAACTATAAATAGAGTTGGCAATCCAATAATTCCTCCTGAATCATCATGTTTTACTTCTGTGTTGATTTGAAACATCATATATTTGGGTTTTGTTCACTCCTTAAGTAAAAATGGCAAGATGAAAAAAAAAGGTAAAATCTGCCAGCTGGGGTAGGGGTATAATCTTTAAATTTTTTGGGGTAAGGAATAAGTGCAGACTAGTATTCTTTATTGTAATATGTTTCCTAGTAAGAAGTCTATGCATCATAGGTGTTATGACTGGTTTCAAGTTTGTGATGTCTTGGTTAAGGTAGCACGGTAGTATTTGCATTCCGGAATTTAGGTTGCTCTTTTGTGTACCCTACCTAAGTCAATGTATTTGAACAGTGTGATTGGACAAAAAATACAGTATCAACTGAACATATTTTCCCAAACTGAGGGATGAATCAGGTGTAGAAAAATATGAAATAATTTTACATACAGGTGAAAATGAATTTTTGAGAATTTTTTTAAATTTTGTATTCACTGCATGATAAAAGACATAAAAGCACTAGTGGCCTTAGGTTTTTAAAGATAGCAAAAAAAGTAAACGGTCATGATACATATTTAAATTCATTTCTGAAAATTATAATGAAAGTACTTCAGTAAACTGTGTACATAGAATTTTGGGCAGTGCTAGGAAGTGGTGAAAAGTTTAAAAAGGCTATCATTATCCCTTATGGGCCAGGAAATACTACCGTGCCACCTTAACTGGAATATATATGTTTACAATAAATCAACAGAGGTCCTTTTTTCACCTATACAATTTGTAAGTTTATCAATAAAAAGTTGATTAAGGGCAACTAGAATAAAAACAGCCCTTAAATTCCACCCCTGGGAGTGAAAATTGCTGATTCAGCAAATTTTGCCTGATCTGTGGGTAATAATGTAAAAATTTACCTAGAAAGTAAAATTTGATTATTTTTTATGTAACTTGCAGTACATTTTTGATAATAAATGTTAATTTGCTTTAACTTTTCGCAGTGTCTGACACATGTGCAACAACTGGAATTTGAGACGCGACATATTTAGTTGTCTGTACGTCCTATAATTTTCACCGAAATAAGTAAAGTGCATAATTTTTTATTTTTTTCCACACAAGTACAGCTATACTAGTTTTCTTTAGGTTCAATTTGTAGTTCTGTGGTAACATGGCACCAGTGTGAGCTTTTTTGGAACCAGTTAGTGGTTTAGGGGTCCTTACTTATTCATTTAGCCCTCATATTTAGCTGAAATAGAGATAGTATTAGGGGTTTCTTTACATTGACAAGACAATTATTTGGACAAAGAATGTGATTAAGATTGTATATCAGCAAGATTAAATAGTTTATTCATTTTCCATGCAAATATGATGAATTGTTTTGATTTTCTGACCCTGAAATACACAATAAAGGTAAATTGATTATTTAAGGGGACATAATTTAACTTAATGCATACATGAGAAATAGACAAACAGTCATCTTAGAGATATATTCTAGTACATGTATTGTAAAAAGTCTTTAGAATAATAGTTAACTGCCATCTAAAGAATCTTGTTAAATTGCCTTCATGATCTGGAAATGCTTAAAGGAATGTAAGGCATGCTGTAAAATGTGGAATGGACTTTACTATCATTTTTCATGATTTGGTGCTTAAACTGTTTCTTTCAGTCAGATTAACTATAAATAGAGTTGGCAATCCAATAATTCCTCCTGAATCATCATGTTTTACTTCTGTGTTGATTTGAAACATCATATATTTGGGTTTTGTTCACTCCTTAAGTAAAAATGGCAAGATGAAAAAAAAGGTAAAATCTGCCAGCTGGGGTAGGGGTATAATCTTTAAATTTTTTGGGGTAAGGAATAAGTGCAGACTAGTATTCTTTATTGTAATATGTTTCCTAGTAAGAAGTCTATGCATCATAGGTGTTATGACTGGTTTCAAGTTTGTGATGTCTTGGTTAAGGTAGCACGGTAGTATTTGCATTCCGGAATTTAGGTTGCTCTTTTGTGTACCCTACCTAAGTCAATGTATTTGAACAGTGTGCTTGGACAAAAAATACAGTATCAACTGAACATATTTTCCCAAACTGAGGGATGAATCAGGTGTAGAAAAATATGAAATAATTTTACATACAGGTGAAAATGAATTTTTGAGAATTTTTTTAAATTTTGTATTCACTGCATGATAAAAGACATAAAAGCACTAGTGGCCTTAGGTTTTTAAAGATAGCAAAAAAAGTAAACGGTCATGATACATATTTAAATTCATTTCTGAAAATTATAATGAAAGTACTTCAGTAAACTGTGTACATAGAATTTTGGGCAGTGCTAGGAAGTGGTGAAAAGTTTAAAAAGGCTATCATTATCCCTTATGGGCCAGGAAATACTACCGTGCCACCTCACGCGATCACTGTTGTCATTTTAAAATTTGAATGGACAGAGATAAGATGATACAAAGAACTTTCAAAATGGTGAATCAAAATTTATTATAAACAGATAAATTGAAATGGGTGACTTGTCGATAAACTGGAAGAAACCGGGGAACGAAACATCGAAAATTTAGAATCTATAGAAAGTCAACGCAACGAAACAGCGAAAGTATTTTTGTTTTGATGGATAGTTTTACGTACCTAAAAGCACAACGAAAGGTAAATATTATTATGCACATTTTGTTTAATTATTGAATAAAAGCAGGAAGATGTGTGTGCTTTATTTTTCACGAAAAACTATTTGACTAGATATTTGTAAACCTGAGTCTGAGAACGATATTGTAATATAAATATAATTGCATTGGGTAATCCGTTTCATTATCTATTTATCTGTTTATATTTCATAATGAGAATGTTACAAGATTAAGACACAAATACATCCCAAATAACCATATAATTTGTAAACCGTTTAGACAATAAGACAAACTTGGAAAATGGGGGGGGGGGGGGGGGGGTGGTACATCAAATACTTGATGTAATGTATTGAAATTGTTTATCTAATGTCACTACAGAACTTAATTACTTTAACTGATGCAGACCTGTATAATCGTGTCTTATGATGTGTGATATTTGTATTTGTTTGTCAGTTGTTTTAAAACCATGACACTGTGCAGACGACTTTATAATCTCTTTAGCAATTAGTAGCTATTTCACAATTAATAGATAAGGGTGCCCCTGGGGATCAATTACTCCCCCTTTTCATTTAATTTAGATTTAAAAAATGTATATATACCTTTTCATACATTGCGTAGGTAATAATGTACATGTAACCTTTTCCAAATTTTAATTATGAGTGATTCCAGGACATGCTGGAGCGGACAAGAATCACATTCTAGCATTACCGAGAAAATCATCACATTTGATTAAAGCTTAAATCTGAGGCTCAAATTCCTTATGTTATGTTAACTTAAGGCAAAACAAGACTTGCAACTAAGAAAATTACAGGGCTTTGCATATGACAAGTACAATAAGCCTTAATTATCCTGAGTCTGAGACTACTATTACTGAGTACTATAACAATAAATATCTAGTAATTCTCAGCCTTAGGCCAATTAAAATTAATTGATAGATTTTCATCCCCGCCCGCCCCTCTGAAATCGTTCCGCCCCAATTTTTTTTATTTTGAAAAATTTACGATTTCCGGATTTTGTTCATTTTCGTTACCGGTAACTGTCGATAATTTCGCTTCATTAATAACATCCTTTGGTTTTTGCATTTCTTTGTATGTTTGATTCGTTATACATGTATATACATGATAGAACCTTATTATTACACGTTTCATATCTAATAAAAAATAAAATCCTCCCACCCACCCCATTTTTTTCAAAAATTTGGATGAAAATCTACTAATTAAATTTACTTGGCCTTATCATACATGTATTATACTTCTGATAGTTTTCCACACCTATTCACATATTTTTAAGCTGAAAAATATGACCCAGGCTATTACAGCGGCAGGTCTTATCACCTTGAAAATTATAAGAAGTGGACCCTAGAGTGCATGAATGGTCTACTTTACATATACTTTAATGTGAATATAAAAATAAGAAGATGTGGTACATGTATGATTGCCAATGGGAAGAGTCCAATTCTCCACCAGAGATCAAATGATATAGAAGTTAACAACCACATGTATAATAAGTTATGGTACAAGATGACTTCAACAATGAGCAAAGCCCATACCACAAAGTCAGCTATAAAAGACATTTTTAAAATGAAAATGACAAATGTAAAACAATGCAAATGAGGAAAATAACAGACTGATACATGTAATGATTTATAAACAAAACAAGGAACAAATAAACAAATATGATATACAGCAACAAAGTGAACAAACGACAACTTGAAACGCTGAATTACAGGCTCCTGACTTGGGACAGGCACATACAGGATGTGGTGGAGTCAGACTAGTTTATTGGTGCCAAAGCAGCCAAACCTTCCCCTTAAGTGAGCTATAATTTGTTTTGTATGTGTGTGTGTGTGTGTGGGGGTCTAGGATGAAATTTGAAAAAAAGGCAGGATGACAATTGATGTAAAACAAAAGTCAGGATAAACTCCCTTACCGAAAAATAAGCTCTGCGGCAAACATTTGCCGCAAGTTTGCAGCAAACATTGCCGCAAGCTTGCAGCAAACATTTGCTGCAAACTTGCCGCAACCATTTTACCATGCAAATGAAGGTTGCGGCAAGCTTGCTGCAAACATAATTATGCAAATTAGATTTGCCGCAAGCTTGCGGCAATTGTTTGCTGCAAGCTTGCGGCAATTGTTTGTTGCAAACTTGCGGCAAACTTGCAGGAACTACACATTATACCAATGTCATGTGTGTAGACATATTCAATTTATCTCTTTCAAATTACACAGCAACATTTTTAAAAAATCAATTCATGTCTGTATACAAACAGTCATTAAAAGAGTTCTTGCAAACTTACGAGATTTAAGGAAATACATACATGCATTTGAGTTTTGAAAAAGGGGGCAGGGGTCATTCTCAAATGACATCATATACCTGTATTAAGAAATGAAAAAGGATAAATCTCAAATGTGTATTGAGTATAAAGCTAGGTAACAATTGCATAACAGAATTGAACTTAGTTTTAATAAACATGGTACAGTACATCAGTTACAAAATTCAAACTTGTAATAGCTAAAGTTTTTCATTACACACATACATGTATATATAGTTGCTTACTTTATTATGCATGATGATAACATTAATTATTTTATTAAAACATTCTATGAATTATTTGTACTTACAAAATTACATACTGAATATCTTTTTCTATTGAACCAAAATGCCTCCTTGATCTCTTATTTGTGAAATGCATTTTCCAAACACAACCAACATGACCTAGCCACAATTTCAAATTGATAACTTCCAGGAAGTGCCAACTAGGCATGCCCAGTCAATATTGTGTAATTCTTGCAATGTTCTGGCAAACATATAGAATGGTCAAAGTTTTCTGCAATCTTGCAGCAAACATATAGAATGGTCAAAGTTTTCTGCAATCTTGCGGCAAACATTCTTTATAATTTTAAACTTTCTGGCAATCTTACGGCAAACATTGATGTTTCTGCAAACTTGCCGCAAGCTTGCAGCAAAAAGCTGCAATGTTTGCCGGAAGTTTGCAGCTAGCGGCAAACATCTGCAAACACTATTTTCTGTGTTCCTGCAAACTTTTTGTTTGCCGCAAGCTTGCAGCAAGTCTGCTGCAAGTTTGCGGCAAACAATTCAGTTCCATAAGGGCTATAAATAAAAAAAAGACAGGACTGAATAGAGTGGAAAAATGGAAATGCAGGACAAACTTTTTCATCCTACCCCCCACCCCCTCTAAATCAAATGGTAGCTCCCTAACCTGGGATAGTGGTGTGAAAAGGCTTAACTCATCTGACATCAGATCTGTACAAAGCAGATTTAACCACTTTGATTCATCACTTCATACAACGGTCATATGGATTTAATAAACAATTAACATAAGATGGATTAGAACATTCAAATACTTTTTATATAGTTAATTTTTTTTTCAGGGCAAGTCTAGATCTGTTGTTCTTGTTTTAAAAGATCAAAATAAGCCAATTTTGTCATATAAAAAAATTTAAAGCAATAAATTTGGCAGATATATTAATATTGTAACTTCATTTTATTATACATTTGTACATGTCATACATTATTTCTTTTAGCATTTTCAATGAAAGTACATTTTGTACTTCAAGAAGTAGAAGAATCTAAGCAACAGAACAGAATTCATTTGAGGCATTGCTTTCTAGATTATATAATGGATTCATAGATTGTCATATTGATTTAAGTGCATATAAGGAGCAGCAGGCAATAATTATTTTGTGATGAGAGGTATGTAATGAAAAGGATGACTTTGTTTAAATATTTTGTTTATTCATGTAATATTTATGTACAAAAAATGTATACCAACGGTTTATTATATATACCAGTAATGTCTTGGATAAATTATTTATACAGGAATTACTTCACTTTGAAATATAAATTCTATCGAAGATAACCAGTAAAGCAATCATCTATATAAGTATTTATTGAGATTCCACAACATGCCTATAAATGGTGTATTTAAACAATTTTGCCTATTTAACAGAAAATCAAGATTTACTAAATATCAAGAGTTAACTTAGTTTGATTTTAACAAAAATTGAATTCTTGGGGGTTCTTTGATATGCTGAATCTAAACATGTATTTAGATTTTTGATTTTGGGCCCAGTTTTCAAGTTGGTCCAAATCGGGGTCCAAAATTAAACTTAGTTTGATTTCAACAAAAATTGAAAATGTGGGATTCTTTGATATGCTGAATCTAACAGTGTATTAATTTTTTGGATTTTGTGTCCTGTTTTTAAATTGGTCCTCATTGAGGTCCAAAGGGTCCAAAATTAAACTTTGTTTGATTTCATCAAAAATTGAATTATTGGGGTTCTTTGATATGCCAAATCTAACCGTGTATTTAGATTTTTTATTTTTGGTCCTGTTTTCAAATTGGTCTACATTAAGGTCCAAAGGGTCCAATATAAAACTTAGTTTGATTTTAACAAAATTGAATTCTTGGGGTTCTTTGATATGCTGAATCTAAACATGTATTTAGACTTTTGATTGTGGGCCCAGTTTTTGAGTTGGTCCAAATCGGGTGCAAAATTTAACTTTGTTTGAGTATAACAAAAATTGAATATATGGGGTTCTTTGATATGCTGAATCTAACCATGTATTTAGATTTTTGATTTTTGGGCTCCGTTATCAAATTGGTCCACATTGAGGTCAAAAGGGTCCATAATTAAACTTTGTTTGATTTCATCAAAAAATTGAATTCTTGGGGTTCTTTTATATGCTGAATCTAACCATGTATTTAGATTTAGGATATTGGACCATAATAGGTAAATGTCTAATTTAAAATTTTTAAGTTCTTAGACCACATTCATTATGTGTCAGAAACCTATGCCATGTATGCTGTGTCAAATATTTAATCTCAAACCAAATTCAGAGCTGTATCAAGCTTGAATAGTGTGTCAATACTTGCCCCATCTGTTGGTCGTATCAAGCTGCGCCCTGGGGAGCATTTTATTTTAAACTGTAGACAGCAGAATAGATGATTTTATATTAGAAAAAGTTCATACTATACTGAGACGGGCTTAGACTATACATATATTATTAATATTAGTTACACTGTTGATCTTTTTGTTGTTTGTTGCATATTGTTTCCATTCACTCAAAAGTAAAAATATAAGTTAGTGAGCAACAGTTCATACTACGTCTACAAAAATTATCTTGTTTTTGTCTGGATTTCTGGATTAAATTAAGATTTACAATTTTAGCTTGTTACCATGGTTACCAAATGAAAGGAAAGTGCAGTATTAGAATCACTGGTGTACATGTAGGTGCGGCTGTCAGGCAAAAAGAACTGGTATCAAAGTAAGTTCATCTGTAGAATTGCAGTTAATTTAAATAATTTAATGTTATCTATTTAAAACTTTTTCAAGTGTAATTGTACATGTTACAGCATGTATACCATGTATACTGTTGTTTATTTATGTCTTTCTGATGGAAAGTATGCATCAATTTGGTGGCCTTCGGCTGTTGTCTGCTCTATGGTCGGGTTGTTGTCTCTTTGACACATTCCCCATTTCCATTCTCAATTTTATCAAGGAATCCTTCTTCTGCTCCACAAACACACACACGCATGAGATGTCAGAAGTTAAGATAAAGCATTTGCTTATATTACAATGTATTATGAATTGTATATTTAAAAGTTGTTCTCGTCTTGAATATACATAAAATATTTGCCACTGAACATTAAAATAAGCTAGAAAAATCAATCAATTATTGTTTTTGCATTATAGGAAAGAGTTTTCAAACATATAACAATTGAATAATTTCCTTTTAAGATTTTTTATGAACCAGCATATAGATATAACATGTATAAGGAGGTGAGGTACATGTATGATTCTCAATGTGACAACTATCAATTAAAAAACCAAAGGACGAAGATGTAAACATTTGCTGGTCACTGTACAGCCATAAACAATGATCAAAATCCATACCATAAAGTAACCTATTATGGCTATAACTTGTATAAGGATGAAAAAATGTGAACCAATGAAAAAAATAAAACTACACACAGTATGGCAGACAGCACCCAACATAAGAAACAAAAGTCAAAATCATCCAGAAAGGGCTGGACTCATCAACAAGCACTTAAAAAGAAATAACAAAATAATAAAAGATGCAAAAATTATGTTTTCCCAAACTAAAATATCTATCAATTCACCTTCAACAGATTTAATCAATTAATGTAACAACAAAACATTGGTCATTTCAAACAGTCTAAGAAAGCATGACTTTGTGTAATGCCAAAATATTGAACACACAAGAATATGTAGGACCATAACAGCATACAAGTATTTATAATTGCATAGAATTTCAATTTCTGAAATAAATGTTCTGCTTTTTGTCAAGCTTGCAAATTTATTTCATGAAAGCGAGACAGTGATCCTAGATTCTGCCAGGGGCGGCGTCGCTGTCCTAAAGTTTAGGTTCAGTCTGTGGTTAAAGTTTTTTTGTAATGTTAATTTCTCTCTTATTAATATTATTTATAGTAATCATGGTAATGGGATATTTCTATTTACCTAGTATGTGGGTACCTTGCAAGGTCCTATAGCTAGTGTCTGTCTACTCTGTCAGAAAGTTTTCGTGGTCAAGTCAATATCTCAGGTATTATAAGCAATAAGTTATACTCACTATATTTGGTGTATGGAATTATTGTAAGGTGTAGATGTCCAACTGGCAGTTGTAATGATGGCCGATTGAATTTTTTCAAAAGAGTTATGCCTCTTGGAAATATTGAATTTATTGAAAATGGCCTCGTAAATGCTCTCAATTTTTTTTATTAAACTTATAGTATACTATTATAGTAATGCCCTTGAAGGTCAGTTTGAAATATTTAGTATACAAGAAAAAGAACCCTTTTTTTCCCCCAAGCACATTTTTTATTTATAAATATTTTTGAGAACAAAAAAACATGTTGTTTTTTTTTAATCATGTTAATATTGGCCCTTGATAGACAAACTAGAGGCTCTCAAGAGCCTGTGTCGCTCACCTCACTCTACTTGGGTTTTTGAAATCATATAAAAAAAGATAAAAATCATAACAGATACTTATAATAATGTTTGAGGCCAAATTTGGTTTAATATTGCTATGTTTGCTTTCATTCCATTCAGTGGTTCTCTAAAAGAAGACATTTGTATGTATTTCCCGTAGGGTCCTTTGTTAAATTAAGCCCCCTGCTGGTGGCCATCTTGGATGATGGATCAGCTACAAAGTAACAACAATTGGTCAGCACCTCATAAGGAACATTCATGCTATGTTTGGTTTCATTCCATTCAGTGGTTCTCTAAAAGAAGACATTTGTATGTATTTCCCATAGAGTCCTATGTTAAACTAAGTCCCCCAGTGGCGGCCATCTTGGATGATGGATCGGCAACAAAGAACCAACACTTGGTCAGCACCTCATAAGGAACATTCATGCCATATTTTGTTCCAATCCATTCAGTGGTTCTCTAGAAGAAGTTAAAAAGTTTGGGCCAGGTGAGCTAAAAATGTGCAACTAGGTGGACATTGAAACTCTGTTCTTTTATTTCTACTTGCAGGAACTGAAAAGTAAAGAAACAGAACCAAAGAACATTAATTTTTAATTAATACAATATTGAGCTCAAAGTCAATCTAGTTGTCTTTCTTAATCATACAGGATATTTCCAAAAAGCAGCTGCATAGAAATGCACCAGTAATAGCCAGCAGTGTAGACAATTACATATCTGTGTATGGTGATATAGCAATAGAAATATCACATACATCATTGGAAAACATAATATAGACAATAGAAATGGAGTACACATGTATGTCAAAGAGACACACATATGAAAATAGAATATAGACAATAGAAATGTAGTATGTCAAAGAGACACACATATGAAAATAGAATATAGACAATAGAAATGGGGTATGTCAAAGAGACAAACATATGAAAATATAATATAGACAATAGAAATGGGGTATGTCAAAGAGACACACATATGAAAATATAATATAGACAATAGAAATGGGGTATGTAAAAGAGACACACATATGAAAATATAATATAGACAATAGAAATGGAGTATGTCAAAGAGACAAACATATGAAAATATAATATAGACAATAGAAATGGAGTATGTCAAAGAGACACACATATGAAAATATGATATAGACAATAGAAATGGAGTATGTCAAAGAGACACACATATGAACATATAATATAGACAATAGAAATGGAGTATGTCAAAGAGACACACATATGAACATATAATATAGACAATAGAAATGTGGTATGTCAAAGAGACACACATATGAAAATAGAATATATACAATAGAAATGGAGTATGTCAAAGAGACACACATATGAAAATATAATATAGACAATAGAAATGGGGTATGTCAAAGAGACACACATATGAAAATAGAATATAGACAATAGAAATATGGTACAATGTATGTCAAAGAGACAAAAATATGAAAATAGAAGAGACAACAACTTAATAAAAAAAATTCTACTTTATATAAAAATTATGGAGCACTTATTGTTTTTTATTTGTTTGAGCTTTTGATTTTGCCATGTATTTTCTGTGGAATTTGGTAATTTGGGTTTTTTACTTTTTAAAGCAACAACTCATCACAATGAAGTATTTACACTCAAAATGAGTTCCTGGCAGAAAAAAAAGATAACAAATTAAAGAAAAACATATTAAAAAACATCAAAACATTACCCTTAAAAACCTATCGCAAAAAAAAATACATATATATAAAAACCATGTTTAGAATCTATGAGAAAATAAATGCATTTGAACAATTAAAAACATATAAAAAATATATATTTAAGACCAAGATAAAATCATATGAAAACATATGTTTGGGCCAAACATATGAAAACATATGTTTGGGACAAACATGAAAACATTTGTTTAGGCCAGGTATGAAAACATATGAAAAACATATGTTTGTAAAAAACATATGAAAAACATATGTTTTTCATATGTTTACATGTATGAAAAACATGTTCTTCATATGATTTTAAAAACATATGTTTTTCATATGTTTTCCATATGTTTTTCATATGTTAGAAAACATATGTTTTCATGTCGGGCCTAAACATATGTTTACATATGTTTTCAAACATATGAAAAACATATGTTAAACATATGAAAACATATGTTGCAATTTTTCCTATGTATAATATGCGTAAATGGGGTGGGAGGGTGAGGAATAGTATACCAAACTAACATAGTCCTTACTATCTTGTAACGAGCGTCGCATTGGTCAAACACACCTCAAATCTTCCTTATATACTGACTGCCGAAATCATCCGTGCAGAAAGGAATTCAATGGGTATTACCCTATCTCATTTAAATATAGAAAGACCGTTATATGTAAAACATAGGACCGTAAAGAAATTTATATATCTTTTTCATTTCAAAAGAAAATGTTTTCATTGATTAGAATTTCTAAATCATGATTATTCAAAAAATTTATTTTACAAAGGAATTTCAATAAATTGACCTATTTTGTGATTCAGTAAGAAAACGAGTACGAGGATCGATTCCGTTTGTTTTTTGTTTTTTGTTTTTGATTTCGGAAAGCACAGCATAACAAAAAGACCATCTTTTCATATATATTTTATTTAAAACTTTAACGTTTAGCTTTCTTTTTGTTCACATAAAAGTGCCTTTTCCATGTAGCATCCTTACAAAATCTAATAATTTTTCACAAATGTATTAATAAGTTTAAAAAAAGGTCGGCGATCCATACTTTTTTTTTAATTAATTTTTGAATTATAGCATTTTTGCAAAGTATGGAAAACTCTAGTGTCTTTTTTGTTGTGGGGATGTATAAATACCCTGCCACGTCTGGTCTGTGATTTTGTTAGATGTTTTTTTCTGCTTTGTATATATCTGATGAGGTCAGCCCTTTTCAACCGATTCTTATAGTTTGTCCTTATGTTGTACTGTTACACCACTGTCCCAGGTTAGTGGAGGGTTGGCGCCTTCAAACTATTTTTACCCCGCCACATTCTGTATTTGCCTGTCCCAAGTCAGGAGCCAGTGATTCAGTTGCTATATATCATATTTGTTTTGCTCATTGTTGCGCACGGTATTGGTGTCTCTTTGAAAAATGCGGTAGATGGCGGATTATTCCAATTCACGCTCTTTTCCTATACAATAAATATCCATGTTCTGCATATCATTCGAAAGGAAATAAACCAAAGAAATCAATAAAAAATATATCATCAGATATATACAAAGCAGGATAAACATCTAACAAAATACAGACCACACGTGGCAGAGTATTTATACATCCCCACAACAATTAAATGTAAACTGCAAAAAGACGAAGTCTGTCAATCCGTTAAACATAAAAAAATGAATAAAATATATCTTCAAAGTTTTGCGTCAGACATTATCTCTTAATCATCGAAAAAGCTTTATCATAAAATTCTAAGGTTTGACAGAGTTATTGGTGTCTAAATATTCTAACCCCAGATTTTATTTAAATGTTAAAACTGCAAAAAAAATTAATTATGAAAAAAGCTTCTGTCTAAGTTTCTAAAATATTCATTGAAGGTTTGACAAAGTAATTGCCATCTAAATTTTTTTTTTAAAAACTCCCGACTACATATTAATGTTAATAACTTCATTTACAAGTTAAATACGGAAAAATGAGAAGACATTGTTTTCGAAAATTTGCTCTGCATTTATACTAGTTTTTTTTTTACCATAAAAAGCATCTATCCAAATTGCTTACTACATTGTATTCAAGAAGTTTTGCCATAAATATTGATGTCTGAAAAAAAATTAACCTTTTATAGCTGATTATGCGGTATGGGCTTTGTTTTTTTTTTTATTAATGCGAACAATGCGACTGTGTATATCGCAATAATATGAATACGCATTCTCTTTAATGTATGCAAATTTTCCTGAAATCGCAACAACTAATCTCGCATTTTTGTCCATTATTCAAAAATCGCAAATATAAGATTTAATGTACGCAATAATGTCTTAACTTACAGTATTGTTCTTTTGGAGTTTGGAAACTGTTCATTTGAATGTCACATTTATCTTTTTTGGGAAAGAAATTGTTGTTCGTATGCATTACAACTTTTTCATGTTCTATTTTATATAGCATTACCAATCGCGAATCGAGAGGCTGTGCCCTTCAAGGTGATTTAACTTATTACCAACGATTGAGGTGCTTCCGTGCCTGTTTGTGACAAAACAGACAGCCCTCCTTTGTCATAAATAGACAAGTTACTGCCTTACACTATTAAGTCAAAATTTAAGTCGACCCGTGTCTGGACAAGTTGTCAATTTTAAAACAACACCAAATTATATATTAAAAAAACTCAACTAAAACACTAATGTGTACATTAAGACAACCACTGACGAAGTTACTTACTAAATGTCAAAAATGTGGTGGGCCTAAACAAGTTTTTTAACACTTAAACTCATCCACCTTCTTTTGAAGTTTTCGTGGGTTTATAAAAAAATTATTCGATTGTTTACCTCATGATATACTATTGGATAAATCATTAGCATAATGATGGTGTTTCCTCTTACATTCAGTATCTTTGTTAAAGTCATATCTCGGACAGAAAACGACAAATTTAAGTAAACAGTTTTCCGAGTAGATGGGCTGCCATTCAAACGGATGCACTCCAAGGCCCTATATAGGGGCCCGTTCTGTTTAAAGTGTTTTTTTGTGAGAGTACCTTGTATAATTATACTAACAATACCCCGTCGTTCAGTCCTGATTATAACAGTCTTATATCTAAATTACAATCTGTCTCAAGTGCTGATTGGGTGGTTCAAAGAACATCATATGCAGGTAAATCCTGATCAATTTCAGGTTATTGCTGCAGGAAAAAAAACATAGTAGAAAATCCGTCCATCCAAATTCAGCAAAATAGTGTTTCATGTGAAGAAAATGTTAATAAGTTACTTGGAATATGACATTGATTACCAACTTAAAATTGAGGCACATATAAGTAACTTGTGTTGAAAGGCGTCACAACAACTGAATGTTCTCAAGAGAATTGGATCCTTTTTTACCAGATTAAACAAACTTACTATCTTCCATACATTAATTTTGAGTAATTTTAATTTTTGACCTCTGGCTTGGTATTTTTGTACGAAAGAAACGGTAAAAGACTCACTGCCCAAATTCGAACTCTGTCGAGTTTTCGTTCTCAGCATTGTGTATAAGTTTCATAAAATTTGAATGAGGAAAACTAAAGTTAGAGTGCGGAAACGAAAATGGGACGGACGGAAGGACGATCAAAGGTACAACGATAAAAAATTTAACACTTAATACCCCCAATGACTATAAATCAAAACAATACTAGAAATAGCATTCAGATTCGTCTATGACAACTACTGTGTAACATATCATCCTCTAAAACTTTTTTCGAGAACGTGAAGGTTCCAACACGAAGTGAGACACATTAATACAATCCTTTTTCAGCATAGGGTTATGGATAGTAAACTGCACATTGCTAGAAAACAAAGAAATATTGATGCTATCGTCAAATGCGTTAATAAAGTAATACAAATAGACAGGAAATACTAAAAAAAAAAAATAAAAAACATTGATTAAAAAATGTTTAATCTGCTAACCGAGTCCCTGTGCTTTTTATATAAAATAAGAAGATGTGGTATGATTGTCAATGAAACAACTCTACACAAGTGACCAAATGAAACAGAAATTAACAACAGTTTACTATAGGTCACCGTACGGCCTTCAACAATGAGCAAAGCCCATACCGCATTGTCAGCTATAAATTAAAGGCCCAAAAATGACAATGTAAAACAATTTAAACGAGAAAACTAACGGCCTTATTTATGTACAAAATAATGAACGAAAAAAAATATGTTACACAGCAACAAACGACAACCACTGAATTACAGGTTCCTGACTTGGGACAAGCACATACAGAATGTGGAGGGGTTAAACTAGTTTGTTGGTGCCAAACCCTCCCCCTAACCTGGGACAGTGGTGTAACAGTACAACATAAGAACAAAATATGCAAAACAATGAACGAAAAACAAAAATGAGAAACAGCAAAAATGACAACCATGTGCACTCAATCATATTAGGCTCCTGACTTGAGACAGGTACATACACTCAATTTTTATTCAAGTCACTGATGAGTCTTTTGTAGTTGAAATGCGCATTTGGCGTACAAATTATAAGCCTGGTATGTTTGATAAGTTTTGTTGATAACTTTCTGCGGGATATGCTTAATTATAAACAGGATAAAAACAGAGAAATCCTGTGATAAACAGATGCTTAACCATGACAATGAGCTCAAGGATATCAGACATATACATGTACCAGACAATAACTTTTAAGTCATCTTTATACTAAAAGAGTGTGGCTTTATACAGATTGTAAAGGGTAGAATTAACCCAGAGTTTAAAATGTCTTTAAGAGATAAAGCTAAAAATAAAATTTGAAAGTCAACCATTCAGCCAGCCTGCCACACAGGATATTGTTTTTGTAAAGTGTGCATGTACATAAAACAAGAGTGCACACACTGAAATGTCTCGCCTGCTTTACTAACCATTGATTTTATGTTGAAAGTCTTAAAGATAAAGGTTTTACAAAAAGCATTACAGAAACTTAACATTTTAAAAAATCTATGACAATGAGGTCAAAGTCAGATAAATTGTGTCAGACAGACATATACACCTTACATTTTTTTATACACCAAATATAGTTGACCTATTGAGTATGCTTATTGAAAAACAAACCAAACCACAAAAACTAAACATTGACCAATGAACCATAAATATGAGGTCAAGGTCAGATGATACCTGCCAGACAGACATGTGCACCTTTCAATTATTCCATACACCAAATATAGCGGACCTATTGCTATTAATTTTGAAAAACAGACCAAAACACAAAAACTAAACATTGACCAATGAACCATAAAATTTAGGTGAAGGTCAGATGATACCTTCAAGACTGACATGTACACCTTACAATCATTCGATTTCTATACACCAAATATAGTTGACCTATTGCTTATAGTACTTGACAAAACAGACAAAAACTTACGTTGACCAATGAACCATGAAAATGAGGTCAAGGTCAGATGATATCTGCAAGACAGACATGTACACCTTACAATCTTTCCATACATCAAATATAGTTGACCTTTTGCTTATAGCACTTGAAAAACGAACCAAAAACACAGAAACTAAAAATTGACCAATGAACCATGAAAATGAGGTCAAGGTCGGTTGATATACCTGCAAGACAGACTTGTACACCTTACAATCATTCCATACACCAAATATAGTTGACCTATTACTTATAGAACTTGAAAAACTGATCAAAACACAAAAACTTAACATTGTCCAATGAACCATGAAAATGAGGTCAAGGTTGGATGAAACCTGCCCGACTGACATGTACCCAGTACAATCATTCTATACACCAAATATAGTTGACCAACTGCTTATAGTATTTGAGAAACAGACCTAATCATGTAACTTTAACCATGATCACTGATCCATTAAATGAGGTCGAGGTCAGGTGAACTCTGTGTGACGGACATGTAGACGTTGCAAGGAACCCATATACAAAATATAGTTATCCTATTACTCATTAAAAGTCATGACAAAAAACCTCAATTTTTTTTCCTAGGAGTCGCTGAACCATGAAAATGAGGTCAAGGACAATGGACATACAATTGACGGAAACTTCGTAACATAGGGTATCTGCATACAAGATATGAAGCATCCAGGTCTTCTATCTTCTGAAATATAAAGCTTTATACAAATAGTTTACACCGCTGCCTCCAGATAGTAATACCTACGTCTCCCATACTGCAACTTTTGTCGCAGGCAACAATAAAATCATAAGACATTTTGCATGGAAACTATTTTTTATTAAAGTATAATTTCAAACATATTAACAGCAAAAATACAAATATTATTTTAATAAACAACTGATATGAATACAATACATCATATTTACATTACACAAAATTCTGATTAAATGAAGAATCAAAGCAAACTGGAATTAATCAGAGCCAACATACTCTTTATCTACATAGTACATATAATCATTGTACAACCAGTGAACATACACAAGAAATGAAAGGAAATCAAGAATAAAAAAGAAAGGCGAATTTTACCAAAGGGACATTCAAACTCATAAGTAAAAAAAAAAAACACTGACAACCCCATGGTGAAAAAAAAAGACCAAAAGACATACAACAGTATACAAATATTCAAGAGAATCAAGTTTCAAGCAATGAAGGAACATTTATCATATCTCAGATCTAGGGAGTATCTGATGTAAAAGTCAATTTTTATTGGATGGGTTTAAAGTGAAATCTGGTATTGTTTTACAAGAAGTAAATATTTGAAAGGTTAAATGATAATACTATAAAAATCATATAACACAGCACACAAATAAATCATATAACACAGCACACAAATAAATCCTCACATAGAGCTAGAGCTCGAGGTAAAGACACTCTCTTCAGCACAGGGACCAAATATTTACACTAAATAGTTAACTGTAAATGTGGCCCTAAGTTCAAAAATTGTGAATATAATAGAAATGTGGATACAGCAGAAAATCAACAGGCTTTTCTGAAATGGATGCATTTTTCTTCATTGGATGCTTAATGAATGTTCATCAATTTCATTGTTGATCAAGACAACAAATTTTAATAGCTGACACTGTACATATTTTCAATTGAATTATAGGGCACAAAATAAAGAAAAACTCAAAGTGCCATTTTTTCAGTTTACTACAAAAATTTAATATATTTAATATTGTTTTGATTTAAAAAAAAATTTGTAATTAATAAACTCATCACATATTATTTGAAAAAACATGGGAGCATATACAGTCAGGGGTACTACTTGTACAAGTCATTTTTATTTACTTAAAGAAGTAAATATTACTATACTTATATCAGTAAAAACTTATACAAGTGTATTTTATTGGCTTAGTTATGTCCCTTAGTCATTAAGATTTTTTTACTTGTACAAGTAAAATAGTCATACTATCTTCTTTTCTTGAATTTCTCAGGACTTCTTTGCTCTAATAGAATTTTTAATTGTCTGTCCTTTGCATATGTCTTTATTAACAAGCATTCTGAGAGTATTGCCTGGCAATACATAGTCCCCTACCGGGTAAAAATTCATTATACTGGAACAAAATGCTAACTTGTTCTATAACTTGTCATGGTGTAAACAAAAAGTAAATATCATGTCAATATCTTCAAGCATGACTAAAAACTGTTGAAAACTGATTATATGAGTGAATTTTCAAGTCCAAGGACCATAACTCTGCACAAAATTATTAGACCGAAACAAAAATTTGAACTTGATCTGTAACTTGTCACGATAAAACTATATACCAATTATCAATCAATATCTTATAAGCATGACGAAAAAAACATTAGATATGATTAATAGTTCTCTAGAATTAGATATGATGTAATACAGTGTATATCTATTTTCAAATTATAATCAGATATAATTAATAGTTCCAAATATTTTTTTCTTTCATTTGTCACAAACTAATATAGATTTATAACTTATCTATAAAATGTTAACAACTTTTATCTACACAATGTAATGTATTGAAATATATACATTAATAAAAATAGATTATTATCTAATAAAAGGATTTCTCGTCATAATTTTTTTTTATATATACATGATATATGGCATTCAGAAAATTAGTTTATACTAAATAACAAACAAACCTGTCAAAAAATTCCTCAAATAATTTAACAAAGAATATCTTTTAAAAAATGAGTTATCTCCCTTTGTACAGAAATATGGTTTAACATAGTACTCTAACATTAAATATGGTCCAGAGTTATGGTCCATAATTCTGGACTAAATCATCAGACCGGAACAAAATTCGAACTTGATCTATAACTTGTCATGATAAAACTATATAATAAATAACAAAGCAATATCTTCAAGAACGAAGAAAAAAAGTGTGGAAAGCTGATTTGCCAGACTGACAGATGGACAGATGGACAGACGGACGGAGTGCAAACCTAAAGTCCCCTTCGACTTCCTCGGTAGGGGACTAATTATTGATGTGTAATTGCATGAAAATCTCATTTGTCTGTTATTTTCCAAAATTACTGTTCATTTACAAGCCTCCAAGGGGCAATTTTTGAAGGCCTTGCACAATTACATAAGATCTTTGCGCAATTAGTTTCCCTGTTGAATTAACTAGACATGCTAGATGAAACATTGAACTCTAATAAAAACTTATGAGCTAACCAGAGAAAAATTGTTTAAGGCGTGTTTTTACATCCCAAAACTTGAGAATTTTAGGGATTGTAAAAAAAAATTACATATACAAGCAAATTTTTTTGAGAAAATTAAGGGGAGATTATTCAAACTTTATAAGAAAATATGAATATAACAAATTTACTTATATAAGTATATTATTATTTACCTCTTCAAGTAAATAATAAAATGCTTCGCTGAGCACAGCCTGATAAGACCGCAGAGGTTGAACCATAAACAGTTGGTACAAATTTGGACACAATATTCAAGCTTGATACTATCTGAATTTGGATTGTGATAAAATTTTTGACATAATATAGATTTCTGACACAAAATAAATGTGTTCAAGATCTTACAAATCTATTGCGCAATACTGTGCAATTGAAGATTTCTTCTTGAAACTTTTCAAAAATTCAAAATTTGAAAAATTTTGAAAAAAAATTATGAATCCTCTAAAAAAATCCCCCCCCCCCCAAACTTTTTGAAACCCCCCTTGGAGCAATAACCCCAAAACTCAATCCCAGCCTTTCCTTAGTAGTATGGAACCTTGTAGTACAATTTCAGAAAGATCCATACACTTAAACACAAGTTATTGTCTTGAAACTAGAAAAATGCTTGTTTTTGGCCCCTTATTCCTACATATTAGGGTAATTAACCCCAAACTCAATCCTAGCCTTCCCTTTGTGATATGGAATCTTGTGGTACAATGTCAGCGAGACCCATACACTTACACACAAGTTATTGTCTGGAAACTAGAAAATGCTTGTTTTTGGCCCTTAATTCCTAAACTGTTGGCCCCATAACCCCTAAAATAAATCCCAACCTTCTCCTTGTGGTATTAAACATTGTCGTACAATTTCAGAGCAATCGAAATACTTATACACAAGTTATTATTCGAAACTAGAAAAATGCTTGTTTTGGGCCCCTAATTCCTAAACGGTTGGGACCATCATCCCCAAAATCAATCCCAACCTTCCTTTTGCGGTATTGAACCTTCTTAAAAAATTTCATAGAAATCCATTTACTTAAACTAAAGTTATTGACTGGAAACCAATGTGTCTTCGGACGACGACGACATCATACCATTATATAAAAATAACTTGTACAAGTAGTACCGCTGACTGATATAGATATTGCTCGACTTTGTCTATTTTGTTCCTTTGTGTGTCCAAAACATGTGGTTTCCAGACGGTCACTTAGGGTAAATAAATCAATGATTATCAGATTATAGGTAAATAATTAAATCTATCATTCCTATCAAGCAGTCCCCCACCATATAAATACTAGGATTTCAAATTTGTGCAACCCAGCCAAAAATGACAGCTGATATACTAATTTAGCAGCAATTATAAATGGGAATGGAAACATATCTAATTTATCATTTCTTAACTTGTTACACAAACTAAATATTAGTAAACTGTCCAACAACAGCTAGGATGTAAGCTAAGGGCATATGATACAGTTACAGGGGAGGAAATGACGTTGGTAACATACATGTAAAATGATATTTTTCATGCCATCAGAATATGCCACATCAGGAAAAGATGCATTTTTCGACTGATTTTCATCATTAGCTTGAAGACGAGCACATGGACCCTTCTTTTTAAAAATGTCTTATGGATTGAACATGAATGAAGATTAGTTGTACCAATTTTTATGAACAAATCACCATTGATTTTTTTTATAATCAGATAAATATACAGCAAAAGGTGCTTTTTTATCTAAAATCATGAAAATTCAATTAAAATGAATTATTTCCAAAAAATTGTTACACAAATATATAGCATATTTATGTTGAGAAGATATTCGAAATGCTTTTTCAAAAATCCGCATCTGTTTATCTTTTGAAACAAAAAAGTTTGGTTACATAATAATGTCTGTCCACAGGATATACATATGTATAGAAATTTCCAAGAAATTGAAATTTTGAGTAAATGTCTAAACTTTCTACCCCATTTATCTCTAAAAGTATGTTGAAGGTATATTTTTTATTACATATTTAAATTGGCTAAGTGAAAAAGGCTAAGTGAAAAATAGCTGGTATGCAAGTTTTTGTCAAAAATTCACCTTGAAATCAAAACTGTATCGTATGCCCTTAAGTATAAAGTCTTAGAGAAATCCAAATAAATAAAATTTAACTAAAATCTAACAACACTATAAGTTTGAAATGAAAAATAATTCTGATACAGAATCTTTCAGTATTGTTTTAAAGTTGGTACACTGTCACATTTCTAACATTTAAGGATTGGTTTTGAACTACCCAAGCCTATATATAGCTAGGCACTCAAACTAAAAATGTATGCAAAAAAAAAATCAAATGGTGCATGTTATAATCCATTATAAATTCCTATGATGAATAAGTCTGGGAAATTATATCAGTAATGAAGACACAAAGTGAGTGAATTTTTTGTTGTACTATGTAGCTTACATAGAAACAGGTTAATATATAATATATATGATATATGGTATAAACATAGTCATATACATGTAAACATGATAAAAAAAAATAGGAAAAATAAAATAATACAAAAAAAACCAGAAACTTGGTATTAGAATTAAACAAAGTTTACATAACTTTATCATGTTTATATATATATTCTGTTTCCTCCTTGTAGAGCATATACATGACATAATTTTCAACATTGAAAAACACAGATTTATTCGTGTACATTTACGTTCATCGTACCAAGTTATATTAGTTTTGTATGACAGGTTTTAGATATTGACCATGTTGACTTGATAATGGCTACCATGAAATTTAATGTCCCATGCAAATGTTCAATAATGAAAAATTAAGTTGTAAGTGTTAAGATAAACATGATAAAGAAATATAACAACAAGGAATCATTAAAAACAAAATGTTGAATGTTTCAAAACAACTGGAATGTGTGGAATGTTTTTTCTACCTAAGTTGAAGATCTAACTACTTTTATCAACTTAACATGCTAATTTAACTTAGTGTTAATCACTCAAAGGAAACATGGCCTGATGCTATGTAAAAAAGATGTGAAAGACAAGAAAAATGTCTGGATGAGAGGTGCTCCATTTCTGTATTCTTTAATTTTTTATGTAATTTTCCTGTATTCTATATTTTTGCCCATTACTCTCTATTCTTGATATATTAGCACCCCATTATCATGATGATTCTCTATTCTTTATTTTTTTAACATCTATTCTGCACATTTTGCCTATTATTCTCTATTCTGTAAACTCATCCAGACCCTCCTATATACATTCAATATATTATTTTCTCCTAAAAAAAAATTGAGAATCGACACAATCCTAGTAAATTAATTTGAGTATTGTGTTTATGCCATTAAGAACAGTGTATGTATCAGAGTTCTCAAAATCTTTTTTAGCCTGGTGGTCATTAGAACCACAGAGACTATATAAATCTGGTGGTTTCCATTGAAAATTTGGTGGTCCTTTATTTTTGCTATCATCATTTATTAATTCCACAGAATCAAATTAAACAAATATACATGTAAGCCAAATCAATTTCACAATAATGGTTCCTAATCTGATATTGATAAACATTGTAATTAGGAGCTATACTAGTTATCAGAAAGCCCCCCTAAAGAATAACCCTCCCCCCTACACTACACTGGAAATTGGTGGTCCTACCTGATTTTTGGTGATCAGGACAGACAGGCCAGACAGTTTTTGAGAACACTGAATTATTTCTATCAGAATTTATTTCCTAGTTCATGCCTCTATTAAAATTCATGAAATTAAGAAAGATTGTATGTATTCAATGCAATCAAATGTTTTTTTTCATAATTTTACATGTATATATATATACAAGATATACATTGCAGTCTATCTTTTATCTTATTTTGAATTATCAAACTACATTAATTTTCTAAAACTCATTGAAGAAATTTCAAAATTTATTACACGTTACCAAGGTTACATTTAAAACTTTAAAAAAGGAAAAACAAATTTTTGTTTATTTCACTTGTCAAGCTCTTCTAGCTAACTGCTATTTCATTTTTTACAATATTACAGTTTTTCACATACTTCATATACATGTACATATTGTGATAGAATACACAACATTTACAAAACATACATGTTCATTACAATGTAAACTAGCTATAGCATTTTTTTCTTAGTTGAAAATATATTTTACAAAGTTGTGGATTCAATTTTAACATCTTCTGTCTGTGTTGCCATGTGATTATCAGTTCCAAAAGAAAGGGCTGATATAGTCTGTGTTCCCATGTCACCAGTACCACAGAACTCTTTGATAGATCGTACACCAAACTTAACACTCTCCACACCACTAGCTACTTTAATAGCAGCGGATCCTTTTATGTTTGATAAATACCCAGATCCTGTTTCTTTAAGTGAATTATAGTGACCTCTGACCTTTTCCATCTTTTTTTCGAGCCTCACTTTAACTTCATCAAGAGTGTCTTTGATGTTAGGAGACTTATTCTTGTCAGATGAATCAACACTTGGTGTTGGGCATTTACGAGGGGATTCTCTTGGTGTTTGTTCAGTAGGTGAATTAAATGGCGTGTCTGGTGGATCTGGGCAAAAGTAAAACTCATTGGAAGCACAAGAATCCAGAGTTGAGAGTTTGCCTTCTTCCAATTCATCAATATCTTCAATCGTATATTTAATATCTTTTTCCATTGTCACAGTTTCGGCACAATTACAACATCTGCAGCAAGCGCAGCAACAACTGCATTTTTGTACGCATAAAGATATTGACCCAATAATGATTCCAGTTATCAATATTACAAAAGCACTGCCTGCACCGATGTAATAACTCATACTTTTCGTGTCAGCAATAGCATCATGAATACCAACTTCCATCGAAAAATTAGAAGCCCCGATCCCATTTAAAGTGATGCATGTGAATTCACCTGCAAAATAACCTCGCATCACATCAATATAAAGTGAGTCGCCATCTTTCATTTCTACTATGGATTCAAGTCCTAAACTGTATCCTATGTAAGAAGCAGAAGACACAGTAGAGATATTATAGGACTGTAGAATATTTCCCACATTTTCTTGGGCAAAATTGATACCCCATGGGGATTTCCAATAGTTGACTGGTTGAGGAACTCCGTAACTTTTACATTGCAGTAAAACACTTTGACGAGCAAGTATGCTGCTTGAATTTGTAATGAAATAAACCTCAGGTGGAGCACAAGGCATGGTGATGTTTTCTAATTCAAGCAAATGGTACTTTCCATTACAAATTAAATCATCGGAATTTCCATATTTTGATGGATTGGACTTAATTCTTTGAATCAATGGTTGGAGTTCACATGAGCAATCAAAATTGTTTTTGGTAATAATAAATTTGAAAACATTGTCAGAAAATTGAGCAACTGCATCAGGAATGGTGGCCAAATCGTTATGAGAAATATTTAGTGTGTGAAGTGTTTCCATTCCAACCAACATTGGCATTGTTAAATGGACCAAGTCGTTGGAAGTCAGATCTAAAATTCTCAGATTTTTTAATTCCTTAAAAGCGCCAAGTGGAAGATCGGTGATTGCATTCATGCTAAGATTCAAATACTCAAGATTTTTTAAATCATCAAATAATCTTGAATCAAAAGTGTGTAAATTATTGTGACTTAAATCCAAAGTCACTAATTCTGAAAGACTTAAAAAGGTTTCAAAATTCAAAACATCTATGTAGTTATTCATGAGATTTAAAGTTTTTAGCTTCTTATTTCCTTTGAAAGCATTCTTTGGAACTTCAGAAATAACATTGCTACTTAGATCTAAATTATCAAGCATTATAAATTTATCAAAGGTTATTTTCATCAACACTTCTTCAACTCTCTTAATAGAAAGTGTCTTCAGTTGGTACATATGCCGTCTATCTTTCAGTATTGAAAGACTAAAACCATTCTGACAAACAGCCCGACTTATCTGAAAATCACATGTGCATTCATATGGACATTTAATGTTGACTACCATCATATCTGGATGCTTGGTTGACAGGATTGGAATGTAGACACTGGAGCTCAGATGTATAAGAAGTATAACATTTATACTCAGCACACTCTTCATACCAGCCATCTTTAGCACTAATATCAGCCTCTACCTGCAACAAGAAAACAAATTATTCCATATTGGTATTATTCTAGTAGGGTTTTGTATTATTCTAGTAGGGTTTTGTATTATTCTAGTACGGTTTTGTATTATTCTAGTAGGGTTTTGTATTATTCTTGTAGGGTTTTGTATTATTCTAGTAGGGTTTTGTATTATTCTAGTAGGGTTTTGTATTATTCTAGTAGGGTTTTGTATTATTCTTGTAGGGTTTTGTATTATTCTAGTAGGGTTTTGTATTATTCTAGTAGGGTTTTGTATTATTCTAGTAGGGTTTTGTATTATTTTAGTAGGGTTTTGTATTATTCTAGTAGGGTTTTGTAAATGAAGAATGATATTCACCACACTTAAAAGTCATGTACTTTTACCTTTATAGTAATCATGATAATGGCAAAATGTTTGACCTAAAATTGGTTTTGACAAATTATCCTGCCGGGTTATAGAATAAAACAATTACTGTCTTTTGTTTTAGTAAATATGTGGTTCTTTGACTTTTGAAAAACCGATATGCACTGAGGCCAATATTCAAAGTGAATATCAGTTTCTCAAAAGTCAATAAAACCATGAATTTAAAAAAACTAAAGACAGTACATTGTAATTGTATAGTATTCCTTGTACAGTCGAACAAATGTAACTATTTATTTACTACAAAAATTACATCATAATTTATTTATGTAAGTACTGTGACAGTCAGTCAGGGGTCCTACTTGTACAAGTTATTTTTATTTACTTGAAGAAGTAAATGATAATATACTTGTATAAGTAAATTAGTTATATTCATATTTTCTTATAAGGTTTAAATATTCTCCCCTTAATTTTCTCAAAAAATTTACTTGCATAAGTAAATTTTTTTAACAATCCCTAAAATTCTCAAGTTTTGGGATGTAACAACATGCTTTAAACAATTTTTCTCTGGTTAGCTCATAATTCTTAATTAGAGTTCAAGGTTTCATTTCATTAAATCAACAAAGAAACTAATTGAGCAAAGATCTTAAGTTATTGCGCAAGGCCTTCAAAAATTGCCCCTCAGAGACTTGTAAATAAGCAGTGTTTTGAAGACAACAGACAAATGAGATTTTCATTGTCCATGAAATTACACTTAAATGATAAGTAAAAACATCTGCAAAGGACAGACAATTAAAAATTCTATTAGAGCAAAGAAGTTCAGAGAAATTCAAGAAAAGAAGATAGTATGAGTTTTTTACTTGTATAAGTAAATAAAATGCTCCGCAGGGCGCAGCTTGATACGACCGCAGAGGTCGAACCCTGAACAGTTGGGGCAAGTATGGACACAACATTCAAGCTTGATACAGCTCTGAATTTGGATTGTGATTAAATATTTGACACAGCATAGGTTTCTGACACAGAATGAATGTGGTCTAAGAACTTAAAAATTTTAAATTGGATATTCAACTATTATGGTCCAATATCCAAAATCTAAATACATGGTTAGATTCAGCATATCAAAGAACCCCAAGAATTCAATTTTTGATGAAATCAAACAAAGTTTAATTTTGGACCCTTTTGACCTCAATGTGGACAAAGTTGATAATGGGGCCCAAAAATCAAAAATCTAAATACACGGTTAGAATCGGCATATCAAAGAACCCCAATAATTCAATTTTTGATGAAATCAAACAACGTTTAATTTTGGACCCTTTGGACCTCAATGTGGACCAATTTAAAAACGGGGCCCAAAATCCAAAAACTTAATACACGGTTAGAATCAGCATATTAAAGAACCCCAAGAATTCAAGAATAAAACCCCATTGAAATTGGTCAAGAAATAAGCAATTTATACGAAGTATCTTCTTTTGCACAATACTGTGCAATTGAATATTTCTTGCTATTGCGCAATACTGTACAATTGACAATTTCTTGCTATTGCGCAATATTGTGCTATTGGATATTTCTTGCTATTGCACAATACTGTGCAATTGAAGATTTCTTGCAATTGCGCAATACTGTGCAATTGAAGATTTCTTGCTATTGTGCAATACTGTGCAATTGAAAATTTCTTGCTATTGCACAATACTAATTATATAATAATTTACACATCCTGTTTGGTGTGTATCTCCTACCATATCATTATAATTTGCTTTTAAATATAAAACAGAAATACCCAACTTAAAATGGAAAATTTTAAAAGAAAAAAAAAGGAAAACCCCCCCCCCAAAAAAATTTTTTGTACCCCCTTATGATTCATCACCCCCAAACTCAATCCCAGCCTTCCCTTTGTGGTATGGTACCTTGCAGTACAATTTCAGAGAGATCCATACACTTGAACACAAGTTATTGTCTGGAAACTAGAAAAATGCTTATTTTTGGCCCCTTATTCCTAAACGTTTTGGGCAATTACCCCCAAACTCAATTCCAGCTTTCCCTTTGTGAAATGGAACCTTGTAGTACAATTTCAGAAAGATCCATACACTTACACACAAGTTATTGTCATGAAACTAGAAAAATGCTTGTTTTTTGCCCCTTTTTTGGCCCCTAATTCCTAATATTTTGAGGCAATTACCCCCAAAATTAATCCCAGCATTCCCTGTGTGATATGGAACCTTGTGGTACAATGTCAGAGAGATCCATACACTAACACACAAGTTATGTCTGGAAGTTACAAAAATGCTTATTTTTGGCCCCTTTTTGGCCCCTAATTCCTTAACTGTTGGTACCATAACCCCCAAAATCAATCCCAACCTTCCTTTTGTGGTATTGAACCTTATGGTAAAATTTCATAGAGATCCATTCACTTAAACTAAAGTTAGAGTGCGAAAACCAATGTGTCTTCGGACGACGACGACGACGCCAACGTCGTACCAATATACGACCGCAAAAAATTTTTGCGGTCGTATCAAAAATCTGAATGTCTAAGGGTCATAAGTAAACCATTTAAATAATTTACCTATGCAAGTAAATAAAATACACTTGTATAAGTATCTTACAAATTTATTTATATAAGTATATTAATATTTACATCTTTCAAGTAAATAAAAATAACTTGTACAAGTAGTACCCCTGACTGACAGTCATGTCTTAAAACTTCACCAGATGCGCAGGTTTGTCTGTCCTTAGGGTTAATTATGTTGTGAAAACATGGCCATTTTTGGCAGACAGGTAAAGATGAAACTTAACTTTGAGCAATTGCCATGGTTTCAACCTGTCAATTTGCCTGTATTATGAATGCACTTTGATCTACAGTGCAGTCCGGTGTATCTGCGCACATAAGACTTTTGGCTTCACTCTGGCAATCTCATGAAACCAATAATCAGATTATATTGTTTGAACAAATTCATGACATACTTTAATTTCATGAAAGTCTTCTTTATGTATGGTTTCACCCTTAAGATTTTATGTAATGTGTGTCCATGGCCAAAATTAGGGAAACCCCTGTTTTGACAATTTTTCAAATGTCTGGTGATTTTGTTCATGCTTTCTAAAAAATAGCTTTATATATTGAATACAGGAAAGATTTTCTACTAGGAAATATAGTTCAATTTGAACCAAACATATTGACAAGGATGCAGAGCAAAATTTTTTCATTTTGATAAAAATAAGACTTAAAATGAAACCTATTTTATCATGTTTATCTGATGATGTATCTTTTTTAATTGGAAAATAGCTCAATATGGTTTATCATGGAAATGCAATTATAAATTTATGCTTGAACTTATCAATTTTAATCTATTTTGTCCCTTAGGATGATTAAAACAATACCAAGAACGATTCTTTTTGTATTACATTGTGGATGTGATGAAATCAGGTAATCGTAATATCACCGGCCATGCAGACACAGGGGATTCCACTGTAATCAGGGTTTCTGTGGCAGTCGCCATTTTTGCATTTTGCAAAAAAATAAAAATTGTGCCGATTAAAATTCATTATTGGCAAAATAAATATAAAATGGTTCGACCTTCATCCACCTTGTTTATTTTTTAGGGTTTCTCAGACTTATTCGCTGGTCGGGCAATACTGGGAATTCACCTTGAACTCGTCACATGTTATGATTTTGATAGAAAATCAATATTAAGCTGATTGCCTTTTATAGCTATCCCAAACAATGGGATTGTATTGTGTAATGAAATTGTGTGGTTAAATGGCATCCCATGTCACCTAAAGGATTTTTACCATTTTAGTGATGCATGTGTTTAAAGCATACTTTTACTTCTTAACTTTTTTGTATAGCGATGGTCCAAAACAAAACAATTGTTCTGACCAAAAATGCTCAAAAGTAAGAAAAAATAGATATAAGAAGATGTGGTATGAGTGCCAATGAGACAACTTTCCATCCAAGTCAAAATTTATAAAAGTAAACCATTATAGGTCGAAGTACGGTCTTCAACACGGAGCCTTGGCTCACACCGAACAGCAAGCTATAAAGGGCCCCAAAAATTACTAGTGTAAAACCATTCAAATGGGAAAACCAACGGTCTAATCTATATAAAAAACAAGAAACACTTATGAACCACATCAACAAACGACAACTACTGAACATCAGATTCCTGACTTAGGACAGGTGCAAACAATTGCAGCGGGTTTAAACGTTTTAATGGTATCAAACCTTCACCCTTATCTGAAACAATAGTGTAACATCACAACATAGAAAGACACACTATAAAATATCAATTGAAATGGCTTAACTCAATCAAAAGACATATTAACACCAGCGAACATACACTGAACAAATAAATTTGATCTATGATACAATGTAAATACAAAATAAATAAAATAAGGGAAGAATAATAAAGGTAACATGTTATACTGCTGTGAAATGTTAAACAATTTAAGAAAAACAATATGTTTCATGTGTTTGAACAAAAATATCAGCCATTTGCAATTACTTTAAACACAGGTAAATGAAAATAAAAACTCTGATTTTACTCTATCTTTAAACTTTGACAAGTTTGGAAGTACTTATTTTGAAGTGGGTACTTCACAATTGTTCAGTGCAGTTTTTGTTGTCAGAAAGATAGAAAATTTTTAACAAAAAGTAAATATGTTTATGTAAGTTGGCGAAAAATATATTCTTTTGGCGAAAGAAGTGTCAAAAAGTATTTGACCCTGGGAACCCTGACGGCAATCAATATTTTAACATAAATCCGTATCATGTGTGACTTTGTGCTAATGATAAGCAGCCAAAATTGGTGGAAAAATCATGAATTTCATCAAATCAGTCAGTCAGGGGTACTACTTGTACAAGTAATCTTTATTTACTTGAAGAAGTAAATAAAATAAACTTATATAAGTTAATTATAATGTTTGAATAATCTCCCCTTAATTTTCTCAAAAATTTACTTGTATAAGTAAATTTTTTTTACAATCCCACAAAAATTCTCAAATTTTGAGACGTAAAAACATGCCTTTAACAATTTTTCTCAGGTCAGCTCATAATTTTTTATTAGAGTTCAATGTTTCATCTTATTAATTCAACAAAGAAACTGATTGCGCAAAGATCTTAAGTATTTGCGCAAGGCCTTCAAAAATTGCCCCTTGGGGGCTTGTAAATGAGCAGTGTTCTCAAGATAACAGACAAATGAGATTTTCATTGTCCATGAAATTACACTTATATGATTAGTAAAGGCATCTGCAAAGGACAGACAATCAAAAATTCTATTAGAGCAAAGAAGTCCTAAGAATTCAAGAAAAGAAGATAGGATGACTTTTTTACTTGTATAAGTAAAAAAATCTGAATGTCTAAGGGACATAACTAAGCCCATTTTTTTTTACCTATACAAGTATATAAAATACACTTGTATAAGTATCCTACAAATTTACTTATATAAGTATATTAATATTTACTTCTTCAAGTAAATAAAAATTACTTGTACAAGTAGTACCCCTGACTGTCAGTTACTGTAAATTCAGAAATTATTGCGGAGTTTTAATTTTTGCGAAAAATGTGACAGGGTAATAATCGCAATAATTTAAACCCGCATTTAGAAATTTTTTATATGAATTAAACAGGATTTTTCTCAATATCTTTGCGCAAAAATTAAAATCACATTTTAGTCTAAAATAACAAAATCGCAATAATAAATGCACGCAATAATTTCTGAATTTACAGTACATGGATTTGAAAGTATTGGCAAAGGAAAATGCAGGTAATGTATATTTAACCACTCGAAATCTACTGGGGAGGGGGGGGGGGGGGGGGGGGCATAAAATTTGAGGCAAATGAAGACGGTTTACTTTTATATCATCTATAAAATTCAGACATTTATTCGTATAACATTTTGATATTAACTAGGTTATCTATTTCTTTAGCTAAAAAAATAGCACACAGGGATCCCCATTTTTATTTTTTTGCAATCGACTACATTATACATGTTTATATAAATATACTGCTTCAAGAATGTTATATCGCAATTACAAGAAAAAATCCAGTTAATTTTTTTCTGTATGCCTTTATATTGGCAAAAAAAATGTCTAAAGGTTTTTATTACATTTTGATATTAACTAGGTTATCTATTTCTTTAGCTAAAAAAATAGCACACAGGGATCCCCACGTACAAAGACGGGCTACAAAAATGCTTCCAAACTTGAAAGATCTATCATACGAAGACAGATTAAAACTCCTGAAATTACCAACACTTAGATATCGTAGACTACGAGGCGACATGATCGAGACGTACAAGATTCTCAATAACATCTATGATGAAAGGGCATCAAGTGGTATTTTCACATTAAGTAGTGGTTCAACAACAAGAGGGCTTTCTTTGAAGTTAGTCAAGAACAGGAGTAGGCTGGATGTTAGAAAGTATTATTTTACCAACAGAGTAGTGGAAGTCTGGAACAGTTTTCCTGAGACAATTGTAACTGCCAAAAACGTTAAAACATTCGAACGAAGACTAGATAAATATTGGAAAGAACATCCTATGATTTATGACTACACAGTAGATTACAACTTCACGATCGGAGGTAGCACAGTAATCAACAGTGATAGTGACAGTGAAATAGAGCCAAATATAGAGGAGCAAGCTGATCTCCTGCATTTGGAAACACTTAGGTAAACTTAGGCAAATTACCAATAGTTGTATGATTTCACAAATATGTATTTGTATTCAGCCTTAATCTTAGGGACTTACTAAAAGGCCTATAAATTAAAGTACACGCTTTGCAAAAAACAGAGTGAACACATCTCTTTCTGTTTGAAGGTTGTGTTATTTTTTGGAAAAGTATTGAAACATGGTTTTTAGCATGTTTAGTAGTACATTAAACAAGCCGAAATGTAATCAAAAGTAAGTCGTGGAGGTATAATTTTCTTTGAATATAAACTTTGTGTCAAATCCTAAGAAAAAAACCATGATGGATCTTTTCTGTATCATATGTGTTCAACTGAGGGGTGGGAGGGGGGGAGATGGGGCAAATCAAGTGAAACTGGTGTTTCCATATCTTGCCATCTCTGCAGATTTGAACATGTTGAAAGAAAATGCACATCAAAATCCAGGAAAAGTTTTAATTGTGTGAAACATAAAATGCATATTACTTTTATATATCTAGCTTCAGCCATGCCTTAATAACTGCATACATACACCAGTTTGTCTGTACTCATTGTAGATTGTGTAATGTAAACACGGCCATATTTTTGCCTTTTGTGAACCTAAGGCGAGTTCTTTGGGGAGTCTAAACTTGTGGCAATAAGTTAATTACCTAAAGCAAGCTTCTATATAATGCTTCATTTAATTAGTTTGATACTCCGTTTGCTCTATTCAGATGTATGGTTGTCTATATTTTACTTCTTATAAGGAAACCTTCAGGAATTTTCGTCTTTGTTTTGGCTCGTGTAAGAAAATATCACTTCCGTATGAACAAACTGGGTCTAGAAATGTGCAGATTCCGGAAAGTAAGTCTCCTCATTTTTATTTTAGGTTTGAACGAATAGCTTTTGTAAGACTTGGAACAGTGTTTATGACATTTGGGTCATGTATACATGATTATTTCTGTGAGGACTTAAGGAGAACCTGTATAAAATGTATACTTTTATTCCGCTCCTAGAAATTGTGTGGTGCTCCTTAACGGTAGGACATACATACAGAACTTCAGAAGAAGATTATTAGCTATACCATGTATACTATTGTGTATTTGAGTTAGTAAATGAAACGAATAATGTGTTGGTAAACATGATAACTAACATGTTCATTATCTAACAGTATATACGTTTGAACATTTTTGGCTTGTATTGACTTTATAGCATACATGTACATGTAAAACACTATGACTTTTGTCTATCATGATATGAAATAAAGATAGACTGTATAATTGCTTACATATCATTATCTCACTTCATTTGAACTTTGGTGGATATATGTATATATATATATAGTTGTAACATAGGCAATCATACCATATGTCTTTACTTTAAAGTTTGTCTAAAAATCAGATTTTCGCACATTGAAGTTCTGTGTATTGGGCTGTTGGTTTCATGTGAGAAATTTTAATAACTTGCTATGCTGTATGGGTTTTGCTCATCGTGTACGATGACATACATGTAGACTACTAGTTGCTAAAACCTTCATTTGATATTCGGTGGATAGTTGTTTCATTTGCAATCTTACCACGTCTCCTTATTTTGCTACATGTACTCATCAGTACAAATCCTTGCTTATAATTACTTGTTATAACATGAATAAAAATTTTGATTATAATTATGAAAACTAAGGTTCCATCTCGAGCACACAAAGTTAACCTTAAGAGGATTTTGACTATTTCTTTTCGGTCTATTTTGATATGTTTATCTTCAAATATTCAAGTATAATACATTTGTGGCTTTCATTTTTTAAATGTTTGAGCGTTCATAACTATATAGGCGCCGGTGAACTTGACTCTGTCCGTCTATTAATCTAGGAAAGCATTTTGGGCGCATCAAATTGATAAAGTGTAAATGAATAGCTACACCTAGCATACATGAAAGTTCTAACACACGGAAAAGTCAGACTAATTAGAAACTTTTCCCTTAATACTTGACGTAAACCAAGATGAAGCTTTGCTGCTGTTATTTATCTTATTTCTTTCAATACATGTGAAAGTGTAAATGCTCTTTTGTTCCGACGTTGGAAAGTTCCGGGCGGAAAAAAACTAACTAGCCGAAAAGTTCCGGAGGAACTTATTAACTAGTTACTTTGTTCTTCCTCTGGTTTAAAAGTTCCACCGGAACAAAGTGACTAGTTGAAAAGTTCCAACGGAACATATCAACTAGTTAGAAAGTTACTTTTTGCCAAATTAGTCAAAACCGGAACTAACAATGCAAACTAGCCCAAAAGTTCCAACGGAACTTATCAACCAGGCAGAAAGTTCCATTTGGAGAATTGATGCAAAGTCACTGAAAAGCGCAACATATTATATTTGAACCTTTCAAAGGGAAACCAAGATACTGATTACAATAAGTCAAAAGGAACTTATCAACTAGCTACAAAGTTCCTCTTTGGCAAATAAGTCAAAACCGGAACTAACAAACTAGCCCAAAAGTTCCAACGGAACTTATCAACCAGTCACAAAGTTCCATTTGGAGAATTGATGCAAAGAACCACATGAAGAGGGGGTATTCTTCCCTCTCTTGAGGGTACTATGAATACTAAATTTGCATGATAATGCAACTTATTCCGTTTTATGTGAGCTATGAAATACAACTTAAATTTTGCATATTTGTCCCCAAAGAAACCCCTTTCAGTGCATTGGGTATTCTTGTAAATTAATGATTTGCTCTTATATATACTGATACTCATTCTTCCCCCTCTTTCTTCAAAAAGGACGAAATATGGTATATTCGGAACGATGTAACTAGTTGTTCTGTTCCGCCAGAACTATTCAACTAGCTACATTGTTCCGGGACTTTTCAACTAGCTACTTTTTTCCGGAACTTTTCGACTGCACTCGGAATAAAACAACTAGTTGGAAAGTTCCATCGGAACAGAAGAAACTTTACCACATTTTTTATTAACGTGTAAAAGTCTAGAAGATATAAGAAAACCGATTTTGGAAGATTTAATTAATTCCTGTAGTGAAGAGTTGGCTTCTTTTAATATGAGAGATGAACACTTTGACATTTTACAACTGATTATAGATCCATTTGCTTACTTGACAATGTTAAGAAATGAAAAATCTTTTAAAGTGATACAGAAACTTATAGATCCAAAATGTAGACGATAATGTTACAATCTCCATTGTGAAAGGTATAGACTGTTGCAATTAGATGATATAAAGAAAAAGAAGAAAAAGTAGATAATATCTTTATATAAACCCTTAAGTGATTAATGGTTGTCTACTCTTAAACAGTGATATCTTTAGATAGATATTTTAGATTTTAAAGTATTTAAAGTATTGATGCAGTCTAATTGACATTAAGCCCAATTTTATCGTCAAAAATGTAAATAATGTACAGTGATATTGGTGGAAGATATTTTAATTCATGTTGTAAAATATACTACTCGGAAGAGGTGTGCCTACATTGGCAGAAGCTATATAACAGATTACAGATTACAGATCGGAACGAAATAACTAGTTGAAAAGTTCCGCCGGAACAAAGTAACTGACGGAACATAGTGGCTGTTACAGCCAACGTACCAACGTACAGTAAGAAAAAGATGAACGAAGTCTTACGTGATAGATGACACAAGTCTCTCTTCTCAGGATAATGTCTGTATAATACGTAACCATGAATAATTCCATGATTGACTATTTGAGAGGCTGTTATGACAGAGAGCTGACACTGTAAGGTTGACTTATTAATTTATGCACAATTGTTTCATGTTCTCTGACAAGAAAGAAAATGTACCACTTGGTTTCCGAAGACTCCTTCTGTCCTGTTTGTTAAACCATTTCCCATATGCATTTACAAATGTAATTTTATTAGTATAGTAAAATGATGGTAAACTGAGGTAGAATATTTAAAGAAATAAATTTTAATATTTCATATATAACTAATTAAGTGAATCTTCTATGTAATTGTAGAAAACAACTAATTCTTGTATAAAGGTTTTTGTATAAAAAGACATAATTAGAGTGTCTATAATGTTATGTAACTTTTAATATATAAGTATTTAGCACATACTTACGACTTCTCGTCCAATCAAATTGCTTATATTTGCCTTCTAATTTTCATAGTACATACTTTTCCTGTGTACTAAGTAACTACGCATGAATGACCACAAGGGTAAGATTTCGTTGTATCGTAATCAAGATATTTAAAACAAAAATTGCCACTGGCTATTTTGAAATAAAATGCTGTGTTCCAAATTAAACTAAATAGTTTGTAATTAGTTTTCACGTTGATTTTTAAATATCCTGCTATTAAAATCTTTAGATATAAAAATTGTTTTTGACAATTGCAAATTTTATCATTTAAATAAAGGGTAATACATATGGTTCTTTATTCCTTGATTAGAGTACAACGATATCTTAAAATTATGATAATATATCATCCATGCAATTACTTTGTACACAGAAAAGTGTGTACCATGAAACCTTGTGCAGGAAAATTAAAGCAACTTGGTGATAAACTTTCTTAAGGAAGGTGATCTATTTCGTCATGAATTGATTGATTTATTGATTGTTGGTTGCTTAATGTCCAGTGGCAAATATTTCATGCATGTTCAGGACGATGTCATGAATTAAAAAACTGTGATTATGTCTGAAGATAATGTACCACCTATATATATATATATATATATATAAATATTCTGATAAATCTTTTAGTTTTTACTTTGAAATAATAATAAAAAAAAAAAACAACACAAAACACAAAACCTATAATCTCTGATCTATTGGTAGTTGCTTTTTAATGCCTATCTGCTAGACTATATCTATGGGGACAAACTATCTCTATGTTTCAAATTTATTATAGCTTTAGTTTTACTGTTAAATTAAAAAAATGTTATCAAAACATGTAATTTAAAAGCTTCCACTGCAATTTAATTACTGCCTGCTTTTGGTCAATTTATTTTGTCATCTTGCCATGTAAGAAGAACATGTATTATAAATAGTAAAACACCGCTTTATATCAATATACATACTTACACCAGCAGCTACCATCTTTTCATTCTGGAGTGAAGGGCCTTTTGAAATCACATATTTTACAATAATACTAGTGAGTAGATTTACAAAACTTCGTTAATGAGCTCCTTTTTACAAACACCTGTGATACAAGTAGTCAGCCAAAATAAACTATCAATAGACCAATTACAAGATTACTCGAGTTGTAAATATGTGCTAAATTGGATAGTCTATGAAAAGGTATATACTATGAAATTAAGAGCTCGGGGCAAGCCCCTCGCTCTAAATTTCATAGTATATACCTTTCCATAGACTAACCTAGACTTGATGTGAAATTCTTCCTATTTTGATTAAACTTGACACTTCGATTATAAATAAGGTTTGACAGCTTAAACTCTTAGACGAGCTCTTAGAAGTATTTCCTTTAGCAAATTTATCTGATTCTTTTCTATTGTTCACCCAGAATTCTATCTAACCAATTAATCGGATTTCCCCTAATAGTCGTGCTTTAAAATAGTAAACTCAAATTATGTAAAAATGTAAATTAGATAAGAGAGATCTAATCAATAGAAACTGTTCTCATAAAATGATTTATTCTAAAAGGCATTTTGATTGATGAATAAAACGAGTCCAATTAGCACGTGTTCGTAGGGTTTAAAATATGAAACCCCAAGGGACCAAACATGACTCCTATGGTTGGACTCGAAATAAACTTAGCACATACTTACGACTTCTCGTCCAATCAAATTGCTTATATTTGCCTTCTAATTTTCATAGTACATACTTTTCCTGTGTACTAAGTAACTACGCATGAATGACCACAAGGGTAAGATTTCGTTGTATCGTAATCAAGATATTTAAAACAAAAATTGCCACTGGCTATTTTGAAATAAAATGCTGTGTTCCAAATTAAACTAAATAGTTTGTAATTAGTTTTCACGTTGATTTTTAAATATCCTGCTATTAAAATCTTTAGATATAAAAATTGTTTTTGACAATTGCAAATTTTATCATTTAAATAAAGGGTAATACATATGGTTCTTTATTCCTTGATTAGATTACAACGATATCTTAAAATTATGATAATGTATCATCCATGCAATTACTTTGTACACAGAAAAGTGTGTACCATGAAACCTTGTGCAGGAAAATTAAAGCAACTTGGTGATAAACCTTCTTAAGGAAGGTGATCTATTTCGTCATGAATTGATTGATTTATTGATTGTTGGTTGCTTAATGTCCAGTGGCAAATATTTCATGCATGTTCAGGACGATGTCATGAATTAAAAAACTGTGATTATGTCTGAAGATAATGTACCACCTATATATATATATAAATATTCTGATAAATCTTTTAGTTTTTACTTTGAAATAATAATAAAAAAAAAAAAAAACACAAAACACAAAACCTATAATCTCTGATCTATTGGTAGTTGCTTTTTAATGCCTATCTGCTAGAGTATATCTATGGGGACAAACTATCTCTATGTTTCAAATTTATTATAGCTTTAGTTTTACTGTTAAATTAAAAAAATGTTATCAAAACATGTAATTTAAAAGCTTCCACTGCAATTTAATTACTGCCTGCTTTTGGTCAATTTATTTTGTCATCTTGCCATGTAAGAAGAACATGTATAGTAAAAATCCTATTTTGATTAAACTTGACACTTCGATTATAAATAAGGTTTGACAGCTTAAACTCTTAGACGAGCTCTTAGAAGTATTTCCTTTAGCAAATTTATCTGATTCTTTTCTATTGTTCACCCAGAATTCTATCTAACCAATTAATCGGATTTCCCCTAATAGTCGTGATTTAAAATAGTAAACTCAAATTATGTAAAAATGTAAATTAGATAAGAGAGATCTAATCAATAGAAACTGTTCTCATAAAATGATTTATTCTAAAAGGCATTTTGATTGATGAATAAAACGAGTCCAATTAGCACGTGTTCGTAGGGTTTAAAATATGAAACCCCAAGGGACCAAACATGACTCCTATGGTTGGACTCGAAATAAACTTAGCACATACTTACGACTTCTCGTCCAATCAAATTGCTTATATTTGCCTTCTAATTTTCATAGTACATACTTTTCCTGTGTACTGAGTAACTACGCATGAATGACCACAAGGGTAAGATTTCGTTGTATCGTAATCAAGATATTTGCCAAAACATTGAATCATAGTATATACCTTTCCATAGACTAACCTAGACATATATAGACATCATTTGACTAATCGAATACTATTACTAGTTAAATATGTCGAGATTAGGTAAATCGTTATGACAGAGAGCAATGAGTCATGCTCACCTTCACTTTTGACTGGAGATATCTTTACCATTATACACTTACTTGAACATCAAACCGCCAACTGGGACCTCTCAGCAAGGAATTGAGATTGCAAGCTAGTAATAAGATGGAAAAAGTCCAGACAACATGAAGAGCTGACCGAGTAACCTACATTACAAAAGACACGGAAAAGGTCATCAAAAGCTAACAGACAGGAATAAACGCCGTCTAGAAGCTTTTATAGCTAAGAAGTCCACTCCATCGACAACTGAGAACGGAGAACCCGCTCAAGAAAAATGTCTAGAAAATGACCCCGATGTAGATACAACAAACAATACCGAAGAGAACGGAGAATATACCGCTCAACCTACAGAGGAAATGACTTCACAGGAACAACCGTTAGTCACAGTACTCAAGGACGACAGAAAACTATCCTGTACACCACACAAGGATCCCGCCTGCACAAAAAGGTGCCGAGGGTCAACTTTCAGCAATTTAGGGAGCTACAATTTGATTTTTATGGGGGGGGGGGGGGGGGGGGGGCTAGGATGAAATTTAAAAAAAAGGCAGGACAGGAGTTTTGAGTAAAAACCAAAGGCAGGATGAGTAACTTGGCAAAAAAAAAAGCAGGATGACAATTTATTTAAAAAAGTCAGGATAAACTATTAAAAAAAATGCAGGACCGAATGGAGAAAATAAATAAAAAGGCAGGACAGAGATTACAACTAAAAAAAATCAGGACATTATTTTTCATCCTAGCCCCCCCCCCTAATCAAATGGTAGCTCCCTTATGCAGGAATGGAAACATCTGAACGAACTACACGATACAGGATAGGAAAGATAACTCTCGATCTACCACAAAAGACCTTCCTGTTCGAGGTTGAAAAGGAAAACAGTTTTATCCTTGTTTATTCAGATATAAGCTGGATCCTTACAATTAAACTGACCGAGAAAGAAAAAGAACCAACTTTCTACAACGCCATCAAAAGAAGTCTTGACCACTGGCTAGACGTACGAGACAAGAGGAATTTCTTGTATTCAGAAGAACGTAAGCTGAACATCGAAGAAGTGGCTAAAAAGAACAATTTCAAACTGAGAAAATTAAATAAAATAAAGGCTATATGAGCCCAAACCTGTTAACTTCCCTATATTGTTATATCTTTGTGTTAACAGGGCGAGATAAGCCCATCCCTTTTCTTGCCCTAAAAAAAAAATAAAAATAAAAATAAACATATATAGACATCTTTGTTTTATTCACCAGGTTCGTAAACTTATGATTTTTGTTTAATGGAAAATATAACGTAACCTTATTTATCTTTTAACGTAATAATTTTATAACAGAAAACTTTCTTTATTAAAGTTACCATAAATATCAGTTAAACTATTTCAATTAATTAATAAAGTAATTTGATTATTGTTAATTTTAGTTCATTTTAAGAATCAAACTCTTTTATTTCATATTAATGTATTTTATAGGATCACACTTATGGTTGGACTCTAAAAAATATATATCGAAATCTTTGTTTTATTCACAAGGAGGCCTCGAAAGAATGTGAACGACAGTCCCCTAAATTGTCGTAGTTAAAATAGTTAACAGTGACATGTAAACCACAGATCAACAACATAACTTTCAGCGGGAGAGGGGAGGCAACTGCCTTAGTCTGCCCTTCCCTTCTATCCCGCATAACAACAGTTCAAAAAATGTGCCGGCTTGCAGTGGATAATTTATTACACACTGAGTAACGTTTCTTTAATGCCTTTATAATGAAACCGGCTACATGTATATAATACACAATGCAGTAATTCTTCTTGAAATGTGTGGTCAGTTCTCAAACTATGTAATTAGCGAAATAGCAGCTCACAGTTACTTGTTGTGGTAAGATTAGTTGAGCTTGCCACAAAAATGATTTTGCACCTAGTTCCTGAAATTGATAGTTTCGGAAGAAGAAAATCTGATTAATCATCATTTACAAGAATGAGATATTTTTTCAATGTTTTGGCAATTGACTGAAATTAAAAATTTACAGAAGTTAACATATAAACACATTGTTCTTATACACATTTAATTACGCTTTTTCATTAAAAGTAAACACTTTATAATTAGTAGTAATACATTGTACGCTTTAGCATCAAAAGTTACGTGAGTATAATAATTGAAACCTCATTTTTTATTTGACAACTGATGTTTTTGTATGGGGAAATATGGTTGGAACCCCCTTTTTATATGACTTGCATGTATTGGAACCCCTTTTAAAAATGGCTGGATTCGCGCCTGATCACGGAGTTAAATATTTATACATAGAGTCAACATGGAACATGAGATATAGTTCTCAAAACAGAATGGTATTACAAAAATCAGAACACAAACACACAGCAAAGCAACATTTACAAGCAGAGACATACATACACATATATGTCTCTGATACAAACAATCATGTGACAACTGTTGATGCACTTGACCAATATATATATATATATATATATACACGCTTTATTGTCCGTCCGTCCGGTCTTGTTAGCGCTCTCACGTGTACAATTCTTGCCAGATTTTTATGAAACGTATATCATAGGTTTATATCAGCAATTTCTTGGACGTGTTCGAAAATCAGTGCCAATCAATTATTTTTAAAAGAGTTATGCCCCTTGGAAACATTAATTTTATGGAAAATTGCATCGTTAGCGCTCTCATGTGTCCAATTCTTGCCAGAATTTTATGAAACTTATATCATAGGTTTATACAAGGATTTGTATACTATACAAATCCTTGGTTTATATTAGCGATGTCTTGGACGAGTTCGAAAATCAGTGCCGATCAATAGTTTTTAAAAGAGCCCCTTGGAAACATTAATTTTATTGAAAATTGCATCGTTAGCTCTTTCATTTGTACAATTTTCGCCAGATTTGTATGAAACTTACATCATAGGTTTATATTAGCAATGTCTTGGACAAATTTGAAAATCAGTCCCGATCAATAATTTTTGAAAAGAGGTATGCCCCTTGGAAATATTAATTATATGGAAAATTGCCTTATGAGCGCTCTAATGCGTATAATTCTTGCCAGATTTTTATGAAATTTATGTTATAGGTTTATATCATTAATGTACTTGAAGAGTTCAAAAATCAGTGCTGATCAATTATTTTTAAAAGAGTTATGACCCTTGAAAATATTGATTATATGGAAAATTGCAATGTCATCTTTCTCATGTGTTCAATTATTGGCAAAATTTTATGAAACATGATATATCATAGGTTTATATCAGCAATGTCTTTGACACTTTCCAAAATAAGTTCTGATCAAATATGTTTAACGAGTTATGCTCCTTAAAAATATAAATTATAATGGAAATCACATTGCATTTACTCTGAAGCCTTCATTTCTCTAAAGATATAAATAAAAAGTTTTAAAGAACAAAGAAAGTGCTTTTTAATACGGAATTAGTCTAGTCAATTTAGTGAACAACCTGCAACTAATTGCAACACAAAGTTTTTCTCTGAAAAACAAGTCTGTTACTTTCTATGAACAACGTACTAAAACTATACAAAAATATATTTTGAGGAAAGTGGTGTAATTTATAAAAATGTTTTGTAGTAAAAGTAAGGTTATATGAGTTGCTTCCCCTTATTTGCCAAAGTTGAAAAAAATAAAATTATACAAAAAATGTTCTGTATTTTTTAAAACAGTTGGAATAATAATATACAATATATAATTATTTCAATTTAAAAGATTATATCACAAATGAATCACTTTCCTGTCTCAAAATTTGTATATTTGAATAAAGATATAGACCGAGATTGTGTTCTGCTATTTTACAATCCAAGAATCTAGTTCTCCTAAATAGTGTTGGTAAGTAACCTATAAATGGAAAACTGTACTGAAGTCAGTAGAGTAACCAACTTCGTCACATTCTTACTTGGTATTTGAAAGAATTCTGCCCCTGTGTTAAAGGCACAGACAGTTTATTTTTTGTTGGGGGAGGGGTTCCAGAAACACGTGTTTTGTTCTTTATAAAAAAATGTTATTGCAAGATTCTCCACAACTTTATAAAGAAAACAGTTTATTCCTGCTATTCCTACATTTGATAATCCGGTATGTAAAATGTAAGAAATCCATGTAGGAATAGGAGGAATGCTTGACTTTTTTTTTTATACAAACATGGGATTAAGGCGGATTAGGTTGTAAAAACATGAAGCTAATTAACATCAGGTAAATGAAATATCCTTTTAGTCTTCGATTCATGTGCAATTTTAGTGTACTAACTGTATAAAATGTTGCAAATCATCAAAAGAAATATATATTCTTGTCTTTTTTTGTACTGTTAAGTTATGTTTGTTTCTTCTCATATCACCGAGGGACAATAAACTTTAAAAGTCGGCATAGTTGCATTTATTTATTTCATCATGTTCATGAAAAATAGTAAATAGCACAATAATGTAAACACTATTTATGGTCCCAAAAACCTTTAAGCACTATAATAGGCATTGTTACAAATATATCAGCAAAACGAAATCAAAGTTATAAGACATTAGTCAACATATAGTGCGGTGACAGAAGTGTAAAAAGTCGTCTAAATTTTGAGTTTAATCTCCCCAAATAACACGCGGCTAAAAATGGTCTTAATATCAAGACAAATATGTCCACTATATTTTCCACACTGTCGTAAGAATTTTGCATGGTCATATTTTTCGAAAAAGTCGTAGTAATGACTAGAGTATATTGGAAGGTTTGCAACCCTCTTTTTACAAAAGTAAAAATGAAAACTTGAATCACATGATATTTGCGTACATTTAATGAGTAAACTTTTTCTCTATAGCTATTATCATATGTTAAAATGTTTTATTCTGTATTTTATCATCATCTAATCTATAAAACTTGCAAAGTTTTGACTGTTTAATAGTTAAGTAATTTTTATTGCAAATTCAAACACAAACTTTAGTTTCTTCTTCATAATAGTTGTCATTACTACCTTATATTGTTTTAAGCATATAGTACTTCATAAAACTTGTTACTGTTTGGTACAGAGTGTCTGGCCGTTCTTGTAAGGCAAAGGTAGTTTGAATGGCAATGTTAGCGGAGATATATGTGATGGTGTACGAAGTAGGTCGGGGCCATCGATGTCAAACCCCTCTGTAAAATCTATCCTACAACTCTTACTTCTGGGTTTGAATGAAGAATAGAAGTATCGGCGTTTGCATGCCTTCTGGGAGTTGTATGGATTGGTTAAAAAAAAGCTAGGGCTTGGTCTTTTTCACTTTGATCAACTTTATACTTTTGTAGCATTTATTCTAGCATCAACGCCATTTAATTAGAACATAGTCAAAATAAATAAAGTTCACCGTACAATAGAATATCCCCATAAAGATATCTATTAAACTTTTAAATAAAAGTTGTATTTACGGTTTATTACGGAAGCGTATTAGCGCCACACAACTTTTTTTTTTATTTTTCTTCCTACGTTTGCGTTATAACGCAAACCTTTGCGAAATAACGCAAACCTTTTGCGTTATAACGCAAACATTTGCGAAAACGCAAACCTTTGCGATATAACGCAAACCTTTTCTGATATAACGCAAACCTTTGCATTATAACACAAACCTTTTGCGTTATAACGCAAACCTTTGCGATATAACGCAAACCTTTGCGATATATTTGCGTTATAACGCAAACCTTTTGCGTTATAACGCAAACATTTGCGATATAACGCAAACCTTTGCGAAATAACGCAAACCTTTTGCGTTATAACGCAAACCTTTGCGAAATAACGCAAACCTTTGCGTTATAACGCAAACCTTTGCGATATAACACAAACATTTATTTTATCTTATTTCTTATTTAAGATTCAAAGGAAGCAGCAGTTATTAATGGAGGAGGCTGCATATATTAAAATTTATCTTCTTTGTACTCATTGCAAAGTAAAATGCTTTACTATTTAACTAATAGTGAGCAGGGTAATAGATATAAGAAGATGTGGTATGAGTGCCGATGAGAAATCTCTCCATCTAAGTCATAATTGGTAAAAGTAAACCATTATTGGTCAAAGTACGGTCTTCAACACGGAGCATTGGCTCACACCGAACATCAAGCTATGTAAAAGTGTTAAAAATCTAACACTTTTTATTAGTAAACTTAAGAACATTTTGTAAAATGATTGTTTAAAAATGTATTTTTCATGTTTTTTCCTTTGTTATACCCACCATTTTTTTTTTGTATTGTTTGTATATATGTAAATATTGTATTCCTCAAGGTTTGCGTTATTTTGCAAAGGTTTGCGTTATATCGCAAATGTTTGCGTTATATAACACATTTGCGTTATTTCGCAAAGGTTTGCGTTATATCGCAAAGATGGGAAGAAAATTATAAAAAAAAGTTGTCTGGCGCTAATACGCTTCCGTAGTTTATTATTTTTAAAACATTTTTTTTTAATTTTTAACAGAAATACATTTTTTGGGGGAATGTTCTATTCTATATTCTCTACAATGCATCTTCTTTTTTTATTATTCATTTTTATCATTGTAATAATCCTTTCCACATTACCTGTACTTACCTGTATTTCAATCAAATTCAAATTGCTAAAACAACAAAACACCTTATACCAACATCTATTGTTCTTTGTTTGTAGGAAAAGAAGGAATATGAATTTATAAAATGTAGGAATAGCAGGAAGATACCAAGAAAACAATATATTTTTTTCATTTCCCTTCTTGAACAAACATGTTAAGATTTAGAATCCAACAATGTTTCATAAAAAAATAAAAATGATGAGTGTAAACTGTTAAATGATTTTATGTTAAATATTTTTTCACAAATGAAAATTTCAGGCTCCTTGAAGCAAATAGCTACTCATGTTATTTGCGACGATCTCAGTACTCACACACCATATAAATAAAGCTTGGACTGTAACACTGAATCCACTTTTCACTTTGGTTACTAATAGGATGTGTACTTATTTATATTTTAGTCGGTGCCAACAGTATTTATTCATCAACTGTAATTACTAAGCTTTGAACTAGCTATGAGAACTCAGTGTCTTTTTGTTAATTGGTTATATACTCCGTGTTGATCTTTTTGAGTTGAGTCCTTTCCAACTGGGTTTTATAATTTGTTCTTACGTCGTTTGCTATTTAAATATAATTGAGAATGGAAATGGGGAATACTGTATGTCAAAGAGACAACAACCCGACCAGATCAAGAGAAGATAACAGCCGAAGGCCACCAATGGGTCTTCAACGTAACGAGAAAATCCCGCACCAGGAGGTGGTCCTCAGCCGGCCCCTAAATAAAAACCGTTCTTGATTATTGGAGGGTTGAGTGCTCGCAAACAGGGTTAACCCTGCACACTATGAATATGATTATCACAAGTCAGCGGCCCTTTATTACTTGGTTGTTATTGTTTGCTGTCTGTCATATTTGTTTTTGAGTTTATTGTTTTAACATTAATCAGGCCTTTGAGTTTCTCGTTTGACTTGTTTTACATTTTGACGATGAACTATAGTTGTTTACATCCACACCCACATCATTGATATCTCTTGTGGAAAGTTTTCTCATTGGCAATTATTGTATCAAAAGAATGAACCACCATTTATGGTAATAAGAAGTTGGTTGATATTTGCGTAATGTAACATGGTCTGCTTACTGTTCTTTTCCCTCAGACTCTCAACAGACGAACTACATCTGTGAGAGCTGGTTCTGATTTTTACATGTTCGGGGAAACTAGCTTAGAACAATGCCGATGATGATGTATGGCATTGCTGTCGATGTAAAGGCAGGCCGGGCGTTGTTGCCGATGTAGAGGCAGGCCGGGAACAACAACAGGAAAGAAAACCAAACTAGAATATAAAGAAACTCGCTATTAATTTAATAAAGAAAACATCAAAATAAATACAATATAATTTCAAAGTACACATTTTGAAGTCAAAATAAGTTGAAAACAATGATAAAATACTACAAACAATTCAAGTTAAATACCAAATAATAACAATGATAATTACTGTTAAAATAAACCTCTGAATTAAAATATTAGTTACTTAATATAAACTTTATTTTTTTTTCAAAATAAAATTAAAAGAAAAATAATTTTAAATCTAAATTATTTTCAAAACCAAGAGACTCACCTAGAATATCGAGAAGCTCGCTATTAATATTATAGCGGCTTGATCAGTTTATATACTAAGTTTTGAATGTCCTAGTAACCCTTAACTGACTATAACAAACAAAAGGATTTATGATTTATGAGTTATCAATAAAATTTAGAATGCTCAAATATAGTTTTGGTCTAAAACCAGGTCGAAATTACACGTCACATAAAACTGGTTTTTCTTTCATTTCTTCAATTTCTTATTCTAAAATTGCCAACCTATGTTTCGAATATATTTATTAACATTTCCCTAACTATAATATAAAACAAAGTCAATTACAACGTAAATGCATATAACATAGTATAAAATAACATTATAAATATTAATTTAGATCTTAATTAAAAGTAACTATGGAACTAGTTTGTGCTTTATAGCTTAACACACATAAAGTTGCTGACGTGGGTTGACCGTTGTCCGAACTTTTAAGATGTTTTATTAAACTTTGCTGGACATATAATCGAAGGTCCATTTGGCCACAGCTGAAGTTTTATTGCACAGATACGTTCAATAGTTTGTTAACGTACTTATTTGAAATATTTGAAATATCCTACGCTTTGAAAATGTATAGAACAGTTAAACAACAATTTTATATAAAATAGTTTACAGAGTAGAACTACCATACATTAACTAATAAACTATATGAAATAAAATAAATTGCATTTTTCTTTTACAATAATATAAAACGTGATAAACATAAAATCGAAGGAATAATTGTAACGTCATCTATATCCGAAATTTATGTCAAATATCTGTCACAATACAATCATACAACATCTTCTTATGTTTTTAAAGTGGGGAGATTTTATAATAAGTGATGGTTTCATTGGCAAGCGATCAAACTTACTACTAAAAGATCACTGATAGAGTTTAGTGGACCTTTAGAGCTAAACATTTATTCTTTTGGCATGAGTTGTATTTTTTCAAATATTATTATAGTTTCGTTCAAATGCGTTGAATTCAGGTCAGCATTCCGTAAGCAGAAAACAGCACCTTAACATTGATATATCTGTAATAGAGTATAGTTCATTCTTATGTTGTACTGTTATACCACTGTCCCAGGTAAGGGGGAATGTTGGGATCCCGCTAACATGTTTAACCCCGCCACATTCTGTATGTATGTTCCTGTCCCAAGTCAGGAGCCTGTAATTCGGTGGTTGTCGTTTGTTTATGTGTTACATATTTGTTTTTCGTTCATTTTTTGTACATAAATTAGGCCGTTAGATTTCTCGTTTGAATTGTTTTACATTGTCATTTTACATTGGGCCTTTTATAGCTGACTGTGCGGTATGGGCTTTGCTCATTGTTGAAGGCCGTACGGTGACCTATAGATGTTAATTTCTGTGTCATTAGGTCTCTTGTGGAGAGTTGTCTCATTGGCAATCATACAACATCTTCTTTTTTATATATATATTTATGAATAAAGAGAGATTTAAGGCTTTTAAAGTCAACGATAAAGCAACCCAAACGACTAACAAAAACTAACAGACATACTTTCAGATTAGACATGACTATATACACGCTATCTCTGGCCATCAAAGTCGCCCACAGACACTACAAATTTTAATTCATACACAGATGATGCATGATCATTTTTTTACAGTTCTTAGGCTAAAGCTGATTACCTTTTATTAAATTAATTCAATGAGATATATTAAATAAAGAACTTGGTAATGCTTTTCTTTATATACTAGTAAGTATATATATATATATATATCTTTGACCATAATATTTTCATATAGCAGACAACCCATGTTAGTTCTTTGTCATTACCATTTGGTTGATGTTTCAGACCACCACATACATGCAGGTTTATAGGGTACACACATAAGGCGCTGTTGCTATTAACACTTCCTCGATGAAGTGATCCCCTTAATTCATTCAACAGTGCTTATCTCATTTTCAACATCCAAAATTGGACCACTTTAGTACAATTACTATTTAAATTCAAGCTCTTGAGGTAAACTTATAATCGTATTGACAAAGCTGCTCTTAAAATTGCCTTAAACAATATCAGATCTACATTTAATTTTCGATCTATGAGTTTGACTGTCCCTCTGGTATCTTTTGTCCCTCTTTTAATGCCAATTCAGTGAACTAGTATATGTTCCTAGATTTAAAAGGCTTATATATCTGAAATTAAGCGTGGATATTGATAGAGCTTGCTAGATAAAATTAGCAACACATTAAGAGAAATCTGCAATTACATCATCTGTGTTTAACTGTGACTTTATGCAATTCAAATATTGTAAAAGTAGCGAATGAAAAAATACACAAAAAGGACTACAGTCAATGACGATGCAAGGACACTAGAAAAATGACTTTTCCAGCAATTAACATGACAAAATCAAAGTCAGTAACCAAACTGATTTACAGTTATTTTTGAACACCATCATTTTTTGTTAATTATACCTACACATATAATTACTATAAATACATAACCGAAACATAAGATAATATTTCAAACTTCCACAAAATGCACATATTTAAAACTGAGTTTTACTGTGTGTTTGTTTATTCTATATTGTCTAGAGAAACTAGGGGAGGGTTGAGTTCTCACACAACATGTTTTACCCGTGCCACATTATTGCACCTATCCCAAGTCAGGAACCTCTAGCCTTTGTTTGTCTTGTGTGTTTTGTTTTTTTTAGTGATAATTTTGGTTCATTTGTATGTACTGGAGTTTAGGGTGGTGTCCATTTTGCTGAACTAGTGTACAAAATAATCAAGGGGTCAGCTGAAGCCCACCTCCGTGTGCCGGATTTACTTGCTATGTTAAAGACCCATTAGTGGCCTTGTTTTCTCTTTGACACATTCCCTGTTTCCATTCTCCATTTTTTCATTTTAAAAATCAAACTAGAAATAACCAAGATTTTAAAATTTTCATTTTATATGCCCCTCACTTAGGGGCATTATGTTTTTCTGTCTACGCGTCTGTTCGTTCGTCCGTCTGTCCTGCTTCAGATTAAAGTTGTTTGTTAAAGTTTTTGGTCAAGGTACTTTTGATGAAGTTGAAGTCCAATCATATTGAAACTTAGTACAAATGTTCCCTATGATAAGATCTTTCTAATTTTAATGCCAAATTAGAGTTTTGACCCAATTTCACAGTCCACTGAACATAGAAAATGAAAAAGAATTTCAATTTTTTAAATACTAATAACTATAGGACTTCTTAAGATAAACATCAGATAGTATTCTCTATTTTCTGTTAAAATCCCAATTTGAAAATTTTAACCATCAATAACCGAGATATTTTCATTTCCAGTTTTCCGGGTTTTCGGTCTTAAAACATATATTCAACCAAAATTACCCAAATATTAATATTGATAACTAAAGGACTTCACAAATAAATTGAAAAAATAGTATGTTCTTTTTTCTATATAGATCAAATTTCAAAAATATTAACCATTAACAACGGAGATTTTTTACGTTTCCAGTTTTCAGCGTTTTTTCACTAAAAATCACTCATTTCACCTCAAAATTACTTCAATATGAATAATAATAACTAGAGGACTACATGATACTCTATTAAGATAAGGTTTCCTGTCTTCAACAAGCTTTAGGTCTAAAATTGTAACCATGAATAACAATTTTTCTTCTTTTCCAGTTTTCAGCATTTTTTCTCTAAAAACCACATATTTCACCCCAAAATAACCTTTTCCGCAAATTATATCAATGTATAGTTTTAGTATGTTGTTAGTACAAGTCTATATTATAATTTGCACTCAAAAAACCTTGTGTTGCAATTAGTTGCAGGTTGAGCGATTTTAGAGCTAAATTGACTAGGCTATAGCAACAGCAAGTGAAAACGAATATTCTGTCTGGAACACCCTTTTCTCCCAGAAAATTTTATGAACGTCCCCGATTTGGAACGATGTAAATCAAAATTAATGTTTCGAAAAATAAAGATCATATCACATTAAATGAGCTATACTGTAAAAAGAATAGCTACCAAAAACGTTTTTAAAGTCGTATTGTACTTAATTTTAATTACTAATTTACTCTTTCGTTGTATGTCAATTAAATTAATTGTGATAAATTTAAGTTGTCTCGCTTTGTCTACTAAGTATATTGTTGTATCTCATGACAAGTCCACTCTTATAGAGACTGATTCACCGTCGTTTGCGGCGTACGTGTCACACTTTTTAAGGGCATCCGATAGTTTCAAGGGAGTGAACTCTTGGTTCGACGTTAAGCGTTCGAATTCCCACAAAAGGTCACTTTCGACAGGACATCATGCGTGTATTTTTCCGTATTAAAATGTTTCTCACGCACGTTAACTTCTACTCCCTTTAAGATATTGTCATTTGATTCTAACATTTTGGATATATATAAACGGGATAAAAGTCTAATAAAATCATAAGAAATTAAACACATATTGCTGTTTCTGCTGTTCCTCGTCTTAAAGCTTCTGTGAGGTCTTCAACAATGAAGTCAACAAAATATCGTATAGTCAGTATTCTTAAGACGACTGACTCTTTTGATGTCAACACAATGCATGCCGAATTGAATTATCATTTTTATTATCATTCATCCCTGATAGAATTTTTATTTAGATCCGATTTTCTGTCAGCCCGTTAAACTAGTTTTACAGTGCATTTGAGTAACAAGCAAAGTCAATATCAATTTGTGTCAATGATCTTTAAATTATCATATCGAAAGTTCGGATAGCGCAAACATCCAGTTTTAGTCATAATAATCTTTTGTACAAAAACATCAACACTTCAAAAGAAGAAAATTTCCTCACGGCACAATTTACTCCATTTATTTATAACAAATATGAAAGGACGCGGAATGGTATGCCGCCATTATTATAACGATGATACAACTTTTAAAATCTGTGCAAAAATCATCACAGCTATACTTTGAGGTTTCTACAACATTATGTGGTATTTCTGAACATTTACAAGAAGATTATAAATGCTTTAAGTGACGCTTTAAAATTGTAATTTCGAACGGTATACGTTGAAATTCGGGAGAGGAATAAAAGGACACAAAGACCAAAACGAAAGTTATGGGGTAAAGGTAACATGTTCCGTCTTCCAGATAAAGATTGAATTATTTTTACCAGATAAACAATTTTGAATTTTTTTTTCAACTGTAATCATTCCCTTGATTTTATGAATTCTTAAAAGAGATTAAAGTGTGAATAAAATGATGTTTTAGTTGGTGTGTCAATAAAACAGCAGTCCACCAACAAAAACAACACAAAAAAAAAACATCTAGTCTAAGAGGTCAACATATAGTCGTAAACAATACACGAGTGTGTACAGTACCGGCATGTCTAGCTCTAAATTGCCGCGAGTCTTTAAATTAAGCTTTTTAAAAAAATAATTAAACAGTCCGCAATAACTATAACTGAGATGTTTCTCACTTGGAACATGAAAAGTACAAAAGGAGAGAGGTATTTATGATACACATGTTTTTATTTCCAAAAACAATATTATCATTATAAGAGGTAGCTCTTTATAAGCAATATATATACATCTGAAAAATGTCGCCGATAACCTTGCAGGGATCATTGGCGGGAGACATCCAAATTGTAAGCCAGCGACGTCGTGCAATTATAGCGCTAACGTTGACGTTACCAAGGGTGACGCAATTTTTAGGATAAATCGCGAGTTATCTTCGAATCCAGCACGGTGACATCTATCTTTTATTTGCTAATTTGAGTAAGCATGACAAAAGACAGTTAATGTAGAAAAATGAAAACATTACAATATAAGAACCTCTCAATTCCCACATTTTCAGATAAAAAAATATCCCACTTTGAGCATCTTATCCGTAATTTTAAGCATGGCTTGAATAATTAACTAGCCATTTTTGCAGGGATTTATTTTCCCTTATTTTCACTTATCACAGCATCAGATTGATTCCAATTATATCAATTAATGACGAAGAATTTCTACTCCAAAATTTTTATAACTTTGCTCAACTTTTTTTTTACAAAAGTGCAATTATCCCCAATTTTCAGCCTAAATTTTCTCGAAAACAGGCACGGTGACCTATAATATTTGATTTCGTGATTTCTTTTATAACTCTCCCAGGCCTACAACATATTTCAAATTATAAAAATGACAATATAACGTGAAACTGTATCGGATGCTATCTAATGTTTGATCAGAGGTATTTTTTGTGTATCCTAAACCAAAACATGGACATATCCATTTCTGCTTATTTAAGCTTGTTTATCCGAAACTTCGTGGAAACGGTTTAACAGAATTTTACCAAGCTTGCACAGATTCTTCTTCAGGAATTCTTTCCACCTGCTAATATAATTTCAATTTTTGACCTGATTTATTCTTTTGGGTTTCCAATACCAAAGTATGGACTTCGCCATGTCTGCTTATATTAGTTGAAGACAACAGATGTCCTCCTTGGTACACTCACTTATTTTAATTAATTTGAACAGGGAAAGATTTGATACTGTTACTACTATGCGCATTTGTTCCTATAGTTAGGGGAAAAAGACTATCTTCCGTAACTGCGAGTACTACGTTTAGATCGTTTTTTTTTTTATTGTTTTTGTGCTTTAAATTAGTTCTGATCTGATACATGTATGTAAAGTTCGTTTCAACTGATTTTTAGAGTTTGTTTTTATGTTGTATTGGCAAACCACTGTTCAAGGTTAGGAGGAGGATTGGGCGCCCACAAACATGCGTAATTTTCCACATTATTTATGTGCCTTTCCCAATCAAGACGAATGTAATCTAATGGTTGTCGTTGGTTGCTGTTTGCCATAGTTGCGTTTCGCTTATTATTTTGATATGAATCGTTCTAGACCGTTTCGTTTTTTTTTGTTTTTGATTTTTTTTTCAAATTCAGTCATTTAAGAGTCTTTTAAATCTTACTAAACTGTTTTGGTTTTCCCCATTGTTAAAGTCCATTAGGTGACATGTAATTGGTCCGATCTGACTCTGACATACCGCGTCCTCATGGGATAACTATTACATACCACACCTCCTTACTTTTATACTAGTTAAACCCAGCCACCTGTGCACGTATTTGTCCTAAGGCAGGAACGAAATCAAGGTTTGTCTTTAGTTAAATTATTCTTTTTTCTCATTTATTCATGCATTCACGGCTGACAAATGTGAAGTCACTTGGCTATTTCAGATTTTATTTTCACCTTTTTCGCGGCTTTGTTATTTTAGTTGTTGGAATGCTTTCTCATTGACGTATATTCCGGATATGCTACTTTCATTAAAATGTAAAGAACATTTCACTAGTGAAAATTTTTGACAATTCCTAAAGTTGCTAATATATATTCTATTGATAGTGCCGACTTTGATTATTAATAATATATATATATATATTTCCGAAGAAACGTTTCTGATTATTGTGTGTTTATAAGTTACTATCTCATTGACGTGTAACCATATATCTGAGGGTCTTGATGGGGTTCATCATTTCTGTCATTTTAATTTTTTTTGTCGTTTTTTTCTACTCTTTATATTTTTCCCATTATTTGTTTTTTTTTTTAATTCTAACACCACAAGTAGCCATTATTTTCTGTTCTTTATTTTTTTTTACTTATTATTCTCTATTCATTATTTTTTTTTTTACTTATTGTGTTTGGCTCGTTTTTCTGTAGATTTGACCCATTGTTCTATATTATGTAAACCCCATCCAGACAACCCCCTGGCGCAAAGCGGAACAATGACAAAAAGACAAACTGACAACCTCCTGGCGCAAAGCGAAAAAATGACAAAATGACAAACTAACAACCCCCTGGCGCAAATCGAAAAAATGACAAAAAGACAAACAAAAATCGAAAAAACACATCATAGAAAAACTAATGAAACAGCAGTGGCGGATCCAGGGGGTGGGGGTGGGGGGGGGGGGTCCGGCGGTTGGAACCCCCCTTTTTTGACGATCAATGCATTTGAATAGGAACATATATTTGGACCCCCCCCTTTTCTCCCGGGTTGGAACCCCCTTTTAAAAATGGCCGGATCCGCCCCCTGAACAGGGGTGTCTGGGGTTATCTCAGGTGCTCCGGAATGGTTAGAAGATCCTACTCCACACGTGATTCTTAAAACATGCATAAACATGTAGACCAATTTAAGTGATCACGTTACACACTACTGGGAAAAGCTTAATCTGACCAGCTCGAAACCAAAAGTTTCGGTAACAGAGTACACATGAATAGCAAAAGGTGTGGAATGTATGTCGTGAAGGTTAAAAGAAATTTTAAAATAGAAGTAGAGAAAGTTTCAATCTTCCTAGTTTCTCAAAGTTCTTCTTACAGTATGGTGTCCTGTTCTGAGTTGTATTTCGATGTTGTGGATGTTGCAATGAATAAGTTCGGATTTTTTTGTTCTTTTATGCAGGTGAGGAATAATACCACATAGAATTCAATCAATCAAACGATCAAACGATCAATCAATCAATCAATCAATCAAATTAGATGTTTATATTTTTATATTTTTAGTTGGTTGGTAGCATAAAAAGTTTATTGTTAACTACAATTTAAACAATACTTTTGCACGTTTAATACAACTACTAAGGGGAAGAGCATTTGATTTTCTGGAGGGGGGAAGTGGAGGAGGTGAGGGGACAGGAGCCCTCTTCGTTTTTGAAGTTTCACAATGGCAGAGGGGAAGCCGTAGAAAGAAAAAAAAAACCAGGCTGCCCGAGAATTCTGAAAATGAATATTCTGGCCTGGTTGGAGCTGAAAATAAATAACCTTTTATTAGACAGGATGGAAATGAATATTAAGCAACACAAAACGCAGGAAACAGTTTACGAAAGGCAAAACTAATTTTTCCGGCGAAAAAGTAAGCATCCGTAGCAATAGCAACAGACATAAAATCCCTCCTGCCCCTACCCTGTATAACAAATAGTCGCCCCCTAATTTGTATTTGTAACCACCTTAGTGATTATCGTATTTCCTTTTGTGCCTTTTTGACTAAGTTTGCATGACGAAAGCATATATACCAGGAGAACCCAACCCAGTCGACGCTCCCGGTTTCTTTCCATTTTGGAGCAATTCTGTCAGTTTTATATTTTGATTTGTACATAAAAAATTGTTAACGAGTTTGAGCTACTTCGCAGGGGGTGATTCATTATAGCAGTATAAGGGCTAAACTTGTCGACACACCCGGTCTTGCTCCCTTAATTTTTATTCTTATCACTATGTGTTACTTCTTAATATATTTATTGGATTGCTCATTGATTAACTACTGTTATCTCAATCTTTTTAACATCGTTATCCTGTTGTTGCATCTAAATCACAATTCGTATATTATTATTATATTATACAACAGATTAAAACAAAAACAATCTCTAAAACTGATATCATCAATTAGGATGCTTGATGACTTGATCTAGAAATTTTAATTTGTTAAGTTTGGAGGACGTGTTTTTCACCATATTATCGGCATTCATTTGGTAACCAACTGTGCTTCTCTTCTAACCGACTTGTTTCTTTATTCATATTAAGCAGACTTTACACATGAACTTCTCAGAAGGAATAGAAAGAGGCTAGCATTATCCTTTAGCTGAATGTTTTATTTTATAGATGATGCCATCTCATTAAATATTTCAAAGTTTGGTGACCATGTTGAACGCACCTATTCCATCGAATTTCAAAGAAGGGATACCACAGATGCAAGTAAGTACATATGTCCAATGAGGTCGATTGAGAACTACATTTTACGAAAAATCCATTATGGTTTCTAATACATCTAGTTAATACGAATCGGATATTCAGGAGCTTACGTTTCATATCATGGTTTCCGTGCTAGAGGATTACTGCTTACAGTGAAACCATTGAACCAAGAGTTCCTAGTGTTATAGCTGAAATATCCATTCTTAAGTTTTGTGGACGCTGTTATGATTTGGTTCATATGTTTATTGAATATCTGTGTCACAAATGACCACGGATTTGTTCCAATTATTGTAGCCACAATCTGGTTCTCTTGTCCTCGATTGTGACAGCACTGAATGGGACTTATCGTCGAATCTGTACTTTTCACGAAAAACCTGCTGGCTACCACGTGTTGAGTAGAATCTGCCTTCCCTTCTTGGGCACCTGAGATCAACCCTGGTTTTCTTGTTGATCAGTCCTTAGCTTTCGATTATTAACATGTGTTTTGTTAGACTGTTGTTTGATATTTAGTTTTTTGCCATTGTGATTTGGCTTTGTCTTAGATTTATAATAGGAGCCTCGGTGCATGAGCGAGTGGTTTAAGTAGTTGAACTGTATCACTAAACTGTCAACACCGAGGTTGTGAGTTCAAATCCCGCACGTGACAGGTGCGTTCGACTACAATTTTAATTAAGTAAGGTTGCCAGTTTTCCTGCCGAAAATCTGTTGTTCTCTGGGGGCATTTCTGCTTTGTTCACTAATAAAACTTGCCGCCATGAAATAGCCAATAGTGCCAAAAGTGGCATTTATTATCAATAAATCAATCCATCAATCGATTTTTTAATATAATTTTGTATTGTCCGTTTGGTGTCTTATGTCCTTTTGTATATTTATTATTAAAAAAGCATATAATTGGATTTGAAATTTCGTTTTCATCTTTATTCTGAATTTTGTTTTAGCCCTGGTGTTGATGCTCTCTTTGACTCTTTTTTGAATTTTTTCAATACCATTGCTATTTTATATTTATACCGATATGCCTGAATATAATATCCATTTCGATAGATATTATAAAGAAAAACAACACACAGCTAGGGGCAATGCGTAAATATCTACATTTAGGTGCAGTGTTACTATCGCCGCGTTAAGCCGATATTATATTTAACTCTGGTAGCAATGTATAACTAGTAGTGCTTTACATGAAATTGTAAATTTAACTACTACACAGTATTACTGATATAAAAATAAGGAGATGTGGTATGATTGCCAATGAGATAACTATACACCAAGGATCAAATGAAGTGGATGTAAGCAATTATAGGCAACCGTGCGGCCTTCAACAATACCGTACAGTCGGCTATAAAAGGCCCCGACATGAAAAATATGAAAAAATTCAATTGAGAAACTAACGGCCTAATTTATAACAAAACAATTTACGAAAAACAAATATTACAGACATGAGTTTACATAAAGTTCGATTATTTAACTACTATACTGAGCATTAACGGAGTGCCAAAATTTGTATATTTCACTATTGTTTTGTTTAAACTACATACATAACCGCTTCTGTGACAAGTTACTTCTGGACAACAAATATGTAAGCAGCTTTTAAAAGCAGTGTAACACCATTTTAACCTCTTAGATAATTCTCTTAAACTTGACACCGTTTTTCGTCATCTCATACCAGTCATTATGTTATGGTCTTTCGCTTATTTTCATATTTCGCTACATATCCTCGGCTCACTTCGACCATCGTGCAGTTTGTAATGAACATTAAATAACGTATAGTCTGTGAAAGCTCATCAGAAGTTCCGATTTAACAATGTTTTGTTTTATCATACGTATTTTAACTCAGAACTAATTAATTTTTCATGTCTATACATGACTTAGCTAGATTTATGCAAAATATATATGTAGTTTATTTTACTTATAAATTGATCAGTGATTTATTTCCCGTGGTTTTACTATCATAGCTTGTCAATTCATGGATTGTGTTTTATTATAAATGAGGATCATGACTCTAATTTGCACTGCTGTGGCATCTTATCATCTCAATCTAAGATTACTTCAACAGAATCTCTTTTATATATTTTGTTTCGCTTGAATGCCATTATATGTATTTGTCTGAACATTTGCTTGCATTCTAAATTGTTTTGTAATACATTGCATTTTTCTTTAATGATCTTCCCCTGTCTTGGCATGTGTTGAATGTAGGATACCACATAAAATTAAACCTGGAAGTGAAAAACAATAATTGAATGTACACACTTCATGTACATTTAGTTACTAGTATACATAGTAGTAGTAAAACATACGAACTTTTATTATATACAATCATTTATACTTTGTAGTGGATAAATGTACAAACTTTTGGTACATTTAGTTATAGTTAGTAGTAGTTAAAATGTACAAACTTTATGTACAGCACTAAAGCAATGTAACTAGAGTTAATTAGTATCTTGTTTGTCGGCTCACCTCGACCATCGTACAGTTTGCTATGAACTTTAGATTTCTTGTATACTTACCAGAAATTTGAAAAATGTTGGTTAGGAAGTGTCCTGCTTGAAGCAAAAAAAAAAACAAAACAAAAAAAAACAAAAAATTACTACAGCAGTGTTTGCATGACGTATTGGTCTTTGAGCTTAGTAGTTATAGTATACAGTTCTGGTCAGAAATTGATTCATATTAGATTTGCTGTCTCATTTGCGTACTACACCCCACATCTTTATAAATTAAAAATCAGCCTGTTTTGTTGTTTTATTTAGAGACCACAGTAAATGACCTTTGCAAGTGTTTCCAAAGAATTATAAGAGAGTACACTGATTAAAGGCAATAATAATATACCGCTGTTCAATGGTCATAAATCGATTTAACTGATTACATCCGGGTCACAAACCAAAACCGAGGGAAACACATCAACTATAAGAGGAAAACAACGGAACAACATAAACACTGAACTGCTACAAAAACAAACGCCAACATACATAGAAACGGACTATTTGATAACAACTGCCATATTCCTGACTTGGTACAGGACATTTAAAAAAAAGTGAATATTTAGATCTAGAGGAGATTATTTAGTGTTATAAACAACAAGAAATATGACATTAATTTAACTTTGTATCAAGATCTTTGATATTGTTTATCGGTATTATCATTGGTGGCCTTGGACTTTTTTCTGCTTTCTGGTGGGGTTGTTGTCTCTTTGACACGTTCCCCGTTTCCATTCTCAATTTTATCTACAATGATTTTAATTGTCACCAGTATAGTAAATAACTAATGATAACGTGCTATTGAGTTATCAAAAATCTAAATCAACTGTGCTCTTCTTCTATTCACTTGTAAATTAAAGAGTCAAGCACAATTCAATATAATATGTATGTATCTAATAATATATGTCTGTAAATTGTTTTGTTATTTGCCAGTGTACAGTTAAATTTGTCAAGTAGATTGGTATTGGATTTTTTAATTCTACTGCTGTTTATTTCTTACAATGAAAACCATAGCAGCAAATGAAACGAAACAATATAAACAACAAAATTTATGTTACGTTGCTATGTATCAACCAACTGAATTAAACTTATGACATAAACTTTCAACAAATCCTTTAAAAATCCATTCACTTTGCAATAGCTTATGTCTCAGTATTGTTATCTGTAACTCATAACGAACCACGTAACTCTAAAAAATCCTGTACCTTGCAACGGCCAAATGGTTAATGGTGTGACGGCAGTGATCGAAACTATTATCCTTATGAACGACAGTGATGATTGATATCGGAATCTAATGCTTAATCCTGAAAAAGTTTCTGCATTAGTAAAGTTTAATAGTATGTTTAATCGTTGAAAACACTGAAGAATTTGTAAACGGCTGTCAAAAACTTATACTTTTCATCCTCGCATTCTTGACCTGATACTGCGCATTATGCAGAAGATTGTCACATGTTCAAATTGTTTTTTGCACGTAAGATTCAATTACTGTTGAATATCAACCAGCACTCCCAAGCCATTTACTTTATACATGGACATGTGACGTTTTTGTCTGAATTGCTTTAACGTGACTGTAAGAAGCATCTTCGCCATTATGTAAATATTTGCATGTCATATCAAAGAGTATATCACGAAATTGTCTACTCATAGCACAATACATAATGAAGTTAGTCGCATTATTAATGAGTGCTAAGATATCAATCGTATCTGCTAACAAAGCATATTCCACTTTGAAGAAATTTTCTTTGAAAATGCCAATCAAAAGTAAGATTGACTGGGGAAGTTCAGCCACAATAAACATACATATAATAGCCAGTAGCATAATTGTTGTTCGTCGATGAGTTCGCATGCGTTCTTCAACTCGAGCTCCTTTCAGTGCTTTGGTTCGCTCTTGGCTTATGTGCAATGTGTACAAAAGAAGGCTTCCAGATATTGTTATAAGTATACAAGGTCCTATTTTCCCCATCAAAATAAATATCCAAGCAGCTAATGCTTCTATCCAAGGCATATCCTGTTCTCCTAAACGTAAATTTTCAAGCATGTATACCTTATCCGATCCTGCAGTTATTTGTACTTTTGTGATATAATAATTTGGTATACAAAACAGTATGGATATCAGAAATACCATGACCACCAGCATGACCGACTTTGCTTGGTCAATATTTATTTTTCCTATTCCCATAGATTTTATGTAGATATATCGCACAATTGACATACAAACTCCAAGCCATATTGAAATCATATGTGTTGTAACACTCAAGTTAAAATGAACGGCGAGAAACCAAGTCCATTCGAATGTATATTTGGCTGGTGTTCGTTCAAGGCCGTGCTGTATGTAAAAATGAATTGCAAATGGTATGTAAGACATCATAGTTATGGCGTCTGAGATGGCAATGCCGGTTAATATATTATTGATTGGGTTACGCATGCTCTTCCTTGTAAGTATTATAATATTCACCAAATTTGTAGGAACTCCGAAACAGCAAATTGCCAAACTTAGGTAACCATGCAATGTATAATATACGCACGCATACGCAAACAAGTCATTGATTGGTTGATCACATTGACCCAGATTGGAGACATTCGACGTTGTATTGTTCATGTTGTTGGTCTATGTCATCCCCTACAATAAAGAAAACAAAATTGCATTGGAATATTGGAAAGTGTTTTAAATAAAACTATTAAGAATATCAGGCTCTCTACATGTGGTTTTGGTGATTTGTAACGTCAAGTTGCCGTTTAATGGTGTATATCTGAATTATCATTTATTTGAATATTTTACTTTCTTGATAACGTATCCATATTTAATAGGAGTGTGTATTTGCACTTGAAACAAAAGTATTCAAAATTAATATGGAAATTATATTTAGTGTCTCAGTTGATATGTAGAAATATTAATATACTTATTATCCTTTAAAAAAATAAACTGAACACTAAAAAGTTGGTGTACAAGTAATCTTGCCTTTGAGGGTGGTAAGTAGGAGGACCAATAAGCTCGCTAACCCCCTGTGGTTTCACTACCATTTGAACAAATTGGTATTTCCAATTGGAAAATTCAAATTTCAATGACATACATTAATGGTGTTTTAAATCATCTTTTGTGAATATCGTACAGGGCAATAACATTTTTCAAATAGAAAAATTTGCAAAACGATATTCAAGCATTGACACTGATGATGAAATTGATAATGCTAAAATTCTTACTTGCTGTAATAATTCATAAGGTGATAAAAGCTGACTTCAGTTTGAATGCTGTTTTTTTTTCCAATTTATACGTTAAGGAAAAGGTGCGTGCGTTGGTCGAGTTAGTTATCTATGATAAGTGTGCAATAACATACATGTTTTGTTTGGGGAAAAGGGACAATCAGAAATCAATTATACATTTTGCAGGCGTTGAAAGTCCTTAGTCTTAAACAGTATTATTTTTACGTTAATAAGATTTGTAACAAGCAATTTAATGTTTCAGTTGGTTTCTAGCAAAATAACATTGAGAGGCTAACTTGAAAATACCGACATTAGTTTCATTATCAAAAGAGGATTAACGCTAACTGTTCAACAGAATGTACGCAAATCTGTATTAAATAGAAACCAAATTTCATGTTTTGTTTGGTACTATAGAATATGTACAAAACTAAACGTGATTTAAAATGTGCTCTATGAAAAAACATGCATGAAACTTTACTAAGGCGCTTAATTAGAATATAACAAACTGCATCGGGTACATGCACGTCCAGGACGACAAATATACTGTGAACATACAAAAAAGAAGATGTGGTATGATTGCCAATGAGACAACTCTCCACCAGAGACCAAATGACATGATAGAAGTTAACAACTGTAGTTCACCGTACGGCCTTTAACAATGAGCAGAACCCATACCGCATAGTAAGCTATAAAAGGCTCCGAAATGAATAATGTAAAACAATTCAAACGAGAAAACTACCACATTACAGAACAATTCAGGATAATTAAAATATGAATATTTCAGAACTGCAAATTCATCAGAAAAAGATCAATTGTGTTTTTTTCTTCAATGTTATTATAACATTACCCAAGTATTGTCCTCCTTAGAAAATGCATGTTACTCGAAGTATGGATATTTCTCACGCATAAAATGTGCATGTTTGAAGGCAATGCAATGAACTCATACATACATAAAGTTGTTAAATAATCATGATCATAAAAAAAAATAATTTAGACGTTGAAAGAATAAATTCGTTTGCTTTTATTTCTACTGTAGAACTAAAATCGTGAAATAACAATTTACTTATTTTGATTAATGACTCTTGACAAAGACCGTCTTTATAGTTTCAATGAGTTCTACGGTAATCTTAAAAAAATATGAAGATGAGTCATAAACAATAACTTCATCCTTCAGGTCGACAAATATTTCGGACACCTTTATACAATAGGCCCTCTGTTTTAAGTGAAAAATGCATTTGTTTTATATACCTGATTGCGTTATACGGACATTTTAGAAATTCATAGAAAAAGGATCGAGTTCATAAGGGCTGGTGTAACATTTTTATATCATTTGTGAATTTTCTTGCAGGCACGACTATTTTTGACTTTTTTTTTTCCTTGCAAACACGACTATTTTTTGTTCTTTTTATTTTCTTTTGAACGATATCCTGTCGCCCTACAACTTTTGATAGTTTGATAATTTGACAAATTGTATTTCGCTATGCTAAACAATAATAGTACGTCTATAAATGACATTTTAAATTGTTTTTCCTCACTGTTAGCTATTATTCTTCGTTACCACCGATAATCATTTCTTGACAGAAATTGCAAATAAAATACGTAATTTCTTTTTATGGATGAAATATGCCATAACATTGATGACAAACACGAAAACGCTTTCAATATAACGGATATGCCACTTGCTTAAATAATACTCATCATTCCTGGTTCATTTTAATGTAGTATGTGTCGCACTTTTTATGCTCACATAATACAGTTTGACTTCAGAACCTTTAAATGGAATTGAAATTAATGGCCTTTGTTATTTCCCGTACTTTTGTAAACAAACAAACTAGAGAAAATTTTTACAATAGTCAATATCTGTAGGATGATTCTAGACACACTATAGGTTGGCAAACAAATAATAAATTAAGCTCCCGATAAGACATTAAATGCAATTAGTTCTTGCAGTTTGTTATCTGTCGACTGAATAAATACAGCTTTTGTGTAGGATATATCAGATTGAAATGATGTTCAGAAATTTTATTTTATAATCAATGATAATAAGATTCAAGTAGGACCTCGTTTAATTAATTCGAAACATCTGGATCAAAGTGCCGCTGTGACAATTTGACCATCATCTATGTTGCAGTTTTGATAACCATTTTCTCTAAAACCACACAATAATATCAGTCGAAAACCCAACATCAAATCAACCTCTTCCTTTTTTTACGTGTTAAAAGAGGCAAAGTACTAACTGTTACAATCATAAATTTAAATAATTTCATTGACGTTTTTCTGTATATAGTTGTGTAGTGTCAGGTGAAGGAAGTCATATTAGTTCTGCTGGATGTAAACTTTACTAAGCTGAATTAAAGGACATTCCAAAAATAAACAAAAAATATCTAAACGTGACATCTTGGAGTAAAAGTACAGGAATTCATACAGAATCTGAAAACAGTATCAATTCTATTATGAGATGGAATATAAAATGGCGGATCGTCAATTCTGAAAAATTCTGGTTGAAAAGTTGCAATGATTGTTTTTTTTTTAGTAGATTGTTCAAACTTAAAAATCCTTAGAATTAGCGGTGATAAACCTCTTATATCATTAATCAATGGGTAACCGTGGAATTAAGTTTCCTGAGCTTATATAAAATGTACCAATCTAATAAAAATCAGAATACAAAAAAAACTTCATATGTCAAAGAGGTATCACATTAAAAAAGTATTTTCCGTCATACAACTAAAAAATAAATAAAAAAGAAACATCATGATAACTTAATACATTTGTAAGACTAAATGTCGAGCAACTTGGAAATTAAGTTGAAGAAAGTAATTGGAATAAAAAAAGCTCGGCTAAAACAAATGTCTATTTCAATATCATGAATGTTTGTAAGAATAATATGGTGACCTTCAGGATATCATTACACCAAGTTACACAAGTTTTACATCTCAATCTTCAATCAAGCAAATATTTTGTTCATTCTAGTTTGTATCTAATTACACATTCTGCGGAAATAGCCTGATGGTCGGAATTTATTTTTTCTCTAGTTAAGTGTATATTTGAGATTAAACCAAGATTCTCGAAGTTAATTGGTATGATTTAAAGCATAAAGCAGACACTGCGGGGCATTTTGAGAGAGAGATATTATTACCTGATGAAATTTCATCTTACAGCATTTATTACTTGCTCTTTTTTTGGTATCATATATAAAAATAAGAAGATATGATATGTTTATATTACTAGTTTAAAGCTTTCGAAATATTGTACAGTCGTTATAAACAACTTATCTGTGACTATAATGTTTCTAAATGTTTGTCCCCTTCTGCAATGTTCTGTGAGTTTTATGTCGAAACATCCTCGATTAATTCATTTATCTATTTAAAATATTGCAAACTTAAATTTGTATTCAAATTTTGTGTTGGATAATTATTTAGACAGAATGTGGATAGTATAATGTATCATGCCAAATGTCTCTTTATAAACTACAAATGTAATTAACATCTTTAAACAATATGATTAACCTTATCATCGTTACTTTACCACATACACACTTCGTTTTGTTTGTATTACCATTTACCGCAAAGATTTCCTGTAGATACTTTATAATACCGTTCTGTTGGGAAATAGAAAATATAGATCACGATTTACTGCGAGGTTTGTAATTATCTGGCCCAAGTCTATGGTATAAGACAGGAAATTAAACAGCAACAATTGATTTATTACATAGTTTACATAATAGCTAAGGAAGTCCATCTTTTTTTATCAATAGAATTTCGTGACTCTATCTTGTCACACTTTGATGACTTGCGTTTCAATGTTTCAGAGGTGGAAAGTAAAAGAAATCAAAACTGTCACATGGTTTACTACATTTGTAGTCACGTTACATAATCTATACAATTTATTGCAGAAAATATCCGAAGGAAATGATAAATGACACAAAAAGAAGATTTTTGAAATTATATCTGCATGTCGATTTACAGTTTATCCAACACAACATCCCATATTGATACTTTGGTAGAACTTAATTCATACATGGTAGTAATATTAATCTACACTTAAATTGAAACAGAGGAATAATTGAGAACACGACATATAATATCTCAGATAATGCAAGGCACATAGTATGAGCAATCAATATCAAAATATTATCACGTTTAGTCAAATTCTACGATTAAATACGGACATTTTTCAAACATCTTGCATTGAAATTGTAAACTATGACACTCACTAATACTATAATTGAATTAACTGAATAACCTTTTTAATGAATTTCTACAGTTCTACTTTTAACTGACTAAAACACTTCTGTATCGTCCAGGTTTAAACATAGTTATTTAATAAAGATAATCGATTTCAATGTAGGTCCGTTTAATGAAATCAAAACTGTTGAAGTCCACTTTGAGAAGAAGCATTAATAATCCCACCATAAGTAAGCGCCTTATTTAAATGTATTTTGAATGTACAGGTACATGTACATGAAAGAACTAAAACATCTGACAAAAATATGTGAACGCATTTAATAGTTGATGTCACAGAAAATGAAAACAATAATAATTAGACATTATGCGACCTATGAGCGAAAATGTCATAAATAGTGTCCTTAGATATGTCCTGATGAAGGTAAATAAAAAAGTGTTTTTGACGAACCAAATTTATCGAGAATTACTTGCATTCTAAATGTCTTACTTAATGCCTACAAGTGACACGTTCAAATTAAACATTTAAGGTGCATGAGATGTGATGTATTGGCCTAACTCGTCAGTCTTGTATAAATATTTATGAATAAAGAGATATTGCATGATTGCCGATTAAACATATTACTAGGAAAAAATAATAGGACAATGTGGCAAATAGTTAGATGTCACCGTACGGCCTTAACATTTTGGCATAGCCCATACCGATACCGCATAGTAAGCTGTTAAGAGCCAAGAACAAAATGTGAAAAAAGAAATAATTAACGGGCTACTTTTAGCTACTATCATCAATGTTTGTAGGTTTAGACAATCAAATAAGGAGTAGGAGTTTTTGTGAGCGTTCAATCCTCACCCTAATTCATCGCCTATAACAGGTGGCGTACTCATGTTAATGTTAAAAAAAAACTTTAAAAATCAGTTACAGAACCTAGTTCAAGAAAATTTCAGCTAATAAAAAGATAATGTTTTCCCACATCGAAATTTCAATCAGTACACCTCCATCTGATTTAGTTAAACTACGTCAAATCAGTCGGAGAATTATGAGAAGGACGTTAGACCCTCGTTTGTCTGCACAAGACTGACCAGTAGTGTTTGAATCAAAACATGATGGATGGTCAAATCAATAACGCCGTTGAAGAGCATTCAAAACCAAAAATTATAAAACGATTTACCAAAATCTGGCTAAGACTACATATGCCCGGGAGTTGAAAAAACTCAAAGTTTGTATAATTTTAACACTTTATTAACAATAAACTTAATGAGAATGACGTATCTCTGATATTTCATGCAAGCATAAAAGTGCTGACAACTGGACTTGTTATAAGAGAAGATACACTAGCTGTGGCATCGACCAGTGGTTGTTAAAACTCTTCAAAGATACCAGTCTTATAATTCATTACGCCAGACCCGCGTGTCGTCCTCACGATTCTCCTCTGTGGCTTGGAAATGAAAACAGATGGAAGCCAAAATCAATAAGTTTAAGAACATTGAAAATCATATATTCCTAAAAGTTGTGTCTAATCTGGTCTTAGCTGTTTATGTATGGGGTGGGGTAGTATAAAATATGTGTGATTCTAATAATTGTTAATTTTATAAACAATGTATTTACATAAGCGCTGATAATATATAACTATTGAAATATATAATTTAAAAAAAATAGTTTTGTTGGATTCTATACGAAATATTGGGTGTTTCTCTGTCATAAAGATTAGGGGGGATAAGGTTGTGGACGAGCTAGTTATGGAATATACTTTTGAAAAATTACTAAAATTAAAAAAAAATCTAGATCTATTGTAGTATTTTAATTTTAGAAATTTTTTTGAAGATCTTCATGTTTATCAATACGAAAGAACATCCTATGGTGGCAACAGACTGTTCAATCACAGTCATTGGACGGACTACAAAACAATATAGTATCAAACTCTTTAAAAATATCATGTAATTGAGTGATTGGTATCTCATCCAGTAATCCTAATTAATGATGGCTACCAGTATTCTAGAATATACTTCAGAGATCATTAAGTGTAAGATTAGTTAGTACTATGTTATTCTAACGGACTGAAACTCTTACGTTTTCCTTTCACTTCTATTACATTGAATTTTATTTAATCAAATACTAATAAAGTGACAATAATCTAACCATACATCTATCAAAAGTTCAAGAGTGAAATCAAAGTATGTTTATCTGAAAGAATCAATATATAAAAAAATATTAAAAAAGATAAGCAGCTAAATTTCATAATCATTTTCTGTTGCAAATCTTTTGTTTTTCTAACAGAGAGGCAAAAAATACCGAAGGGACATTCACATTCATAAGTAGAAAAAAAACTAACATCACCATGGCAAAAAAAGAAAAAGACCAAAAGACAAACAACAGTATACAAAACACAACATTGAAATCTATTGACTGAGCAATACGATCCCTACCAATAACCGGGGGGTGATCTCATGTGCTCCGGAAGGAATAACCAGATCCTGCTCCACATGTGGCACCCGTTGTGTTGCTCATGTTAGCACAAACCCGGTGAAAGAAGGACGGGATTGTAGTTACGACGATTGGAACACTTCCGTTGTCATCTCTGAAACAGATATTCCATAATGTTCAACCAACTCGTGATCTTTTCAATAGATTAAGTGTATTATTGGCAATTATATCATGAAGAGTTTATTGGAAAAGGGAGAGGGAAAAATCTGAAAATATACGTGCGTTTTGATCTCTATGATATTTGCCTGATACGCACTAATTTAAATCATAACTTTTTGCAATTGTTTTAACTGCTTCATGAAAATAAGGATATTAATTATTTAAAATATAATTTGTTTGAAACAACATAAGCAAAGCTTAGATACATTATCAAGTAACACGAGATGAATTAACAAGTTTACACAACAACTAATCATAATAATAACATACAATACTACATTAATATTCAATTGTGTTTCATTGTAAAAAAGAAAAAAAAAATGTTTCAATTCTGAAAATGGATTTCGATAATTTGGTATTTATATTGAACGTTTCCAACGTATTTGATTACTTTTATGACAAAAGTTTCAATAACTTGAAATTCAATTTGCAGATGAAAATAAAAATAAAACTTCATTGTTGAAAGTCCTTTAAATATTCTGTGTCTGTGTTTGAGAGTCTTCATTGTATTATCTGCTTTTTATTGTTTAAGTGTAATATATCATTTAAACACTTTGCCATGGCAGATAAATGTATGTCATAAATTCAAAGTCAGTAGTAATACTCAATGATTTGATACAATTACTCCCCAGATACATATTAAAAATTGGAAATATTCAGATTTTCAGATATGTTAGATTCATTGCGTAATGAAATGTTCTCAACTCTAGGAAGTTTTATTCACACTTGGCTTAAATAAAAGTATCCCCACTAAAGTTTAAAAAAGAAAAAGGCAACTTGTTCCTTGTTGGTAATTTTCCATTTTTTGAATGTTCCCTTGTCAACTTTTAACGGTGTGTATATTTCCTTTTTTTCGCTTTGACTATGTCTGTAGTGATGTTTTACATTTCAAAGAACGCAATCTTTGATGGATTCTTATGTCAGTGATTTCGATACAACAGATAACCTTAAATCTATATTAAAACTCTCATAGATACAATTATTTGTTTTGACAGCTTGGATGTACCTATAACTGGAAATCCCATCCTACATTTTACGGCCATGTTTTTGTTTTTTTGTTTATAAAAATCGTAAATCAAAAAACGATTTATATACATTTATTGGTGCTTTAGATAAACTTTCAAAGCTTATCAATCTAACACTGCAATGGGATCTTTCAATATTGTCTTTATCGGTACTGTCATTGTTTTTTTTTTAATAGTTAAACTATAACTAAACATGTACTGATTTCCAGCTATTAACACTTATGATATTACATACTGTCGATACTTGTATGTTTATATTGCACGGGATCATGTTGTTTTAAGACTAATCATGACGTCTAAAGACTTTATCTGTTTGAGGTGTCATGATTAATACCTTAGTTCAGAAGAAAAATGGTTTATCTATTAGTTGAGATTGGGCTTTAAACTATCTTCAGTGACTGTAAGTACTCTTAGGTCGGTATTTTATACCTTTTCTATTATGTGTTTGTTCTAAGTACGTTGCGATGCGTCAAGCACATTCCAGTTGATATATTTGTTCATTTGTAGTTAAGCTGTTACATAACTGTCGGGTTGAGAGCTCACTAACGTTTAACCCCATCACATTCAATATGTGCGTGCTCCGTACCTATAATCCAGGGGTGTTTTTTGTTGAAGTCTGTCATAATATTTTTCTTGTTGTAGTATACATCAGGCCATCTGTTTTCTTTAGTCATGGCATATATTTTGTCAATCGGAGAAGTTTTGAAGCTGACTATGAGTTTTCGTATTGTGAAGGACGTACGGTGACTTGTAATTGTACACATTTTTGTTTTTGTTTCTATATTTAGTTGTATTATTGGCAATCATCGCACATCTTGTTGTCTTGTTTGAAGATTGAGATGCGACGGATGGGGATATTAGCGATTACAGATATCATATTGATAATTAGGAGTGAAAATACTAGATATCTTTATGTTTGTGTATCAAAATATTCCTGCAATATAATTTTCTGGAAAAAAAACCAGCAAGCATAAGTTGTATAACAGCAAATTTTGGACATCTTAAAAAGTTCAAAGCTTTGTAGAAGAAGAAATTTTGTGTCTTACAGATGTCAGATAGAATAATATTTAACCATTACGCTTAGTGAGAGTATGCTGAAGAGGAAACCCTCAAATTGATTTGAGTGGATAAGGTGCATGGTAGATACGTTTGGCCTGTCGCACCATTATCAAAAGAATAACATATATCAACAGGAAAACGTATAAATACTTTTCTCTTTCTTTTTGAAATATATCATTCAAAGTGGACAAACTAGAGTGTGATTATCAATATACTTAACACTTCCACTTACAAAAACCAGAACATAGCTAATTCGTTGCATTACCATGATTACCCCGCCTGGTAATAGCTGTGTCTTTATTAGTTTACATCTACTTGCATATTTAGCAATTACATTTTATAATACCAAGACTCATGTACACTCCTGATATTAATACTTCCTTGTTCAAACATATTATACTGTGTTCTTTATATAAAAGATACGTTTGATACGACTTAAAAAGAAATTACCGCAGCATTATTAAATCGGAATGTTTAAAACAAAGAAATTATATTTCCACCACTTCACGTGCATAACGGATTGTTTGGATCTGGTTAAGAGGTATAGAAATATTCACACAAAAAGAGAAAAATAAATACATGGGAATCGATTCATACAGTATATAAACTTTAATTAAAACGAGGAAAAAAATCTCGATTCGATAAATCAAGACAGGAAAGCTATTCAAAACTTTGTAACTTAACAACTTTTTTACCCCAGAAATAGTTTGCCGTAGCTGCATTTGGCAAAACTTTCTGGAAGTTTGGGTCCTCAAGGCTCTTCAACTTTACGCTTTATTTTGCCTTTTTAACTTTTTTGATTCGAGTTTCACTGATGAGTTTTTTGTAGACCAAACGCGCGTCTGGCGTATAAAATTTCAATCCTTGTATCTATGATGAGTGTATATAGATATTGCTGTGTAACTATTTGAACGTTATGACAAGAGTTGAACAAAATTAAAAAAAATAATATCAATGACAATTCTAATTTACTGTTTCGATAATTAAATAAATGATCTAATACCGTTTTAAATGTATTTGCTGTTGTGATAAACACTTTATGTTTAATTACTATCTTACCTGCTAAATAAAATTCACATTTCAGTACATGTTCCACTCAGGAAATATGGATCTAACTGATTACACCGATATGTCATGATCATCAATTTGTAAAAGACGTTTCTATTCTACTGTTGAGCTGTTGAGTATTCTATATAATGTATCGACTTTACAACTGTATACACGTTTCTGTTAAATGAAAATTGAAATAATTTTGTTTATTTCACAACAATTATCAAAACTTAATTTCTAAATTGATAGTTTTTTTTCTAATTTCTATGCATGCTTTTCAAAAGACACGAAAATAACAAAGTTGCTATGAGCATTCAAAATACACTACGCATGCCTTTTTCGATCTTACATTATAATGAGCATCATTTATAGCTGTCCACATATATTTGATACAAATGATTCTATTAGCAAACCCAAAGCATTTAATGAAACGATTACACAGTCTGTTATACATAACCGCCATCTAAACCAATTACAATACAGTGATCGATTTTCAAGTCCAATGACTTATCTTGTTATACGCATAATTATTTTTAAATTCAAATATATTCGTAACTTGAACATCAATCAGCATAAGGAATGTCAGCATGCTACTTTTAACACTTGTAATTTAGAAGCATTGCATAGTTATCAATTTGGATGTTTTGTTATCAAGACCATCATGGAAATGCATCGTTATCAAGCGAAATAATTTTGAAAACCTAAAAATGATTTATGAGTTTCCAACGATTGATATCTTTAAAATCTACCTTTATGTTAGCATTCGTTTTTTATTAATGTGTTCGTAAAAAAATATTTTCCATTTTTACAGAAGGAAAAACGATTGTGCACAACAGATCATCTCCCTGCATCGTATATCTATTAACATAAAATATGAACTCTCCGTTAATTAAGCAGTGCTTAAGAAACCAAGGTTCTAAATCTCTCAGTCAAAGTTGATCTTAAATGAATTTGACTATTTGTGGGTCAGCTTTCATAAAACTCCACATATCTGTGGCTTTCAAGTGTTTGGTTGTGAGTGTTCCTGATGAAGGTAAATCAAGAAAAACGATTTGGACGCACGTTATTAATAAAGTTATAATTTATCTCTCATTAAAATTGTGGGCATAAAAAAACATATATGTTTTCCGTGCAAAACACATCTGCCATTGGAATATTCTTATACAGGTTCGCTCCAAAAAAAAAAATAAATAAAAGACAAAAAACATTTCATGAAGTATAAAAACTAAAACAGACCTAAACGGAACTTTACCTGAGTAAGTTGTAACCTCAGTTTTAGCACAGAACTAATAACATCGTATGCTACACAAATATGAGAAAAAAATCTGTAAATGCTTGAAAGCATAGGGCTTGGGACTTAAAGAACACACATATATATATATATATTAAAGAAGGTGATAGACTATAAATCTGAAGTATGTTGAATAAACAAGGAAATCTTACAAAGACGAGTCACGGAAATTATAAAAAAAGATTTGAAAGCTAACATATCTGCTTTATCGTTTATCGGGAATATATCATAGCAAAAGAAAATAATATTAAAATCAAAATCATTCTTTCTGCTACTGAAAACCAGTTATATAAAAAAGCTGAATTCATATACCCCTGATAAACATGGAATTGAGGAAGACCTTATTTCGATAAAATAAATGTTTGAGGAACAAATGGTGAAATCATTGAAAGAGGAAATTTTGTAACTGTTAATGCAATTCATTATTAAAAAAGCAGGTTAAAAGTTTGAAGGATCATCTTCAATTCCCTTTTATAAAACAAAATGCTTAGAAATTTTCAACGCCAAAAATATCTTGTTATATTCAGTGCACAGTAGGGTACTTCGTGCAATTGATGGCAAAAATTCGTAACTTAGTATTAAAAGAAGTATGACTAGTTTCAGTTAGAAGACATTTGAATTCTTAAAAGATTCAAAAGAACAAACTAAACATATCGCTCGAAGCTCCTGATGTGTGTTTGTTTGAAATACACCTTATCGCTATTTGTCCGTCATAACTGGACATCACAAAGGTTCCCGTAAAATTTTGACGTCACAATACAAAATATCTGACGTCACAATAGAAAGTGATTGTTGTATGACGTCAAAAGTTCAAGAGGCGCAGATTCTCGGGTCAAGCGGCGCAGATTTCAAAATAGCGATAAGGTCAATCTTCATACAGAAAGCTACATCATTGTTTTGCATCTTTTTTGATTTTTTTTTCCATATCAATAAAACTTGTACAATTTCTGTGCTGACATGATTTTAACATACTTTACCTAATTCTCCGTTTATCAAATAGAGGTGAAAGATATTAAAATTATTAGGATACTAAGGTCAAATTCCCTCGGACAGAGTTGACCATAGATGTATTTAGCCATTTGTTTGAAAGTAGTATAGCTCATCAAGTATTCATGTACATGTATCTATACATGTCTTTCAAAACTAGTAGGAGCATTATTGCTCATCTATTGGTGAATAGCTAAGACAAATCAACTTGATTTCACCAAATACCAAATGTAAAATTAATTTCAACAAACAGTAGGAGACATTGAACAAGTATTCGTTGTTCTTATTGCTTTATCTGACAGACAAGATACACAGGCACAACATGAAGAGAAAATGTATTTAGATATTATGTAAGATATTAAGTAAGAAGTTTATCCTTAAAGGTGCATTAGCATCGATTCAAACAAAAAAATATATACGATTTTTTTTGTTGCAAGTATTAATAAAAGCGGAATTTTAACTTATTATTTCATTACAAGCAGTCAGTGTGGCCTCAGTTGTTTAACCTTAAACATGAAATCAAACATCTAGAAAAATTTAATTGCAAGTGCTCGTTATCTATTTATATTTATATCTATGTTTATATCAGGTTATATGACCACCGGTAGTCTTCGGAGGTCATCTCGATGGTTAATAAGATGGCATCTAGACTAAGATACTTACGAAATGCTGATACAATTTATCGAGTCCATGCATTATTTATGCCCCCTTGGTATGATCTCCCTCTTTTTGTTTCTCAATAAAACTATGTGAGAAAACAGTATGGAAGAAAGTTTCATGAAAAAATACTTGACAAACAGGTGCAAGTCTTCGTGTAAAAATCCAATTATAGGGTTACATGAATGATAAAATGATAAGTGTTTCATGCAAAGAAATCGCATTAACATAATACATTCCCCATTTCCATTCTCAATTTTATTTCTTCTTTTTTTTTTTTATAAATGTATGTATGTTTAACAATAACTAAAACAGGTGGGCCTACAAAAGAGACATGAACAGGACAAACATTTCATTTCAATAGTATTTACTTTTCTCTCTAAAATTTCTGCCTGAAACGTGATACCAGATTTACTTATTATACAATGTATCACCATGCTCATTTGATAACGACTTTATGCATTTGCAACTATATTACAGTCTATTTGTAAATTATAAAAACGTTTGACAACATATTGTATTCTTGCTATTTGCATTTGATAATCATCAATCAAACCAAATGTTATCAGCATGGGACATTTTGTTAATGCGATTTCTTTGCATGAAACACTTATCATTTTATCATTCATGTAACCCTATAATTGGATTTTTACACGAAGACTTGCACCTGTTTGTCAAGTATTTTTTCATGAAACTTTCTTCCATACTGTTTTCTCACATAGTTTTATTGAGAAACAAAAAGAGGGAGATCATACCAAGGGGGCAATAAAAAAGAACGAGTCGACAAAAACGACAATATCAGGGAGAAAGAGAAAAACGACGAAAAGACGAACAACAATCTACACCACATTTTTCATAGAAAACTAAGATTACCCTAATAACAAACGTGGTTTAACTCAGGTGCTCCAGAAGTTTAAGCAGTTTCTGCTCCTACGTTGAAATACATCATGCTTGCAAGTAAAATTGGATTAAAAGAAGCATTTTGTGTTGTAACTAACGAGAATACAATAGGATTGTGGCTAAGATAATTTGAACATTCCATGATCATCTGTTGCACAAATTGTTCGTAACAGTCAACTAATTATGATGGCCTTCTTAAAGCTTGTGACACCCTTTGTAATCCTTGGTGCAAGAGTTTCCTTGTAAGCAACAAGCCCATATCAAGTTCTTGGTTGAAGTCTCCCACATAAGAATTAGGGAACAAGCTACAAAAAATGGACCACATCTGGTTCCCACATTAATGCTAAATGCTGTCAATAAAACACGGTGATTCTTGATGACGTCAGTTTCAGAAAACACTTTGATTGGACAGCGTTTTTAATAGAATTAGTCCCTACCTAAAACAAGATATCGTTAACTCCGTTGCCTTTCTTTTTTCTTTCATGAAACAATATTGGACTTATCTTTCAATTTGTCTTAAATTTAGAATGAGGAATGACTGTCTAGAAAAAAAGAATATTCAATGTTTTATAATATTGCACGAGAGCAGCAATTTATACAAGCATAATAAACAACAGAATGTTAAAGTTTAATTGGAAATAAAGGTTAAAAAATCGTTGAAAACATGATTGAAAGTACTTTCTCAGCATATACCTTAAGTGTAAATTAATGAGCTTTAGGTAGCGATTTTTTAAAATTTATGATTGATAACTTGAATATTCAAAAGCATGATGTTATGAAACACGCATGGATAAACGAAGAGAATACACATTTTATACATCGTGCTAATGTAATTGTACATCACAATTAAACATCAAGGTTACACATGTCATTACAACATTGCATGGTAATATAATAAACGAGCAGATAATGAAATACAATACTAATGGGGCAATAAACCCCATTAGTCGAAGACAAACAAAGCTACAACAAAAAGGACAAACTGCAAAACAGTCGCACTACATAGAAAACTTAAGCTTGACCAAAATGAACCCCACTTAAGGTGGTACATAATACTACAGGGAGATAACTCTGTAAACATCAGCTGAACGTTTTAATCACGTTCTATTGTTAAGGAAATATTAAGCTTCTCAATGATCAAAATTAGTGTGTGTCAAACTGCTATATATCCAATGAAGTTTTTCCGATAAAGTGTGTGGTTCAAGTTTTTTGAAATTTTTCGTATTACACATGACAAGTCAAATTACTGTGATGAATCGAATAAGTTGATGTTATAAATAAGGGATGAATGACGCGTTTGTGGATACGACAAATAGAATATATTCGTGTATTCTGTAACAAAGATATTTCATAACGGTCAATCAAGTCATGATGATGTTATAGAAATTCTGAAGATATGATTTCAACTTTTCACTAAGATCCCAGGGTTCAATAGTTTCTTTGCAGATTTCTATTCAAATGATCATTAACAAAACTCAAATCCTGGTACATTCACAGATGCTGTCGGAATTTAGTTCTCTATAATTAGGCGTACGGAAACCATTTGTTCATGTTGTTCTGTATTTCCTGACCAATGAAATAGAAATTCCCTTGACAAATTCAGATTATTTTAAAAGAATTTGTAGAACCCGTACAGTACAGAATGATGTTGTATCTGATAACACTTCCAGAATAGCCGATACGTGTATTATTCATTAGAGTTATCAATTAAATCTATTTGCCCAATTTATAGTTCTAGGTTTAATGTACTCTTTTGTACACCTGCTTTCGTCATGTTCGTTTAGTTGATGTTTCTTTGTAATTATCTCCTTCGTGTCATGTTTATTCTAATAGATATATCAACATTTCCTACGTCTTCTTTTTTAAAATCTAATCTGTAAACTCCTTTTGCTATGTCAATCTGTATGGTTCTTTTAAATTATCATGATTATACCAAATTTTTTTTCATATTTATGACACAAGTTAATGTCAATCTTGTAGTGTACATGTAAACAAAGAAATTATTGATTTGAACTGATCTTGGACGCATTTCGGATTACTTAAGTAAACATTTGGTTATTATTTCATTATTAAAGCAAACAGTAGTAATCTGGGGGAATGATTAAGTATGACATTATTGTTATATATTACACATCACTGTTCCCGATATTCGATACGGAATATTGTTCTGGATTTTTTTAGTCGCAAGTGGGAGCAATAAAACATATTACTATATTCATAAAAATTACATTTGAAATTCTTAAACCATCACAAGCTCAATCTCCTGTATAAGTATTTTCACTTAATCGTAGCAAAGATCTTAATAATCCAGAATATATACAAGTCATGCAATGCCAGCGCCTGTAAAATTATTAAGTTCTAGAAAAATATTTGTTTATTCTTTTAGCTTACAAAACACTTACAAAAACACCACATATGAAACAGACTCCATACAGGGGTTCTGAAGAGGAATAAAAATGACCTAAATGAACTAATTGTAGATACCAGGATTAAAATTGTGTACGCCACACGCGCGTTTCATGTACAAAAGAGTCATCAGTGATACTCAAATCAAAAAGTTCAAAAGGTCAAATACAGTACAAAGATGAAGAGCATTGAGAACCCAATATTCCGAAAAGTTTTGCCAAATAAAGCTAAAAAATAATCGGTAGAAAATCCATAGTATTTGGAAAAAAATTCAAAGTTTTGTAAACAGTTAATTTATAATTATGCTCATATCAATGCTAATTCATGTCAACACCGAAGTGCTGACCAAAATCATCATCTTACTTCGCGATGCGCTTTACAAGATATGTCCTCTCACTGAATAATTTCGACGACTATGTTGATGACAACTCGCTATAAAGATAGCATAGATAGAGTTTATTAGCAGACATTCTTAATCTAAATTTAAAAAGTCATCTTTTTGTTCAAAATTATGGCAGGTTATCAGTAATGTTTAGCTGAGCGGCGTACTTCATGGTTATTCAAGAGACACTTTAGCAATGAATTCTGTATCCTACTCAATTGAACGATAACATGATATATCTTTTGATATATATCTAACCTGATGGAATTAATAAATACACATTTTCAACTATAAATGTTACAGTGTTATTTCCATGATTGTAAATGAGAAGATAAAATAAAAATATTTGAGAAACAGGCATATAATATAAAGTATCAATTTGTTTGCTGATTTTGGTTTTGTTATTTAAGAAATGACTGTAATTTTTTTCTGTCTATGAAGAAATAACATCAAAAATGTGGTGCACACTGAATAACCCGCGTAGCGTGTTATTTTAAAGTGTGCACCACATTTTTTATGTTATTTTGAATAGACAGAAAAATATTACAGTCATTCCTTTTAATTTAATTCTAAAAAATTCTAAAAAGCCGGAGTAACTCCTAAAAAAACGTTGATGACGTCACGGTCACATGACAAAATTATGTCTATGAGTTGATAGACAAAACACTGTCAGCCAATCAGAAGTCGCGTTACATCCAAAATTAAATTATTAGTTTATATTTTGACATAGAGAAGGACAATAAGGTATAAAATAGAAAATAAGCAATGTGTCATTCAAAACAAAGATGAAGCGTAACATTCTTGTCTTTCATACCAATGCTATATCGATAGAATGACGCAAACGTTTTACTCATATAATTATTAAACGTGCATAATTTAAGATGAAATGTGGCGCCAATAATTATAAACACACAACTCTTTTTTTAAATAATGAATTTGGAGTTTCTTTACAAAATGTAGATAATTAGTGGTCAGTGTAGAATGAAATATTCTATGATACATAATTATCAAACTAATTCATTGACGTTTGCAAAAGATAACGTCTGGAGTGTGCTTGCAGTTTGCAAGTACCAAATTAATGGTTAACTCATCTTAGTGAGTGTTTAGTAATGAATTAAGGTCATTTTATGTTAACGGTAATATTTTTGACATTTTGCCAACAATGTTCATATATCAAATTTGTTTATTCAAGTCCAAATATTTAACAAAATAAATTGTGTCTAACATTTGCGCCTGATAATGTGACCAGTGGGCATATAGTCTGAAATGCGAACGAGCTAAGTACATGTATTTCAGATATTCGTGTTTACCTTTTATGATATTAAAATTGTAATTCAAAGCAGGTTATATACAAAATAAGGTCAAAATAAGAATCTTCCCTTTTTTAATATATTCAAAAGCCGTAATAACTTTTGCATTTGTTTTACAGAACTCAGGGTTTTAGTCAATTAAAATATTTATTAATGTTGAAAAATGATTTAAAAATGTTCCTGTCTAAGTAATTTTATAAAACTTATTATCATGTGTGTACTTGGTTGAACACTGATAGCACAGATGATAATGTGTGATTTACTATAACCATAGTTGCAATGCAACCCTTTTTATGAAGCATCATTTATAATAGGGTTTTCTCGTGAGTACACCTACGCGTGCTGCATGTGTGGATGAAACTGCTTGCGCGCATGGAACATGTGAGATCAGATCAACAATTACCTACGTTTTTGTTTTGTTCTTCCTTTTGTCTTTAAACTGTTTTAGTTTTTAAGCAAATCCTGTTTCATAATAACATGAGCGGTACCAGTTTTAATTAACGAGATGCACATTTTGACATTAATGTCTCTTCAGTGATGCTCGTGGTCAAAATATTTGACAGTCAAAAATCTAATACAAACGTTAAAGGACTGATTACAGGGTCAAAAATAAATGCTTAACCTGGACATCGAATAAGACATATGCACAAAGGAGATACATTCCTTAATTTCAAGTGAATTCGAAATTGTATAACAGCAGATTTAAATAAAACAATTTCCGTATAAATGAAAATCTCCGCAAAATGATCGTGTCAAATTTAGTGTTTACATTGGAGAATTTAAAAGAGTGATACACTTTATTATTATTTGTCATTTCATTCGTCGAAAGCAATATTATTTTGAATATCCTTTGCTATCGGAATTCGTTTCACTTGCTTTTGACAAGAACTACAAATTGACAGTACGTTAATCAGATAATGCCCATGTATGTGGTAAGGAATTAGAAAATTTGAAAAAAAATAAGAAAAAGAAAAAAATATAACAAAATTATCTTACCTTACACGATTGAGATGATAAAAGGACAAATCAATTTGTCAATCCATTTGTTTTCTGCAAAATATAAAGACAGGAGTTCAGTGTTGTCTAATTATTATTTATTAACATAACGATTTTGTTGGAATTTAGTTGATTTCGATTTGTTTTCTCAGCAATTATAGTACATGGTTGTGTCATGTTACGCCCTTTTACAATAAAAATAAACCGCTGTACCGTTTCCGACAATAACATGTCCAATATCCTTTGGGCAAATGATTTTTGATTTACAGATCAAGATTTTTTCACAATAAAAATTTTCCTCAATTACCGCTTACTATAACGTTTACAACAATTTTGCGATATAGAGACGTATAATTTGTCTATGATGACTATCGCATTACAAGATATGAATTATAGATGCTTTAACTATGCAAATGTGTTGCTACAAATTGCTTTACAACCATTATATATATCTCTCATTTAAGAAAGGTATTCAGCACACGATTAATACTTGAGAACGATAATGGTCTAATGGCACTTTTTATTTATTCAAATCATCATTGTATCGACAATCCTGTGACTTTGTTTAAAGATAAATTCTTGTTACTTAATGCGGTAATGCTGGTGTGAAAAATCGTCTCGCATAATTCTATCCAATCCTTTTGAATAAACATCAGACCAAATAACTTCCAGTCAATAAATAAAACATTTTATTACTTTCTAAATGCTAATATAACAGTATACATGGTATTCCGTTTGATTTGCTACAAACGAATCAAATATTTTCTTACTGTGTTCAATACATATAAGGCATTCTGCTTTATAATGTACAACTTTAAATTCTATCAATTTACTTCAATATTAGTTTTTTTCTATTGGAATAAATGTGATATTTCCATTAATGGGTAATTCTATCAAGATTTCAGACCAGAATTACTACATTTTTAATGAAATGTCATAGACTGGTTTTACGAAATAGAGAGGCGAAAGATTCCAAAGAGATACTCAAAGTCGAAAATAAACTGACGACGCCATGGCTAAAAAGGAAAAAGACAAACAGACAAAACAACAGTACACAAAACACAACATAGAAAACTAAAGACTGCGCAACATGAACCCCAGGGGATCTCAGGTGTTCCGGAAGGGTAAGCAGACCCTGCTACACACGAAGTATGTCAGTGGTCTGGCGCTTTCTTTGTCTATCACTGTAAATACCAGTTTCCAAATCGAATTCACACTCCTCGCTCGTATGTAGTGCAAATGTCAGATGGCAGACGTTATAGACAAAACAGAAGGCATATAAGACCAACAGCTCACCGTAAAACACAGTTAAATACGAACATTACAAGAACAATCACAATACAACCGTCGGTAAAACTTCAACTGTCTATAGCACTTCACAAACATTAGACCACAGTGAAACTATTGTGTCCGAGGAAGATGAAAGTATTGAACCGTCTAAGTAACCCGTGACAAGATCTGGAAAAACAGTAAAAGAGCCAACCAAGATAAATGATTATGTCAAATAATTCCTTTTGAACTCTCAAGTAGTTGCTAGGAAGCTTTTAGTTAGTTTTATTTAGTTATCAGAAAAGACAATATATAGACTTAAGGTTAAATTGGAAAAGAGACTTTAATGTAGTCAGCGTTAATATCTAGTCAAAACAATTTCAGTATTAATTTCAGCTGGGTATTACTAAAATTCATTTATTCATTCATTCATTTAATCATTTCATTTCATCTTTTAGAAAAAGGGGGATGTCACATACCGTAATATTCACATATCTTAACCGGATACCATCCGGACTTTATTGTTATGTTATATGAGACTCTCCTGTATAGAAGATTAATAAATATAGTTTTATTATGTCAACATGTCCTAGTCATTATTTAACATACTCCAGACGCGCATTTCGTCTTAAACAGCCTCATCTGTGACGTTCTTATAAAAAAAGGCCAATTAAATAAGGAAGTTGAAGAGCATTGTGGACCAAAATTCTGAAAGGTTTTGCCAAATACAGCTAAGGTTATCTATTCTTTGGGTAAAACATCCTTAGTGTTCGAATATTCAAAGTTTTGTAATCAGCTAATTTATAAATAAACAAACTATAAAGATAAATGTTTTATCTAAAAAGACTTGACAATTAACAAATCTACTAGTTCAATTTTTCCATTTAAGTTTGAGATGGCGTTTATTTAACATGCCATTGACCCAACATTTATTGTGAATGTGTTTAAGATTGATATCAAAAGTCATTGTAGTGTATCAAACGAAGAAGAAGTCCATGAAAGCTGAAAAAACCAAATGCTCAACTATATCTACCTACGAAACAAAGGGTAAACAACTGTCATATTTCTGACTAAGCACAGGCATTTTTTTAAAGAAAATGGTGGGTAAAATCTGGTTGTATAGCTAGCATAACCTTCAACTTGAATGACAGCTGTTTATCCTTTATATTGACAAAATTGAGTGAGCGACCCAAACAGACATACTTAAACTGTAAGTATTTATTGTCATTATTTTTTTCTGTTCTGATTAAAATTTTACCTTTTGTTATTTCACTGATATAGCAATGCAAAGGGTGAGATTTGAGACCTCAACATACTAGTCTGACCATGCCACACATTCATGTGCATACAGCTTACCAATAGGTATCTTTTTTTTATGCTCCCGGCATTAAGTTTTACCCTTGTCCGTCTGTACGTACGTACGTCCGTCCGTACGCCCGTACGTCCCAAAGTTGGTTTCCGTTCTCTAACTTTAGTTTGCCTCTACCAATTGTTATGAAACTTATACACAATGCTTATTACCACAAGACACAGATCAAGTTTGAAATTGGGTGCCGCCACGATAACGGTTCTTGAGTTATGCCCCTTTATAAACATAAACATTGCTGAGTTTTTCGTTTCCGTTCTCTAACTTTAGTTTGCCTCAACCAAATGTTATGAAACTTATACACAATGCTTATTACTACACAATACAGATCAAATTCGAAGTTGGGTGGCGTCACTTTTGCCGTTCTTTATTTCTTTACAAACATAAAAACTGCTGAATATTTTGTTTCCATTCTCTAACTTTAGTTTGCCTCAACCAAATGTTATGAAATTATACACAATGCTTATTACCACATAATACAGATCAAGTTGAAAATTGGGTGGCGTCACTTTTACTGTTCTTGAGTTATGCCCTTTATAAACATAAAAATTGCTGAATTTTTCGTTTCCGTTCTCTAACTTTAGTTTGCCTCAACCAAATGTTATGAAACTTATACACAATACTCATTACCACAAAACTCAGATCAAGGACAAATTTGGGTAGCGTCAATTTTACCGTTCTTCAGTTATGTCCCTTTATAACTTAATATGATATGCAAGCAGGGGCATCATCTGTGTCCCATGGACACATTTCCTATTTATCTTTACTAAGTTTCTCTTTTGTACCTGTACTTTATTTTTATATGTCTTATTTGATTAATTTTTGGAAAAGCAAATATGTTATAAGTACCGGGTATTCTAAATCTTTATTGGAATTTAAAGTGTTAACCTTGACTGTCTGTCTTTCTGTCAGTCCATCCTTCTGTCCCATTTTCGTTTCCGCACTCAAGATTTCCTCATCCATATTTTATGAAACTCAAAACTCGCAGACAGAGTTTGAATTTGGGCAGTGAGTCACTTACCGTGCTAGAGTTATGCACTTTTATAACTTGGAAAATTGCAGATAACTTAAGTTTGCCTCATGCAAATTTCATGAAACTCATACACAATGATGAGAACTAAAACTCATAGACAGAGTTGAATTGGGCAGTGAGTCACTTGCTGTTTCAGAAGTATGCCCCTTTATAACTTGGAAAATTGCTTTTTTTTTCTTTTCAGATGGAAACAACATAATTTATCAGAAAACTTATTACATAAGAAATAAACCAAAACAGTAGAAATATGAAATAATACACAGCACAAAAAATACCTAAGACTAGAACAATGGAACTCTTTAAAAATCAGCAGTGACATCAAATGCGCTCAAAAAGAATTTTCACCTATTATAAGCAAGCTTGAGCAGGGGCATTGCTGTCCTCAGACACATTCTGTTTTTATTTACATAAAGAAATGTCTGTACCAAATCAGGAATATGACAGTTGTTTTCTGTTCGTTTGATGTGTTTAAGCTTTTGATTTTGCCATTTGATAAGGGACTTTCCGTTTTGAATTTTCCTTAGAGTTCCGTATTTTTGTTATTTTACTTTTTGTTTAATTTCAGTATTTTTGTAATTTCATGAATTTGATATTTATTAGAGATCTTTGATACTGTATGTTAGAAACATTTTCACATCCCTTTTAGATTCTGATCGATTAAAAGCTTTGACATCTTGTATAAACATTTGCTTAATATTGAAGACCATATATTGATCATTAGATTCTTTTGATTCGTTTGTGTCATTTGGTTGTTGTGTCATGGTTATATAACCTAGATCTGATATAATTCACACATTTAATACTTGATTCGAGTATGATGTTATTCATAAATTTGTTTACCATATGAAAGAGTTTGAAGCAGGCCAGGTCTTAAGTTATTATTGAAGGACAGTATATTTTGTTCAAATATTTTTTTTAATTTTAACTGCCTCATTTGGGTTTGTTTTATTTTTTTCATTTTTTTTTTTTTTATATTTTTATTTTATCATTTTTGATTGTCGGCCGTTTCGTCAGTGTACCTAAAAAATGTCCTTCCAGAAACACATGGAAATCATATGGCACGGGGATCATTGTAATAAGTATTAAGTACTTACGTTTGCTGCATCTGTTGTCCGTATATTTTTGATTGAAACCATATTTAAACACAAAAAATTTCAAGTATCTTATTTTATTGCAACCATCCTTAGTGAGGAGTGTATGATTGCATTATGACAGCAGCTTAAGTATTTTGATCTTGCTTTCTTGCTTTCAGTATTTTGAGGTGTTTTTGATTTTTTTGTTTTTTGTTTTGGAAATGCGTTTGTGTTGACCTATGTATAACTAAATAAGGTTTATTTTTGTAAATTGTAAATTAAATTGTACAAATGATTAAGATATAAGAACTGTTTTAATTTTTTATGTTAACAGTTTTCTTGTTTTTTTGGAAGCAGCATTACGGTCTTGTAAAATCACAATAGATTCATATAATGAGAAAGAAAGAACGAGACTTTGTCAAACAATAAAATAAACATTTTCAATATGTCTTTATTCTCAGATATTTTACACGTGAACACGATTTTTGATAAACCTGACATAAACTTTACTGTCGAAAATAAAACAAACACCTGCCAATTGCCACGGTCATTGTAAGTAAAGCAATGGCGCCCTTACAGACATGCCCAGTGTTTAGCGCCTTATGTATTAGCACTGCGTTATAAAACGAATTAAGAATAACGGTAAGGACCTACAATTTTCCTATATTCTTGAAATGTTTCAAGTCATCGATATAGCTTTTTTAACATCAAACGGGTGAATAATGTGTCATGTATGTGATGTACTGGTTTAACTATAATTCATTAAAATAAACAAGAAATAAACATTCGAAGAATTATATGACCTACATGTTTGGTTTGACTTTACTTACTATCTTTTAGATATTTTATTTTATCAAATTGTTTGTCTTGCCTTTCCAGAATGAATTATTTATATTGTTGCTCTCACTAATCCTTTGAATTAATAACTAAAGTTTGCTCTACGGAGTCTAAAATTAATCCCCTCGCGAACAATAAAACAATAGATTAAAAAAATAGGATGAATTATTGCGTGTACAAAATTTGCATTTATTAATCTGAAAAAGGGATGTGTTGTTCTGAATATAAGATTTGAATGGATAGCATTACATGAATCTTCTTCCATTGTAATTATATTAATAAATAAGAAAATGTATTTCTTAAACTTTTAACAAAGATTAGTACATTTCAGATGTTGTTCAGATCGAAATGACCGTTTCAAACTAATATTTAATTACTAGTGCATACTACATGTATTTTGATAAGTTATGTTAATTATATTTAAGATATAACAATATAAATCAAACACTACTGTTAATGTATTGAAGTAGGATATGAAAAAGATAAACTAAATCGTGTCCAGTTATCTTAACAAATAGGATATAATTTGGTTTCTTACAACACATGGAAGAGGAGATGTAAAACCTCATCACAGAAGATGTAAACTCTCTTTATCCTACCAATTTGACTTCAATAACAATTATAAGACAATACTCAAACCAGCTCCAATTTTCAAAGACCATAACATTTATAAATATTTGTCGGACCTGTAAGCAAAATAAGATGTTTGTCCTTGTCGACATGGCAACAAAAATGTCAAATATAGGAAAGAAATTCAAAACAGCCATTGCTCCGTGTTTTGTCCAATTCCTTAATTTTCGATCTAATTTAGACTGGTAACTTTGTATTGACATTTTCAACTAGGTTTGTGTGTCAATTTGTCATTTCATAAATAAAATTGATAACTTGAGACTTCAGTTTAGTTCGTGTTCATGCTTTATCTACTAATTACCGTGCTTTAAATCATGCACATTTCTTTTCGTCCGTATGTGCTTATCTATTGTTTATATATGTTTGATTCTTCTAATTTCGTTTTTTTAACCTAAATCCTATCACAGTATATTCAGTCTATAACTCATCCCCGTTATTTGGTTAGGCTAGTTGAGCTAAATTATTTATATTCTATGTGATTTTCAAAGTGTTTTTAGCTGCATCAAAATAACGTAATACAATTTTGATGAATTTTAGTTGTTTTTACAAAGCAGTTATAACTAATCAGTCTCTTTCTTGGAATATTAAGGTAGCCTCTTTGACTTAATAGAAAAACAACCAAAACACTACAACAAAATCTGAACATAAATACGCAAGTGAAGGTTGAAAAATTAGTTTGGTTGGAAACGGAAAATTTAATTTGAAAAGAATAATGGTACAAATGTCATCTTAATAAACTACTCTTCTCATTATTCCTCCTCCTCTTCCTCCTCCTCCTCATTATCATCATCATCACTACTCCATTATTGTAGTTGATTCACTTTGCGATCACAATAACAATAACAAAAGTAGGCGAAACAAAAATAGAAAAACTCAAATTTTGGAAGATGGAAATATAATCGAAAATAAATCTAGACATACACGAACGAATGTTTTCACCACCGATATTGTCACTTACATTTTCTACAAAACAGTTTTTTTTTAAAGCACATTATATTATGAAGTGTGTTTTTAAAAGAGAAATTTTTACTAAACCTCATGCACAAATTGACAATTTATTCTTCACATAATAAATGTATGCATCCATGAAAATGCATTAATATCCCAATCTTTACACTAAAAAAAGACTTATTTCTATTGTCATGCTATTGTAAATTATAATATGAAAACTGATTTGTTCTGAATGACTTCATTACACCTTCCTGTCACGTTTCTTTCCGCCAGGAAACCTTTTGAGACTTTTGTTCTCTACAGAAACTTCACCTTAGTAACTCTTTTGAGAATATATGCTTAGTTAATGATTTTATCTTTCTTTCCAATGAGAAAGTCTACTATTTTATTGAACAATTATTAACACCCATGGTATCAGTGCGACGTCAAACAATTATACTGATGCTGAAAATTCTATTAGACAAACAAATATAATAAATTGTGTGTGGTATGTTATCTTCTGAATGTGACTGATAATATCCTATTTAGTAATGGAATCAAAAGCAAGCAGTAATTATGCCGAAGGAACTGAACGGTTTGAGAATGATGATTTCAAACTTTAGTAAAAGTAATAAAGAAGCGATCTGTTATAGTTACATATTTGTGCCTTGTATGCTGATACCCGACGTACATTGGAAGATCCAAAAGACATATAGGTAGTGCCACAGCGTTTCACAAAACTTTTTATTATAAGATAAACCGTGTTGCACTATCAAACAATCATTTAATAATGTATATTTCTACATATTACACGATAAGTCTTACTTTAAGGGTGAAAATCAGGGTTCATAGAGAAAACTCTTTTCAATCAGATTTGCGTTTGTAATATGATATTTTAGTTATGCCTATCAAGCATGCATGTGAAACAGATTCTTATCATATATGATATTTATGAAAGAGGTCAACACAAACGCTTCAGTGATGTTATTGAACTTAGACCTACCTTTAAACAAATATGAAAGGTTTGTTTTTCAAATATAAGTACAATTTGTAAAGTTGGATTACAATTTTAGACATCAAAATTAATTTAATATAATGATTTTAAACTCAATTACTGTAAACTAAAAAATGTTACATGTATGGAGAAATTCATATTCATAGCCGCATAAAGCCTACATTATCAATAGCAATACTTAAATCACATAATCGTGTTGTATCAATTAAACAGAAGATAATCTTTCAAAATAGTTAATACTAAAAGTATAAAAAAAGAAATAGTGTTACTGTATATACAGAACATGGAAAAGATTGATTGCAATACAACGGTGCTTTTTTGTAAGATACCTTAGGGTGTTGTCAAATGTGCTTGTTATTTTCGAGTTTGAATTTTAGTTCAAATAATATGAAAACCCGATATTACAAACTTATCTTAAATAGACGCTTTGACAATGTTGATTTCTTTATATCAACAAAATTAGATTGTGGATGTGCCTTATCAATAAAAGACAAGACATGTCAACAATAAACGCACAGCACACAACATGCGTTTGTAAAGGATTCACAGGAAACAGACGGAAACTACAGCCAATGAAGAACTTGCCCGTAGTGTTGGCGGATGAATTCAGAAGAAATAATACATACATGTATAAACATTTAACGGGGCTAATGAGTGTTACTGTAATTATCAAGTTTCCCTATTACCTTGGTCATTTGGAACCCATGACGACCACACAGCATATAATTGATGCTAATACTAATATTAATTTCACGGTATCAGACTCAACAGGCAACAAAAAACTTTAAAATATCATTTGCTCAAATATAGACTGAAGTTACAAATTGTACATTAACACATAATTTGTTTTCCTTGCTATAATTTTGATATATTTATGCTGAATTGATGAGATTATTATAAAAGAATAACTAATCTTAGAATAAAAAAAATAAAAAATATTCAACGCGTGGCCGAACAGCATTAATTCAAGAATGCGCGTCAAATATATGTGCTGTTCGGCCACAAGTTGAATGTTTTTTTTTTTAATTTTTTAATTCTTGGATTACTTATTTATTTAATTACATTGACTTTTTGGAAATAAAGTAGAAAATTCAACGAAATATATCTACTTCTATCCGTTCTCAATTTCTTTTATGCAACGTCATCGACACCGTCTTGAAAACCCACATTGTTGTTTGACGTCAGAGCACTGAAATTATCGAATTTATTCCAATTGTGAAATTGTCGGTTTTTATTTCACTGGGATATTACGGTATGTATTTGCAATTAATGTATCAATAGTAAAATTACAAAACTACCGAACTTCGAGGAAAATTCTAAACGGGAAAGTCCCTGATATGTCATACACCGAACTCTCTTTATAAAGAGAAAACAAATATTGTCGAAAATATATTGTGATATTTCATTTCCAATTTGTATTTTTGTTTCCCCAGTTGCGTTTTATAATCATATCATCCTTTGGTCATTAAAATAATAAATTGTATTTCTGACCGATCTTTTTAATACCAATAACATCAACTTTTTGTAAATATGAACAAATAAATAACAAATTTCTATCCATATAATCAATATAAGTAATGGTCATACAATGATGGTCAGTCATCAAGCAGTAATATTACTTGATTTGTATCTCACACTGACACTTCTATTTCAATTTCCTATGCGCCCCAACCATAGATTAATGCCATAGAAGTCAAGTTTAGATGATTACAAGTTAGATTAGTTAGTCATATCAGTAATTACTTTACGAAAATAATATAAATAAACTGGACGAACAATTCACTTGCATCTAGATATTCATCTTATCTGTAGCGTCTTCATTGACTTTTCAGTAGTACTCTTGTTTCAACTGAAGGTCACTACACTTCAACTGAAGGTCACTACAAACAGGTTGTAAATATATCTAAGGTATTTATCAGAAAATGGCATTGTACTACTGTGAGACAAAAACAAATAATACAGAGATAAATGATTCTACTTAAAAATTAACAACAGTTTTGTAAAATTAACAACATTTTTGTAAAATTAACATCATTTTTGTAAAATTAACAGTCTTTTTGTAAAATAACATCATTATATAATACTAATAAATGAATAGTTTTGTTGCTTTAAAACTGACAGTGCTTGTTGCATTAAAACTGACAGTGCGACTTCTTCGGGGAATGTCGACCATAGAAGATTTTGCGGTTCTCTAAAATAAAATTTCAAAATGTAACTCAAACTGAAAAAAAAAACATGAATTACTGTATAATTGAAGTTTACCCACGTTTCGTTTTATTCATATTCTAGCAACAGTATTCTGTGGATGTGAAGTAATTGACCCGTCCTAAATTCTATTTCTTTGTCATAGAATTGAAACATTTCAGGGAGGTATCACATATTTTTCCTATTTTCATGCAATTGTGTTATCGCCTGGAAAATTAAAGTGTTGCTTCCATTTCTTCAAATAATTTCTGAAATGTTTGATTTAACAAAATGCTGCTTTTATTATTCAACAAAGATACCAGGCTTATAATGTGTTACGCTTGTTATATGTTGCCTAGTTTTGTTTTTACACACGACGTTTATTTCTTCTTCTTAAGACTCATTAGTCGTGCTCGAATCAAAAAGCTTGGAGGCTAAATCAAATACGATGTTCAAGAGCATTGAAAACAAATTTTGAATCTTCTGTCATATACGTCAAAGGCTATCCATTCCTGCGGTAGAAAAAAAAACTATTATGTTTCTAAAAATACAAAATTTATAAAAAGAAAATTTACAGAAAATGGTCGTATCATTGATATTTCAAGTCAGAAGTGCTGACTACTGGTGGGGTGACACCCCCGGGGACTAAACGTAAAACGCTTTGATGTAAAAAAAAAAAAAAAAAAAAAAAACACTCACCAGAGATATCAGGTTATTACATGGTCCCTTTGATTATTTAAAAATCTTTATCTTTTAATATTTTGTCATTGCAGTATGTTAAATACAGTAATTCCACACTACATAGTAGAATGAGATTATCGGCAGGTTAATATACATATTGTTTCTCATGCATTCTGTTGAATTTTATTAAGTTATCTTCGTTGTTGTTCAAGGTAAACAGTACAGAATTAATCTAATAAATACCATCAGAGAAAGAACGGGAATGACCCAGATATTACGTGTAAATGGCTTTTTGCTATTTTTCAATTATAATACTCTGTCCTTAAGAAACAATGTGTTGTATTACGCTTTAGTTAATTATAAAGCTTGTTAAAATTGTTTCAAACACTATCAGTAAATCTGCATTTCTCGAAAGAATTATTTAATGATCTGCTAGAACATATTCTGTGGATGTCATCGTAATTTGCTTTTCTCTGGAAGGCATATAAAATGCCATCAAGCATTCTAAATGGTTTAGCAAATAAATGGTAAGTGTTTGTTTCGGTTAACCATGTTATCATCAGTTTATTTAGTACTTGTAATCAACAGGAAAGAGTTTTAAATGCAAAATAAATGGCTTTCGGTTTCGTTTGTTTTTGATAGTACTGTTTAGTGCCATGCAATTATACGATAAGAAAATATGTGTACGCAAATGGAAAACAAACCAACAACACACCTTCTACGTATTTGTCATGCAAGCATGCCGTGTTTAAGTTTTATAGATTTTATAATAATGCATCGACAAACGCATTTGATTTTTTTGTAGTTATAAAGCTACTTTGTTGATATTAATAATGCTATATAATTATGTTTGATCATCATCATTAAGATTTCACTGGCCACGAAAATAGATTGGTTTTAATGTGTTTGAACAGAGAAGAGAATGAGGCCAATAAGACAAATCATGAAATTAAATATAAAACAAATAGATATAAGTGTTGTTTGAAATAGAGTTTTTTAAAGAATTATTTCTTGACCCCGATTTGTTGACAAGAACCGAATGCTAGAGAATGATGTAACACATTGTCAGAAGCATTCTAGAATATTTTACAATTTTTTGTTTCGCTTAAAAATGAAAACAACACTTTATAATTTTCATGCGTCCAAAGCGCTTTTCTTGATTTACCTTAATAAAGAACATTCAAAGCCGAATATTTGAAATCCTGGGATGTACAAGTACCGAAACAGTTGAAGAGATATACATATGACCAAAAGGACCTCAAAATAATAGTCAAATCCATCTAAGGTCAACTTTGCCGGAACAGCGATTAAGGTTTCATTATATTAAATGATTTAAATGAGTAAATGGCAATTTATTTTGTCTCAAAAAGAGAGAGAGAGAGAGAGAGAGAGAGAGAGAGAGAGAGAGAGAGAGAGAGAGAGAGATTGTGTGTAGCGTGTATAATAAGTAAAGGAAAGAAAGTTTATCATTGGCTGTAAACAATAATGTTAATTGAACGAGAAAAAAACAAATAAAAAGAAATGTGGGGTTCTATAGTTCAAAAATTTAAACTACATGTAACTATTTGTAAATTTTATGCGTTCGAAGCGCTTTGTTGGATTTACATTCATCAGGAACTCTCAAACCTTAAAATGTGTGTAATACAAAGGTTTATAAGTAACGAAACTAGTGCAGAGTTTTATGACAAATAGGAACCTAAAAATAATAGCCAAATCCATCTATTAAAGGTAAACAATGCCTGAGGGAGTTGAAACCTTAGTTTCTTAATAATTTTAATATTTGATCTAAAACAATAAACTGGTGAATATATATAATGCCAAGCTCTACATTTAATTCGTATCGGAGTACAAAGATCCATGTGCGTTACATACTTCGACTTCATTTACATGTTACAGTAGTGCTTTTTTTTTTAAAGAGTACTGGTTGATTTGCTACATTTTAAAGTGCTATATAAAGCTATTCAGGCTGCATTGAATTTGGAGTGTCAATGGTTTTGTTACTTTATACTACTATAAAAAAATTTACTTAAATCTGCGATCACGTTAGACGGGAAATTTCGTAATTTAGGATTAAAATCTGAAACCGTAATAGACTCTCGTACACATTACGTGATTTCCTTCGTGTTCTATTTAATTAATTAAATATTTTACTGATAATTTGAAGTTTACAATCAATAGTTGTAAGAAAATCATGTGCCATTATCTTTAATATGTGTGTATGAATTTTCTCAAATTGCGATTTTCATAGAAAAATATAGTTTTCATAATAACTATCTACTCTTCAGCAACTATATACCTAATATGCGTGTTTTCCTCTAGATAAATCATATATATATATATATATGAATATAATAATGATGTTCTGCAATATTTACCAATGAACATAAAGCCTATTACAGATAATGATTCCTTATCATTTCTTAGAAGCATGCGAGAGTAGGGATGCAAGGAATGCGTTATTACATGGGAGAATAGTTGTTTCATTAGAATTTCTATCACACTTAGTCTATTTCAAACAAAATTTCCGAATATTTTTGTATAGTAGTTATTGCTTCATATACAAATATTTGAAAAATCTTGATCCTCCACTAAGAAATTTCACCTACAGTCATTACAAAAGTCATGGTGTTAAAACAACATTTTGTAGAACTAATATAACCCCTCCCTAGACACTTCAACCCACCATGCCTCTCTTTCCACTTAGTTACCTAGGGAAGTGCGCTTATGTTATTTTTTAAAGCTTCCTGGTTACATTATTGTGCACACTCAGTCTACATACATACATACGACTACAATTTCATTACCCTCTCTTAACGGGTAATGCCGCTGCACTCTGCCTTAAAAAAATTCATAGAAAGTCTTAGATGTTTTTGATTATTGACCGTGCTAGGCGATAGTATATAATTGTAATAATACAGTTTGCAATATTGAATATCCCTTTTTTACAGAAATTCATCTGTTATTCAGTGTAAACGCCGAAACAAACCATTTATCATTTTACACAAGAACTATAGTCGATTAGAGCCGCATGGAATTAAGTACAACGCGCATAAAGACAGTAGAGACGCCTCGGAGACAAACGGTTCCAGCACTATACATAACTACACAGTATAGATACAGATAAATAGTCATTAAGAATATACAACATCTGCATTAAGTTATTTTACAAAAAGCCAAACGAAAATTTCAGTTATAACAGTAGTAACAAAAGAAAACTGTCATATCAATAACGTTAGTCAAAAATACCTGTAATGAAATATTTGATATATATATAGATTCTACGACTGCACCGAGTGTGATACGATATTTTCTCCATTAGAAACGGTTTCATTTTTCCATATCTAAAACGCGGTGATTTGAAATAGAGAAATAAACAACTTGTCGAGAAAAGCTTAAATTTGGTAAGAATAGATATAGATAGTATAGTCTTAAAGAATCGTAAATTTCTTTGTATTTAATTAATGTTTTGCCTCTTAAACATCTCAGATACATGAGCAATTTTATCGGATTTTAGTTCATGAAAATCACAATGTAAAGTGTATACATAATACAAATTTGTACTTTAAAACTGAATGTTAAAAATCTGATTTGTTTTTATCCAGGGAATATACTTTTTGAAATATAAATATTCCTGAACATGCTAAACAGATAAAAGTGCAAGATATAAATAGTTTTACAATAGATGACATTCAATCTTTGATATATAATTCATAATACGCCGGTAGTCATTAATTAATTTTTTTTATGGAGCACTTCATCACAGATACAATTACAGTTGACCTAGTTGTGTCCTTTTACAGATACCGTCAATATCTATTTAGTGCTTTTGAAATAGTCACTTAATAAATGGATACACCAGAAGATGAGACATACTATAGATCTGTTCATCGAATATCTCAGAACAAATGGTAAATGAAAAACTCTTACGATAAATGTATACAAAATATGCTTCTTCCAAGTGGAAATCAAATTTGTTTTGAATTGGAATGAGTTCTTTCATGAAAGCGTTATGCCCCCTCCATCTAATAAAAAGTAGTTCCCATTTCTAAAAGCGTTTATTTCCCGTCTGAGAAAATACTGAATGGAATACGGAGAATAAAATTGAGAATGGAAATGGGGAATGTGCCTAAGAGACAACAACAAGACCAAAGAGCAGAAAACAGCCCGAGGCCACCAATGGGTCTTTAACACAGCGAAAAAATCCCGCACACAGAGGCGGGCTTCAGCTGGCCCCTAAACAAAAATGTGTACTAGTTTAATGAAAATGGACGACACACTTAGCTCCAAAACATATAAATGAACTAAAATTAAAAAACATACAAGACTAACAAAGGCCAGCTAGAGACTCCTGACTTGGGACAAGCGCAAAAAATGCGGCGGGGTTTAACATGTTTTGTGAGATCTCAACCGTCTCTTTTACATGTGCCAAGCCAAAGTTTTCATTCAGCCGACTTTAAATTTCATTGGGAAATAAAAGGACAGATAAAAATTAGACAGTTCTATTTTCCCTCAAATTATTAATGATTTTCTCAGCCTTTGGAAGTTACATAACTGTAATGCAGTATCGTTCTAAATGCAAGGAAAGTCTACTATAAGTAGAAAAATGGCATTTTTGTTTTTGATACTGACTTTATCAGCAAGAATATCAAGCGAGTCCGTTAGCTATTGATTGTATGAATAAAGGACTAACGAAGTCGCTCGCATTTCAATGATAAATTGACGCGGATGGATATGAAGACGCGACGTTGCTGGACTGATCAATATTTGCCGTCATTGCCTAATATTTTCGAGTATCAAGTCCTGTAAATGATCAATATTAGGCAGTAGGATCAAAGGAAAAATGTAAAAATTGCCGATAAATGTTACTACGAGAAAGAACAAATAACACAATAACACAACGGAATTCGGGAGTTGGGGGTTATCAAATCTGTGTTTTCATGAATTAAATATTTATAAAAAAAACGAATTCCAGCGTAACATACATGTATTCCGTATGTTAAAGATATCATGTTTCTATCTATTATAAGTTAATATTGCATGCTTCTCACTGAATTTACTGTCTTATGTTGAAACGAAAAGCGCTCATTCATTAACTATCTTTACATGTTTGAGACAGTAGTATTATTTTTCAATTAGAATCGAAGCGAATATAGTACATAACTATATATATATATATATCATAATTTAAAATTCTCTTTATCTTTTCTAATTTTCATGTTTAATAGATAATGCATATCGAATTATTGGTCATAATAAAAAAATGAACAGTGTCTTCTCCAAGACAAGGTTTAAAAATATAGACAAACAAAACCATACAGAACTCTACAAACAAAGAAATTAAGAGAAAACCTTGCATGATGAAGATATAATGACTAGTCACTGTGCAGGATTCTATCTTCTTACAAGCATAAGGCTTTCAAGTGGGAAAATTGACGTCGTCCCTTCGAAAATTTTACTGACTCAATCACGAGTTGATTGACCACTGTTTCACAGAATATGACAGGTACGCTCAATTAGTCGTAACCACAATCCCATCCTCTTTTCCCCAAATGGTTCTTTTATGTTTTATCTTTCATACATCTTTTAAATAAGAAGTTAATACTGGAAAATAATTTAAATTAAACACAGTGAATTAAAAAGACGCTTGAGTAATCATTGCAGCAAAGCCCAGCTGATACATATCCTAAGGATATAAGAATGTTTTTTATTTCCATCTTATCATTACATTTCTGCCCTTTTTAACCTTTCATACGACATCAATAAATAATGATCCTTATCCATTTTCTAAGAGGCTTTAGGAAACAATCATCTGCCTACATGTACCTGATCTAGTGATTTGAATCGTGTATTGAGGAGATAACTGAATTGTTTTTTTTAACCTTGGCCTTCGTAAAACGTAGATTTTGCTGTCGCAAATTGAGTTAATCTAGCGACACGTAGCGTACGATTCTGAATGGTTTAAATACTGACAAAAAGAAGATTATGAGGCAAAAAATGTCACTTTTTTTTAATTTTTTGAGAATTACACACCAAAAAATAAATCGGAATTCAAAATGGTGGCTTTCCCTAGTTACGGACTGGTAGAACGTGGATTCTTACCCTTCAAAATATTTGTCAACATCCAATGAAAATTATCGTTCTAAAAAAATTGCATTAGAATGTTAAGTTTTCTAATAATCGTTTTTACATAATGAATACGTACGTACAAAAAAATACCTGCTTCAACGTTTTCTTTTTGATTCAAACGCTTCTATAAATCATAACCTGACTAGTTTCGTTTTGTAAAATGTCAACAATAGAAGATCTAAAATCAAATTATCCTAAGAAGCATTACGTAATACATAACAAATGAATATCAGTTTTATAACGAAACGGACATTTTTTTTCACAAGTTTAATTACATTTTCAATCTTAATGATAAATACCATTAGGGCATTCAAGAGTAAACATGTTGATACGTTGTCTTTACTGTTTTGACGCACATCTCTTGTATTATGGTCGTTAAATATTAATTCGTTTATTTGACAAAATATTATGCAAAAATAATAGCCCTGACGAAATCACTTTCAAGTGCAAAATGCGTTTCGGTGCATTTTTATGATTTCTTAATTAATGGCAATGCCATTTACTACTTTGCAATTCAAACGAAAGATAAAGTCTGTTTTTTAATTATTGTTGCGAAAAATACTCTGAAAAGTTGAACTATAAATGTCAGTACATTCATGAACAATAGTTTTTGGGATCATACCAAATTAATATGCTGTTTTGAATTGCTTTCTCCATATGGTAATGCATAAAAATTCTGACATACTCCAACATATATTTCCTTTTATTCATAAAAATGCTGAAATATGTCAATGAAATGACTTTACCATTAAAACTGGACAAACGATTGAATGTATGAAAAATACAATTCAAACTTTTTAGATATGAGTGAACATATTGAGTACGTGAATATTGGTTTGATACCTGCGTCATAGTTAAATACATGTACATGGAGGTAAATGTCAATCGTACATTGCGCAGGTATATTTTGCGCTTTTGATCTTTTAATTTTGGCGCTTTTGATCGTTTAATTTTGACGCTTTTGATACCTATGATTTTTATGGTTTTTGTGCTTTTGATATATATTTTTTTTTTAAATTTCAGTAATTGATAGAATGAAAACTAAAGGGTAAAAGTTGAAATGCTACCACTCTACACAGTGTCAGTGTAAGTAATATAACAATAGAAGGATGAACACGTGAATAGATCAATAATTATAGACGATCAAACGGTTTTTTTTTAATAAATTTAAAAAATTAAAAAATAATCACACGTTTTATCACTGTCACAATAATCTTTTTATCTACGGAATAATTATCAAACTTTATCCATTTACTAATATATATAAAGAATAACGATTAATGTTTAAAGAATACAAATAATAGATTTCAATGGTTTAATTTTTTACTTAAATTATTTTAAAAATATTGCAGAGTAACTTTTCAGTTTTAACCATGTTAACGCGATACGTTTGAAGAAGAGGTCATTTTATGTGAGGAGACGCAGCAAAATTAGTTGGCGTCAATTGATTCAGCTGCAACTGTTCATGTTAAACATAATAACCTTTACATTAAATACATGCATACTTAAAGTCAATTTCTTCTGAGTAGATTTAAATACGCAATTAGTATTCTCAAAATTCCTTAAACCATATTGCCACGTTGTAAAAACGTATTCATTCAATTTTCATTTAGTTGATTTTATATAGCTGCATTCCGTCACGACCACTAAAAGATATTATTTTGTTCAAAAATAAAACAGATATCCATGAACGTAATAAAGTAGACGAAAATAACCTTTAAGTGGGAATAAAATTTGGTTTCCGATTTATAATTGCTGCAACGATAAAAATTAAGTCAAATGTCGAGATCATCAGAATTCTTTGAAATTCAGGTTAATTATCATATAGACATAAAATATATAAAGCTGGAATGTGTTTATTTTACTTTGAAATTATTATAAGTTAAACGAATATGATGCACATAATAATGACCGGCATTTTGAATTTTTTTCCTCAGGCAGAAACAACAAAAACATACAAGTCTTCGTTCATTTTTACGAAAAGGATAAAAGTTGTTAGATGCTACTACACTAAACAGGCAACATGATAGTACTATACAATAAGGAGGTGTGGTATGATTGCCAGTGAGACTAACCACTAGAGTCCAAAATGATGAGGCTGTAAGTTACTATTTCTAGGTCACTGTACAGCCTTCATCAATGAGCAAAACCAGCATCGTATAGTCACCTATTAAAAGGTCCCGATAATGACCAATTGCAATCAATCAAACAAGACACCCAACGGCCTGAATTATAACAAAACAATTAACGAAAAACAAATATGACAGACAACAATTGGTCAAATGTAACAATAAAAGGAAGTATGCATATTGATGTCATTAATAGACATTGAATTATCGACGCCCGAATCAGTATCTCTTTTTGTATAATAACTGGGATATAAGGAAGAAATAAGTATAAAGGTGACACTAACACTTGCTTTTGTGAAATTTGTCTGAGATTATTGATCTTCGTGTTTGCAGCTCTAGTAAAGTGAATCTCAGAGTAGCAAAAGAGATTTGAAAATAACAAATGCATCAATATTTAAATATAAGGTTATTCATACATGCACTTGTGGTTTTCGTTGAACAACCATGTGTTTCACTTATAGCGGTTTGATGTGCGACAAACTATTTTATTCCTCATATAGTATATACTTTTTATGACATCCAGACATATGTCCTGAGTGTGTATTTTCTCTTATTGCAATACAAAACGTCTCCCATGTGTATAACAGGTTTCATTGTTCCAAATATTCGATTTTCTCTTCTCTAAAGTTAAACTAAAGGCGCAATATTCACAGTAAGGTTATTTGCATTTTGATCACGAATGCAGAAAATGTGTATTCAAGCGTTCAAAAACAAGACTGTATCTGTCTTGTGTGAAATCAATGTAAAAGTAGTTTTGTAGTTTAGTATCGACGCGCGAACTGTCAATCATAAAACATGGACATTTTCATCGATCGACTGGTTGTTTTTGGTTTGAAAAATAAATTATATACCAGCTGATTCATACAGTTTTACATAATTTTTACACAGAAAACCAATAAAACACGAAAAGTCATTTTCCTTGGTAAACAGGCCTAAAGTACAAAATGGAGAAAAAACTTTTTAGTCAAAAAGAGACCGACAAAATCAATGCCAACAATAAAAAACGACGAAAAACCCAACACAAGTGTACAAATCAATACATTAAAAAACTGAAGGTTGATCAACACGAACCGTACCAAAAACCAAGGGTAATCTCAGGTGCTCAGACGGTAGGCAGGTCCTGTTCCACATGTGACACCTCGTGTTGCTCATGGCAAGTAGCAAAAATACACTTTCTGTGTTACGCCTCATTCGGTAACTTTGCTTTTCAATATTGTCCAAGCGTTAATGTCACTACATTTATACTTTCGACCAAGAAAATGTTGACTTGTCTGACAATCTGAAAGGGAATATCTTTTCATAACATAAGCTCTTACTAAAATGATATATGTCCTTTAAAAAACGGTCTCGCTATTACACTTCAAAATATTATTCTTTACTTTCATATTTGGTTTTTGTTTCATATGTAGATTGCACTCTTATAAACTTGTGTTATTAAAGATGTTATATAGTAAAATTGTGTCAGATAGTTTGGTAAATACCTGGCAGGAGAATTCTAATTGTAAATAGGTTTTTGATAGTTTATTGATGACAGTTCAAAGTAATGTAAATGACTTGTATGCGAAGTTCTAAAATTTCTATTGAAATAACATTATATATATTAAGAAAGAGAAATGCGGAATTTTGAAGTAAAGTATAAGAAATGTCAAAAAATATCTGAATATACTTCCTGAAAGAGGTTCGTTGACTTTAAAAAAAAAAGCTGTTATTCTGACAAAGATGTTAACGTACACAATGTGCTATACAAAAACCGTACGACGTGAATTTGTTTCGGAAATACAATTTCAAATTATTTGCCCCAGTTCTAGAGCGAGAAAAGAAATAATAAAGGATATTTGTATTAACTGGGAAAAAAATTGTTATAAATTTGTCTTGATAATATGAGAACTTGGGCTCAACATGTATGGTCATGACCATATGTATATGCGCATATGGTAAACCTTATGATGAGCGGGTCGAACCATATGAATACATACAAAAGTGTTCACCAAACAAGTATTTTTCTAATATGCATGAGAAGCATTTCGTAGCGTCCATGCTTCACCACGGGGATGCATTTCTCGTCATCGTCCATAATGTTAAACAACCTTAACTAAACAAAATACACAAAAATATACGAACATGAACAAATATAATTTTTCAACTTGAAAGTCAAACATACGATAAATATTGATGAGCAAGTTAGTATTCGTCACTAAGTTTATTCATGCATTTATGATCAGGATGGCATTTACTTCCACAAAGTATCATGCATTGCTTTTCTGCATTTACAGGTTTTGGTTGTGCACGGTCCTTTGGAGCTACACCTTTTACTAATGAGTGAAAAGCTAGCATTCTTCGTAACTTTGTCCATTGATTTAAGTCTATGGCCATGTTCGTGGTGTTCTGTATTTTTAAGTAGCTGTATATCTCCAAAATCGCACCATGACTGCACAAGACAAAATTAAATAAATAATGGTCTTTACCTGCGACTTCATCTACCTAATGCCTCCTTGTGTTGCTTACAATTTCATTCGTGTCGTGTTACGATGGATTAACGGATTGTTGCAAGTAATTACGAGTACTGTACGTGTAGTTGCGAGATATTACGAGCAATTAACGTGTAGTTACGAGTTTTTACGACCACTTTACGTGTAGTAACGAGTACTTTACGAATAGATACAGTATATTTCATGTATTCTTACGTATTGTTTACGATTTGGGGAAAGGTATAAAAGCTGCAAAATCGTACAGACTCGTAAATTATCGTAACTAAGGTCACACATTTACGGATCACCTCGCCGGTTCCACTACGGATTAAATCTCACGGATGTCACCGAAAAGCAGGTTCCGTAGTATGATACGGATCCGGTACGGATGCACAACGGTGTGACTACGGGTTTTGACGTATCTACCAAGGTTAATGTAGGAAAGGGGTCATTTGGCGACATGAGTGATACGGATTCTATGGTACGACACGGTTTAATACGCAACGACACGTGTCGGGGCGTATGTACTGCGGATAAACAGTGGTTTGCTATGGTGTAAATAAGGGTTAGTACGAATGAGAACGGTCTAAAATGATAAGGTATAGTACGAACTGCCACATCTTCTAAGCCATTAATCATTTCTAATTAAGCTTGTGATTTATTATTTCTTTACGGCAGTGAATCGATGATTTTTTTGTATTGTTTTTTAAATTATTTATTTGATATTTTTGCATTTAGTTGCGGATCATAAAAAAAGTGTTGTCATTTGCAAATCATTGACATTATAGTACTTGCTTGGTACTTAATTTAAGCTATAAATTCTATTTGTGTGTGTTATTTTGTGAATATTCCAATTAGTATTTATCTTCAGCAATGAGGCATAGGTAAATAGAAATAAGGAACAACACAAAATCCACAGAGTAATATTTAATAATATCCAACAAAGCTCGACAGTTCTAAAGGACGATCCTTTATACCATTTAAATCTGCCATGACACAGACCAACATCACCTCTGCGTCCGGTTACCTCTACGTCTGTTATCAAGTAGCACGACAGCTGACCTAGCATTTTGTGCCATATCAATATCCAATTCCAGCCAATTAATTGCGAGCATCAGTTATTGATTGTTCATGTTAGATAATTTTACATGTATGTATACCTCTACGGCAAGACACAGACTACGTTGGGCCCTAAAAGTAGGGAGTATCTATACAGAAGCCCGATGTCAGTTTGTCGTGGATCTTAATATTCCGTATTTTGTCGTGTTGTAACGTAGTAAACCGTTAAAGACTTTGAGAACCCTGGCTGATCCTTAGCTATCTGTAATGCAACGTAATGAGATCGTGCCGTTCCGTGAAAAAATCGTAACAAACCGTATTGTATCCTTAACAAATACGTGGTGTTACCGTACTAGTACGTAATTCTCCGGAACTAATCGTAGAAATCGTTCGGGCCTACGAATAAGTACGAATTAATACGGTTTCAATAGGGACTAAAACAGATCAGTACGTTCTAATACGGTTTAGTAAGGATATACTACGTTTGTTTGATCCGTGGTCAAATTTTGCGCATGTTCAAAAAAATGTCACGGATATACAAGTACTACTACGTATGACTACGGCTACAATACGGAAATATACGGACCAATACAGATTGCCACGAAAGATGCCGGATCGTATCTGTAGCTAATCAGGCATCAAATTCGTGAATGTGTGACCTATGCATATTCGAAAAAACACGTAAAAGCTTCGATTAATGGTAAAATTGCGTAATATACTGGTAACAATCCATAAAAAGCTTGTAAAATACCCGTGAGTTGCTCGTAGTTATCCGCTTCTGTAACAACTCGTAACAAATCGTGGAATGTTGTCGTAAATACATCGTAATAACTCATATTTATCCGTAATAAACCGTAATCAGCTCGTTATAACTCTTGTGTATGTGAAGGGGGCATACACAGGAAATGAGGTAAATCAAAAGACGTCTTGTCAACTAATTGAATACACAACGCTAACAGTGTCCCTCTCCTGTCGATTTGTCGTCCGAAGTAAAATAGTTGGTTGTCTTCTTAAGCTTGTTTAACAGGTCGGTAATATATTTTTTTTTTGGAGAAATAATTCCAAGTCGACATATAGTTATTTGGAAGGACAAGCCGATATCTATCAAGTATCATACATTGTCTGTATAAAAGTGTTCACAATAATTTCAACTTTTTGGATTATTCAACGTCGCTTTTTTAATTAACCATGTACATGTAGCAACGATTTCCATATGATTAAATAACTCAACATTATATTTACGTAAACACTTTTTTAATAAAAACTCGAGGGGTTGCAAAAGCAAGTGTTAACGCTTTAACGTTCATCGTGTTAAATAAAATTGAATGTACGCATATGGTCATAACCACTCGTCCTCATATTGTCCGGAAAATATTATTTAACATAATTCATAACAAGAATATGTTTCCGTAGTGCACAATGCCCCTATCACACCATTACATGTCCATGTATAGTGTACCGCGAAATCTATATAGAAACCCAAATATGGCATATACTTTGACACATTAACACCATGATAGACATTAACTTGAACATATTGATATTGATCTTGTTTTTAATGAATAAAACAGTTGTCTCAGTTGCATTCATACCACATCTCCTTATTTGTATATGTGTACTTTGTTTCAAACTGATGTGACCACAACTTCATGGTAAACAAAATTAAACAAAAACTGTAGCTTGATGAGGACGGGAGATCGAATGGAGAGACGCACAAAACTGTAACTTGATAAGGACGGGAGATAGAATGGTAGGGACGCACAAAACGGTAACTTGATAAGGACGGGAGATCGAATGGAGGGACGCAAAAAACTGTAACTTGATAAGGACGGGATATCGAATAAAGGGAAGCACAAAACTGTAACTTGATCAGGACGGGAGTCGAATGGAGAGACGCACAAAACTGTAACTTGATAAGGACGGGAGATCGAATGGAGGGACGCAAAAAACTGTAATTTGATAAGGACGGGAGATCGAATGGAGGGACGCACAGACTGGAAAAAAGTTAAGCTGTTATTTATGGCTGGTTTATAGGTATCCTTCTTAGCATGTTAACATAAGCTTGATTAGTTTTAGTTGAATAAGTTTATCTTTTCATGTCGAGGCCTTTTTAGCTGGTTTTCATCATAGTTGTAGGCCTTACGATGACCAATATTTGCTTCAATCCGCTGACACACGATACAACAACAAAAAACCATACAAAGGAAAAATGAAACATATTCTAATTATATAATCTGTTTTAGAAATAAACTAAAAAAAAAAGTGTTTTTTTTCCTCCTTTCTGCTTTTGGTTATTTTTTTTCCGGGGAAAGGAGATTTTGTGTTAAATTTTTTTCATTACTTTAAATGATTCTATGAATGAAAATAAAATGAAATTATAATTTAAGGAAGTCACGAAAGCAATAACACGTTTCTAAAAATTTTATTTAACATTTTTAATGATGATTAGAATTTGCTTTCATCGCGGTGTTGATCATTGACGCTTATTTCGCTGCTAGTTTGGCAAAATACAATCTTGTTTGAAATGGACAATGATTGTTATTATTATGTCAAGCAATTTAGATATATTGATAGATAATCCCACAAACAATCTTAAATTCAGTAGATAAAATATTCTGATGCCAGGAAGTGCAGAGGAGTTACAACAAGAAATTTAATTTCGTGTCTATTGTCATGCACCCAAAGCATGAACGATACTTTTTACATGAAATTTATTCATTCGTTAATTGTGTATACCCTCGTTTAATACATAACAGCTTATATTTATGACGCTATTAGAACAATAGTACAATTTGTATATAAAATGATTTAAAACTAATCACAATTATGAAATTTACAGTTCTGGAGGCTTCTGGTAGCAACAGTTTTATGACTTCGTTATCGAAGAGTGGACATAAACTAGTTACATATTTGCCACAATATATGATAAAATATTATCGGAAAGTCATAACCAAGTACAATGAAGCTATAATTGTCATTTCCGAAGACGAGCAAACGCCAAGCAGTCCAATTAACCATACAAACAGGGACATAAAAGTGACAATTATCCTTTATTCATCAGACATTTAGGGTTTATTTCTCCAAGGTATGATGTTCATTTTCTGTAATACCAAAACAAAATATAATATAGAGAACTACTTTTACTAAAATAACAATTTCCTGGAAATGAGTTCTTTACCGTGCATTTGACGTTAAAGTGACGCATGTTTGATATGTTGTGTTTACCTTTCATCGATGAGGGTCAACCAAGTCTTTGAAAACCGAAGTAATGCACAACGGCGGCGGCGATGTTTGAGATGACCTGATAAAAATACATATAAAAATATGAAGATGTGGTAGGATTGCCAATGAGCATCCTATCCCCCAGATTTCGAACGAACTGGATATCAGTAATTATATGCCACCAACAATGAGAAAAACCCATATCGTATAGTCGGTTATAAATTTAAAAGGCCCCGACATAACCAAGGCCAAACAATGCAAACGAGAAAACTAACGGTCTCATTTATAAGTAAATAATTCAATTTTGGATGTTACACGTCTTCTGATTGAATGATTTTTGTCTATCAGCTCATAGACATAATTTTGTCAGGTGACCGTGACGTCATCAACGTTTTTTTTTTTATTTACTCCTTCAGGATATACTTGGTCAGGTTTAGGATTTTTTGTAAGATGTTCGGACTCCTTGGTTTTTTTCATACGATACAGGGTAAAATATTTTGCCCCATTGCACCCATTTTTCTTTTCATATAAGATTTCAATAGGTCATAAAAGGTCTTTTACCAAAATTTAAGCAGATTCTAGATTTCCTTTCTTTCGATTTGGGACCTAAATAATATCAATGCAAATATAAGGTAAAAGTCCGAGTCAACTTTCCCCCGCCATTTTAAAAAATAAATAAATATCTCGAAAAGGAGCTCCATAACCTATCAATATTTTTAGCTTATTTTGTTCCTTAACTAATGCCCTTCTGACTTATAGTATCAATTTTAAATTCTAGATTTTTTAATTTCACCTAATAACATCCTTAAAAATGGAATTCAGAATTAAATAAGGATTGACTGTAATATTTTTCTGTCTATTCGAAATAACCTTATAAATGTGGTGCACAGTTAAATAACCCGTTACGCGAGTTATTCAGTGTGCACCACATTTGTCATGTTATCTCTTCATAGACAGAAAAAATAATATTACAGTCGTTCCTTAAACAGTTTGTTGAGTTTATCTTTCATCAGGGTAACCAGAGGCTTTGAAAATCGAAGTGGCAACGGGGGCACAAATGAAGATAATTGCATACTTGCATCAAGTATGATTAATATCTATAAATGCCACTCTTCTCCTCTCATTTATTTTAAAAGTCGTTTTTTATGATTTATATATTTTTTTTTCGTAGCTAGTTATACTTTATATATTAAATGGTGCTATTACTTCGTTCAGAATCAAATATATGCATGCTGTGCAAAACTTATCTGATACTATAATTACTTAATAAAGCTCCTCAAATATTCAAGTTTTCGTAGAACTTTCCGATATATATAAGTTTGAGCGGTTTTTTTTGTGATAGTAAATCAAAATTAGCTCCTCGGACGCACCTCATTTATAAAGCGTTCTTTTCATTAAGTTGATGACTCGTAGTAAAAATATACATTGTACACACGACATGTTAATACTTTATAATGACTCATAAAATTGAGAATGGAAATGGGGAATGTGTCAAAGAGACAACAACCCGACCATAGAACAGACAACAGCAGAAGATCACCAACAGGTCTTCAATGCAGCGAGAAATTCCCGCACCCGGAGGCGTCCTTCAGCTGGCCCCTAAACAAATATATATACTAGTTCAGTGATAATGAACGCCATACTAAACTCCAAATTGTACACAAGAAACTAAAATTAAAAATAATACAAGACTAACAAAGGCTAGAGGCTCCTGACTTGGGACAGGCGCAAACATGCGGCGGGGTTAAACATGTTTATGAGATCTCAACCCTCCCCCTATACCTCTAGCCAATGTAGAAAAGTAAACGCATAACAATACGCACATTAAAATTCAGTTCAAGAGAAGTCCGAGTCTGATGTCAGAAGATGTAACCAAAGAAAATAAACAAAATGACAATAATACATAAATAACAACAGACTACTAGCAGTTAACTGACATGCCAGCTCCAGACTTCAATTAAACTGATTGAAAGATTATGTCTTCATCATATGAATATCAGGCACAATCCTTCCCGTTAGGGGTTTAGTATCATACCATCATAACATATATGAGAAGAACATAACCCGTGTCATGCCAACAACTGGTTGTTAAATAAATGTGTTTAGTGCCGATGCAAAGACCCTATAAGTGAATCAATATTAACGCCAAAATATGCAATCTTTAATGACCTGACAATAGTATCGTAACTATATCCCTTCTTAATAAGTCTATTTAAAGGTTTTGTTAGCTTCAGAGGTGAATACTGACATTTTTGTGCTTTATAAAGAATATTTCCATAAAAAATTGGATGTGAAATACCTGAACGTATAAGAAGTCTGCATGTTGAGCTATATTTACGAATGATGTCCTTATACCGATGATAAAATTTAGTAAATGTTTTGACTAGTTTGTGATATCATGCATTGTTTGTTCAAAATTTTAATCTGGGATTTATTTAATAAATTCCATGTATTTCACTTTGAGGTCAATGAAAACATACTCGTGGGAGTTAGTCTGTATGTGTATGTTTCAATTTCTTTTATATCGTTATTGAAAGCTCTATATTATTCATGATATAGTACCGGAAGTGTTGATAGAAGATAAATTCTATACAAACGTGAAAGCAAAGTTAGATTCAAAGGAAACAATTGGACAAGATGATTATTATCACAACATAATTCACTCCAACGTCCGATTATTCTTTGAAATGTTGACAAGTAATACGAATTGAATGTTATATCAAGATGCTATTTGCCCCTACACATTTTTTTTATCGAATTGCAATTCAGAAATATTTTTGAGATTTTTTTTCTGATATACGCTTTTTATTTAGTGGAAGGATGATATTTAGATGTGTCAAGTTTTTCTTTAAATCGATGATGTACACGTAAAGAGACAACCGAGCAAAAAAAGAAAACCAAATTTAGGTTTCTAATCTAAATTTTCGCTGCTAATTTGAAATATGTAATAAGTCAACATTCTTTCACAATTACTAAGTAGAAAAGAGAAATTCTTAACAACCATAAGCTAAGTTTCAGTTCTTCTTTAAATCACTGTTTTGTCAGTTTTTTAGTAGATGATGTGTGTATTATGTGTACATGCAATTGCGTAACGTATCAATTAAAATAATTGGAAAAACTTACATTTTGAAACAGATCTGATAATTAGATGTAGGTTTAAAGTCGTTCATTTATATCAGATGACGTTACATAAAAAAAAATATGGAGATGTGGTATGATTGCCAATAAGCCTCCTATCTGCCAGAGTTCAAACGAAGTGGATATAAGCAATTATATGCCACCAACAATGAGAAAACCCCATATCGTATACATGTAGTCGGTTATAAAGGCCCCGACATGAACAATGTCAAACAATTAATGCAAACGAGAAAACTAACAGCCTAATTTATAAGTAAACAATTTGTTGCGTTTATCTTTCATCACGATAACATAAGGCTTTGAAAATCGAAGTGGCACCGGTAGCACAGATGAAGATAATTGCATACTTGCATCAAATAGGATTAACATCTAAAATGCCGCTCTTCTCTCTTTTCTTTTAAAAATCGTTTTTTTATAATTTATATCTATGTTTTTTTTTTTGTTTTTTTTTTTTAGGTAGCTAGCTATACTTTATATCAAATGGTGCTTATTACTACTTCGTTCAGAATCAAATACATGCATGCTGTGCAAAACTTATTTGATACTATTATAACTTAATAAAGCTCCTCAAATATTCAACTTTTTTTGACAACTTTCAGATATACATAAGTTTGAGCATTTTTGGTGATAGTAAATCCAAATTAGGTCCTCAGACGCACCTCATTTATAAATCGTTCTTTTTAGCCAGGCTGAAGCTAGCTAACAATAACAAGCGAACGATAAGGCGATATATCTAAAAACCGAATAACTGAAGAAGACAGCAACGGCCGTTCATAAAAAAAATAAGTTGATGACTCGTTGTAAAAATATACATTGTACACACGACATGTTGATACTTTATAACGATTCGTGCATTGTTTGTTCGAAATTTTAATCTGGGATTTATTTAGTATATTGCATGTATTTAACTTTGAGGTCAATGAAACATACTCGTGGGAGTTTGTCTGTATATGTATATGTCTTAATTTCTTTTATATCGTTAATGCTAAGTCCATATTATACATGATATAGTACCGGAAGTGTTGTTAGAAGATAAATTCTATACAAACGTGAAAGCAAAGTTAGATTCAAAGGAAACAATTGGACAAGATGATTATTATCACAACAGCATTCACTCCAACGTCCGATTATCACTAGAAATGTTGACAAGTAATACGAATTGGATGTTATATCAAGATGTTATTTGCCCCTACACATTTGTTTTTATTGAATAGCAATTCAGAAATATTTTGAGATTTTTTTTCTGATATACGCTTTTTATTTAGTGGAAGGATCATATTTAGATGTGCCAAGTTTTTCTTTTGATCGAAAATGTACACGTAAAGAGACAGCGGAGAATAAAAAAAAAGAAAACCAAATTTAGGTTCTTAATCTATATTTTAGCTGCTTATTTGAAATATGTAGTAATTCAACAATCTTTCACAGTTACTAAGTAGAAAAGAAAAATGTTTAACAATCATAATTTAAGTTTAGTTTCAGTTCTTTTTCATAACACTGTTGTGATTAGGATAATTGAAAAAACTAACATTTTGAAACAGATCTTATAACAAGATGCAGGTTTATACATGTAGTCGTCCATTTATATCTATTTCACTAAAACTTACTAATAGAATAGACCTTCTAGTGTTGCCGTAATCCATAATGTCAACTTCACTACAATATATGAGATGCAGGTAAACGCTTTTAAAAATGTGAGTTATTGACATTATACCATCAATATATCCGAACGTTAATTCAAAGAACTTAGCAAGGTGTTTTTTTAACAACTACTAGCATTCCTCATCATGCTAAACCTATATGGGTTTCATAAAAACTGGCCAACGCAGATAACATATTTTATGATGGACAACATATACTTTCATACAACCATTCTGATTCTAACAATATTATCTGAAACTCATATCACCAACATACCCTTTTTAGCTCGCCTGGCCCAAAGGACCAAGTGATCTTTTCACATCACTTCGGTCCGTCGTCCGTCGTCGTCTGTTAACTTTTACTAAAATATACTCCTCTGAAACTACTGGGCCAAATTTAACCAAACTTGGTCACTATCATCATTGGAGTATCTAGTTTAAAACATGTGTCCGATGACCCCGCCTGCCAGCCAAGATGGCCGACATAGCTAAAAATAAAACATGCGTGTAAAATGCAAGTTTTTGTCTTTTATTTTGAAAACCGTTAAAAATAGAAAATCTGACAGGGGCAGAAATGTTCAGAATGTTGAGCTCTACCATTTGTCGATATACGTCAAAACTGTCAGACGACTTCTTATAGGAGTTATTCATAATTGCCCTTAAATGACAAATTCTACCATTTTTTTACATTTTTGCCTATTATCTTGAAAACTATAATAGATATTTTGAAGCTTTAATTGCAAAAATGATCAGCATGACAAGCTCTACAAATAAGTTCCCATGGTCGAAATCGTCAGTCGACTTCTTATTAGAGTTATTGATCTTTGGTGACGATTTTTACCAATGTTTTGCGTTTTTGCCTTATATCTTTAAAATTATAATAGATAGATAAAAACTTAAATAGCAAAAAATGGTCGGCAAGACAAGATCTACAATTATGACAATATGGGAAAATCGTCCGACGATTCCTTATTGGAGTTATTGCCCTTTAATGACGATTTTACCATTTTTTTGCGTTTTGCCTTATATGATAAAAATTTAAATAAATAGACGCTTTAAATCACAAAAATGATCAGCAAGGCAAGATCTACGAACAAGTCAAATTTTGCCGATATAGTCAGTAACTGTAGACTGTCACTCATTATAGGAGTGATTGCCCTTAAATGAGGATTTTGTTACCCTCTTTTGTGTTTTGAGCAAAAAGTAAAGAATATAGAGAGAAACTAAACAGACTAAATGATCAGCAATAATTATACAAGATCAACAAAGCAGAGATTTTTGTCATGAATTCTATTCTCGTCTACAATGTTGGAGAGTGTCCTTTGTTGAATATGCACATAAACCAAGGTGAGCGACACAAGCTCTTTAGAGCCTTTAGTTTGTTTTTTTTTTACCAAATTCATGTTCGGTTTTGTCGGAATAGATTTTCAACAGACAGGACATAAATCTGAAGCTAATCTTCTTTTGCCGAATTGGTTCTTTATTCTATGAGGCAGGATTCATACAGGGATTTTCCGAGAAAGAAAATGAACTTTTCTTATCCTTCAATTACATACTTCGCTTTAAAGCCAATGTCTCTTAATAGATATGTTGAAAGTGTCTTTCCCATTTAATGAATAAAGATACAACAGTTCTGAGAAGATTTTTGTAAATTAGGACAACAGTAGTTAAATGATGTCTAAATCTCTCAAATTAGAACAAACATTGTTTTTCTATGTTGTAATGTTACACTTCTGTTTCAGGTTAGGGTGAAGGTTGGCGCCTGTTCAAACGTTTAAACCCACTGCATTTGTTTGCACCTGTCCTAAGTCAGGAGCCTGTTGTTCAGTGGTTGTTGGTGTGGTTCATAAGTGTTTCTCGTTTCTCGTTTTTTATATAGATTATACCGTTGGTTTTCCTGTTTGAATTGTTTTACACTAGTCATTTTGGGGCCCTTTATAGCTTGCTGTTCGGTGTGAGCCAAGGCTCCGTGTTGAAGGTCGCACTTTGACCTATAATTGTTAACTTTTTACACATTGTGACTTGGATGGAGTGTTGTCTCATTGGCACTCATACCACATCTGCTTATTTCTATAAATCAAGGTAAAAAAATATAAACTAGTGAATCGCATGAACTCCAAATTGAGCGAGACCGGGTACGTCGACAGGGTAAGCATCTCCTACTATGCACAAGTAAGTTAATGTTTCATACTGTTCAATTCAAACGTCATAATATTGTTAACTTTCCTACACCACAGGAAAACACCTAATCAACCACTTGTTAGTCTTCGAAATCACTTGAATGCATTATGTCATTTCTATATGATTTAATATCAGGAAAATTGGATATAAAGGATTCTAAGAAAGATATTACGAGTGTAATAGGTTATGTATTACATCACAATTATCAACATATTAGATAACACGAAACTCGTGTCAATTGTATTGTAGTTGAGATCGGTTACTGTAAATGTAAGGTTATCTATCTAGCAGCTGTCGATGCTTAATCCGTTAATTAAATCCGTCATAGGAATTCTTTTTCGGGTGCAAAAAAAATTCTAAAGATGAAAAAATAATGAAATATTGAATATCAAAAGCATACTGAAGTAGATGTTTATTATTGATAATAGAGAATAATAATGATTATACTACAGAATGAACTAGTATTACAATAATCATTTTGTTATCGACTATAATTTGACTAATGTCTATTTAAATTACTCTATAAATTATAAGTGTTTAGATATACATCTGTGCTAAGCTTTTTATAGCTGCATATGCTGTATGGATTTTGCTCATTGTTGAAGGCCGTGCGGTGACCTATAGTTGTTAACTTCTGTGTCATTTGGTCTCTGGTGAAGAGTTGTCTCATTGGCAATCATACCAAATCTTCTTATTTTTATAAGAGCCGAGATTGTGTTCCTTTGACATAACCGACTCAGTCTGTTTTTAATTATCTAATCGTCTTCGATCCCATGATTTAAATTTGCCATTATAATTGATAAATATTTTAGGATGATCCCCTATGTCTAATAATACTTAATACTGCAATATCAAAATACGCTTCCTTGATGTTTTAGTTTACTTCATGGACACAACAATAACATGCATCATTGCAATAAGAAGTGAAATCAATCAAAAACACAAACAAGTGACCACCATGGGACACGTTTCATGACATCATGAAACAGAATATGTTTATCAATTGCCATTGTGAATTATGTTTGCTTCCCACTACGCATACGACATTTTTATATTCTTTATTTCATTCAAATTTTCAATTTGTACGAGTAATAAACATATACATTGTGAATTGTTTTTATTTACTTTTTTCGTTTTTTGTGTGGTCATCTCAATCAGTTCGGGAACACTACCTTATAGATATGCATAAATTAGCTTATTTAAGGCCTCGCAAATCTGATTGTTTATTTACGTTTATTTTTTTTTTACCTGGGTTTTTGACCAATCAACTAAAATGAGTAAAAATGCATGATGGACTATTACGTCTTTACGATTAACCGAGAACACGTGTTATTTACTGAAATACAACACATTTTTCATGCATTGCGGGATAAACAATTTCGCTTAGTTTTTCAGATTTTGTATCCACATTTATAGTCCGTGGTATAAAGTATTCGTTCCATGCTCAGAATAATGAATAATTGTTTCTATGCGAAGAAACGAGTGTTTGAATTACCCGAAATATAGCCATTAATCGAAGATTTCAGAAATTCGTCCACAAGACAGCAACGAAACAACAGTGAAAAACACAATTACCCATAAGATGAACATTCGTTCAGATAGTTAAAAAATAAGGGATCCTGAAATTTTGAATGGGTTCGTAAAGAAGCGGAAGACTTAGAGTGTGTCAAATATGTGTTGGGGTCACTTAAATGTTCCAGCTTTTCACATAATTGATGTAATGATATTGCACCTACTTTTATGATTAAAATACAATGCATAACAATGGACAAAACCTGCTCAACTACTTATACAAGGCAAAAAGAAAGTCGAATTGTGTAGCCAGTAAACAATATCTTTTTCAATCTGAGCAAGCAAATTGAAGATTATGTTGCATATTTTACATTTGATACATTGGCTGAACAAAATATATTTATCATGAGAGTCCAAGACACTATATAAGATGATCCCACTTATTCCACGTGTTTTTATGTGGTAGTAAACTGTAGTAGCCCACAATGCATTGTTGTTCATTGTAACGATTGGTCAGTTTTTCAAGGCAATGTTTACTTTCTATTTGGGAAATTACTATGCAAATATATTCTGACGTCAGGAAAATGTAGTGGTCCTGACCTGTCAATGAACCCATTATGACTTTATATTACCGCTATCTCATGTTAATTGGGTTCCTTCTATTATCCCGTACCGATGCGACGACAAAATTGATGATGTAGGTATTTGTCTAGTCCCAGGTGCAGAGATATTATCAAATTAGAATAATTTCTGGTCGACGAAATGGGAGTCACAGCTATCAAAAAATATACACCACCTGCAGTTCACATCATTTCTATAGATGGTTTGTTAGCCTCTGTCATAAACTTTTGGGAATTCACTATATTCGAATTAAACTGTTTTCTATACCATTATTCAAGCTCAATATACTCTGTCAAGATACCCAAACCACTTCCGCTATTGATACTAATCCTGCTAAGTACAGATTAGTTGCAATAATTATAGACATTGGTAACCATAAGCTATTCAAACCAGTGACAATTACTTCAAAAGAATGATTATATGTTATGAATCATGTCAGTACAAAAGCACTGACTTTTGTGCTTTGACCTATTTTTCCAAATCCGTTGATAATTACTAGTGAGTATCGACTGTTACACTTTTGAACCAATTAATTCTATTAGCATGAGAGGTTGAAAAGCGGCGACTGATTATAATCAAATTTTTTAACTGCTGAAAATAATTCATAATTTACTGTTTTGAATTGAATAAATAAAGTTTGTATGTTAAGCAAACAGTAAGATGATGTTGGTTCCTGTACATTAAAGTAAACAAGTTATCTGATAAAATTTAGTTACATTGACCATAACAGAAAAAATGTGATGATATCAATCAAGCATTCCAATTGTCGTCAATTATGTTATATTAACTACATGTAGAACCCATTTCCAAAGTTTTATTGTTCAACTGCAATTATAAAAATAATCAAAACTTTAAAATTAATAATCGGAACTAACTGTACAAATGTGTTACACTTCTCTAGGAATATAAACATTATTTTAATTGTTGAAATATATTTTCCAATGCTTCTTTTCCGAAAAATTATTAATCTTAAATTTCCCCAATGAATAATAAAATCAAGTAAAATTATTAATCCTTTGTAACATATTTGATGTGCGTGAAAAGTAAAATCTAATTTAAAATAATCTTTGATTGAAAACATAAGTTTTCATGCTTATCGTTTGAAATTAAAAAAGCAATTTCAAAAAAGCAATAAAAACTACACAAAACAAAACAGAACAAAATATTAAGCTGAACTAAATAAGAAAGAAAACACATGCAGATAAACAAATCTTAAATTAACCAAAAAGTTCGAAACTGTCAAATGTATTTTCAGTACTTGTTTGCATGCACCAGGCAATTTTTTTAAATCATTAAATAGGTAACAGATGATTTGTATAATAAAATTTTACAATGTTCTGCCATGCTTGTTTGTCGATGGTAAAATGTGCGAAAGACGACATTTTGAACAAAGGCTGGCGCAACAAATGTCAAACAAAACACTGGAGAAGACGATTGTCAATCTGAATAAGATACAGCTCCTTTGTCCAATCTTTACTTACAAGGATCTGAAAAGGCTCCTTTCTACTTTCTGTTTTGACGACCTTTCGGGATTCTCTGGTTTTGTTGAATCAATACACACCTTAAACAATTTGAAGGCTGAAATTTCATCGGCTGATGTAATAATTACCAGAAAAGAAAGTTAAAAGGAATATTGTGAGATCCTTGTAAGCAAAGCTTGAACATGATCACAGAATGAAAGAAACACCTCCTTCAAATAAGAGAAACATATAAGTAGTATTCTGTTTAATCAAACATGAATTTAAAAAGAAATAAATAAGATATGCACAAACACGGTCATGTGTAATTACAAGATTTTAAATTAATGAAATAGTTGTAACCTAGCACAAGGGCTTGTTTGAATTTACACAGTTTCCTAGAAAGCAATGGAAAGATACAGAACATAGCTGTTAAAACTTTTTTCATAGACGATTTGAAATTCTTTCAAGAGAAGAGATCAAGGAGCTTTATTGAATTTCCTAAATCCAATTAAACAGACAACCAATGCTCAAAAATGATAATAAAAGAATAACGAAAAACAACAAAATATTACACAGAAAACCAAAGATTGTGCAATATGAACACCACCGTAAACCAGGGTATTTGTCATAAAGAGCGATAACTGTTAGTACATGCACAATACAGTATACGTATAAGAACATTGTTAGATTAAACATATTCCAAATGTGAATTTCCTGAAAGAACTGTCAATAATTCAAGCACCTAAACAAATTTAATATTCTTGACTTAGTTAACTCTGAACGACTTTCCATGCAAAAAAAAACATAAAAGCCAACTATGGTTTACCAATGTGTTAATCGCCATTCCAGATAAATGTTGAACCTACAAATAAAGCCAGCACACACAACCTTAGAGACACGTCGTATGAACTCAATATGGAGAGAGATTGAGTATTTCCACAGGTTCAGCGTCACCTGCTATGCATGCATCCCTTGCCGTTCGACATGTCACAATGGGGAATATGTCACAGTGGGGAATATTACACAACTGGTAAATTAACAGTTAAAACGACTTTCATGCATATAAAGATCTAAGATCTTGAAACCCACTGAGAAGTTCCATCAATCGTATTAATTTGGTTGTTCTCTAATTGATCATACTCCACATTCCCTTTTAGATTACACCTGTCTACTATGCTTAAGTATTAGACGTTCCATCAAATACACAACGGTGCAGCGAGTTCAGCCAGGATTTGTTCAGATTTTAGGTGGTCATTTAATTGTCTTCTGTGAAGTATTTGTTATTAAGCCTTCTTAGACTAGTGTAGTAAAAACACAAAAAGGCAACAACATTATATCTAAAAAAAAAAGAAAGAAAAGGTTTAATAAAGGTAGACTTTTTTTACTGACTTTAAATTTATTATATTCTTTATAAAAATAATTCTTGAAACTACACTTTACTAGATCTTGCTATTCCTTTGTCTTCAAGATTTAGTATAAAACCAAGACGCCACGGTTAATCATTCTGTACTCATTATATAAGAGTAAATTTCATATAAATCGGTCTTTATTAATCGTTACTGGTAGACATTTATTTTTGAAAGATATTTATATAACATAAGCAATTTCTCCCAAATTATTTAGTGCTCAAGCAAGTAATTTCAATTGCACTTACTAACAAACATAACAATAAGTTATAGTCTAAAATACATTTGTTTAATGAAAACTACAGCAAGCATGGGAATACTACTGACTATCTAAATGAAATAAGTATAGACATAAAATAACAGCAAGCAAATGAGTTTGTTGTTTTTCAAGCTTTACCTTCTTATTATGAAAAAAGTCGCAGTTTTCAAATTAGATGGAATACAACTGTGAATATTCAATATTCCTAAATTAAAACTAAATTTAAAGTCATCTGAAACTGCTACATTTGTATTTTCTTATGACAAACAATATAGAAAAGATGCTGTGTTATTGAATAACAAATGATAATATAATAAACAAATAAACCCCGACGATTTTGTATAAAATTAAATATACTACATTTGTAGTCAAATAGTCAAAATGATGAAGGTTTAGGAAAAATATATACTAATGGCAGTAAAAAGAGATATACAACTCGTAAAATTTGAAGACATCTCCAAAGCAAATCAAGCCAACTGGAGATCAAAACACATTAAAAAGACTGGAATATCATAAAATACATGGTACGACTTTGTCCATTCTAAACGACAATTGCAGCCAACTTATGATAATGACACAGTTATTATTAAAAAAAAAATTGACGAGCAGCAAAATGACCTGCTTCGACTACTAAGAAGAAAAGAATCTTGTATATTTTTTTATATTTGCTTTGAAAAGCCCGGAATTAATAAGCAAAGATGATCTTTTTATGAATAAAATATCTTCGAAATTAAACAAAGTTGATGGACAGATGCATGTATTGTCACATGTCAAGGTTACTATTTAGGACCATTAATTTACCTCATATTTCTTCAACGGACATTATTAAGAGATGTTGTTGTTGATGTTTCTGTATCGTCTTTTGAATAAACGCGTTCTTTTAAAGGGACCCGAGTGTAAATGATAATGATTGCTCTCTTAACAGAAGTTCGAGTTGTAGTTTGTACTCAATAACTTTTATTTGAAGGTTACAATTTTCATATATCTTATTTGGCATAATGTTTTGTAATGTTTAGTTTTTAATGATTTTCCACTTCGTACTAGATGTGACCTTCCAAGTGTTCCGAAGCGCTACTGATGAGTCTTTAAAAGACGAAACGGGCATCTGACGTACTAAACTATAACATGTATACGCTTGGTATCTTTAGTGAGTTTTACAAGGGTTTTTGATTGTAAACAGTTACAGTGATCTATTGATTCTCCCAAACTCAACCAATTGCACTGTGCAGGACTAAAAATGCATTCTGTGTCCTTCTACTTTCAATAGCGTACATCAAAACGTTTTGTTATACATCCCGCCATTGTGTTATTGTGCTATGGTCATTTTTTGTATTCCTGTCTTTCATTTTTGCTTATGTGTTTTGTCTATATGCCATTTTGATTTTCTTTGTTGACATATTTGTTTGTTTTTATAGTGATTAAGATTATAACACAATGCTGACTGCTGTACCCCTATTTTTGACATTTTTACCTATTATGTCTGTTTGTTTTGTTCACACATTGTTGTCAATATAACGGAATTTTATGCGACTGTCCTACAAGTAAGATGTTTAGCTAGCTATAAAACCAGGTTTAATCCACAATTTTCTACATTAGGAAATGCCTGTAAAAGTCAGGAATATTACAGTTGTTTTCCATTCATTTGATGTGTTTGAGCTTTTGCTTTTGCCATTTGACAAATGACTTTCCGTTTTGAATTCTCCTTGGAGTTCTGTATTTTCGTTAATTTACGTTTTAATCCATTTTATTTACATTTCAGTTGTATATGTCCTTAATAATAATCTGTCTCAAAATAAATAGATCCTATACGCATGTTTAATAAAATAGAACAAATTTGAAATTTCAATGTGTCTCTTCTTTCAATCGTAAGTTCATACCAACCACCAACCCCCCGTCAATTAAACATAAATCCAACGACACAGTGCTGACAATATGATAGAATTCTATGCGAGCGACTGTCATACAAGTGAGAGGTTGAGCTAGCTTTTAAACTTGGTTTTATAGTTTTATATGATGTGTATGAGCTTTTGATTTTGCCATTTGATAAGGGACTTTTCGTTTTGAATTTTCCTTGGAGTTTCGTATTGTTGTTTTTTTTACTTTTTTTTATTAATGTCATAAACATAGATATCCAAGAAGTGACATTGTCATTTTCTTTTGTATGTACCACCACCAGTAGGGATTACGTCAAACCTCTCTTTAAAACTATCAGAACAATGCTTCATAGAACAGTTCTTCATTAAAACAGTTCTCTCTTAGAACATTTCTACCCTATAACTGTTCTAGGTTAAAACTGATCAAAACTGTTCTAGGTTAGAACTGTATAAAGCTTTTGAAGGATAGATCCTCTTTTGTTAGAAACTGGTATAAAGAACTATTCTATAGGCTGTTCTACAACAGTTATCGTGACGGTTCCTGGAAGACCTTCGTATAGGTTAGAACTAATCCAAAGGTACCCATTCCTTACTCTTTTATTCATATTGGTTATAAGGATGAAGCTTTACGACGTTGAAAACAGTAACTGTTATACAACGTCTCCATAAAAAACACACAAATGATAGTCGACTTACACAGACAAAATTAGGGCAAAAAGACAAAAAGACAACAACATTATATCAAAACAAAATAATATCAAAACAAAATAAAGAAAGAAAAGGTTAAGTGATAGTAGACTTGTTCACTTACATTAGAACTTATTATATTCTTACAAAATATATTTCTTGAATCTACATTTTACTAGATCTTACTATTCTTTTGTCTTCAAGATTCAGTATAAAACCAAGACGCCACGATTAATCATTCTGTTCTCATTATATAAACGTTAATCTTATATAAATCAGCCTTTATTATTCGTTAATTGTAGATATTCATTCTTGAATGATATCTAAATAACATAAGCAATTTATCTTAAATTATTAAATGCTCAAGCAAGTAATTTCAATTGCACTTACTAACAAACATAACAATAAGTTATAGTCTAAAATACATTTGTTTAATGAAAACTACAACAAGCATGGGAATACTACTGACTATCTAACTGAAATAAGTATAGACATACAATAACAGCAAGCAAACGAGTTTGTTGTTTTTCAAGCTTTACCTTCTTATTATGCAAAAATTCGCAGTTTTCAAATTAGATTGAATGCAACTGTGAATATTTAATATTCCTAAATTAAAACTAAATTGAAAGTCATCTGAAACTGCTATATTTGTATTCTCTTATGACAAACAATATAGAAACAGATGCTGTTTTATTGAATAACAAATGACAATGTATTTAACAAATAAACCTCGACCATTTTGTACAAAATTACAAAATAATCATACTGCATTTGTAGTCAAATAGTCAAAATGATGAGGGTTGACGAAAAATATATACTTTGTCTTTACAGTATCTATGTGCCATTTGAGTTTCTTTGTTGAAATACTTATTTGTTTTTTTTTTAATGATTTAGATTATAGCACAGTGTTGACTGCTATACCCCAATTTTTGGCATTTGTAACTATTATGTCTATTTGTTTTACATACATTGTTGTCAATATAATGGAATTAAATGCAACTGTCATACAAGTGAAAAGTTGGGCTAGATATAAAACCAGGTTTACATTGTGACTTGGATGGATAGTTGTCTCATTGGCAGTCATACCACTTCTTTTTATTTCTAATTAATCCACCATTTTCTACACAAGGAAATGACTGTACCAAGTCAGGAATATGAAAATTGTTTTGCATTTGTTTGATGTGTTTGAGCTTTTGATTTTGCCATAAGGGATTTTCCGTTTTGAATTTTCCTTGGAATTCGGTCTTTTTGTTATTTTACTTTCTAATAGCAGTAAAGAGACATATACAACTGTAAAAATTTGAAGATATCTTCAAAGTAAATCAAGCAAACTGGAGATGAAAACACTTAAAAAACCGGAGTATCCTAAAATACATTGTATGACTTTGTTTACTCTAAGAGACAAAAGCACACAACTTATAATCATGACACAGTTAGTTTAAAAAGTAATTGACGAGCAGCAAAATGACCTGCTCCGACTACTTAGAAGAAAAGGATTTTATTTATTTGTATGCCTTATGCCTTTCGGTCTGTCCGTCCGTCCGTCCATTCGTCCGTCTATCCCGCTTCAGGTTAAAGTTTTTGGTCAATGTAGTTTTTGAAGAAGTTGAAGTCCAATCAACTTGAAACTTAGTACACATGTTCCCTATGATAGGATCTTTCTTTTTTTAATGCACTATTAGAGTTTGATCCCAATTTCACGGTTCACTGAACATAGAAAATGATAGTGCAAGTTGGGCATCAGTATACTATGGACACATTCTTGTTGATATTTGCTTTGAAAAGCCTGATTTAATAAACAAAGATGATCTATTTATAGATAAAATACCTTCGATATTTTATAAAGTTGATGGACAAATGCATGTATTGTCACATGTCAAAGTTACTATTTAGGACCGTTAATTGACATCATATTTCCTCAACGGACATTATGAAGAGATCCGGTTGCTGATGTGTCTACTATCGTTTGAGTGAACGGAGTTGTATTATACGAGTTCTTTTAAATGGACCCTAGTGGAAATGAGAATGCATAGAGTGTGGAAGTGATGATTGTTGTCTTAAAAGTAGTTCGAGTTGTAGTTTGAACTCAATAACTAAATTTCAAGGTTACAATTTTCAACTGTCTTATTGGGCATATGGATTTGTTTTTAATGAATTTCGACTTCGTACTAAATTTGACCCTCCAACTGTTCCAAGCCGGTACTGGTAGGTCTTTAAAAGACGCAACACACATATAACGTACTAAACTATAACTTGTATAAGCCTGGTATCTTTAGTGAATTTTACAAGGGTTATCGATTATAAACAGATAAGGTAATCAATTGATTCACAAAACATTTTTTACATTTTACTGCGCAGGAAAAAAACCGCATTGTGTGTCCTTCTACTTTCATAAAAAATAGATATCTAAGAAATGACGTTGTCATTTTCTTTTGTATGTACCACCTACAGTAGGGATTACGTCTAACATCTCTTTAAAACTACACTATTAGAACAATATTTCATAGAACTGTTCTTCCTTAGAACAGTTCTCTCTTGGAACAGTTCTACCCTATAACTGTTCTAGGTTAAAACAGTTCAAAACAGTTCTAGGTTAGAACTGTAAAAAACTTTTAAAGGACAGATCTGCTTCTGTTAGACACTGTTATAAAGATGTCAAGAGAACTATTCTTTAGACTGTTCTACAACAGTTCTCGTGAATGTTCCTGGAAGACCTTCGGAGAGGTTAGAACTGACCCAAACGTACCCATAACGCTCAAGATACTTCTTTAACATATTCAAATTGGTTTTAGGGTGCAGGTTTATGATGTTAAAAACGTTATACAACATCTCCATGTCACACTGTATAAGAATTGCTAATCAAACCAAATACCCCCAAAAAATATAAATATCTCTCTCTATCCTTATCTATTTGAGAACAACATGTTTACACGACTAATGCAATAGGTAATTATGCGCTATGATTATGGTGATGATAGATATTTTGAAATTTAATTCAAGAGATGATATTCTTTTACAACGAACTTATCATAACAAAATAAGCAGCAGGACATTGAATGTATTTTCATTTATTTTCCTGAATCTGTATCAACTCCACTAAAGAACTATTATAAAAGTGAGGAGATGTGGTATGATTGCCAATGAGACAACTATCCACCAAAGTTCAAATGAAGTGGATGTAAGCAATTATTGTTCACTTAAATGATGTTGACTTTTTTTTTCTTTTTTGCTTGCCAATCTCCTTCTTATTCAGTATTAAAATCAAGTTGTGTTTCCCAGATTGTCTTTCGGAACATTTTCCATAAACCGTTTCTTTGTTACGCTTCTGGTGTGTCTTGACATTTATTGTTTTTCAATGTTTATATCGCTGAAGTTTCAAATCTTTCTGAAACACAATTGTTGGTCTTTTTTAAATTTAAATTTTTTTTAACAATTACGACTGCATGAATCGATAATTAACAATGTTTAAGAGATTATAATATTTTCCGAAACCCACAGAAAAATAGTTGTAAATTTTCTAACGAATAACATATTTACACAATCTATTACCAGTTAGTAATTTTAATACATTAGCAACGATACCTACTTTTACCAAAACCTACAATAACGTTAACGGTACATTAAATACATTTAAACAAATCAGAATGATGCAATTCGCTCTTGTCAAGCCAAATTCAATTTAGTTGAACATTGTCGATATTCATTATGTTTGAAATAGAAGGAAGCAAACATTTACATTTAAGAAAAATAAATGTCACTCTTTCAGGTATACTAAAATGCGAAATATATTTAATGCATTTCACTTGTATTATGCTGACAAAATTAATAAACACAATTCGAAGCAAACCTGCAAATTCAATTCAAGCTGCAGGTTATAACCAATGCACAACATCAAAGCATGTGACACTTAAATTAGGGGCAACAGCAGTTTATTGATGTTCAATTCTCTTAAATCCATTTAGAAGATATAAATTAAGATAACATAAACGAAGATTGTGTCCATTGGACACAGATGATGCCCCCGTTTGCATATAACGTTGTAAAGGGAAATAACTAGAGAAGAGTAAAAGTGACTACACCCAAAATCAAACTTGATCTGTGTTTTGTGGTAATAAGCATTGCGAATAAGTTTCATAAGATTTGGTTTATGCAAACTAAAGTTAGAGAACGGATACGAAAAATTCAGCATTTTTTTCAGTTTATGAAAGGGCATTACTCCAGAACGGTAAAAGTGACACCAACCAAATTCCAACTTAATATGTGTTTTGTGGTAATAAGCATTGTGTATAAATTTCATAACATCTGGTTGAGGAAAACTAAAGTTGGAGAACGGAAACCAATTACAGGAGGTACCTAAACCTTTATGTCCCCTCCGCTACGGCGGGGTCATAAACACGAAATTTAAACTCTGAAAAGAAGCAACAATGGGTTTGTGAACAGGGTAGCCGTCTTCTGCTATGAATGCATCCTTCATCATTCGAATCCACATTAAGGTAAAAATGTCGCAGTCAGGTAAATGACACTTTCGGTATATTTGCAGATTAGATATATAGATTTCACCGCTGCATCAAGTGTGTTACGATATATTCCTCCACTGGAGACAGATAAATTTTAATATGTAAAGCGCAAGGCTTGCTTAGCTTTTTAAATAATTAAAATTTAACTGTGGAGAGTGAAGAAATATCGTAATACACGAGTAATAGTGGTGAAATTGTTTCCTCCCTTTTTAAAAGATTTGCAGAAAGTTGTGTTTTTTCTATATGTGACGTCATCAGGCAAAGTCGCCTTTTTGCAGGACGTCACAATAGGTAATTCAGAAGAAACCAAGAAAATTTGACGTCATAATCAAATTTCGACCAATCATTTGCCGATTACAGATATTTCACTAGTGAGGAGAACAATTTTTTTACAATCGGTTTGGAAATGTGAAAATAATGAAAAATAAAGAGAAAGGTGTTTCAGTTTTTTTTTAAGATTCAAATGATACATTCTGGCTACATTTCAAATGCATTAAATAATTTTAGTGTGCTAAAGGATATTTTGCTTAATCACCGGTTAAAGGTGATTTTAGACGATTTTGACTGTTCTGTGAATGTGTTACAGGAATATTCTAGTATACAAAAATAAGATGTGGTATAATTGCTACTATGACAACTATCTACCAGAATTCAAAATACGTGGATATAGTTCAACGTACGATCTTCAATAATGAGAAAAAAACACATGCATTGTACCGTCAACTATAAAAGGACCCGAAAAAAAAATGTGAAACAAGGCACACGACAAAACTAATGGCCTTATTTATAACAATAAAATTTACGAAAAACAAATATGACAAACATGAACCAACGACAATCACTGATTTACAGACTCCTGACTTGGAATCGGCATATATATATATATATATATATATATAAAGAATGTGAATGGGCTTAACGTGTAAATGTTTTTATTACAAGGAAAGTGTTTGGAAAGTACATTTATCTGATGTGTAGTAAAAAAGCATGAAATTGACGCGTCTGGGATATTGAAGTTTAAAGCGTCAAGTTGAGAAACAAATTAATCTTTTTTAAATCTTACTCAGGGAACATAATTGATCATTGGGGTTATATGGCAGCGTAAATAAACACAAAGCTCTGCGAACAGAAAGAACAAAAATAATAACAAAAAATGACAGATAAAAAGATGAATGTTCAGATGAAAGAGTGAACCATCATAAGGTTGCTGATTAATTGTATGAAGTAATAAATAACATGGTAGCCTTTGTCATGCTCGAAGTACTACGCGATTTGCAGAATGATTCGAAACTAATTTCCCATCGGTTTCAAGTAGGAAATTATCTATACTGTTAATATCTGCATCTCTCATTTGTGTAAGTACTTTCAAGTATGTTCTTCAAAGTACATATACCGTGGTAGGAAATTCTTATGAATGAATTGTGAACTATTTATTTTAAATAAGATACCAAGATTTCAAATTAGTTGTTCTGCTTAATGTCGCACGGCAATCGTTTTAGACTGTCACATAGGCCGTGATTGGTGACCGTCTTCTTTTATTGGACTAGTTTTATCAACTTAAGAGGTAATATGACACGCTGCTTGTATTTGATTGGTTTTTAACGTACCGCCTAAGATTTGCAGTTAAAATACTTCGTTTTATCTAATCATATGATGCAGATTAGTACTTGCATTGTTTAGCTTTAAAATTCGAGTACCAGTTTGATCTAGTCTTACAAAACAGCTCTTCGTGAACTTCATTACATTATTTTATTGGTATATTATCAGTGATAAAACATTCACAATGTTAAATGATAATTTAAACTTTGAATTATTCTGTACGTGTTTCTTATACACAGTGATGTATAATACTTAGTTACATCTACTCTGTTTAATAGAGGGCATATATATTGTACTCGTGTATAAAGCAATAGCTAGTAAAATGAACCTTATATTTTATAGAGACAAATGAATGTTAGTGTTTTATATCTGTCCTTTTTGTTGAACAGTGGAACCTGGTTTTATCATCCCTCTAAAGTTTTATTGTGAGTAAAACTGTGTTTTGGATCCTCAATGCTCATCAACTTCGTACTTTATTTGGCCTTTTTAACTGTTTTGATTTGAGCGTCACTAGTGAGTCTTTTTGAAGAGTATGGCATACACAATTTAAACCTAGTAACTGTGGTGAGTTTATTCCCAATGCTTACAGAGAACGTGGACTTTTACTTATAATGTATCTTGTACTAAAGTATTTACACCAAGATGTCGTAAAATGTAATTAGATACCCTGCATTTATATTTTTTTAGCCATGGCGTTGTCAGTTTATTTTCGACTTATGAGTTTGAATGTTCTTTTGGTATCTTTCGCCTCTCTTTTATCATGCTTTTCAATAACATATGGTAAAATAGCTGAAAGACTCCCCTCCTAAATTATTGAAAACTCTAACGCTAACGCCCTCAAGGTGTATCTAATACACGTGTTACTTTATATAAACGTAAAGCAAACGATGCAGTAAAGTTTACGTCACCATTCTAAAGTGCTTGCGTATTTATTCAACTTCATAAAAGTAAAACACCGTTAATGCAGCTCACCTCCTGATCAATTTTATAGAACTTTAACTTTTTAGAATTTAATAAATACACCAGAAATGAAAAATGTTGTGGCAAAAAATATCATATAAGTCCACCATTATCCCATACTGATATATAAAGCGATGATACACGATCATCTATACATCTACACAGAAAAATTGGTATGTTTAGGGGAAATATTTCTTATTTTATCTATGCAATAATGCATTTCCTATATATTCAGAAAGCAATTGTAACTTTTAAGATAACTTTTATATCGAAAAAAACAAAATGGTATAACGTTGAAGACACCGATTGCTGATTTAACCTCAATTCATACTTTTCAAAAATGTGTCCATGATACAAATTGGAGCGAGATCTGATACTTGCAACTCTATTTTAATTATACAATGCCGGAAAATATAAGATTTATTTGTATGAGCTTTAGAAACGAGACGAAAAGCGAGGTTCGCCGAGCTTTTCTCCTATTTCGTAGCGAGTTCAAATAAATTTCACATTTCCGTCAATGTACATGTACACATATTGTTTTTATCCTGTAATTTACATCCGACACTTTAAGGTTAAGTTGTTTAAATCCAAATAGTTTTTTTTTCTGATTTCTCAAAGATATCGACGTAGTTTAAACGCGGACTGCGAAGAGGACCCCAAAAGGAACTGTCACCCAAAATGAAATATTCACATTACCGTTTTCTCAATATAGAATCAGAGTAACAGGAGACTTTATCTGTACAAGTACAAATAAACAAATATTTATTTGTGTACCTGTTATTTGTACAACAGTTGGCTGATTGCAGGATAAAAGATCCAACCGATACTCCACATTACCTTTTGTGTTTCATTTGACGAAAGTCGCCATGCCATTATAGACTGGTTTTACAATTATGTACACGATTATGTCAGATTGAGACTACTACTGGAAATATATTTGTAACTGTTATAGTGCAAGTTTTTTTTTATCCTTTCTAGTTCCAATATAACTAATATTCTGTCAACAGTATCATGCCTTTAATTTAACACACCCAATTATACTGCATGTTATTGTATGGGTAAAGCTTGTGGTTGTTGTTTATGCCAATGATACAACATAAAAAAAACAAAACCAATCATAAGACACGATGAGATCAGCATACTTTCTTCAACCTTAGCAGAAATTCCATAAAATATATGAAACTAGATTTACAAAAAAACTTTGATTTTTACAGAGGATGACCTTGAGGTCATTCCGCTGTATTGCTATCGCCTAAATTTCCATTATGCAAATTAGTTTTGGGATTTCAACCGATCTATAAAAATTATAGATCCGCGGTCATTACAAGGGGAAAAAGTGCATTTTTATACCTGCGATTCCGTTCTCCGTTCGTACGATGTTTCATCAAAAAATGGAATCATTTCAGTTGTTGATTTAGTACTGAAAATTTGACTGAATTATCTCCTTATTAAATACGGTTTTATATGTTTAATAGGTGTTTAAGAAAAAGGTCAGGTGCTCATGTTCATTCATAAAACTATCGTTCATTCATGAATTTATCGTAAAATCAAAATCACTACACAGGTCACACAGGTTGTATACGTAGTTGTCAAAAGATTACCTGTATAGTATCTAAAAATAGACAAACTTAACTGACTCCCCTTATAACATTTTGTGAGGGAATTCGATGTTTGCTATACCACTGTTCATTTCAACGCACTTTATGACGATACCACTTTATCAATAAGAATGAAATTTTTTGCAGTGTTTTAAGAAATAATTTTACTTTAGAATCGCGTATCATTTGTGAACTATTAAATGTTTTACAAGGACGAATTTTCTGTATAAAGTCAATAATTGTGTGAACTTTTGAAGCCCAAACTTTTTATAGCCTTAAATACGCTAATGAAAGATCCGAAAACTATACCCATACAGAACGACATGTTTTTGAAATTGTAGCAAAACTTTTGGTTGACAAATTTTAATTCGTTATTGCATAAATATTAACTTGAAATATCTGTCATTTTCTCCCTACCCAGTTTACCTCTATTACTCATTGTGATGTGGACTTGACATTGTTATTGAATCTTATGCAATTTGATTGGATTAAGTTATTATTAGATTACCTTCAAACTGTTCATGCTTTTTCGTGCGAGTATATTGATTAAATCAGAGCGTGCATGAATGTGTACAGAAAATTAAATGACCTGCAAACTGGACACTGGACCAGTCCATATTACGTTTTATCAATGAATAGATTTTTTTTTATTTCCCAAATTACAGGGCCCATAAAGGGCATAAAATCAGATACAATTGATTTACATAATTGGTAACAACAACAATAATAGCGGCATATAAATAGATATTTAGTATATAAGCATTGGTCAGAATCAGATGAACGAAACTTAAGGTATGAAAGGTAACAATTGCCACTTTTTATCTTTTCACATAATTTTCCACATACACATTAGATAAATTATTTTTGATAGCCTATTGCGGAGAAAAAAGAGAAAGTTTACTGTATTAACGTTCTATTCCATTAAATACGCCATTTTTCGAAGATAAATGCAGAAAAACATTTATGAACGGCTACGCCAGGTAAAATTGTTGTTTATCCTAAAAAAAAATACAATTTTCAGTTTCATTAGAATATTATAATAATAATAAATCCCAAATTTATGTAGTCATTAGATAAAGTCCTTATATGTCCGATCTGCCTATTTTTGGACATCAAAAGACAATACGATCGTTTTAAGGTCAATTTCGTCTACCTCACACAATCTTGTTAGGCACTATAATGAAATGGACCTGAAATTTATTCCACATGTTTCCTGAAAATTGATAAATATCAAAGCAACATAGAGCTGTTTGTTCTAGTTCGTTTAATGACAATTTAATGTCATGTTTGTTTGTGATGACCCCCCTTTTCGGGATTGCATCAGAATTATAGTTATCTCGTATCGCATGAGGATGACACATGTCAACTGAGCAATTATGTTTGGGACTTAGTTTTAAGAAATGATGTCAAAGTAACATTATGAAAATATTTTTAGTAAGCTGAAATATATATTTATTTTTTACATGTTTAAGTCTTGTAAGATATTTATTTCTGTCCCGTTTTTCAACATTTGCGTCTGGAAAGTTGAAATGTTTTAACTGAATGGTTAATTTAAATTAATTATGAAAATGGTTAAAATTAAATCAATAAAGGAAATTATTGCCCAGTTACAAACACTACCAGGGGATAATCCATAATGATTTTTTTTTTAGTTATATGTTTCAGCACATGTATAATTAACCCCAACTTTAGCCTGGTAAACTTGTTGTCTCCTTGTAAAATATAAAACATATTTAAAATGATTTCCTGCTAAAGTCTTATATTGATATAAAGTTAAAACCGTCTTGCTTCTCACTAGTCAACACTCCTGTCCTGTCAGGTTTAATTCTTATATATATATATGGATGAAAAATAAAAGTCCACAAAACATTAACATGGCAGCAATTGCTTTTACAGCCTTTAAGACTTTGATTTTTTTTTTACAGAAGAGTGTCCACCATGCACTTGCATTACACTATAATAATAGTAGAATAGTATGATATACAAATAGATGAAAATTATATATACATGCAACCGTAATATTAATATAATATATAACAACAAACCAGTGTATTCTCTGGAACTATTATTATATTAGTATAATAGTCTAAGGTATACTGATTTGTATCACTACAATATAATAGTTATTACGGTGAGGTTGAATTTCCTGTCATTTATTCATCATCCAAGCACGAACTTGTATAAGAAAAAAAAATCTCTGTAAATTAACCTCAGTTTCAGGTATAGAGATGTGATCTGTTTCTGTGACATGTGCTTTTGACCATCCACAAGAACCTGCGGTCATCCGATGTTCAGTACTTCAGTACTTTGATTTATATGCGCCTTTTACAGCCAAACATAGACATTCGCAGCATAGATCTTACTGTTAGGTGAAAGAAGTCCAAAGAGAAATATTCATAAACTTTTTTCATCGTAAGGGTTAAAAGTGTTTACACCAACGTTACATGTATTTCAATCTCTGTTATGCTTTGCCCCCAACTGTCAGTGTGTTATGGCAAAATAAATAATACTGGATGTTAATTTGCTTTATTGTAGACGTGATTTAAGTAATATTCTTACCTTAATTGATCGTTTCTACCATTGTTATTTCAAATACCCTAAACATACATAAAGTTCCATCCATTCCTGTGATTAAAATTGTATCTATAGATATGACTGTTTGAATAAAAACGTATTCTAAATGTTCATTTGAGTAATAAGTTCACGTTAAGTTACTTTCTGTTCAATGCAAACAGATTTAATAAAAAGAAATGGTTCATTCCTAAAATCATCGGTTCCATCATCATCACGCTTTTAATGGGGAGGACTGAGAAATTCTGTCAAACTTAATCACACAGATAATATTTTACTTAGAACATCTTGCCCTTGGGAACAACAATATCAGTGCAGACTAAAACTATTAACTTCAACATCTATAATCATATAACATTTTATCGAGGCCATTAAAAGGAGCTTTTGAGAATATGACAATAAAAGAATAACAAACACATCAAAGGTCTTTCGTACAAAAAAACAATAATGACCTTAGGAATGTTAAAACTCCGAAGAGACTGAATCAAAGGAAGTATTTGAACTGTTAATTCATTCATAAATAGTGCACATTACAAAATTGCTGAGTAGTATTAGAAACACAAATTTTTAATCGTTTAGAATAATGTAACAAAATATAATAAGATGCAATTTGAATTTTAGGTTGAATGTCTGTTTATGACACAATTTTTGATGTATTTTGAAAACAAATATATTCATATTGCATTCTCTTTGATACATGTACTATGTATTTCTTTCAAAGATACATGTACATGCCATGCAATAGACCAACTACGGATTGGACCCCTTCAAAAAGTAATTCCAAAGTTTTTTAAAACACAGATCATCGTTTTATCATCACCACGGACATGGCTACTTATTCATATATTCCTTACAGCCAAGCGGAACATACCCTCAGCAAAGACGGAAGTTGTTTAGCTTACTTACTTCCTATACTCCAGTCAGCACTTTGGGACTATCCATTAAGACACAATAATAGAAACAAGATGTGTTATGGAGAAAAAAAAGAGAGAAGTTAATGCTCCTTTAAATAACACAGAAAGTCCTTACTTTGTAATAAATAATGCTTTATTGACAAGTATTCACTATTAACTGTTATGTTGCCATTAAAACACATTATAAATAATATAGGATTGACCGACTCTTAATAATAACAACCTCTGATGTAAAGTAATAAAACAGTTCATGCATATATGCATTAAGATCATAGAACTTTTCTAGAGTCTAACAAACAAACCAAAAGAGAGGAGTTGTAGTTAAATGGTTGTCGTTGGTTCATATCTTTCATATTTGTTTTTCGTAAATTGTTTTGTTATAAATTAGGCCGTTAGTTTTCTAAATTGATTTGCTTCATATTTTTCATGTCAAGGCCTTTCATAGCCGACTATACAGTATGAGTTTTTCTCGTCGTTGAAGGCCGTACGGTTGCCTATAATTGCTTACATCCACTTCATTTGAGCTTTGGTGGATAGTTGTCTCATTGGCAGTCATACCACATCTCCTTATTGCTGTAAAAACGGTTGGCGAATACAGGTTAAAAAAAAACCGGACGGATTACATTTCTGCTTATAAGATTATCACAAAAAAACTGGTGCCGAAAAGGGATGAATATTTTCTTTCATGCGTAGTTTATAGTAATGAGGTATACAAAGCATGATTGTACAATCTGTTGTCTGCTTATCAATACGTTTTGTAAACTTTTAATAAATCAAAAACCAAAAATATGTGGAGAGTTGTCTCATTGGCAATCATACCACATCTTCTTATTTTATATGACAAGAAAGATGATTCAACCCTTGCTTGTTAACCTTGGAGAAATTGAAATATGTAATTAAACAAAATGATGTAGTATCGTACTGGGTATCATTGTTCAAAGTGGTAAAAATAATCCCGAGCGAAGGAGGAAATGTTTGTATGATTTTCAGAAAAACAATATACTTTCTGATATACTCAAGCCCCATCTTGAATTTGCCATTGACAATACTTCTATTGTTTACCTTTGTAGCTTTTGAGAAAGGAGCTAGCCAAAAATATTTTGAAAATTCTATTTCCATGTGTAATTTTGGGGATAGCATACTCATTTTCACAATTTTCCAGCCCCACCCTCCTCAGAATGAAATGATCTTCCCCTTATGGGAGAAATAATTGGGTCCGCACCGTTCCATTTATGAAAGAACTTGTGCATGTTGACCATCAACATGGCGACAAAGGGAAATAACTCTTATTCAATAGTGTCAATCTATTGAGAATAATTGTATAAAGGATCTATCAGTGAAATAGTACTGACTCCATATTATCACTAACTACATTGTTCAATGCATCCAAGGTGACAGTCATGTAACAGTCCATCTATCAAATTTATAATCTAAATAGTACGATCACATATATAAAAAAAAGGTTGAACTTGGTTCATGTCTGTCAAAGGAGTAGGCCCGGTAAGTCCCATCTTGGCCCCAAAATATAGCATTTTTACAAATTTGTTAAAATGTAAACTTTTGGCTACTTATTGGAAAGTAGAATACTTTTGCTACATAAATATAGGCTGATTTTGACAATACAATGCACATGCATCAGGTACTAGCATCATTAATTCATGCAAGATTACTGAAATCTTCACAATTTTAACATTTTTGCTAACTTTTAGACGGTTTTTGTCTAAAAGGGAAGTGGCCGCACTTGTGTTCAGTCTTAATATTTAAATATATGTTGTACTTGATGATATAACATAACATATATAAAGATTGAGACTAAACACGAATGAGGCCACTTTCATTTAAGACAAATTAAAAACCATATAAAAAGTGACGTTTGATGGCATATTTGATATATTTTTCATATTTAAGCTTGAACTTGAGCGTCTTTGACCAAATGAGTTCAAATCTTTTACAAAAAACTAATTGAATCGAATGAAGTAGACACTTAAGTGCTTAAAAAATGTCAAAAATCTTTCAGCAGATGTACCTCAAATTTTAGGCCAAAATTTGCCCTTACCGGACCTTCTCCTTTTATAATTACTCCGTTAGTTTTGTCGTTTGAATTGTTTCATATTTAATAATATCAGGGAATTTTATAACTGATTTAACGGTATGGCAGAGACATATATGTGTATCCATGTTAGTTAAACTTCGGTGGATATTTGTCTCATTGACAATCATACCACATCTTCTTAGTTTATATTGATATCAGTTGATACTTTGTCGCGGGACAACATGTAATGAACAAAACTACATAATCGTCATTTCAAAATGAGAAATGGGGCCTCGGTGGCCGAGTGGTCTAAGTAGTTACTAGTACTACTGTAATCACTGGCCAGTCAACACTGAGGTTGTGAGTTCGAACCCCGCTCGTGCCGGTGCACTCGACTCCAATCTTAATTGACTAGGATTGTCACTTTTCCTATCGAAGGTCGGTGGTTTTCTCCGGGCACTCCAGCTTCCTCCACCAATAAAAACTGGCCGCCACGAAATAGCCCAAAAGCGGTGCTTAAAAGTGGCATTAAAACACAAAAAACAAAATCAAATCAAAATGAGAAATAACTTGTGGACAAAAACGTACGTATCAACAAATAGGCGAGGAAGTCCTGATAGGCATTGTGTACATGTAACAGACGCAGACGAGAATTATCCATACAAATTGATAAAATACAATAATATACATAACATAACAAATACATGTGAACGTGACATTAATAATTTTACAACACGTGTTGCACATGTATTACGAAGATTATTCATTAAATTGCGGCGTTCTTTTTTGTATGATCACCTTGACTGACCTTGAAAAAAAATATATTATAATTCATGCTCGTCTGTGATATTTGTATTCATTAGGGTTACAGCAAGGTAATAATTATAGACGCAAGTCATTTTAACATTATAAGTATGTAAAGTCTAAGTTGAGCAAACGTATTAATTCTTATTTTGTTACACTTGTATTGTTGTTATATAATCTTTCATATAGTTTAATTTATTCATTTAAATTTTGATGCATCATGTTCGATTGTTAAAAGATTTCAGAAAAGTTTCAAATTTTCTATGAATTTAACATGGGTAATTTTTTTTTTTTTTTCATAATAACAGGTAACAGCAATGTTTATTTTAAAATAACAGTTAACAGTACATTTTTTTTTCTTCAAAATAACAGTTAACAAAGTTTACAAATGCATAAAACACCTTAACAGAAAAGATCCCCGCCCCCTTCATGAGTGTCAGTTGCCTTTACTTGTATCACGATGGCTGTTATCAATATGTAGCAAAAACGTACGCTTTCGTTACTGATTTGTATAAAATGTATGTCCTTCATTTCTGTAAATTCTCCGTAAACTATTTGGGTCAGTTTTCTCTCTTCTTCATAGTTTTTGTTCATAATTCTCTCTTCTTCATATTTTTGTTCATTATTCTCTCTTCTTCATATTCCATCACCCCATTGTTCTTTATTCTTTATATTTTAACACCCCATTATTCTCTCTTTTGTTTTTTCACCTATTTTTATCCCCATTTATCTGTAGTATTGGCCCGTTATTCTCTATTCTGTAAACCCATCTAGACCCTCTTAGTACGCTCCTTTTCTTTGCAATTGCGTACTCTGCGATTGTATCAAGACGTCTCCGATTACAATTCAAGGACATCTCGTTTACTAAGATTGACAAAGAAAAATAGAATCCTCCCACTAAGAAAATAATTGATTGTGTTCAAGTGGTATATTTCATAACCGGTGAATTGATAAAAAGTTATCGAATATAAAAAAAATGAGTAAAAAACAAAATATGTAGAACTTGATGATACATTGGCAGAAATTGTGAAAACAGGAAAATTTAGCAAACAATTTAACATGAAGTAAATAAAAAATCACTACATGCGACCCTCATAGTTAGGTTTATTTTTTATGAAATTTTGAATTCCTATCTATCCAATCCACATTAGTAGTAATTAAGAGTGGTTTTAACCCCACACTCGCCAACCAAATAAAAAAGAAGAAGAGAGAAACAGACTTTTTGGTCATGCAGTTTCAGTTTAGAGATTTTACAAGTTATAGGTTCTAATAAAGATTTGAAAATGTTATCGCAATGAACGTCTGTGATGGACATATAAACAAGTTTAGGGGCCAGCTGAAAGACGCCTCCGGGTGCGGGAATTTCTCGCTGCATTGAAGACCTGTTGGTGGCCTTCTGATGTTGTCTGTTCTGTGGTCGGGTTGTTGTCTCTTTGACACATTCCCCATTTCCATTCTCAATTTTATAAGTTATTTGTTTATGTTTTTATAGTGCAACTCATTTTTTCTTTTGTAAGACGACGTGAGTGAATTTGTTACCACATTATGTCTTTCAAAACTAATAATTTGGTTTTTTTTTCTATTATAGTCAACTATGAAATTCTTCGTGCTTATTTCGCTCATACTGGTAGTTGGTTTTTGGCCTACTAAGGTTGACAATATGAGTATGCCCAAGTTTATGAATGCTGGGGGAGTTGCAGGAGGATTTTCACCTTCAGATGATATGTGTTCCTGTTGTTTCGACAGAGTACGTCGTTTTGGATGCTGTGTTCCAACATGTGCTGATTATTGAAGGGAACTTGTTGAAGGAAAACTATATTCTTATAATATACTAAAACTTTACAATAACATAATTAAAGAACTTTTTTAAATAAAATTGAATAGTGACTCTTGGGCGATAATCATAAGAATCCAACATTTATACTGTTGTTTGTCTTTCGGTCGTTTTTGGTTTTTGTTTTGCCATGGCATTGTCAGTTTGTCATTTACTTACGATTTTGAATATTATTTTGGTATCTTCTGCCTCTCATTTAGAAAAAAAAGCTGAATTATCGAAAAAAAATGCAGACTTTATAAGATCTTCAGGTCGTATATATAATCCTCATCATCGCCTACCTTCTACTATATGTAAAAATTTCATGTCAAGTGTTTTGGTTTCTACAACATCACCAATTGCACCTTTGCAATTTCAAAAATCATATCCCAATAGACAACACTGTAACCAGATGGACTTCTGGCTCTTCGAGGCATATTTTCCCTGTCAGATTTTCTCTATCTATAACGGTTACAAGGGAATAGACACTATTTGCATTACACCTATGTTCTATTTTTAACCTTTGCAGGCAGGCTCATCAGACATATATTGTTAACGTGATTTCTTAATGATGATTTTTTTCTAACTTTAGTTCTATTTGGCCCAGTAGTTTAAGAGAAGATTTATGAAAAAGTCAACGGACGACGACGAACGCCAAGTGATGAAAAAACTCACACTGGCCCATTTGGTCAGGTGAAATAAAACAGGTAAAAGTAAACTGCCTACTATTATTAATAAATACAGAAACAAATGATGAGCAAAAAAAACCCATCGGCTATGATAAGTATCCTATGTTTTAGTTTAATGTATTTAGAACAAAATTAGCTGAAAAAAAACAGTGGACTGGTGAAGTTTTACAGACGTATTTTGCATATTTTATGTTTACCGATTGACTGCGTAATTTATGTAAGTAGAAATCCGAATTAAACGTGCGTATTTATCATTGCCATTTCGTTAATTAGATTTTTGATCCTATCAAATTATTTCAGTTGTTGAGTTAATATTGAAAGTTCGAATGAACAATCCCTCATGTCAGTATTTAGTTAAATCACATCTGTTTTACCACAATATTTGGTAAACAATTAGAAACTTCGATCGGACATTCACACGTGTTGCTGTGAAGTTGAATAACTGCGTCACGAGTACTTTTTAAAGTGCCAGTTGTGTGACGCGAAATTGAGAACTAAGCACATTGAATTGGAAGACTGGTCGTGAACCGGGAATATGGTATTGTGTATCTATCATTTGTATAACTACAGCACGTGCAATGTCCACCTTCTATTCTTTTATCGTCCATTTTCGGCACTTGAAAACTTTGTGATAGGAAATTTATGAGTACTCGAGTTCACGGTACCAAACCTTGCATTTTTTGCATCCATTCATGATTCCTTGGACTATTTCCGATACAAAAAGTGCATACTTACATTAGGCTTTGAATAGTATGGATATAATATATCACATTCTAATGTTTAAGTCTTGATGATGGTTGTTACTTTGAACTGTAGTGTTGAGATAAACATAGTTATACTTTTGGGTCTTTAGTGTTCGAATGACCCTAATTTTTGCCCCGAATAATCTGCTGACGTCCTGTAGCAACCATTTTTTTTTTATTATGACGTCATTTTTGTAAATTGTGAAGAAAAAATGTCCGGGAACTTGTGTGTGATTTTAGTATAGGTTACCGCAGACAAATATACATACAAATGTGTGAATACATCTTTTCTGATACATGCTATAGCTTCAAGGTTGTTCATAGTTACTTATAAATCAATCTCATTTTAAAGTCGTGTTAATTTCAAATCACATTCAGCTGAATTTAATCAAAACAATACGAACTTATTTTTAATTTTTTACTATTTATCTATTTACCTAATGTTTCGTTCCACCCCCATTGAATTGTTTCACAATTGTTTAGTCTTGACGTTAATTAAAGCTTGTCATGCTGTGGGCATTGGTCCATTATTGCAGAATGTATGTTGGCGTTTTTGCTTAACTCCGTTGTCGCTCTGCCGTCCATCTCAAATCTTCTTTTATTGATTAATTTACATACTTCAATTTGTATTTTATATAATTGCCGTTAGAAAAAGAATAATAACAAAACAAGTCCAATCAACCTTCATAAAAAAATCCACAAAGATTTATAATAGAACTCTGGCGTTTATATTGATATTTTTCGTCTTACTCTTAGTCGTGTTAATTTCCCATCGGTAGAATTTAATCAGATATTTATCAATGCCATAACATAGTTAACGAAGATAACAACAAACACACAATAAAATGATTCCTGGATTACTAAGACAATCTATCAGCTGATCCAAGCGATATTGCTATAGGACTAATCCCTGATGTACAATCTTTAAGCAAAATGTAATTTCACTTTCCAAAGACAGTCTCTAAGTAGATTAAGTTGTGAATCAAGATGTTCATTGAATGACAAATGGTTTATAAATTAGATAAGATAGAAATATGATCTGGCTCTGTGATGGTTAGTTTTCAGACATAGATTACGGGTTCTATAATTTTGATTAATTATACGTCGGAGATATTTAAGGACCTAAACCATTTTAAGTATTTCTGTGCCCACGTGTATCAAAATGTAGACCGATTAGTGCAATTACCTTTCGAAGAGTGTATTTTTGTAGACTGCAATTCGACGCAATAGTGTGTTCATATTACAATATCAAAAACTTTTATTTTACATTTGAATAGATACAATTGCTTGTTTTCTTACGACATTATACCTCAAAATGCATACAATTTCACTCTCTCTGTCTCTGTCTTTGTTTTGATATTCTCATTGTGATTCCGTTAATATCATATCGTCAGAAAAGATGCAAATTATTTGATATCAGCAAAGGAACCTTTAGATTGGCCAAGACATCACTACAACGTAGTGCTAACGTAAGTTACTATGTAAATTGCGGACCGTTCGACTTGTGGCCTGAAACACTCAACCAAGTTTGACAAAATGCAATGTTAAGCCATTGGTACATTGATATGGCAAACGATATATAATCAACAGATTTGGGCAATAATTCAGAAACACATGCAGAATTAATTGTCTTATTTTATACGATGAACCACACACATTGCACTGAATAAACATGTTTTGGAACAAAACTAAAATTTACATAGAAAAAAGCGGAGAAGAAACGAAGTCAGCAATAAAAAAGTAAGTCGAAGTAAAACAGACATCATGGCCAAAAAAAAAAGAACGGCGAAAATACATTCATATACCGGTAGTTAACATTGAGTGCATATATATATATATATATACAAGTCTAAATTGAAAACAACGTTCAAACCTATGATTGCGTTGGATAAAAACCGCAATTTTTATACGTGTGCATGCAAAACAAATTTCTTGTTAGAGGGGTCTAAATACAGCACAAACAACATTTTCCAAAAGACCAAAAAAGTGAAAAAGTATATTTTAACAATACGCATTTGACTAACAGGTCGAACAACAAATGTTCTTAAATCCTGCTGACTGCCATTGGTGATTGCCAAATAAACGGATCACAAGGTGTAATAAATGGATCTTAACTTTAAATTTAATACCAAACAGAAAACAAATATATATATATATATATATATATTTAGACCACTCTAACAAGAAATTTGTTTTGCATGCACACGTATAAAAATTGCGGTTTTTATCCAACGCAATCATAGGTTTGAACGTTGTTTTCAATTTAGACTTATTTATATTTTTTCGTTTGGGCTTGTATTATATTTGCCTTCGGGTTTATATGATCCGTTCATCCTATTTTGACTCTTTCAAAGTTCAAGAGTCTATCCTAAATTGAGGTAAATTATATGGCCTTCCAAATACCGTTTCGATTTCTAACATCACTGAAGAGACATTAATTTTCGAAATCCGGATATAGTGTACAAATTTTTGCACCTCATGTTTGCGGTATACCATCTTTTCCGCAAGTTTATTGTTTTCTGTTTGGTAATAAATTAATAATAAGATCTATTTTGTTACATCTTGTGATCTGTTTATTTGGCAATCGCCAATGGCAGTCAGCAGGGTTTAAGAACATCAGTTGTTCAACCTTCTAGTCAAATGCGTTTTCTTAAAATATACCTTTTCACTCATTTGGTCTTTTGGAAAATGTTGTTTGTGCTGTATTTAGACCCCTCTACCAAGAAATTTGTTTTGCATGCACACGTATAAAAATTGCGGATTTTATCCAACGCAATCATAGGTTTGAACGGTGTTTTCAATTTAGACTTGTTTATATTTTTTCGTTTGGGCTTGTTTTATATTTGCCTTCGGGTTTATATGATCCGTTCATCCTATTTTGACTCTTTCAAAGTTCAAGAGTCTATCCTAAATTGAGGTAAATTATATGGCCTTCCAAATACCGTTTCGATTTCTAACATCACTGAAGAGACATTAATTGTCGAAATCCGGATATAGTGTACAAATTTTTGCACCTCATGTTTGCGGTATACCATCTTTTCCACAAGTTTATTGTTTTCTGTTTGGTAATAAATTAATAATAAGATCTATTTTGTTACATCTTGTGATCTGTTTATTTGGCAATCGCCAATGGCAGTCAGCAGGGTTTAAGAACATCAGTTGTTCAACCTGCTAGTCAAATGCGTTTTCTTAAAATATACTTTTTCACTCATTTGGTCTTTTGGAAAATGTTGTTTGTGCTGTATTTAAACCTCTCTACCAAGAAATTTGTTTTGCGTGCATACGTAAAAAAATTGCGGTTTTTATCCAACGCAATCATAGGTTTGAACGTTGTTTTCAATTTAGACTTGTTTATATATATATATATATATATATATATATATATATATTACAAAACAAGGCAAAAAATTGCTACACTGGAAGAAGTTATCGACAAAATCAAATCGGATGTTGTTCATCTAGCTAACAACAAGTACTCGTCGTTTTATAACACCTCCTCTGAGGAAAAAACAGCCATACAAACGCTGAGAAACCGAGATGATATGGTCATAAAACCAGCAGACAAGGGAAGTGCCGTTGTGATAATGGACAAAGCTAACTACATCGCGGAAGCAGAGCGTCAGCTCTCTGATGAGATATTTTATAAGAAGCTTGAACATGACCCTACTTCCGAGTTTAGTTCCAAAATTATCGCTGTGTTACAAACCATGCACAATGACGGTCACATATATGAGGATACAATCGGATATTTAAAACCAGAGAATGCTAAGCCAGGTCGATTGTATCTTCTTCCCAAAATACACGAGGTTAACAACCCTGGTAGACCCATTGTATCTACAAACGGCCACTCGACTGAGAAAATCTCGGAATTCGTAGACTTCCATTTAAGATCTCATGTAGAAAATCTTCCATCTAACATTCAAGACACCACATATTACCTTCGTAAAATGGAATCCATGAACTCTCTTTCTTCGGAAACTCTCCTTGTCATTTTGGATGTCACCTCATTGTATACCAACATACCTCATGAGGACGATATACAATCGTGCAAAGAAATATGGAACTCGCGCACATTTTGGAACAACCCACCGAGTGCTTAGTCCAGCTGCTTACTCTGGTTCTAAACCTCTGTCTTGGTTCCATTTCATCGATGATATTGACATGAAATGGATTGAATCCCAACAAAAACTGAATGATTTTATCAAACATGCAAACAACGCCCACCAGTCATTTAAGTTCACACATAAAATTGCCTACTCTAAATTATCTTTCTTGGACACAACTACATCTATAAAGGACGGTGTCATGGCAACAGACCTCTACTGTAAACCTACAGATAAACATCAGTACCTTTCTTCCCAAAGCTGTCACCCCATCCCGTACAGTCAAGCTCTTAGAGTAAAGCGGATTTGCTCCTCTGAGGAAGCTGTCACTAAACGGTTACAGGAACTTCGCGGATTTTTTACCAAACGAGGTTATACGAAATAGGACATAGATAAGGAGTTTGTGCGTGCTAACAACAACAGCCGCAATGACCTATTACAGTACAAACAGAAAAAGTGAAGCGAAATAGTGCCTTTTGTTTTAACATACAATCCCGCCTTTACTAAGCTTTCCCATTTCATCCGTGCCATTTGGCAGATTATTGCCAAACACCCAAAATTATCCATGATTTTTCCCAAACCTCCTGTCTTAGCTTTTCGGAGACCAAAAAGTCTGAAAGACTTATTTGTGAGAGCTGTTATCCCCTTTAATAAAAGATCTTCAACTGCAGGATGGTGCAAGTCGTGTGGTAACAGACGATGTCTGACTTGCCAACAAATACTGAATACTCAAACATTTACTTGCCGCTCCACTTGGTCCGTATACACTATATATTACAATGTAACTTGCAAAACCCAGAATGTTGTATACCTTCTTCAGTGTCGATGTGGCATGCAGTATGTTGGCGAGACGGAAAAGCCATTCAACAAACGCATGAATGGTCATCAAAGTGACTACACCTGCAAGTCCGACCTCCCGACGCCCAAGCTGATCTCAAAAACCTTACCATCACTATCGAGGGTTGGTCAAGGGCCGACAGACTTGCTCGGGAAAGTTTTTGGATAAGAAAGTTAAGGACAGCTGTTTCCCCAGAGGGCATTAATGAAAAAACATAAAATGAGTCCCTACCATAACTTGTTTCCTGTAACCCAGGCTTCAGTACAGGACTCTCAAAGTTTTAAGGAAATTATTCCTTCTCCCAAACATCAATATTGAACAAATTTACCAGCGTATTGATTCGTGATAATTTGTATGATGTTCAAGATTATTATTTCAGTTCGACTACCACATGTCACGATAAGAATCATTTGACATCTTACTGATGAAGGATATTAGTTATCCGAAATATTTAATATTTGTTCATGGTTTTCTATTTTTTTTTTTGGTGATGTTGTACCCTTTTAGACTTGCTTATTATATATATATATATATATATGGGATTTTATCATGTTTCTGTTATATTTTATAGGGTCTTCGTTAATCATACAGTGTATGCAGAGATGAAATTTAAGTCAGCGTTGAGTGTCTTGTGGTTTTCTGTATGAGTTCAATGGCTTTATTGTTTATGAAAATTTAGGTTAATGTTCAGTTGAGGTAAACAAGAGAGGCGTACACATGTACTATAGGTTGCAATTCTGTAAATATAGACAATGCAATTTCCCATAGGAACTCCCTTTGCGGCTAAAACTGTGACACTTTTACTATGAAGTTTCGTGAAAAATAATATCCTAGAACGGAAAGTTTATATGCACTACTATTTTATTCAAAGGTCAAAATATAGGGCTGTGCGGCATATTTTCAACATTTATATGCCCTGAACTTTTAAGAGTTTAAACTTATACTAAAATTCTATACTACCCTTACCTCCATTTTTGGACCTCCTAAGAACTAAAATTTAGGCGCTACCATGTTTTTCTATACTGGATACATTCCCAAGTGATGTCTCTATGAAATGAAACACAGAGATCATAAATGGGAACCAGTACGTTAACAAATTAACATATCTATGAATATTATATATCTCCCCAAAAGAGGCGTGGTTTGAGAAACAGCTGTATTTACTAAGTGCAACCTAAAACATGCAGGAGACTGTCATTCTAGTACACTGAGCAAACGCAAGATGTAATAGTACCTGACTATGGATAGTCAGGTACTATTACTTCGCAAGCTAATATGTGAGTCCAGTTATAAAACGTGTTATGTACCACTTGGAAAAGAGAGGCGAAAGATACCAAAGGAACATTCAAACTTATAGGTAAAAAAAAAACTGACAACGCCATGGCTAAAAATGAAAAAGACCAACAGACAAATGATAGACAAGTATACTAAACACAACAAAGAAAATTGGAAGGTTGGGTCAACTCTGTGTACTAATATTTACCAGACGACACTAGGTTTGCGAAAACCAACCTATGCCTTTGGACCAGCAATCAAATGGAATTATACTGATCTTGCAGCGTCGTACACTTCTTGAATAATATTCATCGGGAATATGTAAAGCCAAATTTGGTTTACAGCAGAAAGTTGATGAACAAGGGTTCTCGTAAAAAAAAAGTTCATCGGAAGATACCAAGACCTTGTTGATAAATATTCCGTATCAACTTCACAAATACTACATGATGGTCTTGAAGTATAGATTCTAGGCACTGACGTTGTTTATCATCTTATTCACATGTTATAGTGTTCTTTTATTTGTCTTTGTAAATTATAAACCTTTACTGTTTAGTTTATTTTTGGTAATATCCTTTTGGCGTGGCACGGTACTTATACATCCCGTCATTGTGTTATTGTGCTATGGTCATTTATTGTATTCTTGTGAAACCATGGTTAAGCCACCATTTTCTACATCAGATAATTCCTGCACCAAGTCAGGAATATGACAGCTGTTTTCCATTCGTTTGAGCTTTTGATTTTGCCATTTGATAAGGGACTTTCCGTTTTGAAGTTTCCTTACAGTTCTGTATTTTTTGCTATTTTACTTTTAACCAAAGACAGATAAGTACATAGATTACAGTTTAACAGAAACAGCTACTCAGGTCAATAGGCTTTAGGGAGTTTTAATCTTTTATTTTGTCACTGTGTAGCAATAAGTACTACCACAAATAGATCAGCCAAACAGGAGAGTTTTGATTAACGTAATGGATGGTGTGGATTGGGGTTTACAGAATAGAGAATAATGGGCAAAAAATATAAAGAAAAGAGAAAAATGGAACAAAAATATAAAGGATAGAGAATAGTGAGGTGCTTAAATATAAAGAATAGAGAATAATGATGTGCTAAAATATAGAGAATAATGGGTAAAAAGTATAAAGATTGGAGAAAAATTGCCTAAAAAATTAAAGAATACAGAAATGAAGGACCCCCTTTTCAGACCCTCAAAATGTATAACAAACATCACCATCCTTTCTCCTTCATTTTTATTTGAAATTTTGTTCTGTGAAACTATATATCTTAACGCTGTTTAAAGGAATATCTGGTAATCAAATTATTCATTTCAGTTGTATTTACTCGTCGTGTTAAAAGCAAAATTAATGACAATGTGTCAATGATAATGTTACCAAACGACAAAAGATATAATGTATTTTGCACTCTCGCTTATTGTTTTCCATTCTAGAGTGAATATCGATTTTCAAAGCATGTTGCAGCTTCTGTAATATTATTTAACAAATTTGATTTTGCTGGAAGTAGTCATATTAACTTGTGATTTAAAGTTAACAATTCAAAATGTCAGGCTATTAGTGATTTTTTAAAAATATAAGTAAACATGTTGTTGTAACATTAGCAAGTCGGTCACCAAAAGTCGTAACATAAATATATAATCAGATATTTCAGTTCGCGCGAAAAAAAGAATTTCTGTTACCTTATTCAGGTATGCTCCAAACTGAAAGTTTTGTTTTGGAAAGCCAATGCAATACACATTTATAGGCATAGAAAAACATATGCATAAACAGTGAGGTTAAAATCGTCGATCATCGTTGCCAAGGAGAGTTGAAACAATTGTATGTTTTATTCATTATTTATTCAAGTATGGTCAACAGTTAGTAAATTGTTCGTATTTGGTTTTTAACTGCCAAGTGCGTAACATGGAATAAAACAACTACCACTCATTTATCTATATGTAAAAAATACTAAATTGCTCATAGCAAAATATCATAGATCGCCGAACGAAATATATTATATATAAATAAGATGTGGTATGAGTGCCAATGAGACAACCATCCATCCAAGTCACAATGTATAAAAAGTAAAACAATTATAGGTCAAAGTACGGCCTTCAACACGGAGCCTGGGCTCACACCGAACAACAAGCTATAAAGGGCCCTAATAAGACTAGTGTAAAACAATTCAAACAGGAAAACCAACGGTCTAATCTATATAAAAAGCAAGATACACTTATGAACCACACCAACAAACGACAACCACTGAACAACAGGCTCCTGACTTAGGACAGGTGCATAAAAATGCAGTTAACTACATTTTCAACACAATCCTGATGCATGCAATAACTTTCATATGCTCCAATATACCTTAGAAAGTGTCCATTCTTAGTATGGAAAAGGAAGAGTTAGAACATTCGTAAGCATTGTTTTATAGGAATATACCCTAACAGAACACATAAGAGCACCCTCGGCATTTGGTGGGATTCGTGTTTCTTTAGTCTTAATTTGTTCATGATGTGTTTTGTATACTGTTGTCTGTCTTTTTGTCGTTACTCGTTTTGGTCAGTCTATCATCGACTTGAGAATTTTGGATCTTAAATTAGTTTTTTCTGCATCTTTTTTATATTTTGCAGATGTCGACCTTTGCAAAATATTGTTAAAACATTATGGAAACAATTCAATACATAGTAATGCACAACTACACTCTCTACGCTAGCTTGAGTCTGGTTTGTCCATCAATTTTCAGTGTGTTCCATTATGAATTCGTAAATATGATACTGCCAATTTCAAGAACTAAGCTATCTCCCATATCAATATTATTTTTTATGCCCCCTCCCCCCCTAGTTTTCATGATGTAATTTATCTAGTAAATCAAGTAACTAAAGTATGAGATTTTTTATATTTCAATTGAAATGTTGGGAATGTTCTGTAAAAGACCTACAATTACTATCAAACAATGCGTAAATAATACACTTATGGCAGCATTTAGAAAATGGCCGATGTTCCGAAGCACCTACGTAAAGGGTCACCATCGTATATGTAACAAAACAGAAGGGAATTTACAATAAATTCAGTTTTTCTTTGTCCCATCCAGTAAACCTCATCTGTTATAACGTGACTTTAAATTTGATATTCAATTCGAGGGTGGTAAAGGGTTATTTTCGTGCATTGTGTTTTGCCATTTTATTTCACGTGCAGCCGTAAAAAAGGTTCGTTATTCACCGTGTTTCGTGAAATCGGTAAAAATATCAACCTATAAGAAATTTTTAAATGTTTGTTCATCGTGAAATGGCAATTTATTTCGCGTTCTTCCGTGCAGATATCCCCCCCCCCTTTACGCCCCTCATATTCATGTCATCTGAATTATATGCTTTTATGAAAAAATGATTAAATATTCCTTTGATATGTAAAGTTTAACAAACACGACAACTGGATCACGTACTTGACATTTTATATGTATGCAGCTTAAATGCATTTCTATAACCGTTAATTAACAGAAAGAACAGTCTGAATGCACAAATTGACGCCAAAGTGTAAAAGGCATATTTAGATCTTTACTGACTTGGTATGTATTGACATTTTGGTGGAGACAAATTATTCTCTTTAATCTTGTGACTTAATGTGAATGTCAAGTACAGTAATCTGGTTTGAGAACTGGAAAGTTATTAATTTCCTTACTTTTAAGTGCAGTGCTACTTTCATTAACAAGACTTATTCATACTTTATATGCATACACTTTTTGAACCTACAAGGGGGTGTTGGATATACAAAGGTAGCGTTCAAAAGCTATATATGTATATATATATAAACGCCTAAAAAGTGTACAAAACAACACCAATAACAAAAAAAGGAAATATTTAATGCGATTATCTATAAATATTTCGGATAACAGATATCCTTCATCATGATTATGATGTAAAATGAATCAATCTATTCTGATTAATCTATAACAATCTTGAAATTTATACAATAAAAAAGTTAAAACCGAACATTATAGCGCTTGTACAATTCTAAAACTACAAAAATGACTTAGGTTATATAGCTATTTACAACAGCTTTTTGATGTTGTTTTGTACACTTTTTAGGCGTTTATATAATTTATTTATTGTGTACATGTATCGTTACTGGTAACGATCCAGCGCCCTTGTGGGAAAGATTGTTGACTAATACCAGATCTAACGAAATGGATCTTAATATTAATTTAAAACCAAACAGAAAACAATAAACTTGTGGAAAAGATGGTATACAACAAACATGAGGTGCAAAATTTTGTACACCATATCCGGATTTCGACAATTAATGTCTCTTCAGTGATGTTAGGGATCGAAACGGTATTTGGAAGGCCATATAATTTACCTGAATTTAGGATAGATTCTTGAATTTTTAAAGAGTCGAAATAGGTTGAACGGATCATATAAACCCGAAGGCAAATATAATACAAGCCCAAACGAAAAAAATAAATAAAAGTCTAAATTGAAAACAACGTTCAAACCTATGATTGCGTTGGATAAAAACCGCAATTTTTATACGTGTGCATGCAAAACAAATTTCTTAGTAGAGGGGTCTAAATACAGCACAAACAACATTTTCCAAAAGACCAAAAAGGTGAAAAAGTATATTTTAACAAAACGCATTTGACTAGCAGGTCGAACAACTGATGTTCTTAAACTCTGCTGACTGATATTGGCGATTGCCAAAATAAACAAATCACAAGATGTAACAAAATGGATCTTATAATTAATTTATTACCAAACAGAAAACAATAAACTTGCGGAAAAGATGGAATACCGCAAACATGAGGTGCAAAATTTTGTACACCATATCCGGATTTCGACAATTAATGTCTCTTCAGTGATGTTAGGAATCGAAACGGTATTTGGAAGGCCATATAACTTACCTCAATTTAGGATAGACTCTTGAATTTTTAAAGAGTCGAAATAGGTTGAACGGATCATATAAACCCGAAGGCAAACATACTACAAGCCCAAACGAAAAAATATAAACAAGTCTAAATTGAAAACAACGTTCAAACCTATGTCGCGTTGGATAAAAATCGCAATTTTTATACGTATGCATGCAAAACAACTTTCTTGGTAGAGGGGTCTAAATACACATATATATATATATAAGTCGAAAAAAACCGATAACAACATGGGCAAATGAAAAACAACAAAAGACAAACAACGTTCCACAAAATACTTCACAGACAACTGAAGATATACATATAACTTTCCGAAATAAATATAGGAATACAAAATTTAAAGAAATTTTCAAATAAGATTATTCACAATTTTCCTCACTAGATTCGATTTAGCGCTTGACATATACTTTTTATTGTTGAAGACCGTGTATTGTATTTGTTTTGTTTTTTGTTTTTTGTTTTGTTTTTTTTTGTGACATTGGGTTGCTGTCTCACGGACTCTACCCCACATTACAATTTGTTTGTTTAAATAGAAATAAACATGATAAACAAAGAATAAACAAATAAACATTATCAAATTAGTCAATTTGAAATGCTATCTACATCATCTGAAAATATAAAAAAACGACTTGTGTAACGAGGCAAATTAATGAAATTATATTCTCAAGTGACATTGTACGGACATTTTTTACGTGGCGAACTACTTTAACTTCCATAATAACTCATATCCTATGTATACATTTATTTCAATAATGCATCATCTACAGAAATAAACCTTTTTATTTATGTAATTTTAATGCGCAGTAGCCATTACAGTTTTAAAATCGTCAAATAATGATGCATATTTGATCAATTTTTTTCACGGAGCATTTATAACTCAAATGATCACTAGATAAAATAAATTCTGCATATTCAAACGCCTATAAAAATAGTAACTACATTATTTCCTCACCAAAAAAGCATCCCATCGACGGAAAAAAACTCAAATAGAAGACCAAATACAGTCTTCAATACAGTATTTTAAGATTAGAATATATCCAACAGAGACTATCAAACATCTGCCACAATTTAAGTCCATAAGGGACACAAATATATGATTTATTGATTTATTGTGGGTGTTAACGGCACTTTCAAAACTATTGGCTATTTTGTGACGGCAAATATTTATTGATTGAAGAAGCCAGAGAAAACAGCCGACTTTCGGTAGGAAAACTGACTATTCTAGTCAATTACGATAGGAGTGGAACACACCTTCTATGTGTGAAGGCTTGAACTCAAAACCCCAGCGTTAACAGGCTAGTTATAAAGTAGATGAAGTACTTAGACTACTCTACCGAGCACAAGGCCCCTCCCCCACAAAGAAAAATAAATAAAAACAAAACAAAAACACAATATAAAACAAATCAAAACACAAATAAAGTAACAATTCACGAGGTTAATGAATTGATTTTTTTTATTATCTTGCAATCATCGTATTCAACATTGAAAGTCCAATAAACGATACATGTACAGTGTATTGAGAAAATTTATCAGAACTTCAAACAGTTTTACGGATATCTGTGTTAGTAAATAAAGGCAACAGTAGTATACCGCTGTTCGAGAACTAATAAATCGATAGAGATAAAAACAAATCCGGGTTACAAACTAAAACTGAGGGAAACGCATCAAATATAAGAGAACAACGACACAACAAAAACACAACATTAAAATGTAGCACACACAGAAACGAACTATAATATAACAATGGCCATTTTCCTGACTTGGTACAGAACATTTTAAGAAAAAAATGGTGGGTTGAACCTGGTTTTGTGGCATGCCAAACCTCCCGCTTTTATGGCAACGTCAAACACAACACCAAAACGACAAAGTAAACTACAGATGAATTCTTTTTGTCGTTACAACATTTCTGTCTACATTACGTACTTTGAGACAAATAATACAAACATATAGTACTAATTTAAATAAAATTAATTATCTGAACCTGTTTTTGTCACGGACAGCCCAAGACATACACAAGTGTAGCAGGATATTACAAAACACTCTCAAGCAACTGAATTTACCGCCTTTTTTTGTAGAGTAACGATGTAAATGAATGAAATTACGTTCTTAAGTTACATTGTACGTGCTGAAATTATTTACGTGGCGAACTACTATAATTTCCATAAAGAATTCATATTCTATGTGTCTATTTATTTTAATAATGCATTATATACAGAAATAACCTTTTGCATTTACGTACTTTTAATGCGCAGTAGCCATTACAGTTTAGAAATCATCTAATTGTTATGCATATTTGATCAGAAGTTTTCATTAAAAAGAAGCATTCATAACTCAAATGCTCACTGGATAACATGAATTCTGTATATTCAAACACCTAAAAATATATTGACTTCTTTTGCACTTGCCAAGAACAAAATTGAATGGATTTAACAGAGACAATCAAACACCTGCCACTATTTAAGTCCTTAAAGAACAAAGATAGTTGTTGTGTACGGCCACTTCAGCACTTTTGGCTATATTGAAGCGGCAATTTTTTATTGGTTGAAGGAAGCCGGAGAGCCCGGAGAGAACAGCCAATCCTACTCAATTAAGATTTGAGTCGAACGCACCTTGCCAATTCGGGGATCCAACTCCCAACCTCAGCGGTGACAGGCTAGTTATACAGTAGAGGAAGTACTTATTAAACTCGGCCACCGACCCCCCGCCCCCTGAAAAACATATAGATATGTCAAAAAACAACTATTCACTAGGTTATTGACTTTTATTTAGTTTTTGTATCTTGCATTGGAATCATCGTATTTAACATTGAAAGTCCCATAAACGATACATGTACAGTGTATAATGTTTTTTGAGAAAATGTATCATACCTTCAAACAGTTTTACAGATATCTGTGTTAATAAACTACAGATGAATTCTATTTGTCGTTACAACATTTCTGTCACAATAACACAAACATGTAGTACTAAATAAGACTTATTTTCGGAGCCTTTGTCTTCTTATGGACAACATAGGAGTTACACTTGTGTAACAGGATACTGCAAACATCTCAAACAACTGATTTTAACGTTGTTTTTTTTTTGTAGAATTCCTTTTCCTCTGTCGTCGGTTATCTGTTTAGAGTTTTGGATCACCTGCTCCAAGGTGCTAATTGAGCTTTTCTCATTACTTGTCGTCGTCGTTGTCCTTTAACTTTTACAAAATATGTGATACTACTGGGCCAAATATAACCAAACTTGGCCGCTATGCATAGAGAAAATCAGACAGGGACAGGGGTTCAAAATGTTGAGATCTACCCACTTATAAAAAAGAAGATGTGGTATGGTTGACAATGAGACAACTCTCCACAAGAGACCAAAATGACACAGAAATTAACAACTATAGGTCACTGTACGGCCTTCAACAATGAGCAAAGCCCATATCGCACAGTCAGCTATAAAAGGCCCCGAAATGACAATGTAAAACAATTCAAACGAGAAAATTAACGGCCTAATTTATGTACAAAAAATGAACAAAAACAAATATGTAACACATAAACAAACGACAAACCACTGAATTACAGGCTCCTGACTTGGGACAGGCACATACATACAGAATGTGGCGGGGTTAAACATGTTAGCGGGATCCCAACCCTACCCCTAACCTCGGACAGTGGTGTAACAGTACAACATAATAACGAACTATATAAATCAGTTGAAAGAGGCTTAACTCATCAGATGGATAAAAATACAAATACTACAAATACAAGTGGACGTGGCCGGGTACTTGTACATCCAAACAACAAAAAGACACTAAGTCATATCTGAGAGTACTTGCAGTTACTGACAGCTAGTTCAAAGCCACTAACAACTAATAAAAAAAAATCATGCATCTAAGACTAATTATCAATCCGTACACATCCAACATCCAATGGATTTAGTGTAAAGACGTCATAAACAGTCAGAGAAAAACATGACCTTGTGCAATGCCAAGATACAGGTATCGACAGATTGTAGATCCATGAATGTGTATATGTGTAGAACAATACTATTTAGTTTGCTTTTAATTTATTGATAATAAAATCAATATTAGTACCAATAAAAACAATATTTAATGATCTAATTACAGTGTTGAATTGGTAGCCTTTTAGAATAAGTTTATTTAAAGGATCGATAAGTTTACCAGGATCGTTTCTAAATTTCCGGGCACGGTAAACAATATTGCCGTAAAAATGAGGATGTGCAATCCCGTTTGAAATAAGTTTTCTACAGGTACAACCAAACTTCAAAACCAAATCTTTATATCTGTGGAAGAATTTAGTAAAGGTTTTGAGTAATTTGTGGTAACGAAATCCCTGGCTTAATAATTTACTGTCTATTTTCATTAAAACTGTTAGGCGCCTTCTTATAGACGTTATTGCCCTTAAATAACGAAATTTACCATTTTTATTTTATGTTTGCCTATTGTCGTGAAATCTATAATAGATAGAGAGAAACTGTAAACAGCAAGTCAAGATCTACAAATAAGGTCACAAACATTTTAAACCTCGCCTCATTCTTTATATGCCTCTCCCAAGTCCGGAGCCTGTAGTTCAGTGATTATAGTTGGTAAATATCTTTCATATTTGTTTTTCGTAAACTTTGATTTGTTATAAATTAGGCCGCTCGTATGAATTGTTTCACGTGTTATTTAAAATTTTAAAGAAATTATTGAACACAAATAATATTTGTTTAAAACTTATGTTCCTAAGTAATGAATTAACGCAAGATTAACTATAAGAAAAAATCTTGATTATATACAGAATCCAATCCTGCCTCTGTCTCAAGTCCACATCTTACTGTATGCCTATATATCTATAAAAGAGGAACGAAAGATACCAGAGGGACAGTCAAACTCATAGATCGAAAACAAACTGACAACGCCATGGCCAAAAATAAAAAGACAAACAGACAAATAATAGTACAGATGACACAACATAGAAAACTAAAGACTAAGCAACACGAACCCCACCAAAAACTGGGGGTGATCTCAGGTGCTCCGGAAGGGTAAGCAGATCCTGCTCCACATGTGGCACCCGTCGTGTTGCTTATTTTATTACAAATCCGGTCAATAGTCTAATTCGGTAAGTCACATTCGTGAAAAGGAAAGGATATTGTAGTTACGACATAAGGAACATATCCGATATCATCTGTGAAACGGTTATTCCATAACGGTCAACCAACTCGTGATGGCGTCCGTAAAATTTACGAAGGGATGATTTCAACTTCACCATTTGGAACTCTTGGCTTAATAGCTTCCTTGTGAGCAGCAATCCTCTATCAAGGAAATCATGATAGGAAACACAAGCCCAGGAATATCGTATCAATTGAGAGATATATACTCCGTATACAGGCGCTGCTGGAATGTTCCTACATAAAAATGGAAAGTTCACAATTGGGAAGCTGAAATCATCTCTTTTGTCGTAAAGTTTTGTTTTCAACCGACCCTCATTGTCAATTTCTAGATGTAAGTCAAGATATGAGTCAGACTTAACTGTATCTGTAGTATCCTTTATCTCTAGTTCGATGGGATAGATTCGTTCAAAATAGGCACCAAATTTCTGCCTCAAATGGTCAATTTAGAAATTTTGTTACAAAAATATTATCTCTAGCCATATATCTAACATAATTTGGCTGATATATAAACTAGAAGTGTTTAAACAAAGCCATATTATCAAAATTTGTATGTATGAAGTTACCAGTCTGATGTATGAATTCACTAAAAGTTTAACAGTGCCGACTGCTAAAATCTGTTTTTTTGCATAACATCAAATCACAGTTATTATTTTCTATACAAAAGACCTTTATAATAATAAAAATCATAGCCTTTACAGGTTAAATTATCTGTCTTTTTACCCTGGGGTTAGGCATTGTTTTTTGCCACCGGGGCCTCAAATTTGCTAAATAATTCTGATGTTTTTGTGAATATGGAATATTTAGTACATTTTTATGATAGAACACCCTATTGTTAGTTTTATTGAGGTATTTTTGTATCTCTAGCTTGTATTATTTATGCAGCGGTCATATTAAAGCACATCCAGGTATTACGGCTTACTTATGGGTTTTCGACAGGACAAAAACATCACAACAACAATATTTATTAAGGATCTAAGAGTTTCAATGACTGCGAAGAGTAAATATAAGCACTTCTAAACATGTTCATTACAAATATGCATATGTTTAGAATTTACTTTGTATACAGAGATTAAAGTAAACTATGCATACTGTTAACTGTGAATGTATACTGAGTCATCATAGTTAAGGCCCAGGATTTTCTTAATCTTTATAAAATATTTATAAAACTTTATATTTAAGCTAATTTCATTAAAATCTCTGAAGATAAACCAGATTTGGTGAAATTCTACAAGTTCTCTATTTTCATCTAATATAAGCTCCTTAATGACTTACATAAATAAAATTGTAAACATTGCGGGATAGTTTTCGTCTTATGGCAATAACAAAATATAATTACATGTGTTTCTTATTAGTTCAAAAGTTTATTGACAAGCAGGTTTAAACATTGTGATCAGATGATAAAAGCAAGTTTTTTTGGAATCTTTAAATTGTTTTTTTCTTTCTTTTTGTTGGTTTTAAAATGAATTTACGTAAGTATAATTTAATTTGGAAGTATCAGTGGACTAAAATTGCATTCATTGTTTGCAAATGAATAAATCAAATTTATGAAGAGAATACATGTATTGTCACATTTAATTTGTTTCTGTAATTAAAGAAAACTTGAAAAATAGCCCAATTAAACAGAGCATTTATCTTAATCATTCGTTCAGTCTGGGACATGACTAGCATTAACATGGCGTAAGGTTTTGAAAATGATAAAAAGCCCGTATTGTTTTCATAACTACTTTGTTTTGACGTGTGTGGTGTGTATGTACGGTAAACATCATCAACAGAATGGCGAGCTAACTGTATCAAAGACAAAATACATAATCAGTATCATATATGACAACGTGCAAAAAAGGATAAAAAAAGTCACAAGATAGACATGATAGATGTATTGAAAAACAGAAATTGCAATTTTTTTTTAACCTGATCAGAGATCAACTTTTTTTCAAAGCAAATTCTCATCAAATCAGCTTTGACACCATGTTGCCCGGAATTGAAAGCATATCTTACCAACCCCAAAACACAAAACAAAACAAATAAAAACAACAATAGAAATAGATATGACTAAAAGCAACTATTGACGAGATTATTGACTTGTATATATTTCTTTATTTCATCTTGCTATCATCGTATTTAACATTAAAAGTCCAATAAACGATACATGTGTTGGTTGAAAAAATGTATCAGAACTGCAAACAGTCAAACGAATATATGTGCTAGAAACCACGGATAAATTCTATTTGTCGTAAAGACATCGACTGAATACTAAATACGACTCATCTAGAACCTTTTGCTTACTATAAACAACATACGGGTTACACCTGGGAAGCAGGATACCTCAAAACCTTCTGAAGAAACTGAATTCATCCCGTTTTTTGTAGAATCTGTGTCCCTAAGTAGTTGATTATCTGTTTCATGGAATTTGTCTTTAAATTTCTTTTTTATTTGGCTTCGGCATTGCCGGATTGCTTTTAACGTGTGATTTGTATGTGCCCGATCACCTAGTACAATGTATCTTTTATATTTTTTAAGATGTTAACAGTTATATATTATGTAATAGATCTGGTAATTTCATAACTTTAGCATGTTAAATGATCTGAAATAAATGGTCAAATTTATTTTAAAGAAATTATTGAACACAAATGATATCTTTCTAAAACTTATGTTTCAAAGTTATGAATACGTGCAAAATTAACTATAAAAAAGTATGTGCAGTTAAACACACCATCTTGAACAAAAGAAAGAAAACCAAGAAAAAAAATACGTTCATCCGACTCGTGAAGATTATGTTTTCCTCTTATAATTCATTAAATATCTTGTCTCTTAGTTTCAATAGTAATGGAACTTCGTTATTTTCATTTAGTTGGTCTTTTTTATAGTTCTCAATTTAGAAAGATTGCTTACTTTTAAGCTCCATAATGACTTACATAAATAGAATTGTGAAAAAAACATCAATGAAATTGTAAAAAACAAGAGGGGTAGTTTCCGTCTTATGTCAATAACAAAATATAATTACATGTGTATCCTATTAGTCTAATAGGTTATTGACAAGCAGTTTTAAACACTGATAATAGCCAGTTTTGTTGGAATCTTTAAATTGTTTTTTTTTTATATTTGTTGGTTTAAAACTGAAGTTACGTAATTATGATTTAATGTGGAAGTATCAGTGGACTAAAATTGCTTTCATTGTTTTAAAATAAATAAATCAATTTTATGAAGACAGTGCATGTGTTGTCGCATTTATAATTTTATGTAATTATAGGGATTTTAAAACATATTGACAAATGGCTCAAATAAACAGAACATTTATTTTAATAATCGACCAAACATGACTAGCATCAACAAGGTCATATGGTTTTTGGAAATTATAAAAAGCCAATAATTCTTTTAAGTTTTGAAGTGTGTGTGTTGAAATGTATAATTTAGAAAACAGCATTTAAAGCATTATGGCGAACTAGCTGTGTTAAAAACAATATAAATATTAATCAGTATCATATCACAACGCACAAACAAGAATAACCAAAAATGACAAGATGGGTGTATAAAAAAAATCTACTTTTTTTTCAATTCAATTTCTCATCAAAACCAGTTGTGACATCAGGTGCTCCGGAATGGTAAGCATAATATTACAGACGTGACATCCGTCGCTTAGGCAAGTGAGTGGTATTAGAAATTGATGGAACAATAATCAACATTTGTCAATACCAGAACTGTTACACGCGTGCCAGCTGGTGATGGTAACATTGTTTTGAATGATACGGCTAGTATATATATAACCCTGATTTAATATTTGTCGACAGCAGACGTGCTCTTGCAAGAACACAATCACATAAAAACCGATACAACTATAATATGTTTTCATTAAATGCATATGTTGTGGTACACTGCTTCTCAGAAAGAAAAAAAATAATAATTTTCGTCATTAAATAAACCCCTAAATTTCTGAAATGTACAAAATGTATGTTCAGAGTTCATGGTATTAATTGGTAGGTATATAATAAAGGGATGAAATACCAAACTACAGCCTCTGAGGTCTTGCGGAAGCGTGTAAGCCTCGAGTGCAGGATGCCGTTGGATTGCACCCCGATCGGAACAAACATTAGGCTGTTAAATTGGCATTTGCTGTCTCCACTTATATGTAGCACACGTCTAAGAAAAGGCACAAAGAATGGTCGGTTCAGTGTCAGCATAATTGTGTCCGGGTAGGGTGAGATGTCTTTCTGCGAACTGTTACCTTGTAAACCTAGCACATTAAAAATCCGGTTCAACTTGTCGGTCTAGTACAAAGCAGGATTCATATTCATATCGCACTAACATGTTATCGTCCTGAATATACTTTTAACTTGCCACTGGACGTTAAACTTTCAACCTTTCATTCATTTATGTACAGTGAAACGATAAAAGCTTATGAAATTATTCGATTTTAACCAACAGTCTGTGGCGAACTCAACGAAACAGACTACCCAGAATAAGGCCTTATATTGAGTATTTACTGCTTCGTCGATATCTCGTGGCATTTATGAAAAACAAACATTATTGGTCAGCTCTGAAATTATATTATTCTACTGAATTTTCTTTACAGATAGCACTCAACGTGTCTGTATAGTACAATGAATATATTTTTATATAAAATTTACATGTAATCGTCATAAAATCGCATGTTATATTTGCCGCTGGACGCTGAAAATATACCAATCTAAATTGAAACAAGTATTAATGGTGTTATGCACATACCTATATATTAAAACAAAGGTAAAAGAAGAAAGCATTGAAATAACCTCTTCTCTCCTTTGTCTTGTACGAATGGGATGAATTTCTGCTCGATATAAATGCAAAAACAATTCTTTAAAGCGTGGCACACAATAATTATCAACTTATAAGGTATGATTGCTAATGAGACAACTATCCACCCAAAGTTTTAATGGAGTGGATGTAAGTAATGATAGGCATGACGGCCCCCATCAGTATGTACAGGTTTTAATCAATTTGAGACCCTGCAATATATATTTGTAAGACAAATTTGAATTTAACTGATGAGGTACCATTCTTTACGGGTTCTGTGGTATTTAGAAGATGGATTTTCAATTACTAACAAAATCTATATTTTCCTTTGATTGGTTGTGTGCACATTTAAAAATTACGAATCCAAAAATACGTGAAACATTTTCCCTCATGCCATAAAACAGCAACATTGAATTCCCCTGTTAAAGCCCTTTCACAATTAAAGAAAGGGAAACATGTCTCATTCTTCACAGTTATATTAAAACTACCTTTTGACCTCAAGAATAATAATCTTCTTATATAATGTGTTTGTTGGTTTTCGCATTTGAATTTTTTACATTTTGTTATGTCGGTGCCTTTTATAGCTTGCCATGCGGTATGGGGTTTGCTCATTGTTGAAGGCCATTCGGCGACCTATAATTGCTAGTATCTACGTCCTTTGTTCTCTGGTGTATAGTTGTCTAATTGACAATCATAATGCATCTCCTTATTTTATAATTTTGAAAAACTGTTTTTCCTTTTAATCGTACTATGTTTAATGATTTTATCATGTATATCATTTATAATATTGCGTTACATTTTATTATTTCATATATATATAAAGCATTTCAAGAATAGAAATCTCCCTAAACTATAAGTCAAGCTCTAAATTGACAAAGTCTAGACAAGTTCCAAAAAAAGATCAAAGATATGCATATCAACGTAAAATTCTATTTACGGATCCGGAGTTCATCATGTAGTTTTTCATCTTCTACAGGGAAAAAAATTTGCTCCACGACTTCAAACAAAATAAACGTTTTAATTAATGGGCGAAATAGCATTGTCAGATACTTGTTATATGTTGTCTAGGAAAATAAAGATACTTTCCATAAAGCTTCTACTAGATTTATAGCCAGTAATTTGGGAAATGCATCGATATCTGCAGTTAACATTGTAGATACAATTGTCTATCTTTCTAAGGAGAAGCATAACAGTCTAATTTGTGTAATAAAAGTGGGTCAAAAAACGAATCAGAAAATAATTTGTCTATTCGTAGAATTTCTTTAGTAACAAAAGTGTAATATCATTTTTTCTTGTCACGAAAAGAATCTTATTTAGGCTAAAAGTATAAACCACAGCTTGCTTTGTGGTAGTTTTATTCACAGTTAACGCCTTACTTACAAGTAGCAGAAAATATCTAAAAGGTGTGATGGTTCTAAGAGGATATTGTTCTTAAAAGGAACATGAGTTACGCGCGATTCTATCATTTTGAATACCAGGTCTAATCATGATTCATTATTTAAAGATTTGTTATGAAAGTCGAGAATGAAATTTTACAAATAAAACTCAACTCTTAGAAAAGCTAAGCAAAAAGCAAGACGATATCTGGGGGACCAGTAAAATCATGAATGAAAAAAAAATACAACACCATACCCAAACGAAACAAGATGACAAGACAAACAACAGTCAACAAAACACTAAAAAAAAACAAAGATTAATTAGTACGTACAAAACCAACCAAAATCGGGGGCCGAAAGAAGGTATGTACTTTCTGCTCTAATTGTTACCCGTCGTGTTTACACAGTTCACATCTGTTGATAAGTCATCATCGGTGATTATGTATAATTAGATAGTCATACGGAAGTCATATGGTAGTCAAATATATTCATAGATATTCCCAGGGTAGTCATTAGTAGTCATAAACTGTGATTCATAACAGTACACACACAAATATGAATGGGGCTCAGTTGATGCCCATACGAATACCTACAACCTCTCGATACACTTTATTGCCAAAACGTTCATAAATTTTATCAAGGAGAAAATTACCCCGCTTCAATCATCTCATCATACATCCAGTAAGTAGATCTAACATATTTACCTTTCTCATTAAAGAAGAAGGCTTTAAATGAGTTTCAGCAAATATATTGCAATTATATTTTTCAAACGACCATTTGATTAGATAGGAAAACTTTTGTTTGGTAAGACTGAGTGGAAGTGTTGTGTAAAGAGTTGAAAAGTCACAACTGTCAGCAGAATCAAAAGGACCATCAAAAGCGCGTAGTGTATCTAAAACATCCAAAGAATTTTTACACTCCAAAAATAGTTAATTTCACTTTTTTCATATGTTTTATTACAATAGTTATGATAAGTTTTTTTATGGTAGTTAAGAAACTAGTTAAAAGCATTGAAATATTAGTTATTAGTTGTAGAACACTTACTAGAGGCCGAGATGAAACGATATTTTACAGGTTTCTTGTGTAGTTTATGTAACCAATACATAGTATGGACCTTCAAATGTTCCGAAGAGGCCTTCAGCTGTGACGTGGTTATGATATGAGTGCTTTCTATATGAATCTCAGTGCATGTTTCTATTGTATCCTTTATTCGTTGGTTAGCTTGTACAGATAAACGGGGTAGACTTTTAAATGTTTACATCAACGTCCTTTGGTCTCTGGTGAGAATTTGTTTCATTGGCGATCATACTGCTTCTAGGAGTCCTTATATTTATATCAATCTTTTCTTTTAAACCTAACCAAATGCAATTGAAGATATATTTTGTTTCTCTTGCATTGTGATGATGGGATGAAACCAATATCAATAATTTTTCGATTTAGTTTTAGTACAAAAACTGCATTTTGCCTCACGACTTAGTCATTAGAAAACTTTAAAATGGCAAAAGCTAATTGTCTATGTATATCAACATCTTGTTTTGACCCGAAAAGTATCAAATGAAGGTATAAAATAATATATATGTGTATAACAATATAATAAAAGAGCAGCAGGAATCTTTATTTTAATTCTCAAAAATTCAATTTCACCGGATAGGAAATATTTTCAATATTGTAGCAATTGAATTATATAAGTTTGAACATTTTAAAAGTATTGCTCTGTACAAATCTAGTAAGAAAAATCAAATTACAAATTTTCATGTTTTCAAATCCTGAATCGAGGCGAAAAGGGCAACTAAAGGTTTAAAACAACGCTAGATTCATAACTCAACGTCATTATTGTCTGTTCTTTTCATTTGCCATTTTCATTTATTTTACATACAAAAATTGATTTGTTCCGAACGGACGGATTTTTCTTCACGTTCTACGATAAATTAGTATTACGATTGGATATCTTAACATAAGTGGTTTTATGCATATCAGCCCAGGTTCCAAGGACGAGGATTTAAACAACTATAGGGCACTGTACGGTTATCAAGAATCAGCAAAACCGTAATAAGCTCAAAATAAATAAGGCACCGGCATAATATTAAGATGTACATATTTTTCATACTGTTTCCGACTAAAATAGTCCCTGTCCAACTAATTTGAAATAATGATAATAGTCTTTAAGTAATTTCTGTAAGAAATTAATTAAAAACTAACTCTTAAAGTAATTAGTCAATTAAAACTTCTGGTAAAGAAATCAAGTATTCGAATAACAAAAAGAAACGCCCAAAATCTCAAAAGTGATATGTTTATCTATAAAATCATTTCGAGCCAATAACCTTTTTGTATCTAGCGTTATTTTATAACCTTGCATTTTCATTTGTTAAAATCACATGGCAGGTGATACATGCATAACAAGAGACGCCTACCTGTCTCACTACTTTGTCCTTAACCTTGATTTGTATGTTCTGAATAAATTTTTAAGATTTGAACATCGCTGTCAGTCAACTACTGTTGCCTCTTATTTACATTACAGTATATATTTTCTTTTTTTTAATGGCATTTGTTGCTCGGTCTTTGACTTTTTGTGTTTCTGTGTGTGTGTGTGTTTTATCTGTCCTGGAAGTTCCTCAACGTGCATGCTTATCGAATTTTAAACTCGTACAACTGCTATCTGTTCATAATGTAAAGGAACTTAACAATTGAGGGAAGTTTTTATTCCTGGCCGAGAAGGCACGTAATTAAATTCATTTATAAATGCTTAATATGTGTTATATTTTATCATACTCTGCTGTACTGTAATATGGGTATACTTACTGATATGATTATTTGACTAATTGTTTAAATGTAAATATATTTCACTGATGTAATTGATATTTGTAATATTTATATTCTATAAGTTGTATTGCTTACGAATAAAAGATTATTTTTATTATCAACATCTCTTTTTTTTCATAATTATGTGTATCGACTGCCCATATGTAAATTCATTATTTTATAGTTTATACAAAAACTGTTGAGAGCTTGTTAATTAATCAACCATACAGTTGCTTTAAATACGGAATCATTATTTCTTGTAAACAAATACATTGTATGCCCTTAAATTAAGGCACGAATGTTATACTTCCCACATTTATTAGATACATAGTAAACATTGTAAGAAATATTCTGTTTTTCACTAAAATGTGATGGTTCAAAAATGAGTGGTTTCCTTTTTTTAAAGACATGAGTCAGAAATTTAATTTGATATATGATATTTGTTCACGGTCATCAAAATAGGAAAGGAAATTGTGTTTTAGACGAAGATTGCAAAATCAGAACTAATTTCAAATTGGTTCTTTATGAGGGCTTATTGATTGATTATAACAGGCGAGATCAATTATATATTGTTTTAGGAAGAACTTGTTGATAACACAAGTTCAAAATATAAACGGTAAAGATAGAAATGATTCAAAAAATTAACAAATACATAAATATATGTCCTTAGAACACTATTCCCCGCTCATACGGTCACATTTCCATCTTAAGTGAACCTCATTTATCCCAGCATGATAAACTATATACCAATTTAAAAGAAAAACAAATATGGCAATAACCAGCGACAACCATATCAGGATCCTGACTTAAAGTATATGGCGTGGTTGAATATGCTTTGTGTCTTTTGTCTGTATGATAGTTGTGTTTTGTGCTTCGTGCCAATCTGACTAGATAAGCCATTTTCAAACTGATTTTTACAGTTTATTCTTATGATTTACTATAACACCACTGTGTGTCCTAGGTTAGGGATGGTTGAGCACTCACAAACGTGTTTAACACCGCCAGATTCTTATGTAGTTTTCGTTTAGAACTATTATACTCAAATGCCAATTTTACAAAAACATTTAATTAAAAAAAGAACTGTAACAACTGATAAAATTAGGGTTAAATAATCAAGACAATATAATTTAGACATTATACATCTGTATAGATTTTGTCTTGGTGATAACTTTTGCTAAATTAAGTTTTTATCTATTACGATTTTTCGAATATTCGGCAAAAACGAAAAAAAAAGTGGTGAAAATTACCACTAAAGGACCAAAAAGGAGTTGTCAAACGATTTCGGATTTGTTGATATTATTATAGATCCCGTCTAGATTATCATTTTTGCTGATTAAAGTCTTAATTTATCTTCTATATTTTTCAAGATAATAGGAAAAAACACTAAAACTGTGTAAAAATCGTCATTAAATAGTAATAAATGAAAAAAAAGGAGTTGACCTATTTGTAGATTTAGTATTCTTCTTGACGATTTCAGTAATATTGACTTATTCGTAGATCTTGTTTTGTTGATCATTTTTGCTATGCAATTTTCCATCTATCTATTATTGTTTTTAAGATATTAGAGAAAACGCAAAACATTGGTAAAATTTGTCATCTAAGGGCTATAGCTCCTATCATGTTTAAGAAGACGTCTGAAACAAGTAATATGTAGAACTCCTCATTCTAAATACCCCTCCCCCTGTCATATGTTCTCTATTCATAGCGGTTTTCAAGATAATAAACAAAACTTGCATTTATCTTTAAGTTTTTAGCCATGTCGGCCATTTTGGTTGATAAGCGAGGTCATCGGACGCATGTTGTTTAAAAATATACCCAAATGATGCCGGTTTCTATGTTTGGGTAGATTTGGCCCAGTACTTTCAGAGGAGAAGATTTTTGTAAAAGTGAACAAACGACGACGAACGACGGGCACCAAGTGATGTGAAAAGCTTACTTGGCCATTTGGCCAGGTGAGCCAAAGAAAAAAGGATTAAATATCAGTGTATAAACGAACGCCCAAAGTTTAATATTTTATCAGTTTTAACCAAACAGCTTACTTCAAGATTATAACTGCTTTACTTTTACTTTTGTAATCGTCCTATGTCTAATGATTTTATCATAATTTGTTCTAATTGCTTTCATTATTTCATATATATAAAACACTTTAAAAAGTAGACATCTTCCTATACTATAAGTGGAGCTCTAAATCGATCTAGACAAGTTCCAAAAAAAAAGAATGTCAAAGACATGCCTATCAACGTCAAATTCTATACATGGAGTTCATCGTGAAGCTTTTCTTTTACAGTGAAAACGTTTTCCCTTTGATTTACTTCAAACAAAATATACGTTCTATTTAATAGGCAAAAAAAAAACAGCATCGTCTGATACTTGTTGTATACTGTCTAGGAAAAAAAGATACTTTCTCAAGAGCATCTACCAGATTTTAGCCAATTATGTCGGAAACGCATTGATATCTGCAGTTAACATTGTAGACGCAATTGTCTATCTTTTAAAGAAGAAGCTTAAACGTCAAATTGGTGAACACAAAAAGTAGGTGAAAAACGAATAAGAAAATAATAGGTCATTCGTAACATTTCTTTAGTAACAAAAGTGTAATATTATTTCTTCTTCTCACGAAAAATATCCTTTTGAAGCTAACTCTAAGATCCACAACTTGTTTTGAAGTAGGTCTTAATCACAATTATAGCCAGTAGCAGCAAATATCTAAAACGTGTGGTGATTCTTATAAAATATTCTGAAAAGAAATACGAGTTACACGCGTCGGTACTTCCTGCTCGAATTGTTACCGTCATGGTTCCACTGTTCAAAATCTCAAAGTCCTAATCGGTGATATTGCATCATAGGTTTGTCATAGAGTTGAGGATTATTATTTGTCTCCTTAATTCTTAAACATAAAAATAGATGCATGTCTATTCTCTATCCCCTATACGCGACTGGATATGAAAGTTGAAAAATTGAAAACAGCAATGTTTAATGACAAAGTCATAGTCTTAGATGCATGATTTTTTTTATTAGTTGTAATTGACTTTGAACTAGCTTTCAGTGACTGTGGGTACTCTAAGATCTGTACCTTATGTCTTGTGTTTTTAGTAGTTTTTTTATATGTGCTTTGTATCGATGAGAATATATTTTAGCTATAAAACCAGGTTTAATCCACCGTTTTCTAAATAAGGAAATGCCTGTACCAAGTCAGCAATATGACTGTTGTTTTCCATTCGTTTAATGTGTTTGAGCTTTTGATTTTACCATTTGACAAGGACTTTCCGTTTTGAATTTTCCTTGGAGTTCGGTATTTTTTTGTTATTTTACTTGTTTTATGCTAAGATTCTTTTCTGATTTCTTGAGAGCTCCTTGTATAAAGTTTATCTATTATAATAGAAAGGACCACAACTGTTTCGAAATTCTCATTGCATTGTCGACTGTTAATAATAGTTACAAAATTTTCAGATTTTCTTCAATCTATATTCTTCTGCTAGTTTAACATGCCCATGTTTAAGTTTTTACTTAATTTAATCTGTTTTCACTCAATTCAATCAAATCAAATATCCAATTTCGATTTCATAATATGATAAATTTGTCATCAAGTTCACCCCAGCGATATAAATTTTCTATGGAAGCATTATGTAACGTAATAATTTCAGAAAAAGCTAATTTGGAACATTGTACTGCAACGCCAGTTTGCACTTGTTCATGCGTTTTATATGATTATAGCTTTTTAAAGTACAGTGGCCAATATTTGACTATATACAGATATAACTACAGAATAAAATAATTGAACGCACTAAATTTTGTTTAATGAGCATGTTTCTATAATAGTATCAACCCTTATTCTTTGCCTAGCTTGTTGACATAAAAATGTGTTTTGAGACCTCTAGTTGCTTACATCCACTTCTTTTGGTCTCTGGTGGAAAGTTGTTTCATTGTCACTCATACTACATTTCGGAGGCCATATTTTCATATCAATATTTTTCTCGTAGTCCTTACCAAATGCAAAGGAAGAAATCTTAAATTGATTCCTCTTGCACTATGATTATAGGGTGGAACCCTAGATCAATCATTTTTATATTAACTTTTAGTGTAAACACTTAGTTTTGTTTCATGCTCTTCATACCTAAGTAACAAAGAATGTAGTCAGTTGAAAACTTTAGAATGAATAAAGCTTAATATTTGTTTACATTAACAACTTGTTTTGACCTGAATAGTATCAAATGAAATTGTTAAATAATATATATTTGTATAACAATATAATAAACAAACAGCAGAAATTGTTATTGTTATTTCTCTAAAATTCAATTTCGCCGGATAGGACATATTTTCAATATTGTTGCAATTGAATTATAAAAGTTTAAACATTTTATTGTATTACTCTGTATCAACCTAGTAAGAAAAATCAAAATACAAATTTTAATGTTTTTAAATGAAGGATTCGAGCCGAAAAAGCCAACTAAAGTTCAATCAACTTAAGATGGTTAACTTACCGTCAGAATTGTCTGTTCTTATCTCTGTTTTTTTTTTTCTTTCTGTATAAGTGCATGCCATTTTCATTTAATTTACATACAAAAATGAATAACAAATCAAATATGACTTCATGTAAATATATAAAATAAGGAGATGTTGCATAACTGCTAATTAGACACCCATCAACCAGTTTCCAAAGGACAAGGATTGAAACAACGATAAGGCACTGTACGGTTATTAAGAATCAGCAAAACCATACTTACGGTATAGTAAGCTTAAAAGTAATAAGGCATTGGCGTAATATTAAGATGTACATATTTTTCATACTGTTTCTGACTAAGATCGTCCCTGTCCTATTAGTTTGAAATAATAATAGTATATAATTAATTTCTGTAAGAAATATATATTTTAGAAAAACTGTAAAAGTATTAAGTGGATTAAAATTTCCGGTAAAAAATTTCACAGAATTCAAGTATTCAAAAAACAAAAACAAAAAAACACGCGAAATCTTCAAAGTTATATTTTTATCTAGGAAAGGACGTCGAGCTAATAACCTTTTTATGTCAAGCGTTATAATCTTGCAATTGCATGACAGGTGATACATGCATAACAACAGACGCTTACCTGTCTTACTAACTTTTCCTTGACCTTGATTTGTATGTTCTGAATGGAATTTAGAGATTTGACAATCGCTATTAGTCAACTACTGTTGCCTCTAATTTATGTTGTTTTTTTTACTGGCATCCGTTGCTCGGTCTTTGACTTTCAGTGTGTATGTGTCTTTTATCTGTCCTTGAAGTTCCTCAACGTGCATTGTTATCAACATCTCATTTTTCACAATTATGTGTATCGACTGCCCCTTTGTAACTTCATTTTTCATTGTTTATACAAAAATTGTTTCAATCTTTGTTAATTAATCAACCATAGGATTGCTTAAAATACGCAATCATTATTTCTTGTAAACATATACATTATCGGCCCTTAATTAAAGCACGAATGTTATACTTCCCACATTAATTAGATACCTAATAAATATTGTATGAAATATTGTGTTGTTGATTCAAATGTAATGGTTCAAAGATGAGTGGTTTCCTTTTTTAAAACATGAATCAGAAATTTAATTTGATATATGATGTTTGCTTACGGTCATCCAAATAGAAAAGGAAATTGTGTCTTAGATTATGATTGCAAAATCAGAACTAATTTGAAATTGCTTCTGTATGAGGTCTTATAAAATTTTGATTAAATATAACATGTGATATCAATTATGTATAGTACAATAATAGTTTTAGGAAGAACTTGTTGATAATACAAGTTCAAAATATAAACGGTAAAGTTAGAAATGATTAAAATAATCAACAAATCACAAAAGTATGTGTTCGACATTATTCCCCACTCATAAGATCACATTTCAATTTAAGTTAACTTCAATCATCCCAACATGATGAAATATATACCAATTCGGACGAAAAACAAATATGGCAGTAACCAACGACATCCACTGAATATCCTGACTTAAAGTATAAGGCGTGGTCGAAAATGCTTTGTGTCTTTTGTCACTATGTTAGTTGTGTTTTGCGCTTTGTGTTGATCTGTGAGTCAAGCCATTTCCAACTGAATTTTACGGTATGTTCTTAGGTTGTGCTTTAAAAACACTGTCCCAGATTAGGGATGGTTGAGCGCTCTCAAACGTGTTTAACACCGTCATATTCTTATGTAGTTGTCGTTTATAATCATTATATTCAAATGCCAACTTAACAACAACTTTTACTTAAAAAGAACTGTAACAACTGATAAAATTATGGTTGAATAATCAAGACAATATAATCTAAATTATAGATATCTTTATAGATCTTCTCTTCCTGATAGTTTTTGCTAATAATATTTTGATCTATCTGTTACGGTTTTTCAGATATTCGGTAAAAACGAAAAAATGGTAAACATCACCATTAAAGGTTGCACTTTGTAAATACAGCTGTTTCTCAAACCACGCCTCTTTTGGGGAGATATTTAATATTCATAGGTATGTTAATTTGTTAACGTACTGGTTCCCATTGATGATCTCTGTGTTTCATCTCATAGAGACATCACTTGGGAATGTAACCAGTATAGATAAACATGGTAGCGGCTAAATTTTAATTCTTAGGAGGTCCAAAAATGGAGGTAAGGGTAGTATAGAATTTTAGTATAAGTTTAAACTCTTAGAAGTTCAGGGCATATAAATGTTGAAAATATGCCGCACAGCCCTATATTTTGACCTTTGAATAAAATAGTAGTGCATATAAACTTTCCGTTCTGGGATATTATTTTTCACGAAACTTCATAGTAAAAGTGTCACAGTTTTAGCCGCAAAGGGAGTTCCTATTGGAAATTGCATTGTCTGTATTTACAGAATTGCAACCTATATAGGGTTAAAAAATAGAACATACAGAATTTCACAAAATCTGGTTTATCTCAGAGATTTTAAAGAATTTAACTCAAATATGAAGTTTTATAAATATTTCATGAAGATTGAGAAAATCCTGGGCCTTAACTATGATGACTCAGCATAAATTCACAGTTTACAGTATGCATGGTTTACTTAAAGCCCTGAATTCAAAATAAATTCATAATATATGCCTATTTGTAATTTAAATTGTTTAGAAGTGCTTATATTTACTCTTCACAGTAATTGCAACTCATTGATCCTTCCTAAATATTTCTGGTGGGGTGTTTTTGTCCTGTCGATAACCCAAAAGTAAGCCATAACGCCTAAATGTGCTTTTTTGTGACTGCGGCATAAAAAAGTACAAGCTAGAATTACAAAAAGACCTCAGTAAAACTTACAATAGTGTGTTCTATCCTAAATATGTAGTAAATATTTCACATTGCTAGAAACAGGGAAAAAAATTAGGAAATGTGAGGCCCCAGGGGCAAAAAACAGAGGAAAATGCCTACCCCTGAGTCATAAAACAGATAATTTAACTTGTAAATGCTATAATTTTTTTATTTTAAAGGTCTTTTATAAAGTAAACAATAACTGTGCTAGGAAGTTATGCAAAAATCAGATGTAAGCAGTCATTTCAATCAAACTTTTAGTGAATTTATGCACCAGACTGATATCTTCATAAATACAACTTTTGCAAATATGCCTTTGTTTAAACACTTCTAGGACATATATTAACTAACTTATGTTAGATATATGGTTAGGGATGATACTGTTGTGACAAGAATTCTAAACTGACCATTTGAGGCAGAAATTGTGAACTTTCATTGACAAATAGGCATACAGTAAGATGTGGACTGGAGACACAGGCAGGATTGGATACTTTGTATAATCTTGAATGTTGGAATGCTTAACTACTAAACAAAACATTTATAGTATTCTAAAATGCTTTCAATTTGTTATCAGAATAGTTTCAAACAGGTTTTAGACAGTTCATGTCAGAAAACATGCACATAGGGTAAGCTGGCAATAATTAGAGTCTTGTTTTCAAAATCTTTAAAAAATTGAAACAGGGGTAGGGGTATAAAATGTACTGTAAAAGGAGACTTAGAGTATATGCAGTGATTTCTTTAAGGCTATAATTCTGATAAATAAGTATTGTTGTGAGAAAAAAGTGTTTTTAGAGAGTTTTCTATTTGAATAAATGTTTGTATAGGTTGCACTTTGTAAATACAGCTGTTTCTCAAACCACGCCTCTTTTGGGGAGATATTTAATATTCATAGGTATGTTAATTTGTTAACGTACTGGTTCCCATTGATGATCTCTGTGTTTCATCTCATAGAGACATCACTTGGGAATGTAACCAGTATAGATAAACATGGTAGCGGCTAAATTTTAATTCTTAGGAGGTCCAAAAATGGAGGTAAGGGTAGTATAGAATTTTAGTATAAGTTTAAACTCTTAGAAGTTCAGGGCATATAAATGTTGAAAATATGCCGCACAGCCCTATATTTTGACCTTTGAATAAAATAGTAGTGCATATAAACTTTCCGTTCTGGGATATTATTTTTCACGAAACTTCATAGTAAAAGTGTCACAGTTTTAGCCGCAAAGGGAGTTCCTATTGGAAATTGCATTGTCTGTATTTACAGAATTGCAACCTAAAGGACACTTACTCCAATAAGGAGTTGTCAAATGATTTCGGCTTTGTTGCATAATTTGTAGGTCCTGTCTAGATTATATTTTTTGTTGTTTAAAGTGTTAATTTTTCAAAATGATAAACAAAAAAGTTAAAACTGGGTAAAAATCGGCATTAAAAAGCAATAAATGAAATAAGGACGAAACATACTTATTTGTAGATCTAGTCTTGCTGGTCACTTTTGCTTATTTAAGTTTCCATCTATCTAATATTGTTTTTACGATAGTAGACAAATACGCTAAACATTCGTACAAATCGTCATTAAAGGGCAATAATTCAAATAAGAAGTGATCGGACGATTTCAGTCATGTTGACTTATTTGTAGATCTTGTCTTGCTAATCATTTCTGTTATTTAAGTTTTCATCTATCTATTATTGCTTCCAAAAGATTAGATAAAACGCAAAACTTGGTATAATTTGTCATTTAAGGGCCAAAACTCCTAAACGTATAATAAGTCGTCCGACAGTTTGATAGAAACAAACAAGATGTAGATCTCATCAATCTGAATATTCTTGCCCCTGTCACATTTTCGCTATTTATAGCGGTTTTCAAATTGATAGACAACACTTGCATTTACACTTATGTTCTTTTTTTTTAGTCATGTCAGCCATTTTGGTTGACAAGCGAGGTCATCGGACATATGTTTTTAAACTACATGTATATATCCCAATGATGCATGTGTCCAAGTTTGGTTAGATTTGGCCCAGTAATGTCTGAGGAGAATAATTTTGTAAAAGTTAAGAGACGACGACGAGGGCTAGGTGAGTTAAAAGGGGTTTAAATATCAGTGTACAATCAAACGCCACAAGTTTAAGAAATTATACGTTTTTAATCAAACATCTTACTTTAAGATTATAATTGTTTTATTTTTATAATCGTTCTATGTCTAATGATTTTCTCATATACTATTCTGTTAGCTTTTATTATTTCATATATATAAAACACTTCAAACAATAGACATCTTCCTTTACTACAAGTCAAGCTCTAAATCGACCCAAGTTTAGACAAGTTCTTAAAAAAGATCAAAGACCTGCCTATCAATGTAAATTTCTATACACGGAGTACATCGTGTAGTTTTTCATTTACAGTCCCTACGACTTTGAATTTACTTAAAACAAAATAAACGTTCTATTTAATCTAAAATTAGCTTTGTCAAATACTTGTTATTTACTGTCTAGAAAAATAAGGATACTTTCCCAAGAGCATCTACCAGATTTATAGCCAGTAATGTGGGAAATGCATTGATAACTGCAGTTAACATAATGATTGTAGACGCAATTGTCTATACTTCAAAGAAGAAGCTTAAAAGTATAATTTGTTTACAAAAAAAGTGGATAAAAAACGAATCAGAAAAATAATAGGTCTAGTCGTATCATTTCTTTAGTACCATAAGTGTAATATTATTTCTTTTTGTCACGAAAAATATCCTTTTCAGACTAAAGCTAAAATCCACAACTTGTTTTGAGGTAGATCTTATTCAGATTTGTAGCCATAATTAATAGAAGCAGCAAATATAAAAAAAAAGTGTGGTGATTCTTATAAGATACTATTATGAAAAGATATACGAGTTACACGCGTCGGTAATTCCTGCTCAAAATTGTCACCCGTTATGTTTCCACTGTTCAAATAATTTGAAAAGTCATAATTGGCGATATTGCCTCACAAGGTGGTCATAGAGTAGAGGATTAGTATTTGTCTCCTTAACTCTTCAACATAAAAGTAGATGGTTGTTTATTCTCTATCCCTTATACATGACTGAATATGAAAGTTTTAATTGAAAACAACACAGTTTTAATGATAAAGTCAAAGTCTTAGATACATGATTTTTTTTAATAGTTGTAATTCACTTTAAACTGGCTTTCAGTAACTGCGAGTACTCTCAGGTTTATGTCTTGTATGTTATATTTGGTTTTCGTTTATTGTTTTGTGCATACACCAGGGCGTTAGTTTTCTCGTTTGTATTGTTTTGCATTTGTCATTTCGGGCCTTTTATAGCTTACTATTCAGTATGAGAGCCATAAGGTGAATTACAGTTGTTAAATTTACGTCATTTAGTCTCTGGCGGAGAGTTGTCTCATTGACTTTAAAAAAGCACAAAATAAAACACAGAAAAAAAATATGAACTTGGGTGTCCCGGAAAAGTGAACAAGGAATAACGGCTTCACTTGTGGCACCCTTTGTGTTAACGTTGTTAGTAAACATCCACAGACCAGAATTGTGCCCACCACAAATCGAACATGTCCGTGGCCATTTGGATCTGTGACATAGGTATTCCATAGCTGTTAACCAAATCATGATGGCGTTCTTAAAACCATTTAAGAGGTAACTTCAGTTTTAACAATTACAAAAATACTTGACGAAGTTTGTCTATAACTATTGAAAAGAACACAACTGTTTCAAAGTTAGCATTGCAATGTCGACTGTAATAATAGTTGTTGCTTAATTTTCAGGTTTTCTTCAATCTATATTCTTCTGCTAGTTTAACATGCCCATGTTTAGGTTTTTTCTTCAATTAATCTGTTTTGACTCAATTCAATTTCGATTTCATAATATGATAAATTGGTCATCAAATTCACCACAGCGATATGAACTATAGAATTATTATTTAACGTAATTGTTTCGGAAAGAGCTTATCTGGAACATTGCATTGCAACGCCATTTTGCACTTATTACTGTGTTTTATGTTATTATAGCTTTGTATAGTACAGTGGCCAATATTTGACGGTATGAAGATAGCACTACACAATAAAATTCTTGAACGAACTAATGTTTTTAAATAGGCATGTTTCTACTGTATCCTTTATTATTTGGCTTGTTTGTATATATATAAAGGGGTGAATTGAGACTTTTAGTTGCTTACAGCCACGTCCTTTTGTCTCTGTTTCGCTAACAATCATACTACATCTCGAAATCCTTATTTTCATATCAATCTTTTATCGTAGTCCTACCAAATGCAAAATTAATGAAGATAAATTTAATTGATCTCTCTTGCATTGTGATGATGGGAAGGAACCGACAATTTTTCGATTTACTTTTGGTATAAACACTGAGTTTTGCATCATGCTCTTTGTACTTATAAAAAAAAAAGAATACATTCAGTGGAAAACTTTAAAATGACAAAAGCTAATTATATCTGTACATCCACATCTTGTTTTGACCTGAAAAGCATCAAATGAAATTATGAAATAATATATATTTGTATAACAATATAATAAACGAGCAGCAGGAATCTAATTTAAATTCTCGACAATCCAATTTCAACGGATAGAAAATATTTTCAATATTGTTTCTATTAAATAATGCAAGTTTGAACCTTTATTGTATTACTCTGTATAGATCTAGTAAGAAAAACCAAATTACGAAGTTTGATGTTTTCAAATTATGGATTTGAGGCTAAAAGGCCAACAAAAGTTCAATCAACGCTAGATTGACAAATTACCGTTTGTATTGTCTGGTTTTATTTTTTTTTTTCTTTATAAGTGCATGCCATTTTGATTTAATTTACATTTCAAAATGGAAGATCAAATATGACTTCATGTAACTATATAAAATAAGGAGATGTTGCATAATTGCCAATTAGACACCTATCCACAAAAGTACAAAGGACAGGATGTAAACAATTAAAGGGCATTATGTGGTCTTCCGGAATCAACAAAACCATAATTTTGCCTTACTATTGTACAAATGTATATAGTAAGCTTTAAAAAATGCAACGGCATGATAACATGTACATATTTTTAATACTGATTCCATAATAATGGTCTCTGCATTATTAGTTTGAAATAATGTTAAAAGTCTATTTTAATATCTGTAAAAAGTATTACCAAATAACAAAAAAAAACTGAAGTAATCAGTAGATTAAAATTGTTGGTAAAAAGTATCCAAGAAAGTATTCGAATAACAAGAAGAAACGCTCCAAATGTTCAAAGTGGCATGTTATTTTTATTTCTATAAAACCACTCCGTGCCAAAAACCCTTTTTGTATTTTATGTTATTCTATAACCTTGCGATTAGCCATGCAGATGATACATGCATAGCAAGAGACGCTTCCCTGTCTCACTCCTTTTGGTGTTCATGCAATTCCCTCATGTTATGTCTTTAACCTTGATTTATATGTTCTTAATGGATGTATAACATTTAAACACCGCTATCGGTCAACTACTTTTGCCTCTAATTTATTTAAGAATTGAATGTTTCTATTTGTAATGGGATGTAAAAGTGTTGGTCAAAGCACGTTTTGTATGGAGCGCGGAGTGCGCACGATCAACGCTTTTACAACCCTATGAAATTATAAAAAGAAGCAATCGATTCTTTTAATTACGTTTTCATGCTATGACCATAAAATAAAGAGTTCTATCAAGCTTTTCGTTTGTTTTTCAATGAATAGACATGTTACGAAAAAGTATATTCTCGGCGCTGAGGTTGACAAATTCGACTTTAAATGTAGGGACGGTGTCAAAACATTGATTATAGATTTAAACAGGTAAAATTTAAATCCTGTGCGACTTGGTTAATTTAAATCTGTTCGACTTGGTTAATTTAAATCATATTTATCTAGAACATCATAGTGTAACATCGAATATGACAATTGCTTTAAATTTGTGATATCATTGCTGGTGATTATAACACGTGAAAGGTGTACGCGTGTAGGAGTGGGTGGGCTGGAAAAGGGGGCTGAGATTTATACAAGTACATATGATTCTAGATTGATAATATTTACATAGTAAGCCAGTTATATACTATTTTTATTGTTTTATTACAATTCCTGAAAAAGTTCAATCTGTCGCTCCACTAATCCCACACAAAGCTCTACAGTCTGGTTGTTTTTTTCTCTCGGGTGTCTCCATAAGCTTCCAATGACTTTGAAAGTTTTAAAGCGCCTTATAGTGTCTTCGACATATACCCGACACTCTGATATACGCAAGTTCATTTTATAACATTTTCTTCTTTCTGCTCGTGGTTAAGCTCTTAGTTGATGGCGTCTGAAGGGGCCGGGGTAACGAGGTAACACGGGTAAGTTTTATCAGTTAAGATGACAATATTCTAGGGAAATCTAACTCCAAACCTGGCCCAATTAAAGGCAATAGAATATACTGTTTGGCATCATTTTGGTGTCCTATGAAACCACTTCGAATAAATCGTATATGATTTCTGTTGTTCTCAATCACCTGTGTATGAATGCAATGTCTGTGTCTGTGTCCGAAGTAAAATTGTTCCTAAGGCTCCGTCGGTGGTCTGTAAATGGCATGAGAGGTACCGTCGATTGCAGCTAACGCTGTGGGTAATGTATGCCACCCACCGCTTAGTTGGCGCCAATTGTCTACGGTTGGCCAAGAAATATTGGGAGCATATATTTCCCAAAGAATTTGAATCAAGGCATTTATTTGTGCACTGACAGTATGAACAGAAACGTCAAAGAGTAAAGACAGCATTACGTATACATAGCAAGGATAGCTTCTCAACCACAAAATTACCATGATTAGACGGTTGATTGGAGAAAGTTTATTTGGTCGTCCTGGGATGTGATCGTGTATTCTATGTCCGACTGCGCCTAACATTTCCGAGAGTGTTTCTGGTGTCTCTCCACATACCCCAAAATAAATCGTAACGGTGGTTGGCAAACATTGCAAACACACTTCTATCTGACTTAATTTGATTCTACCTGCAAACCTTCTGTTGTACAAACCAGTTACTGGATCTGGAGGAAGCTTAAGAAGCAACAGTAGCAAAGTCATGATATTTTCAAAAACCTTTGTAGGATCTGGTTGTGGAATACTTAAATTTTGAATCAGTATTCTTGCTCTGTTTTTGGTCCATTTTTCCTTTGTCTAAAATTAAATGTAACAGAATTTATAGTATTGTATTTGAAAAATTTCCCAATAGTATTATAGCACCAATATTGTGTGTTTTACGTCCATTTTTCGTGATTCATAAGCACTTGATGGAAAACACGTGCATAAAGCACTTAGCAAATATGATGGGAACACGAGATGGAATGATTTGCCCGTACATTTGATATTGTGTAAGATGTTTTGATGGTTTTTTGTTAAATTTTACATGCATAGTCCTCAACGCCTTAAGTTTGCAAAATATAAGCCTAATCTTAAACAAAACAAATCTTCTATGATTGTTTTTCTTTATTTGATTGGCGAGGAAACATCCGTGATCTTTCTTTAATGAGAGCGATGAACAAAAAACACGCGCGAAGTTCATCATTCATATGACACAAACACGCGTGTGTTTTCAATCCGAAATATTTGTTCAGAGACATAGAAACTCAATTTCTTCGACAATTAACTTGAATGGAAAAGGATCGGATGTGGATTTCGTTATTTCTTAACTTGATTGATAAAAAAATAAAATTGAGAATGGAAATGGGGAGTGTGTCAAAGAGACAACAACCCGACTAAAGAGCAGAACACAGCCAAAGGCCACCATGAATCTTCAACACAGGGAGAAAATCCCGCATCCGGGGGCGGGGACTGCAGCTGGCCTTTAAACAAAAATGTGTGTTCCTCCTGTAACAAGAATGGTTTATAATGTGCGCATGTTTTTTTTTTTTTTTTTTTCATCATACAGATGTGCGCGTGTTTTTCAATTCTGAATTGGGGAAGAAAACGAGCGTGTGTATTTCTGAACTTGCATAAAGGATTCAAGACACGCGCGTGTTTTTCAACACTTAATAAATGGAGAAAATACATTTTTCTTCCATTAGCGGGAAAAGGCAAAAGACATACGAGTTTTCTCCAGAGACGCGGGCATTTTGTTCTTCATGTATTTGCACTATCACGATTATATCTGATTCAATTAACCCGCATTTCAATGAGATAGTGAAAAAGTCAAACACACCTTCTTGTGTTAACGTGGCACTTCGAACTAGTCATGCAGGGTGTAGCAGGTAATATATAATATTTTGTATATTTTATATCTAAACTTGTATGGTTATATGCTGTATATGTATAATGATAAAGATTCGACCACTTATCTATTTTGATTTGAGAAGAAAAAAAAAACACTTTGAAAGTAGTTTTGTTTTACAGGAGGCTGATAAATATGCTGTCTCACGTCATTTTCATTTTATAAGAAAAGTCATGTACGGCCACACAAAATACTAAAGTCTTACTGTGACTTACATAAATCATCCGTATGTGTTGTTTATCTTCTACTGACTGAAAAAAGTGGCGCGAAATTGATGTGTAATATTAAACCGAGCTGGAGAAAAAATGGGGGTATTAATCTCGATCATTTACAAATTAAACTGACACTAACCAACAGGTTCAAATGTATCATGTTATCGTCTCTGTTATATTTTTTATTTCCGGAGCAGATTGATTTCTTTCGCTTTTTATTTGACTCTTGGGTTTGGGAAAAGAGTGGTGGAAAAAAAAGGGGGGGGGGGGGGGTCCGCAGGTTAAAGACACTATGTAAATTGATGGTTCCGTTATATCAAATTAAATGTTTTATTCTATGTATATATAATTTATAGGTGAAGGTGTAAGTATCTTATCCGCGAAAAGGAAACTACTTGCAATCGCTAAAGATGAGTTGCTGATGTTTTTAGAGGCATATGAGGCCAATCCCTGTTCATGGACAAACATAATTACAGAAATGATGGTCAATGTGACGGGTTTACACCAGGACCTACAGGAGTTATACAGAAGGTACACTGTCAAGCAACTAAAACTCCGACTGTCAATAAAGCTGGGAAAGTTGATGGCAACACCTCTTGAAAAAATCGCTGATGACGAAATTAGGTAAATTTTAAAATATGAATATTTGATTCAATGGAGAGGGAAAGGGATTGGCATCGCAAACATCGATATAATCGTACTAAATTGATTGCCGATTGCTATCTCCATCCGCTTTAATTTTCGATATTTTTTTTTTTGCAGAAATTTTTACAAAATATGAAAACAAACGTACAAGTATGTATATACATATGAATATATGGTATGATTGCCAGTGAGAAAACTCTCCACAAGAGAACAAACGACACAGAAATTAACATCTTTAAGGCACTGTACGGCCTTCAACAATGAGTTAAATCCATACCGCATAGTTAACTTGTAATTTATTTTGAAATAGTTGCACATTCCAACTCGCGTTTTAACTTATCTCTATCAATATGTCGCATTAACAGTCAAATCAAATTAGTCTATATAAAGATTAAGGATTTTAAACAAATCTTGAATGTCCAATACCTAATTGAATAAACCTTGATCTAGGAACTAAGTGAGCTAGAGTGTGTTAAGAAAGAATTATATATTTCATTTCATTTCCAGGAACCAGATTAAAAAGATTAAAGAAATGGAATTGAGACTTACGGTCCCCAAAACACCAGCTGTAAACAAAGATGTTGACGTGAGGGAGACAGCCGCTGTTGTTAATAATGTTCAATCTCAAAATGCTTCTGTCGGAGACAGCTCTGACAATGAACAGCAACCAACGTCGTCTAATGTAGACATCCACAGAAAAAATGTGGCTGATGGAATGAGCAGGAACGAATCTGAAAAATCGTCAACGTCACCCCCACCAAAGAAAAAGAGGAAACGAGCAAAACGCACAACTCTTGATCTTGCTAGAGAAAATCAGCTGCTTTATAACAAGTTTATCCGAAAAACTATGCCTAAAGTACTGAAAGACCTGGAAGTGACTGTAGACACTTCTGAAAGTGATAGCAGTTAATTAAAAGGGTTGATTCATAATAAAATTACAAAACCAATATTAGTTTTTATTTATTGACACACCTTCATAATTCAATATTGATAATTTCAGCGCGGTTTCACGTAAGTTTACAAAAATAACTAGATGTGGTATCATTGACAATGAGACAACTATCCATCAGTAACCGTAAGGTCTTTGACAATGAGAAAAACCTATAGCGTATACTAGTAGTCGGCTATAACAAACCCCCGACTTGAAAAAAGTGAAATCATTTATAACAAAACCATTTACGAAGAACATATATGACAGACAGTAGCAAACGACAACCACTGAACTACAGGCCCCTGACTTAGGACAGGCACATGAAAAGTATGGCGAGGTTACATGTAAACATGGTTGTGAGCGCTCGGTGTTGCAGTTTAACATAACGACAAACTATAAATTAAAATCAGTTCTAATTGACTTAACTCAAAAGATTGACACGCGGCACATAAACAACCAACATATAAACGATAGACGCAAAGCGCCGAAGTAAAAGAACTCGCATATACTGCAAGCTAGTTCGAAGACAATTACAACTAATATACAAAACATGTTCACTCAGACTAAGGGGGCTACCATTTGATTTTTATGTGGGGGGGGGCTAGGATGAAAAATTTTATCCTGCATTTTGTTTAGTTGTAATCTCTGTCCTACCTTTTTATTTTTCATTCTATTTGGTCTTGCCTTTTTTATTAGTTTATCATGACATTTTTTACCTGAATTGTCATCCTGCCTTTTTTTTTTTGCCAAGTTGCTCATCCTTCCTTTTTAGCTCACCTGGCCCAAAGGGCCAAGTGAGCTTTTCTCATCACTTGGCGTCCGTCGTTCGTCGTCGTCCGTCGTCGTCGTCCGTCGTCCGTCGTCGTTAACTTTTACAAAAATCTTCTCCTCTGAAACTACCAGGCCAAATTTGACCAAACTTGGCCAGAATCATCATTGGGGTATCTAGTTTTAAAAATGTGTCCGGTGACCCGGCCAACCAACCAAGATGGCCGCCATGGCTAAAAATAGCACATACGGGTAAAATGTAGATTTTGGCTTATATCTCTAAAACCAAAGCATTTACAGCAAATCTGACAGGAATAAAATTGTTTATCAGGTCAAGATCTATCTGCCCTGAAATTTTCAGATGAATCGGACAACCCGTTGTTGGGTTGCTGCCCCTGAACTGGTAATTTTAAGGAAATTTTGCCGTTTTTGGTTATTATCTTGAATATTATTATAAATAGAGATAAACTGTAAACAGCAATAATGTTCAGCAAAGTAAGATCTACAAATAAGTCAACTTGACCAAAATAGACAGTTGACCCCTTAAGGAGTTATTGCTCTTTATAGTCAATTTTTAACCATTTTTCGTAAATTTTTGTAATCTTTTACAAAAATCTTCTCCTCTGAAACTACTAAGACAAATTTAACCAAACTTGTCCACAATCATCATTAGGGTATCTAGTTTAAAAAATGTGTCCGATGACCCCGCCCGCGAACCAAGATGGCCGACATGGCTAAAAATAGTACATAGGGTAAAATGCAGTTTTTGGCTCATATCTCTGAAACCAAAGCATTAAGAGCAAATCTGATGAGGATAAAATTGTTCATTAGGTCAAGATCTATCTGCCCTGAAATTTTCAGACCAATCGGGCAACACGTTGTTGGGTTACTGCCCCTGAATTGGTAATTTTAAGAAAATTTTGCAGCTTTTGGTTATTATCTTGAATATTATTATAGATAGAGATAAACTGTAAACAGCAATAATGTACAGCAAAGTTAGATCTACAAATAAGTCAGCATGACCAAAATTGTCAATTGACCCCTTAAGGAGTTATTGCCCTTTATAGTCAATGTTTTACAATTTTCATAAATTTTGTAAATTTTTGTAAATTTTTACAAAATATTTTCCACTGTTACTACCGGACCAAGTTCATTATAGATAAAGATAATAGTAAGGAGCAAGAATGTTCAGTAAAGTAAGATCGACAAACACATCACCATCACCAAAACACAATTTTGTCATGAATCCATCTGTGTCCTTTGTTTAATATGCACATAGACCAAGGTGAGCGACACAGGCTCTTTAGAGCCTCTTGGTTTTAATCAAAACTCCTGTCCTGCCTTTTTTCAAATTTCATTCTAGCCCCCCTCCCCCCAACAAAAATCAAATGGTACCTCTTTAAAGTATCAATAGGTACACATCCAACATATTTAATATCAAAACGCCATAAAAAGTTTTTAAGAAACTCCTAGCATTAGTGGCTCAAATAGAGGAAAGACCCACCGGTCATCGGTGTTAATTTTCATATTGTCATTTTCTTATGAAACGGTTGGCGGATTTAAACAAAACTTTTCAGGAATTTATAAAATACAAAATATCTGCATAAGGTGGTGTTAAGGTGTAAATGTAAAGTCATTATGAAATGCTTTTGAAACTTTGCAGGGATGTTTAACCGGTGAGTAGTGATTCATATTTTACACAAAACCCTTATGAAGGAAATAAAAATTGAGCTGAAACTGTTTTAATTAACACAAAGTTGGAAGGAAATAAAGGAAGAAAATACATAGCCTTCAAAGCTATATGAGCGGGAGTACATTTTCTAAAACTATAATGCAACAGGTTTCAAGTTAAAATCGTATAAAAATCGTGTTAAGGTGTTTTAAAACAGACCCCGTTAGATAAAAATTTAGGCGGCCAACAACTTGATCAAAATACATATGATCACTTCTTTGTTTGCTTTTCATTTTAAAGTATATAAAAATGACCATTACATATATATTTCCGAGTAGGTATAAAACAGATTATAATACTTAAGATTATTTGCAAGGTCTATTAAGGGCTCGCATGCCCCTAGAGGTGTCACATTTGTCATATATACCGTTTTGCCGAAGAATTCACACAATTAGGTACCCCGTGTCTCCGCTGTCCTGCACATCTACCACATTTACCTGTCCAACTTTTTTCGCCCTAGAGTTTCTTAAAAATATTATGGAATTTTCTTATATTTCTTATGGTACAAATGTTATTGAATATTCGCTCCATACGGAATATTTATAATAAAATTGTCTCCAAAGTGACAATGCAGTTTCAAAATAATATTCAATGTATACACAGGTAATCTTTTTTGTGTTTTGACACAGTCCCTACATTTAAAGTGTTATTTGTCAACCTCAGCGTCGTGAATATACCTTTTCGTAACATGTCTAATTATAATCATAACATTGTCACGGATGGCATGTGCAGTCATTACTGTTGTATTTTTATATTTGATATGGGAGTTCCTCGCGATTGTTGTCAGCCAATCAAAATTATGGATTCAAATGAAACATACATGTAATGTAATCATAAAACAATGATTTTTATTACGGTTGAGTTCGTGTTTTTTCGAGTGAATCGGTCCTCTTTTTTCGAGTGTAGATCATGTTTTTTCGAGTGATATTACATGCGATCAGATCGATTTGCTGCTATTTCGCGACTATAATAGTTTTATCCGTGACTCTTCATCCGATTCTGAATGCTATATATGTTTTGAGGACATACGACGCACACTTTCCTTGTAGTTCACTTACAATTCAGTGTTTTATATTGTCCGTTCTTTTTCGGGAGCAACATTTAAAACGTCCGGGTTTTTCAACAGATGTTTTTTTTTTTAAATGTGAATAAAACAAGACATTCTTGGGCTCAAAACTGACTTTTTCTGATTGTAACTGTAATTTAGCGATGGACAATATTATATATTCTTAATAAGTTCCAAAAACATATTACTATGTTGATTAAATTTGACCTTTTCAATTTAATGATAACTTTCTGTTGTGAATTTTTTTATTCATAACCTTGCAATATAACGATATCTGAGTAATCACTGGGTCCATTTTAAAACAGGGACTCATAGTCTTTTCAATTTCATTTCATGCTACCTTCGGTTTTTTTAATAATAATATTTTATTCTATTTGATAACAGTGACGAAAAAAGAAACATAGGAGCAAGCTTGAAAACTAAGCGAAAGCAGTAAAAAATCAGAAAAATTCAATATAAACCCAAAAAATATTCTACTAAAGGAACCCCTTTTTGGAATTACCTTCATCCGGAACGCTCAAAGTCGAATATTTAAAAGCCAAGAACCGAAACATTTAAAGGGCTATATAACCAAAAGGACCTAAAACAAAAAGCCAGATCTCTATTTATGGATGTACTTAGGTGAAATTAAAAAAAATCTAGAATTTAAAATTGATACTATTAGTAAGAAGAGCATTAATTAAGGAACAAACTAAGCTAAAAATATTCATAGGTTATGGAGCTCCTTTTCGAAATATTAAATTTTTAAAAAATGGCGGGAAAAGGCTGACTCGGACTTTTACCTTATATTTGCATTGGTATTATTTGGGTCTAAAATCGAATGAAAAAAAATCTAGAATCTGCTTAAATTTTGGTAAATGACCTTTCAAGAGCTATTGAAGTCTTATATGAAAAGAAAAATGGGTGTTATGGGGCAAATGGATTACCTTGTATCGTATGAAAAAACCAAAGGAGACCGAACATCTGACAAAATATCTAAACCTGACCTAAGTACATCCCTATGGTCATTTGTTTTTAATTTATAAACGGACAAGTTTTAATGATTGATTGTTGGTTGCATTACGTCCAGCGGAAAATATTTCATGCATATTCAGGACGAGAAAAAATAACAATAAATCCAATAGGTAGGTCCTGTAACAGAGAACGTTCGGGATGAAGGTCGGGAAATTTAGACTCACTGAAAATTAAAGTTATTTTGGATATTGGACATTTTAGCCTTGCAACAGGCCACCTATGGACCCCTTAACGTGAAATGAGCCTGAAAATCTCTCTACACGCCCCATTCTGACCGGACATGGCTGTTTACTTCAACATCTCGCAGAACCAAATGGTTTTGCAAGGGTTTTACTGCCGGTCGGAAGAGGACCTAAGTGACCATTTTTCTATTCCCAAGTCACCCTTGGAGGTAAACAATATTAGAAAGGTTTGTTATAAATTATGTCAGTACCGGAGTACTGACTACTGAGCTGATGATAAACTCCGATTTATTGATAAATAATGAAATAAATAATATGTAAGCTTTGATACGATCCTTTTAGAATAATAGAAAAAAAAAACGAAACGTGTTTATATTATTCGTACACCTCACAAATAAACATTGTCAAATTTTATTCCTTTAATTTCTGTTTGAAATGAAGCTATGATGGTGCTTTATTCCTGTGTGACCAAGAATAGTGTATGGTTGATCAGACCCCTCTTCACAGTAGGAGAATTTGAAAATTGATTTTGATTTCCATTTCTAAAACGATAAAACATATTATCATCAAAACAAACAGTAAATGAAACATTTAGGATGTATTTTTTGTTTACAAAAACCCACACATTTACCCTCCTTACAAATTCTGTCTACGTGCGTCTCAATTCAACATGTTCTGAGCTAACATAAAGATTGTTTACATCACCAAATATTTACTGTACGAAATCCATTTCGGTACACTAACATGACGATTTCTGAATATAAATGAACGATTCCTTTTTATGAAATGTACGTGTTAATACAGCATTATCAAATTGGATTAATGCATTGTTTCGTGCTTTGAAAAGTATTTTCTTTTGACCTTTTCGTAATAAAAAAGAGATCCTGTATGAAATGAGATCGTCCTAGGTATCTTAGATAATTATTTTGCGTTGAATAACAATGAAACAGGTTCGACATATTAAATTTTAAGTCATATGAATTATTTTTTTTACTAGATAAAACAAGGACGCACTCGAAAAAAACACGTTGAGATTTGCATTGGTATGTGTACAAAAAAAGGCTTTAATCCATATTTTGGAATAAAGCATTGTTAAGCTAAATTAAACGTTTGTAGGGTTGATAATATCTTTTCATCACAAATACTAATTTACCGTCTATGATTTTGTATATACGGTTCAAGCATCTTTTTTACGTCTTACCAGAAAGGAAGTCTGTTTGTTTACATTTGTGATCATATTCATTTTAAAAAAAAACGTTGTCACACTCGAAAAAAACACGATCCCAGCCGGACACTATAACCAATGGGTTTTCTTTCTATTTTTAATGGCGTTTGTTGCTCGGATATTGGCTTTCTGTGTGTGTGCTTTATCTGTCCTTGAAGTTCCTCAACATACGTTGTTAAAAACATCTGAATTTTTCATATTAAGGTTTTTCGACTGCCTCTTTGGAACTTTATTATTTTTATTGTTTACACAAAAACGCTTGCAATGTTTGTGAATAGTCATTCATAGAGTTGCAGCTATATGCAGAATTATTATATCTTGTAAACTTATAGGCCCTTAAACTAAAGCAGAAATTTAACATACTACCGAAATTATTTTAGATACATAAAAATATTCAATGAAATATTCTATTTTCACTTAATTTAATGGCTCAAATAATGAGTGATTGCCTCTTCAAAAACATGATCAGATATTTAATTTAATATATCCGTTGTAGTCTTAGATATGTGTTCACGGCCATCAAAATAGAAAAGGAAATTGTGTTTTAGACTAAGATTGAAAAATCAGAACTAATTTCAAATTGCTTCTGTATGAGGCCTTAATATATTGATTATAACCAGCGATATCAATTATGTATAATAAAATAAAAATAGTTTTAGAAGAACATGTTGAAAATACGGTAAAGATGAAAATGATTAAAAGAATAAAAAAAATCATAAATATATGTCCGCAGGACACTATTTCCGGTTCATACGATCACATTTCAATGTTAAGTAAACCTCAATTAGCCCGGAATGATAAAATATATAACAATTGAAACGAAAAACAAATATGGCAGTAACCAACAAAAACCACTATATATCAGGCTCCTGACTAAAGTATAAGGCGTGGTTGAATATGCTATGTGTCTTTTGTCACTATGTTAGTTGTGTTTTGTGCTTCGTGTCAACCTGATTAGTCAAGCCATTTCCAACTGATTTTTACAGTTTGTATTTATGATGTGCTTTAACACCACTTTCCGAGATTAGGGATGGTTAAGCGCTGAAACCTGTTTAACACCGTCATATTCTTGTGTAGTTTTCGTATATAACCATTATACTCAAATGCCAATTGTACAACAAAAAAGAACTGCTACAAATGATAAAATTTGGTTTAATAATCAAGAATGTTCTAAATATACTAACAAAATTTACACAAGGAACCTTACTTTGAATTAAATAATATGAATAGCAATAATTATCCTTTCTAACATAGAGATTCCAGTTAAACACTGGAAAAACTCGACCAAATAAGAACATTTTCGATAGTTCGCTACGCTTATTCACAAAAAAGGTTCACATTGTGGCTCGCGGCTGATATTTTACGATATAATGTGTAGAAAACTAGATAATCGATACTTATCAAGCCTTTTTTTCATTAGAACAACCCCGAAAAACTATATCAAGTTAAGACGAAAAAGACTAGAAATATGACTATAACTGATTATCGAGTTTCCTGCCCATATATCGTAAAACATCAGCAGCTTTTCACAATGCAAACCTTTTCTACTTGGCAAAGAGTTTACATTACGGCTTGCAACTACTATTTAAACTTATGAACAGAAACCCTAATAATCTATACATATTTTAGTCTTTTTGACGCTTACGATAGATAAACATGCAACTTGACGAATGATGATAAAATGTTCAGGCTCATTGTTTGGCGTTTAAAGTAAAAGGCAATTCATATTTCCATATCGCTCATCTGGGATGAGATCCAACGCGAACAAGATACATGATTAACTGTTTGAAAATAATAATAAAGCACCGTCCATTTATCTTTTCTGTGCTTGAGAGGACATTTTGTTAATTTTTTTTTTTATATTTTATATCTTGATTGCTTAATTGTTGTTTGCTTAACTGTCATTGACAAATATTGAGTGCTTATTCAGAATGAAAATAAATTAACAATTAAGTAGGTTCTGAAAAGTAGGGGTTTGAAAGGCTGACAATTTAAACTGTCACAGGTAAATGAAAGTAATCGGTATAGGAACAGACACTTTGCGTGCAACAGGACACCAACAGAAGGAGACCAATCTGACCTTTATTTTTTTTTATGCTAATCACCCTCGGGATACTACATATGTTGCAAATAGTATATTGTTTCAGGAGAGATGGAAAAACAAAGCTTGTTTCCATCGAAAACTAAGGGGGGAAAAAATCAAGTTTAAAGTTGAATAAAAAATGTTTGTCCTCAGACATAAACATGATCCCGACCCCCCTATCCCCCCAAAAAAACGACGAACGGCCGATACATAATTATTTGAGGATGTATTAAACTGAATTCAAGCTGACAATTATCAAGTCATATCTAGGAAGAAAACACGTTGACGTGAATTTCAAACTGTGTTACATCACAAATCCGTACGATGACAGATCAGACAACACGCAAATTATCATGTCCGTCAGTCGTTGTTGTAACTAAAAAAAAACCCGCATGCTTCATGGGATGCAGTTAATAGCTTCTTAAACCAAAACTTCTGTAACTCGATAATTTGGAGAATTGGGTCTTAATGGCGCTTGTAGAGTAAAATACAAAACAAAAGAGTGGGTAAAATTTGATAGGCGTACAATGTTTATCCGCTATTTATGTTTTAAAGATACACAAAGGAAAATTATCTATGGCATTAAGCTAACTCAAGATTGCTTATACCATGAGAATCATCAATACCCGTTAATGTCCGTTCGGAATTCTGATCAACATCTTCTGTAATGGTTATTCGAATTTGTTTAATCGTCCGTTTTATCACATAGACATCAATTTATCTTGTCCAAAAAAGTAATTTGGCTAAACTACTGTTCTATATGTTTAATTGTTGATTGCAGACGATTATACAAAATGATAAATTTCCGACAAAAAAATGTTTTTCTTGGTAATCGGAAGTCATTTATCAGAGTGAAATCAATTTATTTGAAAGGATATCTCAACATGAACAAGATAGTATTTGTTTTTTTTTTGTACTAAGCAACATCAAATGACCCACATATAAGGAAACCGAGTGGCTTGAATTAAATTGCACTTACGGCGATAACTGAAGAGATAATATATTTTGAGACGGATATTGATGATAAAATCCAGACATCATGATGTTAAAACATCATGAACAGATATTTTTATATTGTTTTATAGATTGCTCCGGTACTCAGCACTTCGGTACTTTGCACTTCGGCGTGATATTGTATTATTAACGTAAAATTTGCTATAACAATTTTTTTTCTATTAAAATATCAAACTAAGATATATATCTCCCTCATGCAAAGCTCTGATTCCTTGCCCGGCTTTGGCTATACTTTTTGTCCTTTTTGGTTAAGAAGCTCTTCGTTATTTCAATAAGCTTTTGATTTTCCAAAATATTTTGGACTCGATCTTCACTAAGAGACATTTATTGTCAAAATATGCATCTTGTGCAGTAAAATTGGTACCGTTAATGATGTTGCTCATAAACTGTTATATGTGGATGATTACTGCATTTTTTCGAAAAAATGAATTATATTTTAAGGGTTAAAAAAAACAACAACAAAAAGGAAAACACATGAGTATATGATTAAAATACAATGGTACACGGCAGTAAGATACTGTTACTATCTAAAGGACGCTCATATACACAAACAAATTGGACAACATAATTATATACGGCCTTGAATCACAGCTCGTGACTATGTTCTATACAAGTGAATACATTTAACACAGACTATCATGAACCTGCAATATATACTTAAAAGGTAAGGCCAATTTCATTTCACATCAGGGCCATTTTCATGAGTTATTTCAATTTTTAATGAGATTGACATTATCACAGCTGCATGTGCTAACAAAAGTACGACTTATTTCTCAAGACCAAGTTGTAACTGTCTGGAGATTGTTCAAAACCTAACAATTGACAGATTTTGACAATTTTTGAGTATATATCGAAGAAATTCAATAGAAAAGATATCGCCGACCAAAACAACAATTCTGTTAAAAGTAAATCTATGCAATGTCTTATGGAAATAAATTATTTCATTTTGTTTAGTGACGTCATTCAGTGGAAAATTTTACAAAATCATGTACAATATTCAATTTTGTTTCAATATGCGCTTTCAATGGCAGTATTGCTTTTTGTAAATATGCACAAAAAAACATTATATGAAATAAACCCTTAAATAGGTAAGTTCAAGTAATATTTGGCAATTTTAAGATTTCGACGTTTGAGTGAAACAAATACAGGGGAAATTGGTAAGTCAGACTACCTCTTTAATTCGCGATCTGCTATACCTGGAAAACCATCGACTATGTATCTGACTTGAGACAGTTACCTTAACATGTAACGAGATTCAATTAAGTCTTATGTTTTACCACCCAATTCTTTCCAGTCGATCAATTAAGTGAGAAAAGGTTACGAAGAAGAACTTGTAATAAAAATCAGTTCATAAAAGACATTTTACCCTCTGATAACAGACAAAAGAAACACATCCACTAGTAATATCATACTAAAAATTCACGAATCGCAGAAACTAAAAATAAGCTAAATCTACTAAATAAATATCATATATAGAAATTATGCCAATTTGAGAGCAGATAAATATCATCACAGAAAAGTTCTCCTAGGGCACAAATCTACGACAGACAACCGAAGCAAGATGGCAGTCGTATCTAACGGATGTTTTAGAAAACGTACAAGTAGGTTTGCAATTAAGACATTTTATTCTGTTTGACGATATAATTGCAGTATTAGCGTTCTGTAGATACCATAAAAGTGTTGTTGTATATATACTGCCCAGAGAAAAACGTCTGATATGTCTGTAAAATATATTTAGGTCGGTAAACTAACGTAATGTATTCTCAATCTTTCTAATACTCTCTACTTAATTGTGTTTTGTTGGACAAATCAAGCTTAATGACAGTATTCATTAGGACAGTTGTGACAAGTCACATTTTGTGAATCGTTCAGTGGACTAATTGGCCTACTTAAGTGAAATATTTGCATTTGGAACAGTAAGCAGCAGGATATTACATAACAGAAAATAACGAAACGGAAATTAATTTGAAAGTAAATGAGGAGAAAACTTTATAAGATTAAGTTATAAATATCGCGGGGGAAATTTGATGTCTTCGGTTGTAAGACTTTTGATTTTATGGGAACATATATGGCAACAGAACTTAAGCTGCAGAGGAAGACGTAAGCCACTAATCTGTTTATCTGTGATCTAAAATTACTTTTGAATTTCACAACTATTACATTACAATCCGTGGTTTAAGAATATGTTTACAGTTTAGACTCGTTCACTGAGTTGTTGAATCCGTTGAAGTTCAGATGTGATGAATGATAATTTAACAGAAGAAGTTCGTACATGTAACCCCTCCTATAAAACTTTATGGTAAAAGGCATGTTTTGAAATACCGTATTTAGAAGAAAACTGAAACGTTAGTTGAGATCGGATGCATACTTACATAGCTATAGTTTTTTTTTTCTTTTCTTTTTTATATATCTACACAGCAGCAGCTCTTGTTTGACATGCATGTTACTTAGGTCCTTATGACAGTTTGATTGACTAGGGAGTAGAGATATTGTCATCCCCTGACCTCGTTCATCCGACATCAAGAGGGCATCTGTTTTGCTGTGCGGGACGCATGAATGCGCAGTCACGTCCGGTCGGACAGGGGATCCTTAAACCAATTCCCTGGTGTTTAATAATTGGAGTGCCACGTTCTCTGTAGTTGAGACTATATAAAACACACATGTTTTATGGACTAAAACCGGTTCGCCATTGTGCTGTTATGAAATTGACATCATGTTTTGAATTATTGCACATTATTATATGACTATTAAGAAACTACCAAAGCAGATAATATATTTAGTTTAAAAGGAGCAGTTAAATATCATGAGCAAATACTAGAAATTGGAGACGGATAAACAAAAAAGGTTATATTATAAAACAATTGTTGACTTTTGATATTAGTTGATACTATACAATAATTGACTTTTGATGAGGTTGATACAATAAATAATCAAAACCCCAGAAATATGATATTTATAGAGGTTAACGGCCGAGGGTGAGTGTCTTATCTATTGGGTTGATAAACATTGAATCAACTGATATCAAAAGTCAACAACTGTTTTATTATATTACTTTTTTTTTTATCCATTTCCATTTTCTAGTACATGTATTTGATTAAGGTATGTATATGTTCCTTTTATTCTTCCTATATTATCAGCTTTGGCAGTTGATAAACTTTTATATATTCAATAAGATTTATTAAAAAAAGAAGAAGAAAAAAGGAGGAAATTGAGAATGTGTATGAAGTTATAATAAAAATGAGAATGGAAAATGGGAATGTGTCAAAGAGACAACAACCCGACCAAAGAGCAGAAAACACCCCAAGTTATAAGCCTACGTTATTGACGTTGCTTATGGAAAATACTATTTATAGGTACACGTTAGCTGTACCAAATCTTATACTAACCTTTAATTTTTTTCCTTGGTGAATATACCGTTGGCCTCGGTGAATATCATATCTTTGGGGTTGATAAATCATTGTATCGACCTCATCAAAGGTCAAATATTGTATAAATGCATGCGTTTCTCCGAATGCTTATGACATCTTTACACTAAATCCTATGACGTGTACTGATTGATATCTGGGAGGACATGATTTATATATTAGTTGTGATTGAATTTACCTAGCCTGCAGTAACTATGAGTACTCTTACATCGATGCTTTGTGTCTGTTGTTATATGTTATTTATTTTTCATTGTACTTTGTATCGATATATTGAATTTCAACTTAGTACACAAGACATCTGTCTTGCTGTTTCATATCAATAATTACATCAAAATAACATATTTGATTCATGATAGGATTGATGTTCAACACCCTATAACAATAGAACATGCGCACTCAGAACGATAACATGTGAATGCTTTTGTTTGTGGACGATCGGCATGTTTATCGGATAATGAACATGCTCACTAATGAATCCACACCAAAGACACATAAGTTGGCTCCCAGCCTAGCTTACAGTTATTGCTTTAAATTTTAGCTAGGGGACATTAAAACATAAGTTTTGACCCGCCCATCAATTGTTGCGTTCAACTTTCTACAAGACCATCTGAACCGTTGACTAAGTACAGGTAGCAATTCTGTAAATATAGACAATGCAATTTCCCATAGGAACTCCCTTTGCGGCTAAAACTGTGCCACTTTTACTAAGAATTTTTCGTGAAAAATTATACCCTAGAACGGAAAGTTGATATACACTACTATTTTATTCAAAGGTCAATATATAGGTCTGTGGAGCGTATTTTCAACATTTATATGCCCTGAACTTCTAAGAGTTTAAACTTATACTAAAATTCTATACTTCCCCTAACTCCACTTTTGGACCTCCTAATAATTAAATTTTAGGCTCTACGATTTTTTTCTATACTGGTAACATTCTCAAGTTATGTCTCTATGGGATGAAACAGAGATCATATATGGGAACCAGTACATTAACAAATTAACATATCTATGAATGTTATATATCTCCCCAAAAGAGGCGTGGCTTGTGAAACAGCTGAATTTACAAAGTGCAACCTATAAAGGTTAAACATGCATTGCAAGAAATGTGCTAATGATAAAATTTCTACTGCATGTATAATTTTATTATGTTAGGTGTGCTGTTTCTGGCAACGTGGATAGCGTTGTCAAAGACAAAGATTTTTAAAGTTTCTTATTAGGAATATTTTTTGCAAATAAAATTTTTGACCGCTACCACTTACTCTTCTTTTCATCACGTTATAAGATATAGTTCAAAAAGCCATTTTTGAAAATCTTATAAAATCCTTATTATTCTTTTTAAAAGAAACAGGTGCCAATGTTAAATGAATGAATAATTTTCCGCCAATCTTTCAATAGCTTATATCCCAAAATCAAGAACACGGAATTCTATTTTGTTCTGCTTTTCTATTGCAGTTATACATATATACTATCAATTTAATTATAACAGTCTTTTAAAAAGCTTGTTATTTTGAAAAAGATTAGCAAATACCCTTAAGTTATTGATATGCAGTTGTACTACCATATGTACATTTTATTTCCATGGAGATTGTTTTGCTCCATTCCTTCAGTTATGGTACATTGAATTTTAAAATTTCGCATTGTTAACATGACACGTTTATGATAGGTTACTTTAAAGGAAACCACAAATGGTAAGTCAACGATAGTTGGTGTAAGCACTTGTAATAGTATTCACCCGAATGAATTGATTCAGCGGTCATCTATCACTGATTGACAGGGAAGGGGTTAAGCTATGAATTTGCTATATATACTACGCGGCTTTATTAGACGTAGCATGTAGATCTCAATTTTTCTCTAGATAATTCCAATTTGAAAATTATTTGTTTGTGTACCCTGTGTATTAAAGGGTGCATTAGAAGGAGCAACGATGACCAGTATAGTAATTCGACAGATTTATGTGTAATCTCCAAAACGTATAGTTATAATCAAGCAAAATAACATGATTTAATTTCGAATATGAAATTTGAACTATCTGAACATGAAAAAATCTTATTGAAAGTAGAGATGAATAGGTTCATTTGTAAATAACAAACACCATTTATTTACTATTCTTACCATTGCTAAGTTTATTTGTACTTTAACCTGATAAGGTCACTATTGTATATCATCAAATTGAAGGTGTCGGATATGGATGATATTTTCCGGCTGCTTTCATTATATGGTCCCTAAGGACAGACAAGTCTCGAAACTAATAACATCGTTGATGCAACCAACAGCTCTGGTTTGTCCGTCATCGGCGTTTCGTCTTTGAAATATAATTACAACTTCAAACCTGAGAAGTGAATGATTGGAATTATATTACCAAACAGAACATATAATTAAGTGAAGTTTTTACACTCTTAAGCTATATGACTCACTATCAATTACAAAAGTACTCCAGTAACCGAATTCGAAGGACATATCATTTGTATGTTTGGTTTTCAGTTGAAATTAATCATAGTATGGTCGTATTTACACAAAAATACGTCTGCAGATATGGCGTATAAAGAATGCAATTAAAACGATACTACAACTAAGTGGACATGTTTGGCCTAGTGCTTTTATTATTATTTTTATATGCAAAGAAAAAATCAAAGACAGGAAGATAAGTTACGATTATTCTTGAATTATACAGAAAATAACCCAAAAGAAAAAGAAAGGAGATTAATAAGTAGGAAAAAGCCGAAAGTTTTACCGTATCAGCCGAGGATTTCACACTCTTGTAGTTACTCAAGAAGGAAGTAAAAGAAAAACCAAAAAGAGAGGATGCCCAAGGATTGAAGGAGTGGATGTTACAATAGCCATAAGTGGAGAATTAATAACGAAAGAAGAACCAAAGGAGAAAGAAACATCTAAACCTAAGAAAATTTCACATATACTAAATTGAGAGATCCACCCAAAGTATCATTATTCTCAGGACCCAACAACAAGGGTGAAGCCACTTAAGCGTTGTGGAGATATGAATTTTGTGGCCTCATGGAAGATAAAGTATATGACAAAGATAACATCAACTATGCTTTACGTTAATTACTCAAAGGAGAAGCCGGAACTATTGCTATGCACCTTGGTCCAAAAGCCAGCATACCAGATATTAAACACAAGTTGGACAGCATTTATGGAGAAGTAGAAAAGAAAGAAAACCTACTTGCTCAGTTCTACAGAGTCAGACAGGGTGATGATGAAAGCGTTATCAAATAGATTTGCAGATTAGAAGACATTATTGGGAAGCAATTGAGAAAGAAAAGGTAACACAAGTATTCCAACAGTACGATACATTCTATATTATGGTCTGGACTGAAAACAGAACTTTAAGATATATCTGGACATAAATATGATTCGATCAAAGACTTTGACGAACTGAGAATAACATTGAGACATATTGAGAAAGATCATGAGGAATGGAGAACATCAAAGAAACTACAATCAGCCGAAGCTGCAGCAAGACCTGAACCTATCAACCAACCATCTGAATTTGAAGAAGGTAAAGGACTTATTCGACAACTCACCACAAGATGTGACAGAATGGAAGCAATTTATATAGGACGAGACAGAGGATATACGAACTACAGAGGTCAGAACACCAGCAGATAAAGTTATACACAAAGATGGCAAGATCGAACTTAAACACTAGCTTCATCAGCCAACGAGGATGAACGAAAATGTTTTAGATGTGGAAAACCAGGTCTTTGCAGATGGGATGCATTGAGAAACTGGATAAAGATGGAAAACCTTTACACTTCAAGAAGCCTATGGAACAGGGCCATCGATAGGTTTATTTACATCAGTAACATCACCAGGTCCTAATAGTTTACCACCAGGATTGTATGGAAAGCCAACAGAAACTGAAGTTGTACTTTATGGAAAAACAGGGAAGACTTTACTCGACACAAGATCAACAGTGTCTACTATCAGTCATACGTATTACCTTTTCTACAAGCTTCTTGATATTGGATATGCTGATGGAAACTGTAATTAAATTACCCATCAGAACAACACTTGTACATGTCTGCTGGAAGTGAAACCAGATAGCAACTAAAATAATCAGATACCATTGATTCTGGGAACTCTTCAACCAATCAAGGAATCTTTAAAAGATTAACATGGAACAAGATTTCTACAGTCATGCAACTTAACAGCACCTTGGTACTTGACTTGTCGTTCCATCATACTTGGAAATAAGGACTTAGCCGTAATAACAACGCATTAGCTGTAGTCAGAAATTCTGTGAATCAACCAGTAACCATCAAAACCGAACTCAACCATTAAGATTGATACACTGAAAAGTAGATACCCTACAGTACAACTGCCTCAAAGTTACATTCATCTGAACATCATCCAAACTGGAAAGATTTTAGATATAGAACTGATACTTTTGGATTATAGATACAAAAATTATGGGACGATAGACGTTCATATTGCTAATATTATAACAAGAACTAATACCATCCAACCAAAAGCTTTCTTATGTTTCTCAATACAACCAGTCAACATAGAACAACAACCAAAAGTTCCCGCCTAAATTATACTGACTTAAAGAAATAGGCAATGTTTTATCTGAATAAATTAACAGAGTACATATTATAATAATTGTAAATAAAGTATATTAAGTATATGCTATAAACATAAAACTAATGTAAAACAAAGAAATATAGCTCTACCGCACAACATTTACACAGGGTAATTTATTTTCAATACTTTTCCAAAGCATTTACGTCATGTATGATTGTTTTCTTATCGAATTTTACATTTATTTAAAAATCGTGTGCGATCTTAGGTTCCAGAAGGGTTAGCAGATCCTGATCCAAATACTACTTTAAAATACTTCGATAAGTTATATCAAGTCAAGTGATTTAGTTTAACGCAAAAGCGGATTGGTAATGGACTCTTATCAAATCATAATACATCACAAATTCAATAACCATCGTAACAGTAAAGATAAACCTAATCTGATGATCTCTAAACGGATGAACAAGCCATTTCCTGAGATATGTTTTATATGCATTAACCGTCTCACAATTTCAAAAGCATATCAAGAAGTAGATGCAGAGACAAGAAACATACATATCACATGAGCAATCTAAAACAGAGTGAAAATATAATTTTGAGTAGATGAGTCTGTTTGCCAATTCCGCAATTGACCCTGTAAATAACGATGTAGTTTCTGAGTTGTTTCACTTAGGAGAGACATAAATATTCACTGACAATGAAGAGCTAGCAGAAAGAGCAGAAAGGAGGGACATTAATACTCATTGACGCTGAAGAGCTATCGGAAAGGAGGGACGTACATATTCATTGACAATTGAGAGCTAGCGGAAATGAGGGACATAAATAATCATTGAAGCTGAAGAGCTAGCGGAAAGAAGTGACATACATATTCATTGACAATCAAGAGCTAGAGGACAGGAGGGACATAAATATTCATTGACGATAAAGGGCTAGCGGAAAGGAGGGACATACATCTTCCTTAACGATGAAGAGCCTATATTTAACTTTTTAATTTCTCATTATTTGCACGGACAACAGCCCCTCTTGTCCAGTATAGAAGTGAAACAACATGTATTAAATGTGTATAATAACGAAATCAGATCGGTAATTGAGAAAAAGGTCATTACTTGCTTGTGTAATCTTTGTTGTTAAGAATAGTACTCTGTTAGTGAAATTACCATAATTGGAACAAGATAAGACATACCGTATCATCAACTATAAATTAACACTATATATTTCTGAGGGTGGTATGTTAGTGCTCAGGAACGGTTTGTTGACAATACGAAATGTATTATATTCAAAATAATTTTTGTCATAAATACTAGTTTCAGTAGTATAGCATATGTTTATTTTATAACATTGTTTGTATTTTTCATTGAATTTATTTTAAACATGAGTGTAACTGTAAGATTTAAAAACTCTTATGAATTTATGATTTAGTAGTCGACATACGGAATGTACGAACAAGGTTGATAGGTATTTGTGAACCGATGTCAGATATAAAGACTTGATGAACCAATGATACGGTTGAAGGATGTCTATTGTAGTGATTTTAATCGTTTAATGGTCTTGTAATAAAATATTCGTCGGCCATTTATTCAGTTCGAACGAATCATTTAGCTATCTCTCTTTCACACTATCGAACATTAAACAGAAGAAAGTATTATATTGCCACTTTTTGTCTAATTGAATTTGAAAAAAAACATCATTTTGAACATAAAGATTTACATCGTATTGATGCTCACAAGACATTACTTTGTCAGATAACAGCATTTATATTACGCTTTTTAAAAATCTTTCATCTTTGGTTTCAGATTTTTAGTATTAATATGTAGGTACCAAGCCTTGCCGAACAAATATTTGGTTATAAGACGTCTTATACAATATTGTTAATGTGTGTAAAATATCTATGTCCTTTTATTTTTTTTAGATTAAATATTTTAAAGTCGTTCTGCTTGGTTAATACTATGCTATATAAAATAGACTCCAAAATACAACGGCAATTTGCAGCATAATTCTATGTCAGCCGGTAAAATCATGTTCACCTTCCGTAAAGAATCTCCGAGCACTCCTTGACAAAATTGAAGGAATATATGAAATCTGGAAGTAAAAAATTATGAAGGGTGAAGTATAATTGCCTTTTAAACACCTATCCACCAAAGTCTATATGACGTTAATGTAAGCAAGGACGGCTTTCAACAATGAGCAAAACCAAGTGCTTTCACTTCTCAATTTTGTAGTTTTGCCTACTCCCTGAAAATGATTATAGGGGAGAGGGACTCAGGTGCGACAGAAATTTAAGCTGTTCCTGCCCATAATAGTACAAGCCGCCACGTATCTCATGACATGTAAACACGTGTATATTGCGAAAAGTCGCTTTGAATTTCGGTTATTAGTCGTTAAGTAAGCAGAAAGTTTTTGGCTACAATAGATGCAACAAAAGAGTCGTTATTTGCGACACAGATCTTCGGTATTGGGTTAACAAGTTATGCGAAGGTTATGTACTTTAGAAGAGATGACTTCAATTTTACCATATGGCAAAATCCTAGGTACTTTATTCATATGATTTGCACCACGTGACTTTGGCCCTTTTAGTAAAATTACTTCCTTTAGTTGTAGATTGAAAATATAATTATATCAAATTTGCGGATAATCCAGTCCTTTTCTGTCTTGGATCTAAAACTAATGTGTCTTTGAAAACTTCCTTTGGCGGACCTTTACAAAAATGTTGTGTAATTCTAAGGAAAAATATAAAAAAATTTTACTATTTACGAAATGGGAAGGATGAAATCATGATATTTTAAAAAGAATTTGGTCGAAAACTTTAGAAAGCAGGTAAGATAAAAGTTATTTAACCTGAAAATTAAACCTACAAGGTGTTTCCCTGTATGCGGACAAATCATGAACAATATCTTCTTATATCTTTATTTCTATTTTGAATTTTGCTTTTCTACAATTTTTCGTTATTTTATATAGCAATTATACTAAGATTACGCTTCCGATTTTCAAACTTAAAAGGCCGAAAGTTTTCAAAGTATACAATCGATATAAGAAGATGTGGTATGAGTGCCAATGAGACCAATATTCATTTGACAAAAGCCAAAAAACATGTACAATTCACCTATATGCGGACAAATTATTGATTCGAAATAGGAATTGGCATATTTGCATTTATATTTAAGGGCCCTGTAAGATATTATTGTAATGGCTGTCGTCATGATATGGTAATATGGCCGCTGTGCAAATTAGCAAAGTACCCCAAGTTTTGCCATATGCCATTAACAGCACTCTGTTTAAAAATGTTCCGGTAATCAGCAGTCCTTTTTGAAAATCCAAATCGAAACACATCTATTAAATATTGTATCAAACGGTATATACTAGTTATCCCATGTAGATGTTGCCGAATAAAAAAGGGACTGGCTCAGTTCACCATACGAAATCTAAGGTCAATCCCCCTAAAATTTGTTGACCCAAATTGTTAATTTTTATGTAAAGTTTCATAAAACTTTATTTGGTGGAAGGACTCCATTTTTATAGAGAAACGTGAATATTAAGGACTATGCAACTTTCATTGCCTTCCTATCGGGACGAAAATTTTACAATATAGTACACAACTAATTTACCAGGATACCCTTTAGAGTAAATATCATTGGTATATATGTTGTTTTCAAAGTAAAACTATTAATATATTTTTCCTTTATCAACCTCTTTGAGATTTTCTGATAAAAAAGAATATTTGTTTTGGTTGTGTTTGCAGTAACAAAAACAGATTTGCAATAGAGGTTGGACATGAGAGTCTTTGAAGTTTGATTTGGTATGAAAAAGCATATGCATGTTCAGTTTCGTAGTTTATATTTGTATCAACGGTTGAAATTTTCCTGGTGTTATAACAATATTACATATTTTGCCGTTCTGGATTTTTTTTATTATCGTTCTTTTAACGACCAGTAATAGTTTATTCGTATTCGCAGACAAAATCAAATTAACCGAAATATAGTTCTGCAAAGTGCTCAAAGGAAGTGATGACGCAAAATTTGAAAAGCAACAAAAATAAAGATCGTATGATTGATATAGAAATGTGTTTTGCATTGCAACAAGAAATCTTCGGACCAACCAACTAGGGAAATCTAGGTGATCGTATTCATAGATACATGTAATACTTAATCCCTGCCGGAGGTGAATTTAAATTTTCAAATAATTTGGTGCTGTTCAAAGGCATTTAGAAATAACATATTAAAATATAATGTAAGTAAACAGAACACGAAGGCGTATACAAATAAATGAGACCAGGATTTACAATTTGTGTGCTATTTACTATATCTTGGTATCAACTTATATCTGTTTTCGAAACGACAGGGAAACTTTGATGACGATTGACCGATTCTTATTCTTCTGTCTTTCGCAAAATCCATGCATACATACGCCATTGACGGATGTCCTCTGGGTTCAAATATCTAGCCTTGATATTGACCCGGTGTAAAAAAAAAAGGAGTGGTTAGTCGATAATCATACCCATGAACAAGAGAAAACAGACGAAAAAACAAACAATTATACACAAAGCACTGCACAAATGAAGTTTAATCAACACAAGACCAACACAAAAACTAAACGTGAATACTTAATATATGACCCGCGTCGGATAATTACCTTATGCAAAAAAAAATGTTTTGAGTTTTTTCATATTTATTTTACTTATATAGCATTTGAAGATTTGAAAAAAAAAAACAGTTTTATTCTAGCTTTCTTCTTTAAAACAAATACGTCATTTCAAACTTTTGACGGGTAAATAGATTTTTCCCCAGAATCTTATAACAACGTCGTGAAATCGATCTTAACACTATAGTACATAAATTTTATTCTGTATTGGTCTTTTTCTCTGAATAAAGACAGACATGAAACCATGCATTCGTATCCAAATTCAATATTTAATTTGTAAGATTGTAACAATAAAAAAACGTTTCTCAACTTTTCAATCACACTTTTACCAGCAATGTACATGTAAAATGTTACTCTTCTGAAGCACGAGGACAAACTCGTCAAGGAAATTGAACCAAACAAACGGACGTAAGTTATTGTACAGAATCCGCCTTTTCTCCTCCATCAGCTCCGCTGGCTGAATAACTAGAGAGAGTGTCGTGAGCAAGTCTCTTCTCCTGTTGATCAAGCGTTTCTTTAGCAAACACGACTGCTACTTCGTTTCAGGTAAATCCGAAGTGATGGAATTTTCCTATACCTTTAAGTGGTTTAAAATATGTGGGAAAACATTATCCCATTTGTACCACATTAAATTGTTTTCGTCATCGTTATTTTCCTGATAAACTTCTTATCTATTGCATGAAGTTTAATCAACACAAGACCAACACAAAAACTAAACGTGAATACTTAATATATGACCCGCGTCGGATAATTACCTTATGCAAAAAAAAATGTTTTGAGTTTTTTCATATTTATTTTACTTATATAGTATTTGAAGATTTGAAGAAAAAAAACCAGTTTTATTCTAGCTTTCTTCTTTAAAACAAATACGTCATTTCAAACTTTTGACGGGTAAATAGATTTTTCCCCAGAATCTTATAACAACGTCGTGAAATCGATCTTAACACTATAGTACATAAATTTTATTCTGTATTGGTCTTTTTCTCTGAATAAAGACAGACATGAAACCATGCATTCGTATCCAAATTCAATATTTAATTTGTAAGATTGTAACAATAAAAAAACGTTTCTCAACTTTTCAATCACACTTTTACCAGCAATGTACATGTAAAATGTTACTCTTCTGAAGCACGAGGACAAACTCGTCAAGGAAATTGAACCAAACAAACGGACGTAAGTTATTGTACAGAATCCGCCTTTTCTCCTCCATCAGCTCCGCTGGCTGAATAACTAGAGAGAGTGTCGTGAGCAAGTCTCTTCTCCTGTTGATCAAGCGTTTCTTTAGCAAACACGACTGCTACTTCGTTTCAGGTAAATCCGAAGTGATGGAATTTTCCTATACCTTTAAGTGGTTTAAAATATGTGGGAAAACATTATCCCATTTGTACCACATTAAATTGTTTTCGTCATCGTTATTTTCCTGATAAACTTCTTATCTATTGCATTTTGTAGAAGTGTCTACAATTTTGACTTGTTGTGATAAAGTGATTCTGAATTTCTTTTTCAACATGCCAAATCCGGCGTCACATAAATATTTTGTGTGCCCAGCAATCCTCAAATACAAACTAATTGTTTTGTGTAAACCCTTTGCGCACCTCCACTATACAGATAATGCAAAGTTGTTTAATTTTTGTTATGTGCAACAACATGAAGTTATCATCATGAATAAATAAATAAATAAATATTACCAAGCAGATAATGATGTAGCATGTTTAAAACAGAATTGGGTTCATGCGTACAACTTCTATTTGCCCAAATTGTTTGTTGCTCATCAATCAAATAATTCGTTTACTTTGGAAAGTTTTCATCTCAAGCTCCCAATATTTGAACCTTTTGAGGTGTTAGATAGTTAAGAGCTCCAACCTGTTGAGACGAAAATGGCAAATTTACGTATTGTGAAAAGTCATAAGTGTAATGTACATATTCAAAATTTGTCGAACAAGGAGTGTTATACTTTCCTATTGGAGATGAAGTTAAACTCTATTCATCGGGTGCTTCACCCGTACATAGTTTATAATATTCAAGCTCTGTTTGCGCTGATTGTATATGATCAATGATTTTTTTTGTGTTTTTTTTTTTTCTGATTTCTCGTTTTATTATTACTTTCCTTACCAGACCAGACTTCGAAATTAAAATAAAACATAAATGACGGAGATACGTCCACCCGGACCTACTTCACCTAATTTATTTGTTTTTCTATTTTTGTAAACATTATTTCTACCGAAGAAAAATGGAAGGGTGAGGTAGGGTGAGTAATTATCACGAGGTAAGTAGAAAACTTCATTCATAAATTCTAATTTGAAAACAAATTTAAAATTTCATATCATTCATTTTCTACTTACCACATGAGATATATACATAAGGATAGATTACAAAGCCTTACTTCTTTGGTGGCAGGGTCATTTTCTATGGCTCTGCAACTCTACATTCTGGGTATAATATTTGCTTCATACCACTTGTTCATTTTAAAAACATTTGTCTGTACTCTATACAATATTTACAATATTTTTTTCTTTGTCTTTTTTTTTTTTTTTTTCTGAAATAGACCAGAAAATTTTCAATCGCTTCAAATGAACGATTCAATTTTCTCTAACCAAGATATATATTACGCCATTTTTATTTAAATGCTGTTCATTTTCGTTCTTTCTTACCGCCTCTGAAAACAGAGTCTGTTCTTTTTATCTTTTTCTAAAGTTTGAAAGCAAGTATCTGTCACTCTCTGCTTTTGTGAATTCACGGACAGTTTATGATACATCATAGGCCTATTCTCTGAATATTGAAAGCTGTTTAAACATTTTGTGGCGCAATTGCAGTGGTAAGTATATAAAGCATTAATTCGAAGTCGACAAGGATCCTCTATCTCATCAGTGGGATTTAGAGTACATGTATATTCAGATTGATCTTGAATGATGGAATATAAGTTGATTTCCCGGACACTAGCTTGGATTCTGTCACATTTATTATCAATATCAGATTCATCATTTTCAATATCGGAATCGCCGTCTTCTGATTTACTCAGTTCATTACTGCTTGATGCAAAAACGTCTGATGGTGACCGTATATATTGTTCAAAATAGCTAACGGCTTCATTTTCTTATTCTTCGCATCCTATATTGTTGAACCAGTCCATTTCAGGAGTTCAAAAAAAAAATAAAGCATTCAAAAGGAATGGAATTAGAGAAAATTGAATAAAAAAGGTGTTTTGACACGGTAGTTTGTCTCGCTTTGCGCCATAATACTTCATCGGTGATTTGTGAAATGTAGATCACAACCTCATATGTTTTTAGTTCTCAAAATACATAGCTTTTCTTATATCAAATGTTGTTTTAGTATTCATTACCCCAACATCACAGTTTACAACCTTTAAGATTGTTAACCTGAGTGATGCAGTCGGACGGTCGGACCAACGAAACTGCAACACCAACGGATGAATAGATCGAGAATAAATTTGCCCGAACAAGAAGTTGGAATGACATGAACAAGTAGGTGCAAATGTTTTTATCTTGAAGGTTATTTGATTTCCAATTACATAACTTTTGTGTATTTGTATTCTAAAAATGTTTTACTTTCCTTTTCAACTTTTACATGGATATAAAAGACAGTACACAATCATTTGACATTAAGATATTGCATTTTGGTGTTGTTTATTCTTTTAATTTTCAAAAATGCAACGGTAAATGATATGAATAACTTTTGTCTTAAAAAAAAACATTTTTGCATGGTTGTCGAACAATGTTTTACAATTTAGAACAAATTTTTTTCTAAACCATCAGAAATACTTTTTCTACCAATTGCATTGGTTCGATATGACTTGGGACTTGTAAACAATTAGTTTTTGACATATGTAAAGTTATCAAACGAAATTAAAATACATTTTACTAAATTCCCCCCCCCCCCCCCCCCCTTTTCCCCCCGGAAGTTTTCCATTATATATACCTCTATCTATAAGCTTTTTATACAATATAGTCCAATGACATTGCACACGTTTTTGCACCTATTCAAAATAATGCCATTTTTTAGACTTCAATATAAGAATAAAGAGATGTGGTATAATTGCCAGTGAGACAACTAACCACCAAAGTTCAAATGAAGTGGAAGTTTATTTTAACTTCGACAACCATGTACAACATACATACCGTTATCGTAACTTTTTTCGGGGCAGTTCGGAGCTTGTCAAAAGTGTATATCCCCCTTTGTAGAACATGAAATAATAATTTTCTATTTTTCTATTCTAGTTACATATCACGGGAACACTATTTAAGAGTTCACGATAGAAAACCTGATACAAACCGGGCGAGAAATGATAAGGTTTTCAATATAACGTCAGCAACTATAAAAATGAAGACGATGCGCAACTGTATCGTGACGTTACTCTGTTTGACGTCGAATTGCTTAAGGTCAATTTCTATTCGACGCGGCTTCTACTATAAATAACAGTTACATATATATCGGTTATGAACTTTCATAGATTCATACATAACATCATGCCACACACCGCATGGCCGTAATCAAAAAATTATTTTGTGAAAATGTAAGCAACTGAAATACATTTTCTGAAAATCTCTCAATTTAATGAGATTCTGCAAATAAGACAACACAATTTAATTACTGAAATGATTTTATGTAATGATAATACTCGTGGTCTAATGATACTATAGGGTTAACAAAAACTTGATTAAGGACGTTAAGCCGATATACGGTACTTATATGGAGATATTTAGTACAATGCAGTATATATAAGAAATCAAGTTTTTAAAAAATATCCATAGGTAATTGAGAGCTTTGTAGAAAGGACAAAATGCACTTAATTAAAAAAATATAGAATATACAAATGTAAAAAAGTACATTATTGAAAGTGGTTGACTAGAACCTTACTTGTTAAATTAGGTAAGACCAAAATTTTCATGTACAAGTTAATACTGTTAATGAAATGTCAGCTATCAGTAGACATCTATAGGTTTTTTTTTTATTAAACATCATGATCCTAATAATCTGCTCATCACAGAAAAGGTATTTCTTCATTTATTCCGATTCTGACTATTTTCTGAACAACTGCATAGAAACAAAAGAGGTGAAAACAAATTTTTCAATGATTTCAAATCAAAAAGTAGTTAAAGGGGCACTAGCTGTCAAATTCATGTTCACCGATTTGACTCAAATTCTCATATTTCATTTATAACAATGTAAAACATTTATCCATATTATAAAAAGTCTAAAATAAACAATTTACAGGGCATGGGCTCCAAAATATGTAACTTCGTTTCGTGTGTATTTTAGTCTAGACGCCATCTAATTAACTATCAAGTTGACCTCCGGAGACCTCCGATGGTTATATAAGCGATATAAACATAAATATAGATATAAATAGAAACAAACTCGTGCTTTTGGATTTTTCTTGGTCTGTTTAATTTCATATTGTAGATTAAAAATATATGTTAATCATCGTTTTTACCTGTATAAGAATGATATTTTGTGGATCGAATCAGTCAATCAAAAGATTTACCTTCTTTTTACTTTCAATGTTGACATCTTTTTCTTTAAATAACTCAACACGAACAATGCATGCGTTATCCATCTCTAGTTAAGGGGTTAAATTGAAGTTCACATGAATATGGATTCTATGGGGTCGAATTATCCACTTGCAAGTGAATAATTCATCATAAATGTTTCTTAGCTTATTTTGACAAAATTGAACAATACTGGCCGCTAAAAGCGAATTATTATTTCACTATTTCACTTTCATTAATGATTGAACAAAAAAAATCATATTTTAGATTTTTTTATATATCTCGTAGCTAGTGCCCCTTTAAAACAAAGTACAGTTATATAACAAAGAAATTAATATTTTTATTGTAATTTTATTTTAAATTTTTGCATACAATCAAAATGTTTTTTGGCATTTCATTGTTAATATTGTTAATTTTACAATACCTGGTAGGCATCAGGGAGTTTGTATACATAACTGAATAGGGTTTTCATGTTCCTTTTTAATTCAGTGTTGAAGATACCTTTAAATAGACAGCTTGTTATTTTCGTATGACAATATTTTTTTCCTTTCATAAACGTACTTCAGAAATTATTATGTATTTTTATTTCTATATATTTGATTTTTTTGACAATATTCTTCACTTCAAATATATATATATGTATATCCTATTGTCAAAATTCAAAGGAAAAATACAAGACATTTGGTAGTTCTCAAATTTGCATCTATATATCAGGCAAACATCTGATATGATTTAATAAAAAAGTAAAATTCAGACCTTTGCCGTTGCCTCTGATATGTTTAATTTATACATGGTCGTTAGAACTTTGATTTCCGTTATGACATATTGATTTGATGTCTTCCTCGTGTTTTACCATTGTTAAATTTGCCCTGTTACATTTTGAAATATCGACAGAGGCATTAACATGAGCCGGTATTAGATCTTGATCTTGATCTTTATATGATATAGAATTAATTAATTACATTATTACACCGCGCGTTCGTTACGTAGCGATTAGTTCAAATACCCCCATTCCTAACAATCTCTGCAAATGATCTGACTTTAATAGTCTGTTGATGAATCTATCTTGTCGAAAATGTCCGGTTGTATTGAGTTCCAGTCCTTGATGGTATTTGGGATAAAGCTGAATTTTTGTGAGTCTGTTCTAGTTGGAGGTATGAGGAAATGAAGTTTATGCATCGATTTGGTGATCCCTCCTGGTATTTTCAATTACCCGTTGGTATAATATGAGCTTTATTGTTTAGTCCTTATACAGAAGTATTACTCTATGTTCGTCTACCTTTTAATGATGGTAACTTTAGCTGTTTCGGAATCGCTGTTATTGATCCGGGTTCATAATCTCTGTAATTTGAAAATAAAGGAAATAAATCTGGTCGCCCTTTTTTGGACGTTTTCTAATTTCTCCTGGAGATGGGGATCCCAGGCAGAACTTGAATATTCAAGGACCGGTCTTATAAGTCCTTTGTGCGCTTGTAAATTTACTTCCTGGGGGCAAGATGATAAGTTGCGCTTTAATAATCCCAGTGCTCTGTATAACTTGTTACAGATTTCTTCAATGTGTTTTCCCCAACGTAGGTTATTTGTGATGTTTACGCCAAGATATTTGATTGATTGGAGAAATACAAGTTTGGTGTTTTTCAAAGTATAGTCAAATTTTACATTATTTTTCTTCCTGCTAAGTGTCATCATGTTACATTTGACTGGTTGGAACGTCATAACCCATGTTGTTGCCAAATTTCCAAGTCTGTCTATGTCTTCCTGCATTTTTTTACAATCATTGATGGTGTTGATTTCTCTATAGCAAACGCAGTTATCGGCAAATAGTCTGATGTCGGATGTAATATTTTCATGGATGTCGTTGATGTGGACATGAAATACAATCGGACTTAAGACAGTGCCTTGCAGGACACATGAGAGTACTGATGTACCGTATCAAATGCTATTTCAAAATCAAGTAGAAAGATGGCATTCTGGTTCCTGTTGTCTATGGAAGTTTCCCAGTCGTGTATTACACTTACTAGTTGAGTCTCACAACCATGATGTTTTCTGAAGGCATACTCTCTGTTGTTTAGAATAATTTGGTCTTCAAAGTGTTGCATGAGGTTCGAGCATATGATGTGTTCTAGTAATTTACATGTTATACAGGTTGTACATGTTATACAGGTTAGTGATAATGGTCGATAATTACTGGGTATGGATCTATCGTTCTTTTTGAAGAGAGGGCAGATGTTCGCCTTTTTCCATTCATCAGTGATGGTACCACAATTGATGGATTGTTGAAAGAAGTGAGCTAGGATGTCTGATAGCTCTGTTGACATTTCCTCTAGTACACGGGGATGTATGCCGTCAGGTCCAATTGCTTTGGTGGCATTTATGTTCTTTATCATCTTTTCTCCTCCTTTACTGATTACGTTGATGTTCCTCATTTTGCTAGCTCATGGTCTAATGTATTGTACAGAGTCAAACTTTGTTTCTGCAAAATCGCTTGTTATTTTTTTATTTAAAGCTTAGCTTTCTTTGCTGTCGGTTTCGGCAATTTTTCAATTTTTTGTTTGAAGTGGTGGAATCCCTTGTTTGTCTGCTTTCTGACTATTGATGTATTTTTGACTAGTCAAGGTTGGATTTTACAAACAGCATAGTCCCTCCCCGTTTTCTGTTCTGTCGTAGCGGTATATGTCATATCCTAATCAGTCAGGAATTAGTTCGTTGGATTTAATATTGCTGTCAATTTTGGTTTCTTGTATCGCTACTATGTCTATGTTTTCTGTCGACCAGTTTCCTTGTAGTTCAAGTTTTTTACCTCTTATTCCATTGATGTTGATTGAAACAAAATCTATCTTACTATATGATTAAGATGTACATGTACGTGTTACTTTTTTTATGGCTCATAGTTGTCAGATAGAACCTCATTTTGGTGCAATTTGTAGCCTGGATAACTTTGTATTCTGCCTCTTTGACTATGGAACAGATGTTGTGTATTCATAGCTTACATTTGTCACATTCAATGGATGAGTCTGAGTTCAAGATGTTTAATGTGCATATACTGCATGGAGCTGCACAATTTGTACAGAACCAAATGTTTTCGGTATTTTGTAGTTCGCTCTATTTGTGGCTGTTAATAGATGCTCATCTTGCATGAATCCATGTGTCGCACTCATCACACATGACAGCTTTATCTGCTTTTCTGACTAGTTTCCTACAGACCCCACAGTTGTTTTTTTGTAGGTCCAGGGTTCAATTCAATGTCTCCGGATAATAGTAATAGGACATGAATGGCTGTCTTGAAGAGTATTTGTTGAACTTAAAGGTTCCATCTCTTTTTTATGCCATGGTGTGTAAGACATAAATAAAACTGTACATACTTTGGTGTTTGTTGTGTTGTGGCAAATACTGACCTCTGTGTGCTTGTGAGTTTTTTGTTCTTTCTTGGTTGAGTATTGAATCTAGGTGTCCCCACTTTCCGATGACGACTGTGACCAAGATTATGGCAATTTTGATGTGCATCCTGGTAATTTTGTTTTCAGGCTGTGATAAGATAAACTCATAGATAACGAAATGCCATTATACTTACCTTGGAGATAAATATTTGATCTTTTGACGTCAGTATTTTTTGCCAAGAGTTTATTTTGTCATACCAGAATATTTATTGATTGATCCATGGTTTTGATTCATCTCGTTCATGTATTCTCTTTTGCTTTCAATTTTGCATTCCCTATTCGGCATCATTGGTCTAACATTTAGCCGTTTATTAGGACTATCATTGCTTGTATTTCTTTTTACAATGATGTGTGAACAGTGGCTGTTGTTAATTGAAATTGTTATTTTCATTTACCAAAACACGAGCTGTTTAAAAAAGAATAATTGAATATTTGTCATTTTTTATGTAAATGTTTGGATCGCAACTGAACAAAAGAATGTAAGACTGGAGAACAGTAAGATTCTGTATTTAACAGTGAAAGGGTCGGGCAATTTATGACAGTATTCGTAAGGTTCCTTTATATATTATAAATAACGTGTTGGTATTGTTCCGCAGCTGTATTATTCATATCCTATTCTTTCTGTTAAGAATCGTAGGTCGAAAAGGCAGAAAATGCGAAATAAATAAAAACTTATCTACATAGAAAAATAAATATTTTATCTATTACAAAATATGATATGATATACTATAAAGTATATTCAGGTGAATTTTATTACACTATTGACTTTAGTGACTCTAGTAAGATTAATTATATCTAACATGTCTAAAAAGATACAATGTTTTAGTTCGAATGATACAAATACATATTAACTAGCATAGAGAAGGGCTTAAACTGCATAATCTTTTATGGAAGGAGGGAAAAGATTTGCATTCATATTGCACCATTTAAGATTGTAAGCAAGTAAGTACTGTAGCAGTTCAAATATTATAATAATATAAAAAAAAAAAGTGTACCGTAAAAAGGTAACTTTTTCTCATTAAAATTGATTTATTCAAATCCGTTTTTGTGTTATTTAATTTTAGTTCTTGTAAAACAAATTAGTTACGAAATTATAGATAATGTGAAAAATGATTAACCTTATTTAAAAATCTATCAATAAATCTTTAATAATGCATGTAATTTTCTTCGCTTGACATTTTAATTTAAATGATTCATCGGGATGACTGACTACAAATTTTGTGCTGCCTGTACTAGATTTGAAGAGAAATTACGGGCAGAAACTTGGTGTTCAAAATGTTCGGAATGGATTTGTGAAACTTGCGCCAAACATCACAAACGATATTTTCCTGACCATAACCTCATAACAAACAATGGTTCATTTAAACAAACTACGTGTACACCATTTCAAGTGCTAGGGTATTGTAATATTCATCCTACCGAGGAGATTGTCAAGTTTTGCCGCAATCATGATCACCTTTTGTGTGAAACCTGTACGAAAACGTCTCATAGGGTGTGCGAAGACATCATGACCATTTACCAAGCATCCGAAGGTGTAAAGGAAAGTACTGTCTTCGTAGACTTGATTAAAGGAAAAGACATTATTTCAAGCGTCACATACGAAGTAAAAGAATATTGTGTAAAGACTGGAATATCTATAAATGAACAAAAGGAGTTAGTAGACAAGAAAATAGAAAAAATAACAACATCCTTTAAAGAACATCTTGCTCGTGTAGAGAGAAATATAAAGCATGAACTAAGTAAAATTATAAAAAGGGAAGGACTTTACTAGAGGAAAGAGAGTTTAAATTACGCAAATTCGTGAAACAATGAACGCATTGAAAAGGGACTTGATAACAATGGAGGAAAATGCTACACACTCCGAACTATTTTAGGCTTTCAAAGGGTTTGACCGTATAACAAATGAACATGAGACTAGAGTCAGAAATCTATATGAAAATTCCAAGCACATTGAAATAAATTTTGAAGAGTCCAATGACATCGACGCGTACTTTAATCCAACAAAATTAGAGTCATTCGGAAAAATAATTTACAATGAGAAGAAAATTCAAAACAATGTCAAGCTTGAAAAGTTTACACAAAATCAAATAGCAGTACCTACTCTTATACCTTCTAACAGACAAACATGTGGAAAATAAGTGGAAAAGAAACAAAATACGGAAGTATTGGCGGATGTAAATTGTATACATGTGTACTCATTTAAAACAGCGCGAATAGAGGATAAGGCCGAAGTACGACACTGTCTTTTCATTAACTTACCTTTCAGTAAATCATTTCTTCTTTTTTCATCTAACATTGATAAATGTTTGTACCTATACAATATATATGCAATAGAGATGTTCTTCTGTCGATAAGATACTGATAGAGTACAAGCCGACTGATGTTACAATTTTAGATGAAAACTCTGCACTTGTGATGCTAGGCTACGATGGAATACAGCTTATAGATCTTTCAACTTTATCATTGCCAAAGCGAATGAAGATTATTGGAGGCAGTAAAGCAATATCGAAGTTGAACGCGGATGTATGGATTGAACAACATTTCGGAATGAGTAAATTTGTCACAGCCGACGGGAGAACTCTGAAGAACATACCCTTAGCTTTTAGTTTAAAGAAATGTGTATCGCTGAAAGTGGAGATATTTACTGTTCGGAATGCTTCGGTGACATCATATATCGAATAACACCTAAAGGAGACATACTTTTGTTTTATCAAAGTACTGAGTTGAGAAATGCAGTAGGCGTTTTCTACTGATATCAACTGTAACATGTATTGGCAGGAAAAACATCCCATAATATTCATAAAATATCTAAATCTGGTGTGTCTAGTCAAAAATTACTAAGTAAAAAAGACGGTACATACCGACCAACAGGTCTATCGTACAACAATCAAACAAATGAACTAATGATAATCAATGAGGGAAACACTTATGTTATTATTTATAAAATTGATTCCCTTCCCCTTCCCTGAAATCTCTTTGATGTCGGTTGTTATGTTCTCTATTTGCGTTTAAAAAGTCACAGCATTTTTTTTTTTATAGTTATTATTTTAATATGTTTTGCTGGTCATCTCCCACCAAAGTTATCATCTCATTTGTAGTAAGCTGACTTAATATATATATATGCTTTTAATGTACTTGTATTGTTAAGTTATCGTTTAAAACAGGCCATTACCATTATAAACATACTGTTATGAGGAAGGACCAATTACATTATTAAAGACAGTTCACACGTTCTATGTTTGAAATCACGAGTTGGTTAATCGTTACAGTATAAACGTTAGGAGACGTGGTACGATTGTCACTGAGAGAAATCTCCACCAAGGACCAAACGTTAATGTTAAAACTACAGCAGGTCACACGAAACGGCCTTCAACAAAGAATATAGAATAGTATATAATTAAGAAAGCTACCAAAGTCAACATGGAGAACATTTCAAAGAGGAAAGTAGCTAATAACATTCAACGAAACACAATAGTGACACACGGCAAAACCGACGTCCATCGAAATATATGCTCCTGACTTAGGGCATGCCTAAAAAGAATGTATAGGGTTTAACATGTTTGGTAACGATAAAGCCCTATTCCTAACTTGGGGTGAGTTTAAATTTCTCAAAAGACCTGTTAGTTTCCAGCATCTTTAGTGTTAAAGATAAACGCTCTACTCCTAACTTAGGAAGAGTTGTAGATTCTCAAAAGATCTATTATTACTCTGCACGTTCACTGTTACATGTATCGGTTAAATCCCTTCTCCTAACTTGTAGAGTTTGAGTTTTTACAGACGATCTAGACCTGTCAATGTTCATTGTTAATTAATCCCCTACTCCTAACATGGAGATAGTCCAAGTTTCTCGAAAGACCCTCTGTTGTCGAACTTAATCGTGTATCTGACCACTGCATGAAGTGCATACTATAAACTTACAACTGGAGGTAACTTTGAATCCCTGGTGATACACTTATAACCGGAGATGTCTATTCTGTCGATGCATCTTGTATAAGCTGAACCTGATGCAAATGCAGGTGCTATCAAATATATGTTGGAATGTTTATACCTGGATGATATATAGCTTTCTATATAATTCAATCTTACCCTTACCTTCATAATTAAAAACCTATCGTATTCCTTATTGGGGTTAAATTCAATTTTGTAATCCATTTTGTGTAGTATGAATAAACGACAAAAGATATCGGTATTAAATTAAGTTTGATCGCATAAGACTTTGTTAAAAGGCAGTTAAACAAAATTTGAAAAAGTAACTTTTTATTATGTGTCTCTTATTTATTTTATTTCTGCTTTTATAACTACTAGACTTTGCTTAATTCTGCCTTCTTTGTTAGTGTCTACACCGATGAAATAGATATATATAATGTATTTTTTAATGTAGAAAAAATACAAACCGATAACCCACCAAAAAAGATACAATGAGATAGGACGGGGACAGTTTCCCTTCAGTGGGATCGCAAGGAAAATGAGCCAAAGCCAGCTCTGACTTCCTATTTTCTGTTTTGTAGTTTGTCTTCTTCCCTCTGAAAATGGTTGTAGAGGATATACGTCTTGGCAAAAACAGAAAACTAGCAATTACGCAACCATTCCACACTAAAACGGAGAGATGGACTCAGGTGCGCTAAGAATGAAAGCAGTTCCTGTCCAAATAGTGAAAGCCGCCATTCATCTTTTGACAAGTAATCAATTGACTTAAACAAGGAAAAGCTGAAGGTGTTTTGGCTATAATATATGTTATCTGCGACACATATCTCCCGTATTGGCCAAAGATGTCATGCCAATTTTATATTCTAAAGATATTACTTCAACTTTTCCATTAGGAATGCTTTGTTTAGTAGCGCTTCTGTAATCAGCAGTCTTGTGTCTGGAAAGTCCAGATGGAACTAACAACTATACTTTAGTGAATCAAGTTGCAGATAATCTATTTAGATGATTTAGATGATGCCGAATAAAAAGGGACTGTTGCAGTTGATTGTATGAAAGTGCAGGTCAATTCCCAAGAACTTGTCGTAAAGTCTAATTCTGAACCGAACCTCATCGTCGGTTTTTAGATGAACCTTTAGTTGTTTGACAGCAGGGCGCCTTCTGTACAGCAAAACGTGAAGCAAAGGGATATTACAACTTTCATTTCCATCTTATAGAGACGAACTTTTATAAAGTCTGATTTCAACGAATTAAGAAACAAGTTTGCGAAAACACGAGAAAAATTTGTCGTTAAAGAAAGAAAAAATTTGTTGAACAGATTCGTTTTTTAATAAAATTGGTGTTAAATAAAATTCAATCGGCCAGTTCTTTTCACTTACACAACACAATTCAATATTTAACCAGGATTCCCTTTGTATTAAGTTTCTTTGTGGTATTAGTTGGTGTCAACTTAAAATTGTTAATATCGTATTCCTTTATCAAGCATTTTTGTGATTTACTGACAAAAACGATATTGTTTTGGTTGTGTTGGCAGTAATAACAACATTTTTGTAATGAAGGTTGGACATGAGAGTCTTTGAAGTTAAATATGGCAGAAAAGAACATTTGACCTGACGAGTGTTCTATTTTCTAAGTTCTAATTTATTTGAACAGTCCTACAGCTAACGTTTTCCTGTTGTTACAATTTCACAAGTTTTGCTGTGTATTTTTAATTATTATTATTATCGCTTAACGACCAGGAAAAGTTTATTATATTCAAGACAATAACAAAAAAATGAACCAAAATATAAGTTCTGCAAAGCGCTCCGACAAAGTTATAGCGCAAAATTTGAAAAAAGCAGTTACTGAAAAATTGTTAGATTGATATAGAATGATATAGATTGATATAGAATGATATTCTGCATCGCAACAAGCAATCATCGGACCCATCAGAAGGATGTTGCAATGGTTCATAACGCACAGTTAATGTGTCTCTCTCCCTTCACGAGGCATAGATTTAAACGTCTCAATTCCAACCAACTAGGGATTTTTAGATGACCGTATTGACAATACTCAATCACTGAGATGATTTTAAATTTTCAAATAATAGAACGCTATGCAGAGGCAATTAGAAAAAACGTTATGCAGGTATAAACAGAACACGGTGGCGTATAAAAATAGATTGAGACCGGAATTTACAATTTCTGAGCTATTTACTGTATCTTGGTTTCAATACGTTTGATTCTTATCATTTCCATGACCAGAAAAACTCTTTTACTATACTCTGATTTCTAACGTCAGTTAAATGTTTTATGATCTAACTTGATCCCTGCATCTTTGAACTGACAAAGTCATTGTGCATGCTCAACATTTTTCAAACACCAGTATTCATTCCTATGTACATAATCAAACCCTGCCAAGAAATATAAATTTATCGTTTAACACATTTATTTAAGCTGTCAACGTACTGACGTCGGTTTTATGCCCAAAAACGCACTAATGATGTCAAATAAAGTCACCTTAAACCAAACATTTTGACAGAGAGAGATAACGGTTGGAATCAAGCTAATTAAAATCGTTTTTTTCTGGACTTTAATGACGACTGACCGATCTGTATTCTTTTGATTTTCTAAAAATCAACGTATGCATAAGCTAAACCATTTGCGGATGATGATGTCCTCTGGGTCGAAATATCTAGCCGTGATATCGACCCAATGTAAAAAAAAAAAGAGCGGATAATCGATAATTCTCCCCATGAGCAAAAGAAAACAGACAAATAAAACAAACAAAATGTACACAAACACTGCATAGAAAACTGAAGTTCGATCAACACTAGACCTACACAAAACCAAAAGGGTGAAACACTTAACATATGAATAATTCTTACATATACACCGATTATGAATTCTCATAGATATGTGCATGATTTCATGCCAAACACTGCATGGCTGTAATCAAAGGTTTATTTTATGAAAATGTAAAGTCACTGAAATACATTTTCTGAAAATCTCTCAATTTTATGAAATCCTAAACATAAAACAACAAAGTTCATGTACTGATATACTTTTATCTAACGATATGACTGGGGGTCCTATGATAATATAGGATGAAAATAAAGTTGATTAAGGCCGTTTAGCCGATTAACTTAAAATATTTAGTACAATGTGTCTAAGAAATCAATCGGGGCCGTGACTGAATTATAGTACTTATGCCTTATTTTTAGCATGGATTTTTTGTTTTCGTATTGTCATCTGATGAAGAAGGTGCACAGTTTTCTCTGTTTTCAAAATCTTTCTGTTTGGACCTGTTCTGGTTTTCTTACTACAGCCGGAAACTACATGTGACATATACTATTGGCATCGGTATCGGATTCGACCCGGAACTTGTCAATTATTAGTAATATTAATTATGAGGAAAACAAAAGGGCCTGGAATGGTGTAATTTTTAATCAACACCATTGTCCTATATTAGTTATAAATAAAGTTGAAATCATGCCAGCTAACAAATTGGACCTCATTATTTTAGTAGTATCGACATATAAAGACCAAATACAAGATAATAGCGTTAATGAATACAATGTCAACTATCAGCAGATATCTATATACTTGTTTTATTGTGAATTATAATCCAGATAATTTGCTTATCACAATTTTAGGACAGTTTGTATACTAATATTTTTTAAAAAGACGCACACCACCTATTCTTGGTCCTCATTCCTATCCACATTAAAATTTTCATTTCAGAACATTTTATGGAAGCGGGATCAATATACCTTTATTTATACATCAGACCGTACTGCACTGGTTACCGGAAGTTTGGATACACCAAACCAGGCACTTCATATCTGAGAAACAGGCTACATATGCCCTCAATTTTAGAATTCATTCATACATTTTTGTATTATTCAAAATTATCAGTAAATTGTGTGTTCTACAAGGATCACCAGTTATTCACCTTTTATATGATACCCTAATTACTGAAATATATACTACATAGTTTGGGATTTACACCTACGTGTAGGAACTATTTTGTTTTAAATATGTACTACTTTCAAGTATGTTCTTTTTTGACCGGGCCCGATTAGGTGGTGTTACATCTTACAAAGTCTATCCAAATTATTTTTGAAAAGAATTTCGCTCAAGCCGGTGCTAGTGGCCGTCTTAAACTTGCAGTGAGGTGAGAGTATTTTTGCTCCGTGTTGAAGGCCTCACTGTGACTTTGAGATGAAGAACAGCAATAAAAGTGCTGTTCCTTTGCTTTTTCTGTGTTTTTATTTGCTGTGCATGGAATATCCTCTTTTTTTCTATTAAAGTATTCTTCATTTCAACTGATTCTGAACATTTTCTATACAATTGCATAGGAACTATAGATAGAAGTAAGATAATTTTTCTCCTGACTTTAAATCAGAAAGTATATAGGTAAAAACAAAATAGAATTAAAATAATAGAGTTTAATATGTCACGTAATCTTATTTCACATTTGCCCATAAAATTAAATTGTTTGCGGCATCATTGTGGAAAGAAACTTATCATAGATACCAGGATTAAAATTTTGTACGACAGACCTGCGTTTCGTCTACAAAAGACTCATGATGTTCACAGGCAATGGATAAATACATGACGTTTGCTAGTACTAAGATTTGCCTCTTTTATATTAAGCATATATGTGATATGATTAATTCACAAGTTTTAGGTTTGCCTACGTCTCGCTGATGTTGACTCTTTTTATATTCTCTGCAACTATTTCCTCTGCAGCATCGTTGGTCTGGTTATCAGCCTATTATCAGGACTAGCAATTCTGTTATCACATTTTACTATGTTGTCTTCAGGAAGTGGCTGTTTATCCATGTTTTTAATAAAAAAAATCGATGTTGTCAAAAACCAAACATGAACAAGTAGTTGTCATTTTTGCATGTAAGTTACGAATTTTTGGATCGCACCTAAACCATAGTATGTAAGATTTGAAAAAGGTAAGCAACCATATGTAAGGGTGAAATTGTCGGGGTGTATATGACAATATTCCTTATGTAATATGAAATGATACTCATTGACAATATCCTTTCTTTTCCATAAGGAAGAAAAAGGAGAGAAAAATGGCTAAATGAAATTAACATAAAAAGGAAATGGTAAAACACACTACACAGAAAACTAAAGAATTTACATATAAATAAGGTAATACATTATACATAATTATATACATGTGCAGTTTTATTAGATTATTTGCTTGTTTGTACGATGATATATTATTTACTTAAAGATATCAAGTTTCAGTTAGATTGATACAAGTACATACATAACATAGAGAAAAGGGCGGCTGATATAATCTTTTATGGAAGGAGGAAAAGTGTTTGCATTCATATTGCATCATTTTAGATTTATAACAAGCAAGTCTAATGTAGGTAATAAGTTAAGGAAAATGTACCGTAAAAAGATATTTATCATAAAGTTTTATTTATTCTATCCGTTTTCGTAATATTTAATGTCAGTTATTATTTAAAAAATAATCAGTTATTAAATTTAAAATAGTATTGCAAATTATTATCCGCATTAAAAATTCTAACAATAAATCATTAATTAATTTTTTTAATTTTATTTTTAAGTGCTTCATTGACATTTCTATTTACACGATTCATTGGGATGACAGATTACAAATTTTGTGCTGTCTGCATAACATTCGAGGAGGAATTTAAGGCAGAAACGTGGTGTTCAAAATGTTCCGAATGGATCTGTGAAACTTGCGCCAAAAACCACAAACGATATTTTCCTGCTCATAATCTAGTTACAAAGGATGAATCATATAAACGAAGTCAAAGTAAATGTACACCGCTGTTTCAGGTGTTAGGGTATTGTGATATTCATCCAACAGAGGAGGTTGTTAAGTTTTGCCGAAATCATGACCAGGTTTTGTGTGAAACCTGTTCAAAAACGTATCATAAGAGGTGTGAAGACATCATGCCCATTCACGAAGCGTCAGAAGGTGTTAAAGAAAGCACTGCCTTCAAAGATCTGGTAAAAAGAATAGATAATGTTTTAAGCGTTACATTTAAAATAAAGGAATATTGTATAAATACTGAAAAATCAATAAATGAGCAAAGAGAGGTAATAGAAAAGGAAATTGAAAAAGTAAAAAAATCCTTTAATGACCACCTTGATCATTTAGAGAGACATGTCAAGAATGAGCTATATAAAAAATATGAAAGAGGAAGGAATTCATTAGAGCAAAAAGAGTTTAACGTTACGCAAATTTGTGATACAATGAACACATTGAAAAGAGAATTGTTAACTGTGGAGAAAAATTCAACACACTCCGAACTATTTCAAGCTGTCAAAGGATATGATTGTTTTACGAATGAACAAGAGACTAGAGTCAGAGGTCTATATGAAAATTCTAAAGACATTGAAATAACTTTCGAAAAGGCCAACGACATTTACGAAAGCAAAACAATATTAGACTCATTTGGAAAAATAATTTACAATGAAAAGGTTACCAAAAACAATGTCCAGCTTGAAAAGTTTGCACAAAGTCAAATAGTCATACCTGGTTTTGTATCTACGAAGTTTAAAAAACGAACACGTCGAAAACAAGCAAAACAGGAGGTAAAGAAAGAAAATACAGAATTATTGGAAAATGTGAATTGTACATATGTGTGTTCTTTTAAAACAACACAAATAGAGGATAAGGCCGAAGTACGACACTGTCTTTTCATAAACTTACCTTTTAGTAAATCATTTCTTCTTTTTTCATCTAACATTGCTAAATGTTTATATATATGCAATAGAGATGGTTCTTCTGCTGATAAAATACTGCTAGAGTACAAGCCGACTGATATTACAACTTTGAATGAAAACTCTGCACTGGTGATGCTAGGCTACGAAGGAATACAGATTATAGATATTTCAACTTTATCTGTGTCAACGAAAATGAAGATTGCGGGTGGCGGTAAAAAAATAACGAGCTCGAATGAGGATGTATGGATTGATCAACATTTCGGAATTAGTAAGATTGACATAGCCGACGGAAAAACTCTGAAGGAAATACCTCTAGATTTTAGTATAGAAGAAATGTGTATCGCCGAAAGTGGAGAAATTTACCTTTCGGAATGCCTCGGTAACAACATATATAGACTAACATCTCAAGGAGGCGTACTATTATTTTATGAACACCCTGAGCTGAGAAATGCAGTAGGTGTTACAGTTGATAACAATTGTGATGTGTACGTGGCCGGAAAAATGTCACATAACATTCACAAGATATCTAAATCTGGGTTGTCGAGCAGAATTATATTGAGTGAAAAAGACGGGATATACCGACCGACAGGTCTTTCATACAACAAACAAACAAATGAACTTATGATAATCAATGAGGGAAACACTTCTGTTATTATTTATAAAATTGATTCCCTTCCCCTCTCTTGATTTCTCTTCACTAGCGATTATTTAGTTCAGAAAGCTAGGTCTCTTTTTCTCTTTTTGCTTTTAAAAAGTCATAGCATTTTATTCAATTTTATTAATTATGCTGCTTGTCCCCCAAAAAGATATTTACTTCGCTGTAGTTAGCTGACACACTATATATGCTTTCAATGTAATTTTATGTCAAATTATCATTTAAAATAGAGTCATTATCAGTATTAAAATTCTTTAATGAGGAAGGACGGATGACATTATCAAAGACAGTTCATATGTTCTTTGTCTGACATCACGAGTTGGTCAATAGTTACAGTATAAAAGAAAGGTCGTCCTGAACATGCATGAAATATTGGCCACTAGACGTTCAGCAACCAACAATCTTCAATCGTAAAAGTAAGGAGACGTGGTACGATTGTCAATAAGAGAATTCACTGTCAAAAGACCAAAGACCAACTGCAATGTTGAAACTACAACAGGTCAACCGATCACCCTTAAACAACGAATATAATCAACACCCTTGAGTAAGCTATCAAAGATATCGGGATCACAAAATGGGGAACAATTCAAAAATGAAAATACCTGATAACATTAAACGAAAAACAGCTATAGCACACGGCAACCAACGCCATCCACTGGACTATATGCTTTTGACTAATGACATGCCCAACAAGAGTGTGCTTGGGTTAAACATGTTTGTAAATTCCCTACTCCTAACTTTGGTCCATGTGGAACAGGATCTGCCTTCCCTTCCGGAGCATCTTAGATCACCCCCAGTTTTTGATGGGGTTCGTGTTGCTTAGTCTTTAGTTTTCTATGTTGTGTCATCTGTACTATTATTTGTCTGTTTTCTTTTTATTTTTGGCCATGGCGTTGTCAGTTTGTTTTCGATCTATGAGTTTGACTGTCCGTTTGATATCTTTTGTCCCTCTTTTGGAAGAGTTAAAGTTTCTCCAAAGACTTGTTATTATTCAAGAGTTCATTGTTAACGCTTCGCTTAACTTGTGAAGAGTTAAATTGTCTCAAAAGACCTGTTGTTATTCCACATATTCTTTGTTAAGTATTTCAAAAGAAAGGTTCCTTAATATTATTCTACACATTCAGTGTTAATGGGGGAAAAAACTATTCCTAATTCTCAATCTGTTTCTCAAAATACCTGTTATTATTCCGCACGTTCGCTGTCAACGTTAAATCCCCTGGTCCTAACTTTGGGAGAGTTTAAGTTTCTCAAAAGACCTGTTTGAGTCCGCGCGTTAGTAATGGTAAAACCTTAATACTAAATTGGGGGGAGTTTTAAGTTTCTCCAAAAACCCGTTTTATTCCACACAATCGCTGTTAACGGTTAAAATCCTATTCTTTAAGAATCTAAGGAAAACTGTTATTATACCTATACCGAACGCTCACTGTTATTTTTGAAACCCTTGCTCCAAACTTGGTGAGAGTTTAAGTTTCTGAAAAGACCCGTTGTTATTCTGCACGTTCACTTTTAACGATAAAGCCCCTACAGCTAACATAATGAGATCCCTGTTCGTTCATCGTTTGAGTTAACGTCAGTTATAAAAAGAAAAAAGTTTTATAAAAAAAAGTAAAATAACAAAAATACCGAATTCCAAACACATCAAACGAATGGGAAACAATATTCATATTCCTCACTTGGTACAGGCATTTCCTTATGCAGAAAATGGAGGAGTATTTTTCAGAATTAATGTTTTTTTTTTTGTCTTTAAAGAGTAAAGTTACAAGGAAGTTTCTACACAAAGGTTTCCAAGTGGTTAAGTAGGAGTCATCACTTCTAAAATTTTACTGACGCCATCATGAGTTGGCAGACTGTTATGAATTATCTGTTTCTCCGATGACGATGGATATGTTCCCATTGTCGTTACCACAATTCCGTCTTCTTTTCCTCGAATGTGACAACCCACAATGAGACTTATCACAGAATGTGTACGTTCTTTAACAAATCCGACGGGTGCCACATTTGGAGCACGATCTGCGTATCTTTCCAGAGCACCTAGGATCAACCTCGGTTTTTTGGTGGGGTTCGTGTTACTCAGTCCAGTTTTCTATGTTGTGTTTTGAAGTCTGTTATTTGTCTTTTCGTCATTTTTCTTTTTTTGCCATAGTGTTGTCAATTTGTCTCCGACTTGAAAGCTTGAGCTTCCATTTGGTATCTATTGCCTCTTGTTTAAACAATGAGTAAAAAAATTTGACCTAACTACAAATGTCTAAAATGAATCTGTAACTAGTAACTATGTTGTTCATTTTATTATAGCATTTCTGAAAGCCGCACGGATTAATAACGAGGAATTATCAAATTCTGAGAATATATGCTTCAATAATTTCACATTATGGAAAATATTCAAAGTGCATGAGATAGTTTTACTCTACAGTATTTGTAAAAGTATTGAATTACGAACTGATGTCTTAAAAAGGTTAATGTATGAAAATGATAAAGTAATGAAGCAGTAAATACGTTACAATGGAAACTCGGTAAAGGTTAACGGAATTGATGGTGACAAGCACCGTTTATGTGTACTTTAGGTGATAATTTGTCTGAGAAACTATTAAATTAAATAAAAAATATACAAATTACTTCTTTATATTGAAGTCCTATTAATTTGGGTATATGAGAGACTTTGATAAGAGAGTGATCATCTTGAATTCGGTTTCAAACTGGGTGTTCTCGCACAGCTGATGACCTTTGCAACCTTGCGGTAGATTTCTTGGTGCTTATCAACGCTGCTTCTTATATTTGTAATTTGAACTGTTTCCCTTGATGTGAATAAATGCACATATATCTTTAGTTATATATTATATTTAATATGATGAACACAAAAATTACGCATTAATCAATAAGGTAGGTTCAGATAAGTAGGTCGACCGGAATGAAGGAGAAAAATTGAAGCTGTCAGCTGGTCAGAAGGTATAATGGGTAGAAATAGAAAATTTCCACGATCCATTGAAAGGATTTTTTTAGACATAGAGTGTGACGCTGTCCTAACTTGGGGCGTCTCTCCTAACGCTCTCATACTGATTGGGCGAGACTGTGTATTTATACATTCCGTTTAGCAAACGACAAAAACTCAGCACTGATTTTTCTACCAGACAGGTCACCTTCAGGTGATTACGTTTCCATACCAAAATCAACCATTGGGGTGTAATTCTGTCAGAAATGCATCGATGTTGTCGTAGTGCCGAAATGTCATGATCCACGATAATCTTACAATAGATTTACATTTAAGAAGGTAGGCTCCACGAAAAATTTGATAAATGATATTCATCATTCCATATGCAAAAATCAAAGCATTTATGATGATTTTTATTAATATTTTGGCATACTACTTGCACTCACAAACAATGTTCCTTTGTCTATCCAAAACTAGGAATTTCGTTATAAATTTCTTAATTTTATTGTTTTGTCTTTTGAGGATTTTAGCTTTGATAATAGATGTTTGACGATCTTAAACTTATTTTCAGTTTTTTTTTACAATGGGGTGGTTGAAAGATCGACACATAAAAGACCCTTGTCTAGTCTACAGTATTCTTACACACCATATATTGGCCTCTAGATGTCTTTTGATTTTGTTTTGAGTCATTTGGTGGCTGTCCTAAAAACATTTATACTCCAAATCTTCTTTTAAACATACACATGCTATACATCTATTAGTAACTGATTATAAATCAAACTTTAAATTCAATAAAGAGAAGGTATGATAAGGACACTTTTTTGGCCCCTTGAATTCGAAAATCAAAAAGTATCAGTCTACCAAATAACACCCGTCAGATGTTCTTTTAATTTAGACATTAGACGTTTGTACATCAGTATTTATATGTTTGAACTTTTTGTAACATATGGGCATTAAGGCCTTAATCTTCGCCCATTTGAAGACAAGCTGTCCTCAATGTCGCGTATTGGATTGTCCTCATCTTACATCCCTTATATATACAGTGGATGTACTATAATTATAATTGCAGATACATGTATTTCAAAGTTTAGCAACTCGTATATACTGTAGGAATTGAATTTGATCAAATAACGGTTTGTCGAACACAACCTTTGATTAGAATAAAAATACAGAGTCAAATTTCTACGTAATTTTATAAGGTATAATAACTAATTTCCGGCTTTGTCTCCAAGGAAACACAAAGGGCGCTACATGCAAGGCTTTGTCTCCAAGGAAACACAAAGGGCGCTACATGCAAATCAAGATATGCTCACCTTTAGGAATTAACGGATATCACTTCAAGTTTTGATGAGACTTCGTATTGCTCTTATCGTGAGTTATTGGTTTGCCGTTTGTTCACGTCTACTAGTTTTGTTAGTCCACACACCTGTCTGGTGATTTTGAGTTTTACACTTGAATTTCAGTTTTGATTGCCCGTTCGATTTTTTGCTTTGATACTTGCCAATGAGTTTTATAAGTTTTTTCAGAAAAAGAAAAACAACTATTATATTTAGCGACATCACCAATATGTACTGTAAAGAGAACAGCCGTCTTCAACACAATGCACTATTATACTATTTATCGTAACAATAAATTATAAAAAATTGAACATTATTGCATACATTTAAGAACAGAATTGTTAGATTTTTAGGAATTAACGGATATCACTTCAAGTTTTGATGAGACTTCGTATTGCTCTTATCGTGAGTTATTGGTTTGCCGTTTGTTCACGTCTACTAGTTTTGTTAGTCCACACACCTGTCTGGTGATTTTGAGTTTTACACTTGAATTTCAGTTTTGATTGCCCGTTCGATTTTTTGCTTTGATACTTGCCAATGAGTTTTATAAGTTTTTGCAGAAAAAGAAAAACAACTATTATATTTAGCGACATCACCAATATGTACTGTAAAGAGAACAGCCGTCTTCAACACAATGCACTATTATACTATTTATCGTAACAATAAATTATAAAAAATTGAACATTATTGCATACATTTAAGAACAGAATTGTTAGATTTTCCCCTAATGATATACTACTTAAATTACACCATAAAAGTGCACAATAGTTAAAATAATTGAAAATGGGGGTATATTGCTAGAAGTGAACAAAATTATTATCTTTTTAACACAAGTAAATCTGTTGTTTAAGTGGTTGCTGCATAATTTTAATTGTACAAATGAGACAGCAGTTGTAACATGTTCACTATTATAAGTGCATGTCTATCGTGCAGATATAGCTTTAAGTGATAGTGATATTCTAAATTAGGTTTCCTTTACCATGCTGCAGTTAAATTTGAACCTAACCATTAAAAGGGCAAAAAATATACTAGACGTATTGGTGAGGTTTCGTGTTTAATGATTTTTAGCTGACCTAGGCCTTCTAGTACTTTTACAAATTTGAGGAAATTGGGATCAGATCATTTTGAATGGTACATGCTGATTGGAACATGTTGTATTTAAGTTAACTTTGGATCTGTCAGACATTTTGTTTTATATATTAAAATTTTACTAATTTTGGAGCTCTCAATATAAAAATAAGTAGACATGGAATATTTGTCTATTGGCAACTTTCCACCAACGATCAAAGAACAAGGATAAACAACTACAAGTCACCATACTGCCTTCAACAGTGAGCAAAACTAATACCCTACAGTAAGGTACAGGCACCAGAATGTTAAATTTATCGAGGGCAGAACAGATCTTTGTTAGGACGACCCAAATCCCTAGAACAGGCTATCTCCGGACCACATACGTTGTATTCGATGTATTTTGTACTTTTCACGGAAGAACAGCGATTTTTTGCCATGAATTGATACAAATATCCTTAAAGTTACTTTTTTCACTATTTTATTTTTGATATAAAATAATTAACATTGGTTTTATTTGAAATATTTTTTCTTACATTATTTTCAGATTTGATAAGGATTTGATAAACTATTTATGAAGTCTTTACCCTAAATCCAAAGGATATTGGTTGACTGAAATGTTAGTATGGGAGACTATATGATGACTAGTTGTCTCATTAACGATTATGACATACCTTCGTATTTTTTATGGTTTTTCTATTACTCGGAATTGGCTTTGAACACTAAGGACAAATATTTGTCTTATATATTTATTTAAGATCCGTATGAGTTGCAATTTTATTTTTGATCGTAGAGTGAATCTCATAGTTTAAACGTAGTCTAAACGTGTCGATTATGTAATACTGTTAGAATGATGCGTGTTTGTAACATGTGTAACAAACATTAATTTAATGACGAGTACAATATATCGTTTTTATTCTCGTATGTGAAAAATATACCATATAATTAGGAAGATGTATATTATTAGTTATCTTGGTGTAATCAGGGGTGACTGTATGGAATTTTACACAGGGGTTGGAAATTCATTTTCAACACAGATGTAATATTCCATACATCCCTGTTTGACATAGATAACGCATTTTATTTCTTATGAAGCGCTGATTTGCTCATTTTTATACCGGGCAAATATTTTCGCTGCCATCCTAGCACACACAACTACACGCAGTTACTTCCCATTTGCTGACTACCCACATCTTATTATTTATATATACACATTGTAAGCAAATCGGCGCATTCTAAAAAATACAAGACTAGATATAAGAAGATGTGGTATGAGTGCCAATGAGACAACTCTCCATCCAAGTCACAATTTGTAAAAGTAAACCGTTATAGGTCAAAGTACGGCTTTCAACACGGAGCTTTAGCTCACACCGAACAGCAAGATATACCCAAAAATGACAAGTGTAAAACTATTCAAACAGGAAAACCAACGGTCTAATTTATATAAAAAACGAGAAACACTTATGAACCACATCAACAAACGACAACCACTGAACATCAGGTTCCTGACTTAGGACAGGTGCAAACAAATGCAGCGGGTTTAAACATTTTACTAGTAATAGGCGGCAACCTTCACACTAACCTGAAACAATAGTGTAACATCACAACATAGAAAGACACACTATAAAATATCAATTGAAATGGCTTAACTCAATCAAAAGACATATTAAGAAAAACAAGTGAACATACACTGGACGAATAAATTTGATCGATGACACAATGAAAATACAAAATTAATTGAAAAAAAGGGGGGTTAGATGTAAAACAATATCAGAAAGACAACCATAACCTTGGACAAAATGCCGCCAGCTGTTTTCGTTTTTTTTTATATATTCATTAATATATTACACATATTATTAATTATAACCATGAAAATTTATGTAAATGTTTCTACAAATGTATTTATATTGCTACGCGTAGTTAGTTATTATTACTTTTTTATGCCCCGTTGTAAAAGGTAAGCTGGGGTGTGGTATTTATTTACACCCTGATAATTAACCAATCAGATTGGAAGATTATTGCTTTATCAGAAATAATAAAATTTATTATTTCTGAAGATCATTTAGTTTCAAACTCGCAAAATTATTGTCTGTTCAAGATATGAAAGAGTTGAATAAGTTAGAAAACATATTATTTTGTATCTTACCGAAAAAATACTTACTGGCTATATTTATCTGCCGTTGTGGTTCTTGTTGTTTGTACATAAATTACTACATTGACACGGATGATTTTGTGCTGTGAACATTAAAATTGTTAAATTTATATATGCCTAACCTGTATTCACCAAATTTATCCTTTTACTGACCTGTTGATTATTCTTATTTAATCAACGTCTGGTTCGTTAGATCTTGCATTTCTTCGTTCTTTGTGGTTCAAAAATCAATTATTTCATAAAATTTTCTTGCTTTACTCTAAATTTCCAATTGTGACGTGAACGAATAGGCTACCATGCCTGATACAGTCCAATAGAAAGACCACATCTTTTAACAGATCATTGGAAAAGAAGGATAAAGTTTATCTTACTCATAAAAAACACATTTCACCACTATATCTCTTGGAATACAATATTTTTCCAGTCTCGACAATTACATTTTACATTTGAAAATATAACTGGCTCGGGTGGAGAAATATCGTATCACACTCGATGCATCTATATGTATGCTATAATCCTGGATAATCATAGGTCTGTTCTATGTTCCTTTGGAATTTCAACCAAAAATGAAGAACTGGAAATTCCATCACTGTATTGGATACCTAAACTACATTAGTGTCCTTACAACCAAAGTTATGTTGCTGGGTCTTCAAGTGCTCCACGAAACCTCTTTCTAAATTATTAACGTCAGTTTTATCAGCAATCAAAGCCGGGCTTCAAAGTTATCGTGAAACTACCCGTTCTAGAGGTGGCGTGAATCAGATGTGGAGACTAAAAAAATTCAAAGATATTTTAGATTACATACAATCCAAGACTCTTTGATCTTGCAATAGTATTAAAGAAGTTAACATCAGCACTTCGTAAATTTTACGAACGCCATCACGAGTTGGTTGGCCGTTATGGAATATCCGTTTCACGGATGACAGCGGATATGTTCCAATTGTCGTAACTACAATCCCGTTCCCTTTTTCTCCGAATGTGACCTACCGAATTTGACTTATTACCGGGTTTATACTAACATGAGAACACGACGGGTGCCACATATGGAGAAGGATCTGCTTACCTTTCCGGAGCACCTGAGACCATCCCAATTTTTTGTTGGGTTCGTGTTGCTCAGTCTTTAGTTTTCTACGTTGTGTTTTGTGTACTGTTGTTTGTCTATTGGTCTTTTTCTTTTTTAGCCATGGCGTTGTCAGTTTATTTTCTACTTATGAGTTTTAATGTCCTTTTGGTGTCTTTCACTTCTCTTTTATTAGCTGTATTGCTCACAAAAATAGTTTTTATTTTTATTATTAATGATCTAGGTTTCACTACTCTTAGATCGGTTACCGTACTTTGTGTTTATGCCTAATTGTAATGTTTTTTTCTATGTTCTTAGTGCCGAGTTTCGGATATACATATAACACAATACTATAAGCTCTGTAGAGCTTTTAACTGACATACATATGATAAACACAAAACACAAAACACATAAAATAGACGGCACATCATGCATAGCATATATAAATACTGGTATCAAAGCACATAAAATTATGGCAGATGAAAAGCATATAAAGGCAAACATAAAATGCAGACAACCTGACATGCATACACTACCCATTAAGGGCTACAAGAATTTTAAGCAATTACAACAAAATTAAAAGGTATGAAAACAAAATTATAAAAGCCAGAGTATATCAGATAAATTAATGTAGGAGGAACACTGACACGAACTGCCCTCCCAATTACCAACCAAACTTTTGAATTGACCCAGAGGCATTTCTTTCCTCATCCTTTTCGGCAACTCGTTCCAGAGTTTGGCTCCTGCATATCTGAATAAGTTCAGCTCATGGGTAGCTGTCTTACTCTGGGAACAGCAGCTACATTGTCATTTATTAAGACATATTATGTTGTGCTTTTACAACACTGTCCCTAGTAAGGGGAAAGATGAGCGCTCACAGATATGTTTATCCCCGACACATTTTAAATGTACAGGAGCCAGTAATTCAGTGGTTGTCATTGGTTTCTGTTTGCCATATTTGGTTTTTCTTTTTTATTTAGATTATATCCGCTGGTTTTCTCTTTTGAATTGTTTCAAAGTTTGTCAAGCTGGTGTCTTCTAATAGCTTATTAAAACAGTATGGGTTTATTGAATGTCGCACACTGCTCTTTGGTCGATTTTTACTCTCTGGTGGATAGGTGTCTCATTGGCAATTAAACAACATACGTATAATAAGCTATTAACAGCCTCATTGTAACACATTTTTAAACAATTCATAATACTGAAAGGTACTAATCAAAGAAAGATAATTCATATGTTTCATCCGTCATATTAGCAAGTAAATGTCGAGTAAGTGATTATTTTTGGAATAAATCGCAATAAGAATAACTCAAATAGTTCAATCCCTTTCCTTGTCCGATTTTCTCCCCCCGAGCCACCGTAGATCAGCGGAATATAACGAATGAATTATTCGGGTTACAGTAAGAAAGAAACAAAGATACATTTGGACTTTAACTAGGCTTGTCCTCTCCCTTGCAACATACGGGTATCTAGGACTTTAACAAAAGTTTCTAGAGAAATCTACTCATTTAAATCCAAGACGAGTTCGCTGCATATTGCCCCTCTATGGTTCCATCCTAAGATAATTATGTATATTTCAATGCGTTAACCTTTTATATGAAACTTCAACAACTCCATTGACTGTGAAGTTAATATTGGTGTCGTTTTATATTTGTGTCCTGACAACCGCATCGAATTAAGTATTTCGGTGTATTTTGTGCAAAAATACAGTTAATAAAAACGTGCCCTACCATTTTATTTACATCACTATGCAGGACTGAACTATGAATAAACGCGGTATGGGATGGATGTGAATTAGCAATCTACACTCTAAAAAATGTGTTTAGAGCCTAAACACTTTCCTAAACACATTTATGAAACCGATTTTTGACATGTTTTAAATCTAAACATGTTTAATATTTAATGTGCTAACAGCCTAAACGTGTCAAGCTATAAAGTGCTTAGACTGTAAACACGTTTAGCTAAAAAGTGCTTAGACTGTAAACATGTTTAGCTGTGAATTGTTGTATCTGGAAACATGTTTAGCTGAGAAGTGTTTTGTCTGGAAACACGTTTAGCTGTGAAGTGTTTTGAATGTAAACATGTTTAGACCATAAAGGGTCGTGAAGAAACATGTTTATCATTTTATTGTGAGAAGCCGTTACTTCATTAGGCCCCTATTAAACTAATATTCCGGAAGGCTTGACTGTAAAACGTATGATAGCTCTCAATAAAACAGGTTTTCATACCATCACAAAAAGGAGCCAATGCATCAAACTAAGAAACTGGAATTTCCATGTCAAATTGAATGTGACCAATACCTTTTCAATCTCAATGAGTTTTTTCTTTAATTCAATTCACGTCATTCGACTATTGCATTTTTTCTTCATTTCAAATATTCGTAAAACAGTCTAGAACTTTTGAAATGAAATTATCATTATACTAATTCTAGCTTTAAAAACAAAATTACAACATTTAAAACAATGAATTTATGTTATCATTTATTTCCAGTTTATCATTGAACACAATCAAAAATAAATTCATATCAAGGTACATGTACATAATATTGACCAATCTTCTACTTGTACCCCATCCCTACAACAAAACAATTTGAAAATGTCCTGTTTTCATTTTACAGGTCAATAAGAGCTTCTCCTTTCTTAGTATCCTACTGCTGGTCAATGGCCTGAAATATAGAAAAATATTGATAAGCAACTAAGTAGAATTAATCTAAAAATATAAGAATACGAACTACAACACCAAAAAGTAAAAGCATGATTTAAGATCCAGATAACAACATTAGGACCGTGGTATAAAAACATAAATTTACTGATGAATCAATTGATTATTTTTTAATATAAAACTTCTTTTCATGCTTAATATTATTCATTTGATCAAATATATATTGGCATTTTTAAAATCAAATACACTTTTGATTCTTACCTAGCAGCATATTTGCTACTGTTCTTTATCTCCTCTTTTAGCATACCAAGACAGATGATGATTTCCTCTGCACTTCTCTCATCTAGAATAAAACAATACATATCAATAAAATTATTTAAAAAAAATCACAACCGCTTATAACTATTGAAATAAACAAGCATCTTTCTATTTATTTTGAGGAAATGTTGATTGTGCATATCGGAAGTGCTTACGAAAACAATGAACTCGATATGACACTGGATTTGCGAATGATGCACCTCATCCTGATAAGACTTGGCAGATTCCGCTACCCTTCATGTTCCATTATAATCTGCCGAGGAGTACCGAACGAAAATTATCCTCACAAACTCCTTTCCAAGAACATATATAAATAAAAGAATAAATGCAAACTTGCATGATAGAACATTAAACAACTCTTAACATCTATACACAAGATAGTTTGAACATTTAAAGCTCTTACATGTACTTGTTTCGTGGGATGGTACCCCCTTTTCTCTCCTGCATTGACTATACGGTAGTGTACTTGTAAATATTGCTTATAACTGTCAATAATCATTTAAAATTGGCAGTACAAAATAAAAGACAGTATAATCATAACTCCTTACCTTTCTGAAACAGTCAAGTTACGGTCAGTTATGATCAGATCTAAACAGCGTGGCCTTTGACTTCGGGTTCTTTGTTTCTTCTTCCCGCTCAAAAATTAGCACGTGATATGAACGCCGTATTCGGCCTAAATGTGTTGTAATTCTAAACGTGTTTAGGAAAGTGTCTAAATATTGAAAGTGCTTAGAATTTAAACACGTTTAGCTTTATATACTTGACAAAGTAGCTAAACATGTTTAGCACAGCAACATGTTTATTGGAAAGTGCTGAGAGCCAAAACATGTTTATTGCGAAGTGCTGAGAGCCAAAACATGTTTATTTTTTTATGTTTAGAAATTAAACACTTTCCTAAGCACATAAGTCTTGCAACACGTTTAAATTCTAAGCACAATTTTTACAGTGTAACGACAATGGAATATTTCAACGTCATAAACAGTACAAGAAAACACGATCTTGTGGGTCCGTGTAACACTTATCAATTCAAAGTTTTAAAAAGTTTTAAAATTTCAGATTTTTGGAATTTTGAATCAAAGTTTTAAAATATCAAAATTCCAAAAATCTAAAATTTAAAACTTTTTGAAATTTTGAATTGATAAGTGTTACACGGACCCATGTGCAATGAATGGAACAATCTGTAAAACATTGCAAACCATAACAACAAAAGAACTATCAAATATATTTTATTCAAGATCTACAAGCTTTTTTTCGTTTATGAGTACAGCAGCTACATGTACCTGGGGTCCACGCGGCTGATTTGATTCCATTACTAACAAAGGTCTTAAAAAAGGAAATAGAATACAATTGTAGTCGTACATATTCCAGTCCATCACTGATTCTTCAATAGCTGTAAAAAAAAATATATATATATTATTATTGTAAGACCCTAAATATCTGAATTTTTATTATGTTATTTTAATTTTTAATAATATATATTATTGTAAGACCCTAAATATCTTAATTTTTATTATGTTATTTTAATTTTTAATAATATATATTATTGTAAGACCCTAAATATCTTAATTTTTATTATGTTATTTTAATTTTTAATAATATATATTATTGTAAGACCCTAAATATCTTAATTTTTATTATGTTATTTTAATTTTTAATAATATATATTATTGTAAGACCCTAAATATCTTAATTTTTATTATGTTATTTTAATTCTAATTAATATGCAAGGAAAGCATTATATTCTGCTCTTAAGTCATTGACAAGATTTAAGTTGAATAGCAAACTTTACTTTTCGAACTTTTTCATATTAATAGTAGTAAATAAACTTAGTTTTTCATGTTGAGGCCTTTTTATGCCGACCATACGGTATGGATTTTTCTCATTGTTGAAGGCCGCACGGTTACCTAATAATGCTTACATCCAATTCATTTGAACTTTGGTGGATAGTTGTCTCATTGGCAATCATACCACATCTCCTTATTTTGTTATTGATTAAACGTGACTTTTCATTCTGTTTGTGAAAAAGCATTAAACCCAAAATTTCTCAACAACAATTTGAAAAAAAAACATTTTCATACATGTAGTATATCAATAGGTGTGTATATGTACAAAGTATATGTTAAACTCCTTGTCATTTGGAAGTATGCAGACAATCATGACTTACCCTCCTTTCATACTATTACTTCTACCGTTTCTTCTGCTTCCTTGATGTGATTGTTGAGTCATGTAAACAGGACTGCTGTAGCTAGAACTTCCTTTGCCACTAGAAGATTCTTGGTATCCATAGCCATAATTCTGTTGACTACCGCCGCCACCAGCTCCTCCTCCTCCTCCTGCTCTTCTTTTGGATTCTTCGTAACTGTATCCATTATTACCTCCAGCGCCATAGTTATTACCACCGCGAATGACAATATAACTACTTCCGCTATTGCTGCCTTTATTGCCATTATCACCACCACCATAACCATAGCTGACTCTGCCATTATTACCTCCAGCGCCATAGTTATTACCATCGGACATGACAATATAACTTCTTCCGCCATTACTGCCTTTATTGTCATTATTGCCACCACCATAGCTGTAGCTAACTCCGCCGTTATCATTACTACCATAGCTATAACTATCTCCGCCATTATTACCTTTACTGCCAGAATTACCACCAGCATTACCATAGCTTACTCCGCCGTTATTATAACCACCATAGCCATAACTATCTCCACCATTACTACCTCTACTGACAGAAATACCACCACCATAGCTAACTCCGCCGTTATTATAACCACCATAGCCATAACTATCTCCGCCATTACTACCTTTACTGACAGAAATACCACCACCATAGCTATAGCTAACTCCGCCATAATTATTTCCAGCACCATAGGTATCACCACCATAGCCATGATAGCTATCTCCGCCATAACTGTCTGTATTGCCATAATTCTCACCACCATACCCATCTTTGCCATTACTGGAAGAACCATACCCACCATTTGAACCTAAGTTATCAGATGGTCCATATCCATAACTTGATCCGTATTCATTTCCACCTGTATATCCGTATCCGTCACTAGCATAACCGTTTCTACCTCGACCGCCACCATTTCCTTGTCCGTAACCATAGCCGGAACCACCACCATTCCCTGATCCGTAACCGTAACCGGAACCGCCACCATTCCCTGATCCGTAACCGTTATAACTCCCACCACTGTGACCATAACCACCATAGCCGCCAGAGCCACCATTTCCACCCCCATTGTTACTCCCGTATACTTCATCAAAACTGAGTCGTCGGAAGTTCGTTCGTGCTGTAAATGGGAATATCATCTTTGTATCATATCCAGAAACACGTGTTAGTGCTCCTGGTCCAAATAGACTGGGACAACAAAGAATTCCACCGCCATTCTTTTTGCTGCAATGCGCTACTTTTTGTTCATCATGTTTGCACCTATTTCTGCACTGGCAAGGTCTACCTAAAAAATAAAACATTCATGTAATAGATAGTTTTTGCATAAACTCTAAAAGTATCGTATTGTGTTACTATCAATTAATTTTTTTTTTTAAATAGGTAAATGTTTGTATCTTTGATTTCATCAGATCCTTCATTGTATTATACCCTTTCTCCATGAAGCCAGAATTAAATTACTAGTAGCCACATCAACTTCTATGGTAGGACGGACATTAACAATAACTATTATTTAATAATAATAAAATCAAAAATCAAAACAAACGAACTTAATATGAAACAGTATGACTATCAAATGACTTCAATGTTATTTTGCAGATTTTATATTTTAAATTTGCTTTTAATGTATTGAGGCATCTATTTATACGAGATCAAATGTCGAGGATGTAATAACAAAAAAATAGGACATCGTAGGGCCTTCACCCATGCCGTATAGTTATAAGCTATAAAAGGCTTCTGCATGAAAAACTTTAAGAAAAAAAAGAAACGGCCTGATTTATGCTAAAACAAAAAACGGAAAACAAATTTTCAATATAAAATAAGGAGATTTTAAATAATTTCCAATGAGAAAATTATCAGCTAGAGACCAATTGACGTAGATGTTAGCAAATGTGGGTCGCCGTACAGCCTTAAACTTGAATGAGCAAACCCCAAATCGCATAGAAAGGTATAAAAGTCCCCGACTTAACAAAATGTAGAGCAATTTAGATGAGAAAACCAAAGGCCTGATTTATTCAAAAAAAAAACAAAAACGAAAAACATATATGGTATAAAATAATAAACGACAACCACTGGGTTACAGTCTCCTGACTTGGGATAGGCACAATGGGAATGTGGCGGAGTTAAAAATGTTTGCTGGTGCCCAATTCTCCCTTACCTGGACTAGTGGGGTAACAGCACAACATAAGGAATAACTATAAAAATCAGTTGAAAAGGGATTGACTCAACAGATAAATACAAAGGAAACTATCAACTAATAAAAACCCTAAAGACGCAGGGTACAGATCTGAGAGTACACGCAGGTACTGAAAGAGAGGCGAAGGATACCAAAGGGACATTCAAACTCAAAGTCGAAAATATACTGACAACTCCATGCCTAAAAAAGAAAAAAGACAAACAGTACACAAAACAACATAGAAAACTAAAGACTGAACAACACGAACCCCAACAAAAACTGGGGGTGATCTCAGGTGCTCCGGAAGGGTAAGCAGATCCTGCTCCACATGTGGCACCCGTCGTGTTGCTCATGTAAGTACAAACCCGGTGATATGTCTAATTCGGTAGGTCACATTCGGGGGAAGGGGACGAGATTGAAGTTACGACAATCGGAACATATTTGTCGTCATCTGTGAAACAGATATTCCATAACGGTCAACCAACTCGTGATTGAAAGCTAGTTCCAAACTAATAACAAATAAAAAAATGTATCCAACACAAGTTTTACCCTAGGAAATTAAAAATCCACAGTGTGAGCAATTAACCTCATATCTCGATTCTACAGTTAAAATCCTATGTTAAAAATGACCTCAATACAATTACATTTGTAACCAAATAATACTGTATATACAAAACGTAATGTATTTTAAAGTTGCATTCTAAGTGTCGTCTTTAAAACAAACATGATATATAAAGTATATATTCTAATGATAATTAAACGAACTGTTTCGCAATAGGTTTTTTTTTCTTCGAAATGACCGTGAATTGAATTACTTTTTAAATAGCCAGCGTTCATCGTTGATTTTTCTGCATGTCGAAAATAAGGCTTTAAGACTTTCTTAAAGCCACATTACTGGAATAATGTGACTTAGATTTGTTAACCAGAAGACTATTTTCTGCAAAATTAAATGATATGCAACACAAGATGCTCAATGGACTAGCAATAGTGTCAACCGCGCCTTTCAAATCACTAACATTGTGATGCACATTACCAAGGCAAAATAAAATATTATCAACTATACATACTTGCGTTCACAACACAGACACCTATGATAAGGACGCACAGTAAACGTATCAAGCAACCCATGCTGAATGGTGTTATGTGCAAATATTTGACATAACATACTTTATATATGATTTTGGAATGACCCAATATATTCGATAATGACAGTCCGTAAAAGATGTATGTGTAATATATGAACTATATCAAAATGATTTAAAACTGATTGTGCTGATCAATAATGCCGGCATACAATTTAATGGATACTTCAAACATCGACTTGATGATATATTCATTACAATTGATAATCATTGCATGCTATTTTCAGCTAATGTTTTGAACTTATTAATTCAAAGTATTTGCTAATGAAACACAAGTAAAGTACGAAAAAAGGTTAATAACATAATTTATTGAGATATGCATACGTATAAACATAGATAGTCGTAAAGAGCCTAATTGTTTGTCAGGTACTATCTTATGTTTCCTTTTACATATATAGCACCAGTTTTGTATGTCTAGTGTTCTCTCGTTGTCTATGATATTTCTTTTTGGTGAAAGATTTTCTGGATTTCTATATTTGATTTTCATCAACATTAAATTTGGGCTCTGTATTTTTCTTCCATTATTTGATTGCTTGTTTCCCACAAATTGTTATTCGAAAATATGTTAAAACTTTGGAAAACAAAATATTAATCTGTCTTTATCGGAGATGTGAATCCAGGGGTGGTGTTCTCGAAAGAGTCATAAGATTCGCCCTAAGACACATCCTTAGACCAACTTTAGGATGGACTTAGGATCATCTTAGGACACTCTTAAATTGTGTCTCGAAGCTATCTCAGACGCATCTTATGTTAGGACGTCCTAAACATATCCTTAGTGCAAAATTTTAAATCGTTAAGGTAATTTTTTGATAAAACATTTATTAATGACGAAACCCACTAATAAAATTGTTTACGAATATTATAATTACATGTATATAATTAAATGCATGATTTCAAATGAAATTATAAAATAATATAAAAAAAAAGATTGTAATTTAAACTGGAAAACAGTTTGTTTTGAAATGAGAATTGAATTTGTAGTGTCATCGTATCGTGAAACACGAAGTTCAAAGTTTAAATTCATGCACAATTTCTTTATATACGAGTAAATAACCGTCATGTTCATCTTCACGTAAAATTAATGAGCAAAAAGCGAAATCCAAACTTTACGGAGGCGGAGTTGAACATTCTTTTAGATCAAGTGGAGAGTCAGAAGGGCATTAAATTCATTAAGCACAGCACTGTAGCCACAAACGCCGCTAAAAAGAGCATGGGAGGCCATTTACAGTAAGGTGAATGCTTGCAACTCGACACATAAACGGACAGCCGAGGAAATAAAAAAGAAATTGTCGACCTACACAAGTACCGTGAAGAAGCAGACAGCATTTGTTAGACAAGAGGCAAAAAAGACTGGTGGGGGCCTCCTCCTCCTCTGGATTGACACCACTTCAAGACAAGGTTGTAGGGATCATCGGAGATACACCGATTGACAGGATTGCAGGTGGTATCAACACCTGCCAGGCAGCTGACAGCCCTATGGATCAGAGTTGAGAGGAGTTTGAATCCTCATACGAAACAGGTCAGTTTACATATTCTATATTCACGTACATGTATTCATAACTTAAAAGAGGAGGGAGCCACAATTTGTTTTGTTCCTATATTACGGAATAGATTTACCATTGTCCGTCTGTCCGAGTCTTGGTTAAGTGTTTGCGTATAGATTCATTTCTAATGTACTAGACATGCCAATTGGTATGGCAACGATACTTATCAGTAAATATAATATATTGGTTAGTGTAACTGGGTTCATTATCAACAGTCCCCAAGGGTGACTGGGGAATAGAAGTATGGTCACCATTGGTCTTCCTCCGACCGGCAGTAAAACCCTTGCTAAAGTGGGGCGTCCGTTTGGCTGTGCGGGATGTACAAATTTGCAGCCACGTCCGGTCAGAATGGGGACGTTAAATCCGATGCCTCGTGTAAAGAGAGTGCCACGCTCTTTGCACGTTAAGAACCCTTGCAACAACTCTTTGAGGGGTCCGTAGGTGACCTGTTGCAAGGCTAAATTTCTGTCCCTATCCAATATACCCTCATTTCCCGTGGCAGTCTAAATTTCTCCGACCTTAATCCCGGACGCCCCTATAACAGAACCTACCTATTGTATTTATTGTTAATTTGTTCTCGTCCTGAATATGCATGAAATATTTGCCACTGGACGTTAAGCAACCAACAATCAATCAATCAATCATTATCAACAAGTTCGTTTGAGCGACTTGGTTAAGTTCGATATAATAGTATCAATATGTAACATTAAGTTTGTCTGCTATGGTGACTTTACGAGAATGACCTCAAAACCTTGAACGAGATGGAAGCGAGATATTAATCAAACATGTTCCTCTTTGAAAAAAGAGAGGGATTTATAATGATTCCAACGAGGTGCAGGTATATTAATATATGGGGTTAAACAATATTTACAAACCATTCTCAAACATGTAAACTGTCCATTGAAACCTATATTCAATCACATGTATTTTAACACGTTTTGAATGAATATATACATGTTTTATTTTTCAGCCTTACCTTTTATTAGTGGCACCAGTTAAACCGGAGACGATAAAAGTCTGTTCACGCAAACACGATCATCACCGCGCACAAAGTAATCTGCAGAAACACTGGTAGAGATTGAAAGAGAAAGATTGGCCGTAGAAAAAGACCGTTTAACCATTGAAAAATAAAGACCAGCAACCGAGAAGCATAGGCTAGAGATTGAAAAAAATAACTTCTCATCAAGAAACAGAAAAACCAACTGTATATGACAAAGCTGAACTTAAATTTACAGCAAATGGGTATTTCCGTGAATAGCGTACATGTACCTCCATCTTCTGACACTTCGTCCATACAATAAAACGATTTTTTTCTGGAAATGCACACCTTAAAGTGAACTAGGTAGTATTTACATGTCTATTGGTACCAATTTTACTGTACGGCAACAGTTCAATGTTTTATCCCTTAATAGGACAGTCTTAATACCGATTTCAGGTGCCAGCCCTACATACTTAATGAATAATCAATCAATCAATCAATCAATCAATCAATACAGAAAACTACATCTGAATTCATTATTTATATCATATGACTTTATTATTAATCAAGTCAAAACCTTCCATTTATCAGTCTTCCACGAACATTGGCCCCGTCGTTCAAATGTCCATTATAGGCTGGTCCGGCTATGTGTCCTTGGTCAGGAAAATCATTTCTGCATGTCTGGTGGAAAAGGTATTCTGTTATCTATACATAGATTGTGTAAGACAGCAACAGCAACAACAATGCGATAACATTAAAGCGGAATACAACAAAGTTCCAGCACTACATGTAGTATCTATACAGCGGAAACGTGCTTTTAACACACCAAAACTTCATTCGACAACATTTCTTGTTCTCATATGTGCCCCGTTGTAACTTTGTTGCTTTCTAGTAGTGGTGTTCAGAAAGGAGGTCAATAACCAAGGTCTAACAGGGTACCCGCTATCTCCAAGTAGCCACCCGTCTGATATTGTTCAATTCTCGAATAATTCACACACAGTTGAATTATACCAAATGAAAGCGTCGTGGGTTGCTCCTGGCCACTGTGAGACGATGTTCAAAAATTTCAAATTAGAGCCACAAACTCCCTGTACATTAATTGGATGGAAATTTTTGAAATTTAAAAAAATATGTTCATCTTCTGATAGAGATTTGATCCGTACATGAGTTCCATCAACGGCGCCTACTACATTAGGAAAGTCTGCAATTTCGTAGAACCCAGGCTTTACAAGTTCTTAACTAGCTGCATCTGTAGGCATAATAATGTGTTGATTGCATACATTGACCAAACACTGCGTTACATCTCGTACACATCTTGAAACACTCGATCGAGATATGTTACATGTATGAACATCAGCATTTACAAGATGAAAACTCCCTGTGGCAAAAAATCGAAGTGGTGCCATTATCTGCAAAGAAACAGGCAATGCACGGGACCTCATTGTTGGTCTGTGTAAATCATTGTCAAATCTTCTACACAAATCAAGAATCATTGGAAGCGACAATCTGTACCTACGCATGATATCTGAGTCATTTAAGTAGTCCAAAGGGTTGTCGTAATCTCTAAGCAGTCTATTTCTACGAATATTCTGGTGCCTTCTTCTCATGTTCACAAAAGCCGAAGCCATATTTGTTTACAAATTGTTGTCTGAGACGTGTCCTAAAGTTAGGATGAAGATAGGATGATCTTAAGACACCTACCTAGGTGTCCTAAAGTTAGGACAAAAAATTCGATATATCCTAAGTTAAGAGAGCTTCGAGAACACGACTTAGGGCAAAGACGTGTCATAAGATGGTCTTAGGACACGTCCTAACCCTAAGATAGCTTCGAGAACACCACCCCAGGACTATAACAATATATAGTGTTCAAGTTCTAATCGAGTCAATGAGTTATTTGAAGTTTTATAAATTGAATGTTTAATTAAGTTCATAATGTATGTACGTGTTATAATATACAATGTAATTACGTTACCGCCTATCGGTTTCCAGATGAAAAAAACATTATTGAAAATACATTTTTCATAAAAAAAAGAAGATAAGTCATATTTGTCTTAAAATTAAACCGATTGTGTTTGATAATTATATATATAACTTAAAACGTTTAAATTCATAAAAAAGTGAGAGATATATAGATATTAGAAGATGTGGTATATATTATACAATGTAAGATATAGTATGTTTGGTTATCCAGTACAACAACTAAATCAATCATATGCAGTCACAGAATTAGCTCCCGTGCATGTAATTGATGGTCATACTCTAATAAAGACTTGATAAAAGAACATGTCTCGGTGAACACTACTTTTAACTTGTAATTCTAATTGTACATAACACGTATTCTGTTTCCATGAAGTTTGTACCTGTGGTTTAAAAGAAAAAATAAATGTCGATCTAAAATGCTTTTAAATCTATTTTATTATTTTTACTAATCATCTGTTATTTCAGACACTATCTCTCGTTTCTTTCCAATAGAGGTTCAGCAAAAACTTAACTTTTCTGACAGGGGCGGATCCAGAAACTTTTCAGGGGTGTCACCGATACCAACTTTCAAAAAGTTTCAATTTTTTTATTAATAAGTTGATGTCATGAAGGTTGTAACAAAAAAAAATGGTATCCCATGGTTTACAAAAATGATTCCAATTTAATTTTTCTTTGATGTCTGCGTAAACAGTTTTGCTGTGCGGGATGTATAAATTCGCAGCCAAGTCCGGTCAGAATACGGACGTGAATCCAGTGTCTCGTGTAGAGAGTTCCACGTTCTCTGCACGTAAAGAAGCCTTGCAATAACTCTGATGGGTCCGTAGGTGGCCTGTTGCAATTCAAAATGTTTGTCGATATACAATTTACCCTCATTTTCCAGAGCCAATCCAAATTTCTCGCCATTCATTCTGTCCAACCCTTATAATAGAACATACCAATTGTACAATGTATTAACTTTTAATTTGTTCCTGTCCTGAACACGTATCAAATATTTGCCACAGTTTGCTAAGAAAACAACCAATCAATCATAATGCACGTGTATCAGTAATATTTCTGTCTCTTTTTTAAGTTAAAATAATATTCAGGAACCCGAGCTCCCTATTTGAACGCTGACATTCTTAATTGCATGGTTACACTTATCGTGCAGACAAGTTTTAAAATGACATTTATTTGTAAAGTCAAACTTGTTTGTGTTTCTAAACGCTTTCAGTTGCTGACTTCTGTAATGTTTGGGTTTTGGTATCATTGTAGCGAAACAGTAATGTTTGGTGAAATTAAGAAATAACGTGTGTACCTTTAAATATAAATAAACTTAATTGCACCTTCTATCTGTTAAAAATGTATTTCTAGCTGCTGTATTTCAGAAAATTATACCTGTAGTCATGCAAATAATGACCTATCTTGCTGTCCCAGGACTAAACGTTTTAAACTTGATTGAGCTTCATATATTTGTTTTATTATTTTTAAACTTGATATTAATAGTTTGCTGTCTTTAGCTATAATTAATAACCTGTATTTTTTTTATGCTTTAACAGTGCCTTATGTGCTTACACTCATATGCGTGTGCTTCTATTTTTTGCATGCGTGTTTTATTGATATCTTGTGTCATTATTGCTTGTATGTGTTTTATGTGAATATGCTGATCTGCTATTGTAATGCATACATGTATGCTTTGTCTGTATTGATATCTTATGCTTTTAATGCCCGTGTTTGTTTTACATGTATATGTTGCATTGCTTTGTATTTACTGATATGTGCTGCTTTTGTTGATTGTATGTGCTGTATCTGTTGCTATTTCAATGATTGTTTCTATTATATTATTATATAACAGTCGGACAAAGAACTCTAAAGAGCTCATGTTCTATGTTAATTTGTATATTTGAAAAATCTGGCTTTAAAGAAAACGGCTAATTTCGAGAATTATCTCTTCATTGTCACACCTTCACATTAAAGGAACCGAATTGGTAAATAACGATAGGTCGTTCGTTACATGTTCATCGATTAACATGTCACTTAGCTGTAAGGTAAATATATTGTCCTGAAAAAAGAATGACAAGTTTATTATTAGTGAAAGACGTATTGGAAAATTATTCAAAATTTAAGTGATACTCTACATGGTGCACCATTTTTGCCAACCTCAGGGGTTTAACGTTCACACATTGATACCCTCTGAATCCGCCTGTTTCTTATATAAATCATTATTTGTTTGTTGGATGCTTCCTTCTTACTATAACCATATGTTTTCAATTCGTCGCCTAATTGCTACATATTTTATCAACAGTATTTTACCGCATCAGTGGCCTCGTGGTAGTGTGTTTGCCTCGAGTGGTGGATGTCGTGGGTTCGAACCCCAGCCGGGTCAAACTAAATACTTAAAAATTACTGTTTGTTTCTTTTTGACATTAAGGAGTAAGAGCAAACGTTAAGACTGATCGGCTCGGAGTAAGAATAATGCGTTAAGGAAGGGTGTCTTTCTGCGAAATGTTACCTTGTGAACTAGCACGTTAAAAATCCGACTCAGCGTGTCGGTCTATCAAAAGTAGAGTTATTATTAATACTTATAATCAACTTGTTCTTGTCCTAAACATGCATTCAATTTGCCGCTGGACGTTAAACAGCTATCCATCATCATCAACGGCACTTTTACCATGCAATATTTTTCAACAGTATGCATCTTTGTATTGTGAGATTGTGAAGTTCTTTTTACTAAATAGTTTATCTGCTGTATTACTAGCCTGTCAACACTGATGTTGTGAGTTCGAACCCCGAACGTGGAAGTTCGACTCTAATCTTAATTGACAAGGATTGTCAGTGTTCCTGCCGAAGCTCAATGGTTCATTCTGGGCTCTCCGGCTTTCACCACCGATAAAATCTTACCGCTACAATATCGCCAATAGTGCTGAAGGTGGCGTTTACCACCAACAATCGATAAATCAATGGAGATCTTTACCACAAAAAGAATCCCTTTACCCTTTTAAAGATTATAATCCGTTCAGTCAATTTATTTACAAATAGCATTCGGGTTTGGACACGTAGTTAAGTTTTATACAACTAAAATAACTGTTTTAGGTTTTTAGTACTAGCCGCAATATGAAATGATCACTTGGGCTACATTGTGTGTAATCTTCCATATAGATAAAAAAAAATCAATGCTATTCAGTCTGAACTTATTTCCATCTTCATGAAGGGAAATTCCTTAATACAAATCTGCCTTTAAATCACATGCATATGCTTCTGTTTCCTTAGTACTATTGTAAGTAAAAACAAGTGAACTCAAAATTGCAGTAACTGTATTTAATTTACTCATAATTATACATTTTTTTTTTACATTTCTATAACTCTAAAAGGTTCACGATTACTGTTACAAAAAACATGTTTTGATGTGATTAATGATACTGTGACATGTCGTTTGATGATAGTATTGTTTAAACACATTGAAAATGAAGATAACCTTTTATTAGAATAGTGTGTTCGAATCGGTTAAATTTCTTCTGGTCAGTATTTCACTGTGTCTAAACTACCCGGGTAAAAAATGTTTAGACTCAATAGTATCTAATATCCAGTACGGTGACGGACCATAAACAGACAGAGAAAAGGTAGGATTTCTGTTTATTTATTTGTTGTTTTAATGATATTGAAGAATATACATACACATATACTTTTTTTTTGTAACTATTTTTGATTGTGAGATGTAATATTTTCTACATCCGTTCTAGATTAACGGAGAAATAAGTAAAAGTGCGCATCAAAATGGTGAATTGAGTGAACCTTGATTCGAATTTGTTAAATTTCTTTTTAAATTGTGCACTTTTTACGGAAAGAAAGGTACAGAAAAAAAGATATTAACACGGAGATTGCAGGACTAGTCATTATGAACACCTCACTATTTGTATTTCTGTGCATGGAACGGAAGAAATGGGTCATGTCAAAATGGAAGGACCCGGTTTTGTCAATGTTGTTACTACATAAGGACCCGGTTTTGTATCAGGATAAGACCCGGTTTTGTTTTGTTTTGAAACCACAAATTTATGAAAAGCAACGTTAACACGGATCTGAACATTGCCCGTTGGAAGAAATTCAATATATGAATCATATAGACGTAATTGTAATACAAACCTGTCATGTTAAAATATTATCCTAAACGGAAACTTTTCGAAAAAGAGAGTAGACATTTTTCGAATGCTATACGTATACTTTATTGCACTTATCTTCGAACTAATTTTAAATGGAAATAATTACTTTATAGCATGCACTTACATTAATTCTTTATGATGTTTGTTTGTTTTATATGCTAGTATTCAATGATGTAAAAATAAGAAGATGTGGTATGATTGTGTTACCACATCAATTTATCAAAAGAGTAAAACTAGTATGCTTTACTATACTATACGCTATGGTTACAATATATTTACTATCATTTGCTCATTCATTCATTCATTGACGGACAGACAGAAAAAGACTTTAGTCTTTACTATTCTACACATATTAATCATGCATGCAACCCCGCTAAATTTATTGATACTAGATTCTACCCTTCTATTTTCAGGTAAGCACATTTTGTAGGCCTTTTAAAATAAAGCATGTTTTCCATATCAAATTACAGTTCAAATTCCAAGGAAACTTCAAGTTAATATTTGAAATAAATGTATATTACAATTACGTATTTTAATGTGATTCTAATATGACGCTCTTCTTTCGCGTTGGAAACAAAGTCATGTTCTAATTCCAATAGAACATGGGCTGCACGTGATTGACAGCACAATTGAAATAGCAACGCCAATATCTACGTCTTATTCAAAACAACCTAAGTGGCCATTTAGCCCGTGAAAATTGTCAATGAAACAACTTTCAATCAGAGACCAAATGACGTAAAAGTTAGCAAATATAGGTCACCATATGGCATCCAACAATGAGAAACACCCATACGGCATAGCAAGCTATAAAAGGCCCCGAAATGAAAAATTAAAAAAAAACTCAAACAAGAAAACTTACGAACTGATTTATGAACAAAACAAAAAACGAAAAACAAATATGATATAAAGCAACAAAAGACAGCCACTGAATTACAGGTTCAAGGATTCGGTATTGGAACATACAGAATGGCGGAGTTGAACGTTAGCGCCAAAAAAAGTGGTATAACAACACAATATAAGAACAAACTATAAAAATCAGTTGAAAAAGTCTTAACTCATTTAATTACAGAGCCTGTATATATTAAGTAAATGCGCGATTGGCACTCAAAGTTGGCGGATGTCTCTGCTTTTTTTTTTCTTTTTTTTTTCTTTATTTTTATGATGTTATACGATATAGTTATGTTATATCATTGGCAGAACCAGGGGTGTAGAATGATTTTTTAGCATAAAATCGTCCAAAAAAATAATCTCCTCGCTATACTCGGCGGTATATAATTCGTTTTATGGAATTACGCCTCCCTTTCAAAAATCCTCGGTCCGCCCTTGCATATAATTTTGACAATTATAAACTTGACCAACGTCACTAAAGTGTAGAACATTTGTCAGTGTACGATAATCATTACACAATAAAGAGATAAAAGAACCGTTTATTTATTAAATTACATGTATTAATAAAATAATCATTATAGCAATTTCTGGATGATCTGAGATGTATACTGTATACTTAGTATTATAGTTACAAGGAGGGGTAAACAGATTTTTAATGCATTATTATTGTGGTCCTTTGCGTCGAATGGAAATTCATTTGCTGGAAAGATTCTGCATGCATATACATTTGTCTTATTAAGATAACCATCCTGTTGTCCCAGAAAATCACATATCAAATGTGCGTTCTTCACTTTTCAAGGCCGTACACTATCCAAGTTTGAACACTTACATAATTGATATTAAAAGCAATCAAATTTCGTTACAAAACCTTCATTTCTTTGTATTTCCCCTTTAAAGTATTCGTTTTTATACAAAGCAAAATTAGAATTATTTTTGACCCAATAAAGCTGGAATTCAAGTGTTTACGGATTCAAATAAATAATAAGGTTATATCCTCTGAAAGAAATCGTTTTCCAACGAGCCCTCAAACTGCTGTTGAACGCCAGATTATAATTTACGTCACGCGATTATGCATTATTTTCTATGACAAAACCGGGTCTGCTTTGTGAAATTTTAAGACGAGTTCGGGTCGTACACATTGACAAAACCGGGTCCTTCCATTTTGACATGACCCATTTCTTTCGTTCCATGCACAGAAATACTAATAGTGAGGTGCTCATAGTGACTAGTCTTGCAATCTCCGTGTTAATATCTTTCTTTCCGTACTTTAATTTCTTTCCGTACAATGTGCACAATTTAAAGAGAAATTTAACAAATTCGAATCAAGGTTCACTCAATTCATCATTTTGATGTGCCTTTTTACTTATCTCTCCGTGAATCTAGAACGGATGTAGAAAATATTACATCTCACAATCGAAAATAGTTATATGTATATGTATATTCTTCAATATCATTAAAATAACAAATAAATAAACAGAAATCCTACCTTTTCTGTTTCTGTTTATGGTCCGTCACCGTACTGGATATTATATACTATTGAGTCCAAACATATTTTGCCGGGGTAGTTTAGACACAGTGTATTTGTAACCTTAATCAGAAACGCTCGAACCTAGAAAATTGAAAGCCAAGGATGTATAAAAATTTAAAATGCTTGTGGAGCAATATGACAAACAGCAACGTAAACAATTATTTCATCAACGTAGAATTAAAGTAAATTATCATGTTGGCATAGAAACACTCGTCTGACTAATGAGCTAATTATACCCTCGGGACAAAACAGTCCATCAGTAGAGGCATCGACCACGTGCTTAAAAATAAAAAAAATATATATATATAACTTTAAAAATTTCAGTGTTGCGTCCAAAGTGCTTTTCTGGTTTATTTGCATCAGGACGCTCGAATTCATACGTTAAAACAAGAATGATTTACAGATCCGCAATCGCATGACGCTTAATTACAGGAAATGACTCGAAATAATTTAGCAAAAGTAACACATCGATGTCACTATATACAGAGCATCTGAGTTGACATCAGTTTTTTGTTGGGGTTCATGTTGTTCAATCGTAGATTTCTGTGAAGTGTTTAGTAGACTAGTGTGTGTATTTTCGTCGTTTTGTTTTGGCCATGATAGTCCTGTTTGTTTTTCTTTGACTCATGGTTTTTGATTGCTTCATTAGTATCTTCTTGCTCCTTTGATTGCTATAGGTTGCAGTACCATTGACGTACACTCATCATTCCTATTGTTCATGTTATGCCTTGGTTTAAGGCTCACTTTTTTTTCAATAAAAATCCTGAAATACCCAAATCATATTTATAATATAAAAATAAGAGGATGTGGTATAATTGCCAATGAGACAACTCTCCACCAGACACCAAATGACATAGAAGTTAACAACTATAGGTCACCGTACGGCCATCAACAATGAACAAAACCCATACCGAATAGTCGGCTATAAAAGGCCCCGAAATTACAAATGTAAAACAATTCAAACGAGAAAACTAACGATCTGATTTATGTAACAAAAAATGTCCGAGAAACAAATATGATATACAGCAACAAACGACAGCCACACTGAATTACAGGCCCCTGACTTGGTACAGGCACATACAGAATGAGGCGGGGTTAAACTAGTTTACTGTCGCCAAACCCTCCCCCTTACCATGGACAGTGGTGTAACAGTACAACATAAGAACAATTGATTGATTGTTGGTTGCTTAACGTCCAGTGACAAATATTTCATGCATGTTCAGGACGAGAACAAATTAACAATAAATACGATAGGTAGGTCCTGTAATAGAGGGCGTAGGGGATGAAGGTCTGGTAAATTTGGACTTTCACTGGAAAATGTGGATAAATATGATAGGGACAAAATTTGTGCCTTGCAACAGGTCATCTTCGGAACCCTCAATGAGCTGTTGCAAGGGTTTCTCACGTGCAGAGAGTGTGGCACTCTCTTTACACGAGGCATCGGATTTAATGTCCGTATTCTGACCGGACGTGGCTGCGTACTTGTACATCCCGCTCAGCCAACCGGACGCCCAACTTTGGCGAGGGTTTTATTGTCGGTCGGAGAAAGACCAATGGTGACCATATTTCTATTCCCCAGTCACCCTTGGGGATTCTTAAATTCTTTTATTTTAAATTGCATTTGGCAGAAAAGTTGGCATTAAACCTTAATTGCTGTGTACATTTCAATAAAAGTACTGATGGTGTCTTATACATTGTAATATGGGCTGAAGAAAACGGAAATCCTCTCAAATATCGGTTGCATTAGAACTCTAGCATTCTGGCATACATGTATACTGTCATACATTTACAGTAACTGTATCTAATAGCAACTAATACGGTAATGTATTAGTTAATTCATAAAAATGGGAAGTCACTAAATCCTTTTATTATTCTATATCAACAAAACGACATTTTTTGTAGCAACAATACATCAATTTTAAGAAAATTTTAATATCGGTTTTGAAGATTTGATGATTTTTAGACGATTTTCATCGATTATACATGTTACAGTACATGTTTTCTATACAAATGTGCATATTTTGTAAATTGATTCATGATAAATGTTACATTACATGTTTTCGATTTGTATAGTTCTTGTTTAACAGCCCGCAGTTGTATGAAAAAATATTTAAAAAAATCTGTGACATGACCATTTACTGTAACTTGACCTTAATTTCCAAAGTCAGACGTCACATGATCTATTATGTTGTTAGTAATGATATATTTCCGTTAATTCACGTTAGACAGTACAATGTGATTACTTATATTAAATTACTACATTTCCAGGTATTCTAAATTATGTTCTCCCTCGCTATATGCTCGCTCGAACATACATTATTTCTGATCGATATAAAGATCCAACAAAGACTGATATGGCAGGTTGGTAGCGACAAAACGTGTTTACAAAATAACAAATCATCAAAGAAACAAACGTGTCTATACATCAAATTCTACATCTCACTGCGCATTCAAAAATATACAAAGGAAAATGCGAAGAATTAGAATAATATATACGAGGAATAATATTACATTCTAATCTAAATGAAATAAAGTTGAAGAAAAAGTTTGGTGTGTGAAATCTCAATGAAATGAAATGAAAAGGGCGCGTAAAATATTATACAAGGCATAAAAACTGATTTACCCAATACTGCGCAACAGCAATGTAGGAAACCTTAAAACTAAAATAAATATTTATTAATATTAAGTCCACATATAAAGACCAGTTTAGGAAAATGGTCAAGCGATACGTACGTATACTTTTTTAGACAGTTGGAAAAGAAAGTCAATGGGACAGCAACCATCTAACCAAAATTGGCCTACAAATGACATTATATAAATAACACATAGCTGAGAGGGTGATAGAGCAGATTGTTACCCCGAGAAAACATTGTCAACTGAGGCGAAGCCAAGGTTGACATTGCTACTCCTTAGTATGCCCATATCGGATCTGCATCTAGAAGGCAATATCTAAAAGGTAAAGACTAGTTCGGTTTGGCTCGGTTCTAATTTGTTTACTGAAAAAATTAAGTGTATGCCTTCTTTTGACTTTAAAATCTCAATGAATAAGCATAATAAAGTTTAAAATCCGGTAATACTTAATTTTTCAACTATTTTATCAAACTCTTGTCTAAAATAGGAGGCAGCAGTACTTTACCGATTTACAAATACTCGCAAATTCATCAAATAATACAATTTAAGATACAGAACAAAATCTGAGGAAATAATATGAACTCCAAACGAAGCGAGGTCATATCAAATATTTTTTATTTTAATTCGACACGTTAAATAACAATACAGCATAAGCTCTGAGCGAACTCTAAAATCGACATAAATCTCACAGTAAGCATATCAGGATATGCATGAATCACCCTCTATGTGAATCCATACTAAACGGTAAATATACAGATCAAACGACTTTTCTGGTCTAAAGATATACGACCGTGAAAAAGTGTTTTTTGTGAGTTGAAACGCAGACATATATCATGCATGTACTGTAACATCATGTCGGTCAACCGATTCGTGATGGTGACCGTACAAGTTTTATTTGTTTTTTGTAATTTTTCAATTTGAATATAAGATAGAGATTTTATCGACCTCCTCATGTCAAAGGAATTCTTTATACTCTATTGTAAACTGTTATTCAAATGTTACTACAAATTTGAAAGCAGTTGTAGTAAAAGTTATCAAAAAATTAAAATTGAATAAAAAATGTTACAATTAACCATAGTAATTAGTTCAAAGAAACCAATAATAGTTTTGTTTTGTAGGTACACAAGGGAAAAGTATGAATCTATCGAGTACAGAGTTACAGTAATAATCATGTTAAGTAACATGTACGCCAGAGAAAAATGTGTAAAGTTAGCAATTGTCAGTATCATGACAAGATTCCGATGCAATTCCTACTCCTACACTATTGTTACAATAAACAAAGACGAACAATTTGTACAGACAATACCGTCACGCACAAAGAAGAAAAACGCTTGAAAAGGCGACATGATGACCATTAGCCTTGGGGTTTCGATTGTGCTGGTAATTTTATTTTTACGAGGAGCATATTCTAAATCAATTATTAATGGAACATCAGTGGAAAGCCGATTGGATACCCTGGAAAAGAGGATTAATGTTTTTGAGAAACAAATGGAAAATAATACGAATGACATATATGTGATTTATTTAGCATCTGCTTGACTGACAAAAAAAGACAGAACATTCTAAAAAGACAATAAAAAATCAAAATTAGAAGAAAAACCGACAATACCATGCCAAACAACGAAATGCGACATAAAGACAAACAACAGCCTACACAACGCTACAAATAAAAATAGAGACAGTGCAACACGACCCCACCCCCCACAAAAACCGGGGTGGGGGTGAGGTGATCGTAAACGTAACGTAAACTTACGATTACAAAGAAAAAAGAATAGACCTTATCGCTATTTGGAAATCTGCGCCGCTTGACCCGAGAATCTGCGCATCTTGAACTATTGACGTCATATATTATATGCATGAGTTCGAATCCCGGCCAGGGAAGACCAACAAATTTGCTTCCGCAAATTTACAGATCTAACATTGTTGGGTTGTTATTTAGACGAATTATATATATATATATATATACGGGAACCTTGTGATTTCCAGTAATGTTTTTACATGAAATTATACGTGTCTTTAAAGGTTAATATGAACTGGTATAAAATTCAGTAAGTATCATGATCGTTTCTAGCGGGGCTATATTTATTTAAAGAAAAACCCACCGGCAAGACAACGTTAGAGGTTGGACGTGTAAAAAGTCTATGCATAAACATATGTGTAGCTCTATAAGGGGGCGCCCAATCACCCAGTTTTGATAACGGAAAACATACACGAGCAATAGCGAAATGAATATTAGTTCGAGCTAATATTAAGACTACAATAACATAGAGGGAGTAATTAGGGGCTCTCTTGGTAAATTATCAGTTGTACTTTGGTTGGTACTTTTTATAGCTATTTTCTCCTTACATTTTTTGGATGAATTGCTGCATTAAATCTTATTTTTTTTCCACTGGAATGCTTAAAAATAATAATCGCGCCAAATATCTACGATATAAGATTGTAAATGCAAATTTAACGTCACCTTAACAAAAATTTGAAATTGAAGAAAACATATTTAGGATTTGAAATTTCAGTTACTTTTTTTATACCTAAACACATTTTAAATTTGAAAATACAGTTTTATAAGTATTAAATCACACAATCACACAATGGCAAAGTGAAGTATCATAGTTTTCAAATAAACCTAGAAATATAGAAATGTTTTTAATTAAAAAAAGAACAAAGCAGGCATTGGAACGGGGTTGAAGCATTCAATTTATACCTCAAAAGAAAACGCGAATCTGATAAAGCGCATGACAACTGGTGTAATAACATTGAAACTATGGATTCATAACATTCAACTCTACCACTCCATTAATGACATGCATGTAACGTTATATAAATTATTGTTTTTGCAATTTCTGGAAGCTATTTGTTTGCAAATGATCGTAATTTGTATTAAAAAAAATCTATTATTAAAATAAAGAGCACCGTCCTCCGTGGTTTTGTATAACCGCAGGATATGCATTCTAGGGGATTATTGCAATTTGCCTTGACATATATATTTATTGTTAACTTCATAACCATTGTGTAGAACGCCACTAGTGGGGTGTATAATGCTATATATAACATACGATTAAATAACTATAGCTAGTAAATAAACGTTTAAAACATAAAAAGTTTTCATGGTCAAACTTTTAAGATTTGGGAACTTTGGAAGCAAGGCGCTCGTTTTAGTTCAATTAACATAAATTATAATAAAACTCAAATGTAGGAATGGTAAATTTACGATTATTTCAGGAATTTAGATTTTAGTTATTTATGATTGGGACAAAATAACATGGATACATGTCTTCTGTTCATCCCATGGAACTTAATTTTTCTGTAAGATAATGTAATGTTGTTGATTTTAACGAAATATCAACAGATTTTAAAATCTCTACGATTTGACTTACGACTACCTGTTACCACTCGTAAGTTTACGATCAAACTTACGATAAAATTCTTCTTACGATTGTTTGTAAAACAGTCAAAAACTTACGATTTGACTTACGACAGACGTAAGATCTAAGATTGTCGTACGATTTTTTGTGAAACGATGGCCCGTCTGTCTGTCCTTTTTTGAGAAACAAAAAAGGTGGTAGCATACATTTTTTTATATAAAATTTTTGTTTCATACAAAAAGTTCTTAATTGTCAATTTATTGTTAATGACAACATGGTTGTGATGAAAGGTGCAAAATCAACGAAATCAGTGAAGTTATGTTTATTCACTATAAAAGAAAAAATTTCCAGAAAAGGAGTAAAAACAATATATTAAACGGAATATTTTGATAATAATGATCAATAGATATAAGAAGATGTGGTATGAGTGCCAATGAGACAACTCTCCATCCAAGTCAAAATTTATAAAAGTAAACCATTATAGGTCACAGTACGCTCTTCAACACGGAGCCTTGGCTCACACCAATAACCATTTTTATTATACCACTCATATATAAAAAAAAAGAATGACATATTTGTGCTATTTCATTCCATAGGCTTTTTACCAGTCAATAGTCCCAAAGACTATTATAATAGCTAGTCATTACTTTCTAAGACTATTAACCCGCTGGTACATTGTTTTACAACCATATTTCCCGAACATTTTCCTATTCTTTTTCATTGGATTAGAATAACGTCTTTGACATTTTGAGTTGCTTGGACTTTTTCCCATGTAAAGATTGTATACTGAAATATATAAGTGTCTGTCGTCGTCATTTTCAAAATTTTTTATCTTAAAATCAATAAATTGCTTAGCAGGAGCAATGTTTGAAAAAAGATGAAAAATGACATTCTTATACAACTAAAACATAACAAATGAATGAGTCTGTCGCCTGCATATATCTGAGAATACTCTAGTATGCAGATTTACATTTTTTGTTACCGGCAATCATATGCATGGACATTTTATCACTAGGATGTCTGCCTTTGATTACTGTAAATAAGATACTTTCAAATATCATATGGACAAAAGTAATGCCTTCTTTTCGAGCATCACATGCATGTATATGTTTTTTTTTTAATTGGTAATATGAGTGAGATAATCCGAACATTTCCCGCTCAGTAGTAACTGGGTGTCATTTTGCCTGTGCGGGATGTATAAATACACTTACACCCCAGTTCTATTGTTATACTTCATAGTTTCTATTTCTGAAACAAATGTAAATTGAATAGATCTATTGTTACGAATAACAATGGATTTTGACTACAGGGTGTGACGAGCGGGGTTTCTGGAAACCCCTGCTTCTACATCCCACAAACAAAGTCCATTGTTATTCGTAACAATAGAAATTGATTATTTTTTTAAATAGCATAAATATAAGAAATTACTAATAGTGTGCACTACAAATTGTTTCAAGATATTAAAAAAACACATTTTAGGAAATTCCAATAGCGAAAAAAAAATTAAGCATCTATTTTGAATACAAAATTATCCTTTAAATACTCCTTTGCTTGAAGGTATATTTTTTTTTATCCCAGTCATATGTCTCTATTCTAATTTCTAAAGCATTGAAAAACGGGGATTCTAACTCCCGGACCCCCTCCCCCTCAGTTACCCAGTGGCCGATCAGGGGGTGGAGGTTCCGCGGGTTGGAACCGACTTTTATTTAAAAGATCAATGCAATTTGAATGGTTGGACCCCCCCCCTTTTTTTTTCTCTTGAGTTGGGAACCCCTGGCTGGATCAGCCCTTGATTGCCCCCAAAAAGGGAGTTCCTAAATATTAAATCTGTATCTTTGTGTGTTGAGCGTGTCTGGTAGTCGGGTTTCTAATGCAGACACACCTATCCCTTAGTATGTCCGAATATGATTGGGGGTTTTTTTCCCGAGAAGAGGGGGGAGGAGCTTTTGTTCTATAAAACCGTATTAAAGATATAAAATAAAGTTATGATTACCTTTATTAAACTTGCCACAAAATGTCGTCTGTCTTATACCCGTCCATCTTGACAACTGAATACAAGGAGCATGATGTATTTTTTGTTAGTAAGAAGAATACACGAAACAGTCAACCTTGACCTGCTGATCCATATTAGCACATGGATTTAACGGGAATATGTAAAACAACTTTGACATTTGTAAAATATACTCACTTGTCAAAGTTTGAACGAAGATAATCAAAGAAAGGTTACTAGTGGGGTTTCATGTAATAAAAAAAATTCTTATAAATCATGGTTTGATATTATCAATAAATATGCTATCGTTTTTTTCATTTTTTTTTTTCATTTAATAATCAATGTTAACAAATATAGGGTTTAGAATGGGGTGTAAGTTAGTTATACACCTCGGGATACGGCGTGGCTGGATAAGAAACCCCTCCGGCCTCCGGCCGACGGGGTTTCTTATCCAGACACACCTATCCCTCGGTGTATAACTATTACATAAACGTCCACTCAAGTCTTTGTTTTATTTATTTTTTATAAAGTATTGATTAGAAGTTTCACGTTAATCTGTGTCTAATTATGCAATGGAGTTATCTTTTTCTTGTAGATCCAGTTCCACACAGGCAACGCCCCCTTTTCTATGTCGAATTATCACATGACATTACATTAAACAAAAATTCAATCGTCAAGTTCGATGTCAAACGTGTTGACGTTGGAGACAATTTCAATACAGGAGATGGTATTTTTATTGCACCTCGGGCTGGAATATACATGTTTTCTTGGACAGTTAATATATACAGTAACAAAAATATTCAAACTGAGCTGAGGATCGATAATGCTGTTAAGGGAAGACAACTTTTGTCTTTAGGAGCAGCCGGTCACCTGGCAACAACAAGAAATGTGTTCACAAAAGTTAACGAAGGCGATCATGTCTGGATCCAAACTAGCTCTGATTATACTGATAACTTTTTAGACGAAACTCGTAATGTTGTTTCTTCCTTCATGGGAATATTTCTTCAGGAAAATTGAGAAGTTTCTTCTTTCATGGAAATATTTCTTCAAGAATTGAGAAGAGTTATTTTATGTAGTATATATTATTGAAACGATCAAATTACGCAAGCACTTGTCTCAGAAAAAAATCACATCTCTATACCTGAAAGTTAGGTTAAGGTACATAGATATATTTTTTTCTGAGACTAGTTCCTGAGTGTGTGGATGATGAATAAATGACAGGGAATTCAACCTCACCGTAATAACTATTATATTGTAGTGATATAATCATTTGTTATGAGTATACTCTGGTTTGTTGTTATATATTATATTAATATTTGTATAACAGTTATATATAATTTTTCATCCATTTGTATATCATTCTATTCTACTATTCTAATGATAGTGCAGTGCAAGTGCATGTTGGACACTCTTCTGTAATAAATCGTTTTTCTAATAGATTGGATTTGAGTAGGCATTCATATTTTCCCGCGTTTGTTGCAAAACGTTCTTGAGATATTCTTCCGCATGCGTTAACACAAATTTTCGGTATTCTTGATTTGTTATTTATATATATATTTCTCACGACAAAACATTGTCATATCATTTATCTATGTTCTTAAAAATTATTTTCATGAATATTTATTGATGAAATTAATATATATCAAGCGATAATGAATGTTATTTTGCACTCGATAATATCCGCGTAATTATACGAAATACGTTCGGTTATCAGTCAAAAACGCAAGTCACGTGGGTAGAAATGTCTGTGGCAACATAACACCGGGATGCCCTCATGGTCATCCGCTGTAAAAAGTGATAACCTTTCGTTTCGCCAGAACATGTCTTGAAAACAAGGACAATACATGTTTAAAATTGTTAAAGTCGTATGACAAACGAAAAATGAGACAGACTGTTGATGCTAACGTCACAATAACACAACAGTGACTAATTATACGGAACTATGATTTCATGCATTTCTGTCTGCTTTCGCTATCATTTTTTTAGTATGAACATTGATATAGGTAAACAATTTTTTGTTTTAATTTGATGTAGCATACATTGTAGAACATGTCTTACGTTTGATTAATGCACATAATTTTAGGCTAAACGTAAGGCACGGGAAATTTTTCAGTCGTACAAATGTACATGTATTTCAACCGTTTTATATGTTTTTTTTTTTCTTATGTTACTGTTACTGTTATGTTTTTGTTTTTGTTTTTGTTTTTCGTTTTTGTTTTTGTTTTGGTGTTTTTTTTATTTTATTTTGACTAATGTCTGAAGGAGGAAAAAATTAAATTTCACACAAATCCAAAAATACTGACGACACAAGGCGAAAAGCCAAATAACAGCCCTTAAATATTCTCACAGAATACTAAAGACTCAGCAACCAAAATAAACCAAAAACTTGACCCAGTTGCTCTTAAAATGTTAATAGCTTCCTGCTGTATACGCATTGCTCAGATGCTCGTAAAACTTAGAAATCAAGTGATATAGCTTACAGCTACGCCATTTGAACTTTGGTGAATAGTTGTCTCATTGGCATTCATGCATATCCTTATTTTTATATACATACCGCATTTAAATGGGAGCAAAAATAAAAAAGAAAAAAAAAGAACTGGCAATAAGAAATTGTAATTAATGATTTATCTGGTTTTAGTTCTTGGTAAAAGTTTATCTGGTTTAAGTTCATATTAAAAGTTTGTCTTGCATTAGTTCATATTTGAAGTGTGATAATCTTTTTAGATAATATCATATGAAATTAAACTGCTTTTCGTCTTTAAATGATATAATCGAAACACAAATTAAAGTTGGAGCAATTAAAACATAGAAGGAATGATAAAATAATGACCATAAGAAAAACAATACGCTAGTAAAACTGCATTTTGCGACCGTCAAATCCACAATGGGTTATTTTCGTTCTTCGTGATCGGCGCATTTTCGCTATCGTGATCCGTTTTTTCTAGATTTTTTTTTTTTTTATATTTTCGTGATCCGTGATCATGGAAATTTATTTTCTGTGAATCGTGATTGACAAAAAAATCAACTCGTGAATCGTGATGAGACCCCTCCCCCCCCCCCCCCCCCCCATCAGGCCCCTCCACAATGGACGGCGACTACTTTTCAACTACAATACTTATATTCAAACAAGTAAGATTAAAGACTGGTCTATCGTAGACAGAATAGTATGTCTGTGTAGTGTGTCGCCATGTGGACTGTTACCTTGTGAACTAGCAAGAGAAAAATTCGACTCAGCTTGTCGGTCTAATAAAACAAACACGGTACATGAACATGTTTTCGTCCTGATATGAATGTTATATTTGTCACTGGACCAATCAATCCATACATCCGTCGAATCATAGAAATCCTATCACACGGGATTGATGATAGCCTATAACAGGAGTAACTTTCCTCTTTTTATCAATTGAAACCTGTCCGTGTTTGCTTGCAAATTAACATTTTGATATATGCATTCTATTTGTAATAATTCCGCCCGTAATCATAACATTGTGTAAAGTTGATATGTGTGAAAAACTAAATGATTTATACTAGATTGTAGACCATACTTTCAAATGGTATCCTGTCAGAAATCATATGCATGGTTTGGAGTTGGTGGTTTCAACGTGCAAATCAATTTAATAATGAAGTAATCATACACTTGAATATAATAGAAAAGAAAGGATATGGGGGTATCCATCCATGACACAAAATCAGTACATGCACCGCAAAAAACACAAAACGCAAATGAACAGCGCTTTAATTGCTGTTCTTCATCTAGTCTATAACGCTTTGATAACGTGGACTAATCGCTGTACGAATTAATGGTTTCTACTATAAAATATTCAGTATTTTTTTTTATCATTCTGACTGAAGTAAAGTAATCCGAATATTTTAGCCGCTATATTCTGCTTATCTACGATTGCTACATTCTTGAGTAGGAGATTCGATTACGATGACGGTCTAAAACTGTACGGATAACAATGTAACATTGTAAATATGTTTTGTTCAGAACTAAACATGAGATTATTTTTAACAAATAAGACATCATTTCGTCTGAAATACTTGATATCATCGTGCTGGATACTAATATCTGAGAGCATTTACCTTGTTGTCTATATTTCGGTATTATGTACATAGGATTCATAGTTTTCAAATCACGCGATTGTTGACCATGATATGTAGTAAATAAAAGAGTCTCCATTTTCTATTTTTACCACCCACCTTTTTGTCGAGCCTGCGACTTTTGTCGCAGAAAGCTCGACATAGGGATAGCGATCCGGCGGCGGCGGCGGCGGCGGCGGCGTTAGCTTACTTCTTAAAAGCTTTATATTTTAGAAGATGGAAGACCTGGATGCTTCATACTTTGTATATGGATGCCTCATGTTACGAAGTTTCCGTCAGTCACATGTCCAATGTCCTTGACCTCATTTTCATGGTTCAGTGACTACTTGAAAAAAAAGTTCAGATTTTTTGTAATGTTAAATTCTCTCTTATTATAAGTAATAGGATAACTATATTTGGTATGTGCGTACCTTGCAAGGTCCTCATGCCCGTCAGACAGTTTTCACTTGACCTCGACCTCATTTCATGGATCAGTGAACAAGGTTAAGTTTTCGTGGTCAAGTCCATATCTCAAATACTATAAGCAATAGGTCTAGTATATTCGGTGTATGGAAGGACTGTAAGGTGTACATGTCCAACTGGCAGGTGTCATCTGACCTTGACCTCATTTTCATGGTTCAGTGGTTATAGTTAAGTTTTTGTGTTTTGGTCTGTTTTTCTTATACTGTATGCAATAGGTCTACTATATTTGGTGTATGGAATGATTGTAAGGTGTACATGTCTAGCTGGCAGGTGTCATCTGACCTTGACCTCATTTTCATGGTTCAGTGGTCAAAGTTAAGTTTTTGAGTTTTGGTCTTTCTTTCTAATACTGCATGCAATAGGTCAGCTATATTTGGTGTATGGAATGATTGTAAGGTGTACATGTCTAGCTGGCAGGTGTCATCTTACCTTGACCTCATTTTCATGGTTCAGTGGTCAAAGTTAAATTTTTGAGTTTTGGTCTTTTTTTCTAATACTATATGCAATAGTTCAACTATATTTGGTGTATGGAAATATTTTATGATCTATATGTCAGTTACGCAGGTTTTATTTGACCCTGACCTCATTTTCAAGGTTCATTGCTCAGTGTTAAGTTTTTGTGTTTTCGTCTGTTTTTCTTAAACTATAAGCAATAGGTCAACTATATTTGTTGTATGGAAGAATTGTTAGCTGTACATGCCTGCCTAGCATGGTTCATCTGACCTTGACCTCATTTTCATGGTTCATTGGTCAATGTTTAGTTTACTTGGTTAATGTTAAGTTTATGTGACAGTTATAATAAAGCTTTATATTAAGGACTATCAACATAATATCAATGATTAGTAAAGAAGGCGAGACATTTCAGCGTGTGCACTCTTGTCATATCATATTGCATTTAGCAAAATGTTTAGGTGATGATCAGGTTGTAACGAAATATTTGAAATTATCGTTAACTGGTGTGTATAATTTCGTTTTATGTGTTATAATTGCAATAACAACTGATCGTATCTGTTTCAAAAGTCTATTAAAACGACATTCTACAATTATACATGTTTGATTAGTTAACTGGATCCTGCTAAATGACCTTCATAACTGTTAAATGACCTTTATACTAATTTACAGGATCCTGTCAATAAGGAAGTGGACAAATGGACCATGACTATAAGTAAATAAGAAATTGCTGAAGAATAAAATTATTAAGCAAAAATGGAGTCACCTTTGCTTGTTATGTTTGGTACAATTTGTGTCGGAAGTTATCAAAATATAAAATTCTGCGCGTCACATAGTTTAAAAATTTGGAACCAGGAATACAATTATAAAAACTAGATACTTTAAGAGATACATAGTTTACAATATATTTCCAAGGTGTGTATTTAAGTATTTGAATGATCTTATTCTGTGTTTTAAAAGTAATGGAGATTCAAAAATAAATCGATGTATAATTATTGAAACATGACGCTTATAATGAAGTGCTGACTTATTGGTAATAAGTGCAAACATTTACCCTGTAGGACTATGAGTTTAAGCATTTGTTTCAAGTGTTCGTAAACCTGTGTATTTAAAACATACATCATTTAAGGACTTATTACGTCTCCTTTTCCCCTCCTTTTAACCTACCGAATTAGACTTATCAAAGGGTTTGTACTTACATGAGCAACAGGACGGGTGCCACATGTGAAGCAGGATATGTTTATCATTCCGGAGCACCTGATATCACCCCAGCTTTTAGTTGAGTTAGTGGTGCTCAGTCTTTAGGTTTCTATGTTGTGTTTTGAGTACTATTGTTTGTCTGCTGTTCTTTTCTTTTTTAGCCATGGCGTTGTCAGTTTATTTTCGACTTATGAGTTTGAATGTTCCTTTGGTATCTTCGGCCTCTCTTTTTCAGTACAGAGTGTGTATTTATTTTGTTGTTATCGAAGTTACCTATCGAATACTTGTGACAAAATGAAGCATTCAAATGGCGGTATAACGCCGGTTCATACCCACACTTCTACAAAAAATGATATTGACACTCGAATTATATATATATATATATATATATATATAAACAAGTCTAAATTGAAAACAACGTTCAATACTATGATTGCGTTGGATAAAAACCGCAATTTTTATACGTGTGCATGCAAAAACAAATTTCTTGTTAGAGGGGTCTAAATACAGCACAAACAACATTTTCCAAAAGACCAAAAAAGTGAAAAAGTATATTTTAACAAAACGCATTTGACTAACAGGTCGAACAACAAATGTTCTTAAACCCTGCTGACCGCCATTGGCGATTGCCAAATAAACGGATCACAAGGTGTAATAAATGGATCTTAATTAAAAATTTTATACCAAACAGAAAACAATAAACTTGCGGCAAAGATGGTATACCGCAAAGATGGTATATATATATATATATATATATATATATTATAAAGATGGTCAATGTTATTTGGCAATCCGGGGCAATTGATAGCTTACTATACGATATGAGTTTTACTCATTGTTGAAGACTGGACGATGAAGTGTTCTCACATCTTTGCCCGTCGGTATTTTATGAGTAGTTGTCTCGTTGGCAATCACAAAATTTCTCCTCATTTTTTTTTTGGTATGAGATATTAGAATTTTGATAGTAGTCCACATTTCAAATTTAATGAATAAGTTTTTATCTAAAATTTAAATAGAAGATATGAAATAGGCTGAAACGACATAAACGGTTCCAGATGCTGAAAGCTGCAACTGATTGTTTTTCAATTTTTCCCGTACGATTGGCTTCTAAATTACACAATAAATTTCGTTGTATGTCCGATTTCAGTAAATGTTCGACTACGACTACGACTTTTTCTGTTCTTTTGACAAGTGATCTTAACATACGTGTTTAAAGACAGAAAGGGTGCAATAAAAAACATTGTTGAAGAAAAAAAACAACCCACACCATGGCAAATAGTAATACGACGAAACAACTTTTAAGTCCACAAAAAACTGCACAAAAAACGATCATTGAGCAACTCGAGACCCAATAAAAACCGATGGTGAACTTAAGTGCTTCGGAAGAGTTAAGCAATTCCTGTTACACTAGTCGTACCCATCGTGTTAGCAGATTTCACAACAGAGAACTAACACCCCGATTTATATACAATAAACGAAAAACAATTATGATATACATGTACTGCAACAAACGACAACCTATGAATTACATGCTCCTAACTTGTGACAGGCTTATAATATGGCGGGGTTAAACATATATTTGGGCACCCAACCCTCATGTTGCCCTTGAACAGTGGCGTAACAACACAAAATAAGAATAGATTATTAAAATCAGTTGAAAAAGGCTTGACGAATCAGATCAAAACAAAACACACACACAAAAAACAACTAGCAAAAGGACTTTAAACACAAAGTACAGATCTGAGAGTTTCCATCTTCTATTCTTATAGTTGTGTTTTACTTACATTACATAAGATATCAGGTATACACGTATGTGTTACATGTACAATCTCAATATAACAGTTGCTCATAACTTATATCAGAGTAGTAATATATCTAAACAAAAATAAGGAGATTTCCTATGATTGCCAATAAGATAACTATCCACCAAAGTTCAAATGAAGAGGATGTAAGCAATTATAGGCAACTGTACGGCCATCAACAATGTGTAACCCATTGAATCGCTTCTTTAAATTACTGTTTCCTAAACAAAAATGTGTTGTATAGCATTGACATGGTACTTTAACTAATAACTAGGTAGACAGGTCAAACATACAAAGACCGATAGAATACAGATGCAACGCTAACATTTAACACTACATTATGTAATGTTTAAATCCATGGGATGTGAACGGGTTCATATTTTAAACTGGGAAAACATGGTCATGTGTACTGATTGATAATTAAGTCTTAGATGCTTCAGTTGATTTTTGTTATTAGTTGTTATTGGCTTTAAACTAGCTGTCAGTAACTGCGAGTACTCTCAGATCTTTACTTAATGTCTTTTTATTGCTGGGATGTATAAGTACCCGTTCACGTCCACTCTGTATTTTTGTTATATGTTTTTCTATTTGTACCCATCTGATGAGTTATGCTTTATCAACTGATTTGTATAGTTCGTTCTTATGTTGTACTGTTACACCACTGTCCCAGGTTAGGGGAGCCTCAGGGTTTGGATCCCGCTAACATGATTAACCCAGCCACATTCTGTATGTATGTGCCTGTCCCAAGTCAGGAGCCTGTAATTCAGTCGTTGTCGTTTGTTGTTGTGTTACTTATTTGTTTTTCGTTGATTTTTTTGTACATTAATTATGCCGTTAGTTTTCTCGTTTAAATTGTTTTACATTTGTGATTTCGGGCCTTTTATAGCTGACTATATATGCGATATGGGCTTTACTCATTGTTGAAGGCCGTACGGTGACCTATAGCTGTTAATTTCTGTGTCATTTGGTCTCTTGTGGTGAGTTGTCTCATTGGCAATCATACCACATCTTCTTTTTTATATTTACTGGGTAAAATTAGATTTTAATCTAATTTTAAAAGTTTTGGGTACTCTTAAATCGATACTTTGTGTTTTGTCTAGTATTTGTTGTTGTGCGTTGTGTCGACCTGATAAATCATTATAGACAGGCTATTTCTAAATGTTTGACAAGTTTTGTTTATTATGATTGATGCTACACCACTGTCCAATTTTAACGCTCATTAAAACGTTTAAGGTCAAGAAACAGTAAATGGGTTATGTCACAGACTTTGCTAAAATGTTGACCCTATCATTATTTTACATCATTAAAAAGGAAATTTATATATCAACAACATATAGTTTTTCAAGGAAAGCTATGTATTAGAAAATAGAGATTTGATGATTTTAAGACAAATATAAGAAGCGTTTTCGACGATTTTATGTGCTTTCTATACAAATTTTCAACTATTTTGAAAGAGTTCAATCAGTAATTATATTTCAGATGCCTTATTTTTTCGATATTCAGTTATAGTTCAATGAGCCAAAGTTGTATGCATAATTTTACCAAAATCTGTGACATAGCCCGTTTACTGTAACTTGACCTTAACCCCTACACATTATCACTGTAACTGTACCTACTATGAAGCTCTTTAAACTCACTGGTTGTGGTCGATTGCTGTCTGCCATATTCTTTTTTATTGTTTTGTACATTAATCTGGCGTTTGTTTTCTCGTTTGAATTGTTTAACATTTTGTCACATTGTGGTCTTTCATATCTTACTATACAGTAAGGGGTTAACTCATTGTTGAAGACCGTTCAGTGACATATACTCTCTTATATCTGTGTTATTTGGTGTCTGGTGAATAGTCGTCTCATTGAAAATCACACCACATCTCACTTTTATACGAAGGTTAAACCTATTCAAGTAATGTTGGCCTGAGACTGTTTTAGCTGTTCTGCTTAAACCCTGTTGGTTTCAATGTTCTCAAACCTCCTAGTTATTTGGATTTTCACGCTTTAGGATTGAAGCGTACCCGATGATAATTAATTGAAAAACGTGTAGTGCGAATTGAAGTAATTTTATTTTGCGCAAACACTACGAATGAAAGGATGTTTTAACACTTATTTTTATTTTTTATTAAATACCGATGAATACAAAATATGGTAAATAAAGGCGCATAACACTCAGTAGTATGGAGCATCTTTTGTGCCAAGAACAATATATATTTTCGTTTGCGGGAAATTTAAACGGGTGTGCACTTGACTTTTTTCTTGTGAGCACGACATTGAAACTTGTGTCCACAACTTCCAATCACATGCGCACCAGTAGGAACGTCCTGCAGACTAGTTTCAAAGTCGTATCAGATTCTTTTTAACTCCTGCGTTAGAGTTTTAAACTGTCGTGCGAGCCAGGTTCGAAGTCGTGTGTACGAGTTTCAAGATCGTGTGCATGTTTTTTTTAAGCTGGTTCGCATAAGTTTAAATCTCCCGCAAACGAAAATATTTATTTTTCATGACACTAAAGGGGTTCCGTACATTTTCTTTACTACCACATCGGAATTTTAATTATTACGCTACATAAGTGAAAAGCATGGTCCAAGGCATGGTGAAAGGCAGTATATATTAAGTTAAAATCAAAATGCCTTTGTCGCCATGAAAAACGTTTAATCAATTTGGTAGCTTGACATTATGACTATCTATTAAAGTAAATAAATATAATTGTTATCTGTGTATTGACTTTATATATTTGATTTGATGAGTCCCCTTTATCAGCTCGGCTAGGGTAACAGACTTAATTTTAAAGTGCGTTTTGACAACAATTTAATTTCATTTTACGCTCAGGATTTGGTAAGTAATATACTGAATATCAAAATTAATGTTTTCAAGGCTATTTGTCTAGTACTATTTGTCGTAAAAAAATAATGTGGAAGCTAATAACATCAATAACAAAATATATAAGGTTTCTGTTTATTTTTGTTTTTTTATTAAATACGAAAAATTAATGTCGCAGCAGCCATCTATAAACATCAGCGTCTTTATTTCGAGGTACATTCAATATAATTTGTTATATATTATATTTATCTATTTATCTTTCATTTGCGTGTGTTTTGTTTTTCCGTTTTGTTTTGTTTTGATTTCTATTGTTTATTTCTATTGTTTTGTTTTGATTAATGATCACTTGCATTGTAAAATAGATAAAATGAGCTCACAGTTTATGACCAAACTCAGTAAAGACCCGTCTAAATTGCATTTAATTGATAAATTCAAGAACACTTACCGTTATCTTGATGATATTTTTTCGTTAAATGATCAAGAATTTTCTAAATATACATCCGAAATTTACCCAAAGGAACTTACTTAAATAAATCAAATATGAACGGTAATAACTGTCCTTTCCTAGATTTAGATATTTCATTTTTACACGGGAAACTCTACACAAAAATTTACGACAAAAGGGACGATTTTTCGTTCCCTATTGTTAATTTTCCTTTTTTGGACGGTGATGTTCCTTTGGCACCATCTTACGGTGTTTATTTATCACACACTCGTTCGCTATGCCCGTGTCTGTTGTGACGTTTTGGATTTCAATGAACGTAATTACCACAAATTACTTAAAATCTTTACTAAATGCTTCCATAGATATAAAGACGTGGTTTTGAAGTTGGGTATACCTTAAATAAACGTATTCCATACGGGGATAGCACATCCTAATTTTTACGGAGATGTTATTTACCGAGCCCGGAAATTTAGATACGATCCGAGTAAACTTATCGATCCTTTAAATAAACTTATTCTAAAAGGTTACCAATTCAACACTGTAATTAGATCTTTGAATATTGTTTTATTGGTATTAATATTGATTTTGTTATCAGTACATTAAAATCAAACTAAATGTTATTTTTATATACATATGCACATTCATGGCTCCACAATCTGTCGATACCTGTATCTTGGCATTGCACAAGGTCATGTTTTTCTCTGACTGTTAATGACGTCTTTACACTAAATCCATTTTATGTTGGATGTATACTGATTGATATTTTAGTCTTAGATGCATGGTTTTTTTATTAGTTGTTATTGGCTTTGAACTAGCTGTCAGTAACTGCGAGTACTCTCAGATCTGTACTTAGTGTCTTTTTGTTGTGGGGATGTATAAGTACCCTGCCACGTCCACTCTGTATTTCTGTTTGTATCCATCTGATAAGTTAAGCCTTCTTCAACTGACTTTTATAGTTTGTACTGTTACACCAAGGGTTAGGCGCCCGCTAACATGTTTAACCCCCGCCACATTCTGTATGTGCCTGTCCCAAGTCAGGAGCCTGTAATTCAGTGGTTGTCGTTTGTTTCTATGTATTATATTTGTTCATTATTTTGTACATAAATTAGCGGCCGTTAGTTTTCTCGTTTGAATTGTTTTACATTTGTCATTTCGGGACCTTTTATAGCTGACTATGCGGTATGGGTTTTGCTCATTGTTGAAGGCCGTACGGTGACCTATAGTTGTTAATTTCTGTGTCATTTTGGTCTCTTGAGGAGAGTTGTCTCGTTGGCAATTATACCACATCTTCTTATTTTTATATTGATCGCCCTAACTTCAATGGATAAGATCACATTAAAACACAAATTTTCGTCACTGCTAAAACTAGAAATTTGAGTAACCTGGGATCACCCCAGATTTAGTGGGTTTCGTGTTGCTCAGTCTTTAGACTTCTGTGTATTATTTTGTGAACATGTTAACATCTACGTCATTTGGTATCTGGTGGATTGTTGTCTTATTGGCATTCATACCACATCTCTTATTTTTATATTGTTTTCGTCAACTTTTGTTTGTTTGCTTGTTTTTTTGGTTTTTTTTTTTGTTGTTGTTGCTATGGCGTTGTCGGTTTGTCTCAACTTATGAGTTGGAATACTTCATAGTATCTTCCACCGCTCTCTTACACAAAGACAGAAAAAAAAAAAAGAAAGAACATTTGCCATTGTCAATATCTCCGCATAATTTTGCCAACAATTTTCAGATTTGCTTCCTTTTTTGTTGTCAAACTTTACTTTGTAGACGTTTGTATGGCAATAATCATAAACATTGTAGACCAATAAATTCAGAGTTATATTACATGTAAGTAATACATATCATTTTTAACATGCCAAAAACTTTGCATTAATGTGATACGGAAAGCTTAGCTGATGAAGTCTATAGTCTATTTCAAATATCAAACCGTCTATAGATAGTCGCAAATTTGAACTTATATCCATCTTATCAAAATATTCCTCACATTCTTTCAGTTTTGTTGAAGATTGATTGATTGAAGGTTTCTTAACTCCAGTGGCATATATTTCATGCATTTTTAGGATGAGAACAAATAAACAATAAATATAATAGATAGGTCCTGCTATATAGGCTGTCCGGAATGAAGGTCGGGGAAATTTAGACTGGAAAATGAGGGTATATCGGATAGGGACAGATTTGTTGCCTTGCAACAGGCCACCTATGGACCCCTCAAAGATTTCTTACGAAGGTTCTTAACGTGCAAAGAGCGTGGCACTCTCTCTACACGAGGCATCGGATTTAACGTCACCATTCTGACCGGACGTTGTTGTTGAGGACAATTTAGATACAATATTGCAAAGAAGAATATACGAAAAAGTCATTATTTGCGCCAATAGAACTTTCGAATAGAGTAAAATACCTTAATCGTTTCGAAATTACGATAATTATACTTATAAGCCTAATTGATATATAATAATAGTATGTTCACCATGTGATTAGGGACTTTCCGATTGAATTTTCCTCGGAGTTCAGTATTTTTGTGATTTTACTTTCCACTGCCAAAAAAAATTTTTTGTCACTAAAAGTGTCATAAATCATATATAACCGGGAGTTTTTTTCCAGCTATAATAATTTAAAATCAAAGACGGAATACCAAATACTTAAAACTTTATTAGTAAGGTCGGGACAGTACCAGACCTAAGATTTAAACTGACTACAAAATAACATTCAAAAGTATATAAAAACAGTATTTATAGAAAAGTATTTAAATAGTGTCCAACGAATTAACTTGTTATAGCCAAGGTGGTTTCCAATACGACAAACATACATTTTAACAATAAAATCAATTAATCTCACAGAAATGTAAAAGGTTAGATAGACGAATTTACAAATTGTTACTATTTCACTTAAACTATATTGTCTAAAGTTGATTTATATTTAATTCAAAGTTGTCCAAATCTTCCGGGTTATATAAAACCGGGAGTTTTTCTAGTTTCTAGCTATAATAAATCAAAGAAGAAATACCAATTACTTTAAACTTTATTAGCAAGGTCAGGACAGTACCAGATATAAAAAAATAAACTGACTACAAAATAACATTCAAAAGTGTATAAAACAGTATCTGTAGAAAAGGATTAATGTCCAACAGACTAACATGTTATCGTCAAAGTGGTTTTCAATATTTTAACAATAATATGTATTTATCACACAGACATGTTAAAGGTTGATAGACGGGTTAACAAATTGTCACCATAGCATTTAAAATGTATTGTTTGAAGTTGGTTTATTTTTAATTCAAAGTTGTCCAAATCTTCCGGGTTATATAAATATGCCATGATTGATGCGTTTGTCTAAAATTGACTTTTTTTTATATTTATTTCGGCGGTAGAATGATTATGAGCAAAATGCTTACCCAAAAAGACATTTGGACTCGACTCATACCAATATCTTAATATAAGTCATATATTTTGAGTAAGGTTCTTTCTCATACCTAATATGAACTGGTATTATCTCGAATGAGAAACAATTTGCCGATTTAAAATATAATGCATACAGTTGAGTCGTATACCAAAACGTTGTGATTGGCTTACAAGCTCCTTAACAATGAAAATTCAATCAATGACTTTGCGTTACGTCCATTTTTGGGTACATACAGTTAAATTACCCTTTTGAAACGGAGAATTTCGATAGTGAAATCCTTTTTTCCGGGAAAAAAACCCCTAAGAAGTTCAAAGATTAAATTTTATTATAGTTTTACTGTTTTATCTGACAAATGCCTCATTATTATTATCTGAGCGGTGTGTTTTTATAGATTGATAATGCGTTGTTTATGTCGGGTTCAATGGACTAAACAATGACCAGATTGTGTCTTCTCTATTGTAAACAATGTTGCACCAATGAACACACAGAACGTCAATCATATTGTATATCAAACAGCTAATATATAGGTTTTCTTTCGATATACTTTTGTTTTGGGGAAGGAAATCAATGTTCTTCCTTTTCATATTAAAAACAAAAAAAAATCACTTCACTTCACTGCAGTAATCATTCTCTTTAACCATTTACAACATGTTCACAATACGAACAAAATGTTGTTAGAACCTCAAAGTGAAATATAAGCGCTGTAAAGTGTATCATTAATCGCCTTAATAACAAGTGTACATAATTCAGTATTTATCGGGACACAGTTAACCATCTTTATGCATGCATGGATCACGGCTGGATTTCACAGCGAAAACCTCACCCAATCTCCCTCCCCTTAAATTCAGTTAACAGTCTTCCACAACTCCAATTATTGTGGCTCCTTAACCAAATTATCGAAAAATTATATGAAATTTGAAATATACCGTGCGAAAGACATGTGTTTCTGGTATAACTTTCATCAATATAAAAAAAGACGACTCTCCCCCAGAGACCAAAATAAAGTTACTTGGGATCAAATGCATAAGACGATATATTTTACATTAAATCTCTTGAGAATCAATTAAAAATGAATACCTTAAAGACAAACTTTACATTAGGATTGAGAAGACTTAGTTTTATAACAATTAAATTTTACATACACTGATACATGTACCAAAGCCCTGGCTTCTGAGCATGTAACACCCCTGAGGACTACTAGTACTTCTGTACTAAGTCACATATGGAAGTAATATACGTAAAACGTCTGAAGTGTGTGTTTGTACTAGACTTTTTAAATGCGTTAATTATGAACACTGCGGTGAGAAGTATCATCACTATACAAACAAGATAGGTTTTATGAACATAAAAAGGATATTTTAACACAGGTAAATTGAAATTTTGTGCTTGATAAGCGTAATTATTGTCATGTCGGGTCTTTGTCTGGGTTAGTCTATGGAAAGGTATATACTATGAAATTTAGAGCGAGGGGCTTGCCCCGAGCTCTTAATTTCATAGTATATACCTTTTCATAGACTATCCAATTTAGCACATATTTACAACTCGAGTAATCTTTTAATTGGTCTATTGATAGTTTATTTTGACTGACTACTTGTATCACAGGTGTTTGTAAAATGGAGCTCATTAACGAAGTTTTGTAAATCTACTCACTAGTATCATTGTAAAATATGTTATTTCAAAAGGCCCTTGACTCCAGAATGAAAAGATGGTAGCTGCTGGTGTAAGTATGTATATTGATATAAAGCGGTGTTTTACTATACATGTTCTTCTTTACATGGTAAGATGACCAAATAAATTGACCAAAAGCAGGCAATAATTAAATTGCAGTGGAAGCTATACATGTTTTGAAAACATTTTTTAATTTCACAGTAAGCTAAAGCTATAATAAATTTGAAACATATAGATAGTTTGTCCCCATAGATATAGTCTAGCAGATAGGCATTAAAAAGCAACTACCAATAGATCAGAGATTTTAGGTTTTGTGTTTTTTTTTTCTTTTTTTTTCTTATTTCAAAGTAAAAATTAAAAGATTTATCAGAATATGTTTATATATATATATATATAGGTGGCACATTATCTTCAGACATAATCACAGTTTTTCAATTCATGACATCGTCCTGAACATGCATGAAATATTTGCCACTGGAAATTAAGCAACCAATAATCAATAAATCAATCAATTCATGACGAAATAGATCACCTTCCTTAAGAAAGTTTAAAAAATTATCACCAAGTTGCTTTAATTTCCCTTCACAAGGTTTCATAGTACACACTTTTTTGTGTACAAAGTAATTGCATGGATGATATATTATCATAATTTTAAGATATCGTTGTACTCTAATCAAGGTATAAAGAACCATATGTATTACCCTTTATTTAAATGAAAGAAATTTGCAATTGTCAAAAACATTTTTTAGATCCAAAGATTTTAATAGCAGGATATTTAAAAATCAATGTGAAAACTAATTACAAACTATTTAATTTAATTTGGAACACAGCATTTTATTTCAAAATAGCCAGTGGCAATTTTTGTTTTAAATATCTTGATTACGATACAATGAAATCTTACCCTTGTGGTCATTCATGCGTAGTTACTTAGTACACGGGAAAAGTATGTACTATGAAAATTAGAAGGCAAATATAAGCAATTTGATTGGACGAGAAGTTGTAAGTATGTGCTAATAAAGCTGATTTAACAGTTTTCGTTTTTCTTTTTGTTAAAGGCTATATTGTGACCTATAGATAGTTATCTCATCGGCAATCATACCACATCTCCTAATTTTTAAATAATGAGTTTTATGATAATTCATCAATTGTTCTCTTGTTCAGAGACCAATTGAGACATTTTCATCTACAAATTCATTATTGGAATAGTTCAGATTTTAATGAGTTTTCCATGAAATAACGAAAACAACATACAACCTTTATGCTTACAATGTCACTATAGCCTACCGGTGTCATATGATTGTCAACCTAATCGTATGTTGAAATAGGGGAGGTAATTACATCTGGTTTATTGGGAACGGTATAATAGAAAGACCTGACGTGTGCAGACCCACTGTAAAGACTTGTTGTCTATCCTGTGCAATAGGTTCAATATCTGCTTGCACAGCTAGTTTGTTACACGTAAACATACTTGGTTTGAGTGGCATGTGTTCAAGTTGTGTACTACGTAGTTATTATTTTGTACAAATTATAATTTGCACCACCATGTTTGATAAGTGTACTTTGGAGAGGATCTTACATGGAATCATTATCATAGGAACTGGTCTTGCAGTTTTGGAATGGCCATTTTAAAAATGGAAGGAATTAAGAAAAGCTTCCTGTGATTGCATTTGTGTCAAGACGGAATTAAATTTCTTCAATACATCTGCTTCATTTTCAAATTTTTGTTCGAACTGGCCAAGAATTAAAATCGGAATCAAACTGTAATAAGTTGACAAAATCTATAATTATGTCGAATAAACACGTAGAAAATAAAAAAAAAAAAAAAAAATTGAGGGAAAGCAGACGCTTCAAAGTTCATGTGCAAACACATTTTTTTTCAGTATTCATTTTGCCACCGGCCACTTTTTAAATAAATTTGAGCGTTTTGCATACCATACCGTGTTTGTGTTAAAGTTTTAAACGGGCATTAGCTACGATTTAGACAACAAATAAAATATGATATTTTGTTTGTTTCAAACATTTTTAATATTGTCAAAATTAGTTCAAACACATTGGTAATGTATTATGGGCTTGCAAGTCAATACTGCAACTCATCTGAATCCGTAAACATGCGACTTCTAACTTTACCCAATTAAGTGGAGATGGGTTACGCATGTGCTAAGTAAGTTCAGTTATTAGAATGAACAGAATGTCAACATTGAAAAGTGAAACAAATGAGCCACAATGAAGTACTATTTCCTTGAATGATTCTGTCCATAAAAAAATCATTTTATACCGGTGAAACGATGATTAACATACTTTCTTTATTCATTACATGAAATCAAACAGATCTAGAAAAATCGTCATTATACGATTGCACTTGCTTGTCGGTATATTCATATTCATATTTATATTTGCAAAAATGTCGGCATTTTTCGGAGGTCATCTCGATGGTTATTTAGATGACGTCTAGTCTAAAATACACGCGCAATGCTGTTACATTATAACGAGTCCATGCATTGTTAATTGGACTTTTTGTAATTTGAATATACGCTTTAGTATGTTATAAATCATATTTGAGATTTTTAGTCAAATCGGTGAACATAAATCGAGAGCTAGTGCCCCTTTAATGTACTTGAAGTAAAGTAGACCAAGAATGATTAAACATATTACTAGGTTAAAATTTAAATGCAATATCTGACAACATAATCTAGAATAAAGTCTAAAAGATGGGTCAAGGTACTATCAGGTTTGAATTTCGTATATCCCTGATATATACTTAGCAATGTGAATAGTGAGTCTAGACTATAAGGATTCATTTTATAGGGTACTCAAAGTTTTTTGGCGGGGATCTTTTTATACGTTCGTGTAGTGTGCGGGTATGTAAAAATTTTCAAAAGGAGAAGGACTTATTTCCCTTGAATCGAATTCCCACAAGAGCCATTTTCATAAAGTCTACGCTTAAATTCATAGCATCACAGTCAATTGTGTGTCTTTAAAAATTCTAACAATATTTGGCTTATTTCTAAACAAGTCATCAAAATTATAAACGCTCGCGGAAATCCCAAAATTCTGAGAAATTTGGCAAATTTTGAGTATGAATTCCAAAAATATATAAGGAGGACATCGTTAAAACAAAAAACCCAAATGATGTTAGAAGTAAAGTTATGTATTGTCTTTTGGGTAAAAATTAATTCATATTGGTTAGCGATGTCCTTCGATGCTAAAAATAACAAAAACATGTGGCGTTAATTAACTTTTTAATTGTAAGGCAACCTGTAATATTTTGAAACGATGCTTTGAAGTATTTGATAGAAACTCCCTTATGTTCAATTTCCAGTAGAATTTGATAACTTTTATATTTTGACCCTGTGAGTAAAACATATATCGCGGAAATTGGCACTACTAATTTAATAAATGAATTACGCAAAATTTAACAAATGAATGGAAATAAGAAAAACAGTAAAGCCCCACTGTCGATGTCTTTCTTGGATACCTGTTTTATTTATTCATTATTCAAATCGATCTAATTTTATAAAGATACATTTTATCAACTATTTGACCAAACCTGGTCCAGCATTCTATGTAGAAGGTGAAAACGGGAGGTCACATGTCCAAACCTATTCTAGCATTCTATGTAAAAGGTGATACAGGGAGGTCACATCATACCGTAAGCTTAAACACATTTTGTTGTAACGACTTGTTGCAGCAGTGATTAACCATTCTACTGATAAAATTGAGAATGGAAATGGGGAATGTGTCAAAGAGACAACAACCCGATCAAAGAGCAGAAAACAGCCCAAGGCAACTAATGGGTCTTCAAAACAACGAGAAAATCCCGCACCCTTAGATGGGCTTCAGATGGCCCCTAAACAATAATACATACATGTACTAGTTCAGCGAAAATGGACGTCACACTAAATTCAGAAACACATAAATGAACCAAAATTAAAAAAATATACAAGACTAACAAAGGCCAGAGGTTCCTGACTTTGGACAGGCGCAAAAATGCGGCGGGGTCAATCCTCCCCTATACCTCTAGCCAATATGGTATAAACAAACACACATCAATACGCACAGTAAAAAGAAGTTAAAAAGAAGTACGTGTCAAATGTTAGAATAGGTAACAGAAGAAACTAAGCAAAAGTCAATGATCAACATAAATTAACAAATATCTACTAGCAGTTACTGAAATGCCAGCTCCAGACCTCAATTAAACTGATCGAAAGATTATGAAGCAAAATCCCTCACGTCAGGGGTTTAGTATCATACCATCATAAAATATACGAAAAGGATATAACCCGTATCATGCCAACAACTGGTTTTAGAATAAATGTTTGTATTTGCTGAAAATGTTAAGCCTCGGTTTGAAAAAATCCTCGACAACCAGCATTAGAAAAATAAAAATCAATTGATAGATTTTTAACAAGTGCAAAATAGTTGCTTATATTTACGTTATTTGGTCTATGTTTTATCGTCGTCTTATTTGCAATCAATTAATATAGTTGTATCTAACCCGGGCCCAGAAGACAATTAATAAATGCTTAAACCTCTTTGTATATAATATTTCTTCTCAACTTGCACCATTTTTTTAAATTTACTTAAACGAAATATACCTTTTTACTTGTTCACCTAATAATTATTTAACAGTTATACTAGTGAGGTGACGCCTGGCCGATGCATGTGCAACAACCAACTTTACATTTTTGAAAAACTAAGCAAGATTTGTTGACATTTTTCCTCTTGGTGATAACCGTAAGATACACTTATGGAGTAGGTACATGAACACTGTTTTTGACTTGTATTCAATAAATAAGCACGGGCGATGCAAACTTTAAATTAAGGTAAGGGAATTATGACTACTATTTTAACAAATGTAAGTACATTTGTACCAATACATGTACGAAATGAGTATCTCGTCACGTCCCGTTTAATTTGTTCCTCCTTTTTGACACTATTCGAACATAAGCTAGTTAAAAAAAATATCTATACTTTTTTTTTTTCAATTTTTACATTTCCCTTGCAATCCAGATTTAATCCACCACTTTCTACATAAGGAAATGCCTGTAACCAAGTCAGGAATAATTATGACAGTTGTTTTCCATTTTTTCATGTGTTTGAGTTTTGATTTTGCCATTTGATAAAGGACTTCCGTTTTGAATTTTCCTTGGAGTTCGGTATTTTTGTTATTTTACTTTTTTTTGCAATTTTTAGTATGATGACTTTTAAAAGAATATTTCATTTTTTGAATATAGAAAATGAGTCTCTACATCAATGACTGTTACGTGCACTTCAGTCATCTGTACATTAACTCGATTCATTAACGCATTTTTCTCTCGTAAAATTCAAAAACACATTTCACTATAATGTCACAGTTTCCTCAATATTATGTGCAGACCATTATGCACGCGGACATGCATGACATTCTTTTACGTCCTCTTGCAATATAAATATAATACGAACTCATTCGTTTAACCAAAAAATGTCTTGTTATAAATCGCGCGGTCCCTTACAAGTATTTTTGGTGTTGTTAGATTGCTGTCTCATTCTTGTTAACTCATATATCATTTTATCTATATCAATAAAACTAAACCATCAACAGACATTAAAAGGTCAACATAGAGTTCATTGTACTTTATCAATCGAAAAGTGTCTATAGCATATATCAATCTATAAATCGACCACAGTATTGACAAGTGGTCAAATTCTTTTTTATCTGGTTCATAGCAAAATATTAAATTTAAAAGCAGTTACATGTAACATGCATTGGAATGAAATTTGACAGTATCGCTATATATATAGACATTTCTTCTTGTTTATGTTGGATGATGCACAAAACATGCACTTATGGATTTCAAAGAAATTTTCACAGTTTATCTCTTACATAATGTCGTTGTGAATCTTTGCTTGTATTTTGTTACATGTTTTAAGTAGATTTATGGTCTTTTGTACACGACTAAACGGGAAATTACTTATCTCCGTATAGAAGTAAAAAACTAACCGGCATCATTCAATTAGAGTAAACAATATACATAAGAGATATTATTAGTTACATGGTGTGTTAGTGACCTAATACGATATATATGGGGTCAGTAAATTCCATATGGGATTCGAGCTTCGCTCTCATCCCATATGGAATTTACTGATCCCATATATATCGTATTAGATCACAAGCACACTATGTAACGAATTTATCTTACCGACTATCTTAACATGTGATATTTAGACTAGTGGCCTATCAAAGTGATCAAGTCTTCAATACCGTTAGTATTAAGAACCTATACTTCCATTGGTCTATACAAAAACAAATGCCAACAATAACAACTTGTTAGCTTTAAATGTGTTTTGTGAATTTATTTCAATAGTTCATCATCAATTTCTTCGTCTGTTGAAACCTTTAAGATTTTTCCTCAACACCGTGTTGTTTTTATAAAAGGACGTATCACCACTACTAATCGTGTATTGAAATAATTTATCAGAGTTGTCATTCTTATTACAAAAGATCGGGTATAGTTTTATTTGATTAGAATTTTAGTATATAAAATAACGAAATGTGACAGATATGAAGCATTTACTTTGATGCAAATGGACTATTCTATTCTGTATGTTGTGATTGTGTCGGCGAATGTTCTAATCGCTTGTAATGTAGAACCCCCCCCCCCCCCCCCCCCCACCAAAACAGCTACTCGTGTTAAATGGTATAGAAAAAATTGTACCCTTATGAATAATTGCAATATGTCAAATGTTCAATCCTAAGAATCTACTTACTTTTTGACATAATTAACTATCAGAAAGTGTATGAAAATTCGAAAACAAACAAATTTAAATAGAAGTTTTTGAAAACTAACCGGTCGTTTATCTAAAATCATTAATATATCGGTAAGAAATCTCATTGTTTATACTAAAATACAGATTAGTATACAAATTCACTTGACCTTTTGAAAGACCAGTCAAGGTGGGATTCTTGAGAATCTATGACAAAACTTTGTACCTTAAACACTTTTTATCTAATTTAAAACTCCAAACATTGATTTTGCACGATTTCGAAATACTTAAATTTCTGTCTTAGGGCGTGTGATAGTAAGTAGACATTATTTACATATTCGTATGCACTGAGGTGCCGTTAAGAAGCTGACTTATATGTAGGTAGACTGGACATCCTTATAAACTTCACGTACTTACTAAAATACAGTGTATGACCAAATATATTCGTTGCATACGTTTGTTTCTTATATATTTCATTTAAAACTACGATTTTTCCAAAAACTTATTCTTGGATTATTTCTGGTTGGATTTTAATCAACTCGTTACCAATATAAGCAGCATTTTCATAGGATTTTTTGTTTGTTAATTTGGATTTTTGTTGTTGTTGTGAAGCGTTTTTATTTTCGGAAGATATAAACACAAGATTTTTTTTTATTCGGAAGTTGTCATATATTTCAACCAAACTTAAATGTTAAAATATTAGTTACATGTTCAACTAATAGAAAATAAAAACAACCGAAAAAAATGTATGAATAAGGTTAACAAAATAAACTTCAGACAATTCTGAGTCTTTCAATAAAATTGAGAATGGAAATGGGGAATGTGTCAAAGAGACAACAACCCGACCACAGAACAGACAACAGCAGAAGGCCACCAACAGGTCTTCAATGCAGCGAGAAATTCCCGCACCCGGAGGCGTCCTTCAGCTGGCCCCTAAACAAATATATATACTAGTTCAGTGATAATCAATACATGGTTTTGTTAAAATCCAACCAAAAATGCCTTCAAAATAATTTGTTAATAAACGCAGTTTTATATAAAATATACAGCAAAAAATTGTGAGTGACGAATAGACGTATTTACACTTGTATGGAAATTTGTCTTCCATTACTTAAAATCACACAAGTTCCCGTCAAATTTGACATCATAATTAAAAAGTGATTGTTGCTTGACGTCAGAAGGTTATTCGGAGACAGACCTAAGGTCATTCGGAGACAAAATTCAGGAAAATATCAAAAGTGTAAATATGTGTATACTTTATTTGGTCATACGCTGTACGTGATACTTTTAAAAAATAATATTCTTTTAGAATGTTTTATACTATGTTGGTATAACCAGGGATGCATGTACATGTAATAGCCGCATTTGGTCTCCTTTTATTTACTAGTCTTTAAACTATCACGCGATTTATCTAAATAGGACAACATCACCGAAACTATCAAAATAAATTGTTCGGTTGTTTTTCAAGAAATATATTAAGTAATTTTCTGCATTTTTAATATTGACTTATGACATTAAAAGTGTACACATATGATAAAATGATTGATTATGTATGTTGATATATGTGAATAAATCAATATTTAATGTAAATATCAATATGGTAAAACACTCCAAAACACAAGTTAGTAGAAACTAGACCTCCTACTTAGTAAATGCAGGGTTAACATCTAAGTGTATTTACTCTACAAAAATACCAGAAGTTGTACTCACAAAACGTACTATGTCAGAATGGATATTATTTTGTTTTTAATTTTTACTTCTTTTTGAACTATTTATTGGATGGATAGTGGTATAATTTTCAAGTTTTGTTTTGTTTTGTTGTTTTTATATTGTTTTTGCAGTAGGATCTTAGCTATTTCATTTATACAATCAAAAGGAGTTCCAATTACCGCCGGAAGTTCCACCTTTATTAATTTATTTCACTAATTCAACTTATTCATTTTTACATCCGTTGAAACTTGTCAAAGGGTACACTAAATACTTCTAAATGTATACATAAATATTGTATATGGTTAGATAATATAACAACGTCAGAAATAGCACACCTAAATCTTATATCCTGATGTTTATATGTTTCAAAGGTTGGAATACTATATATTAATTGTTTGCACTTTAGTTAGTAGTGTATATATCACATTCGTTAATCTTGTATGTTATTTCGATAGATTTATCAAAAAATTAAAACCTTAAATAATGACTTCTATGTGAGGGTCTGGATGGGGTCCTTAATTTCTTTACTCTTTAACTTTTTATGCCATTTTCCTCTATTCTTCATTTCTTATGACCCTTATTCTCTATTCTTTATATGTCAGCACCAATTTTTCTCTATTCTTTATTTTTTTACCTATTTTTCTCTATTCTTTATTTTTTTACCTATTTTTCTCTATTTTTTATTTTTTTACCTATTTTTCTCTATTCTTTATTTTTTTACCTATTTTTCTCTATTCTTTTTATTATTTGTCGTTTATTCCACACGTTTACTTCATTATTCTCTATTATGTATACCCCGTACTGACCCTCCTATATATTAAACATGTTGGGGAAACTAAGCATAATTTAGACCAAAAGCCCATGGCACAAACTGCATGAGAAAGATATTAAAAACATAGGAGACGGGTGTTTTGATAGTGTTTATAAAGTAATACGACTTCAACAGTAGCTTGAAATATGCTTTTAATTAATATGTGAATCATACTGAGTGCAAAATGAAATGATAAACTTCTCATAAGATAGCAGTATATCAACGATTATATTTACTGCAGAAAAAAATGAGTGGCAAATCGTTCAAATATTTTATTTTTTTCAAGGGGCATATTGCCAGAGTAAACCACAATAGAGTCTGTAACTTCTCATATTAAGACAATCAAATAAAGAATATAAGTCAGAGTAATATCGCTATTGGTAAAATAATCTGATTGTTTTAAGTGCTAGTGCAAAATTCATTGAAAATTGGTTAACTTTGTCGAAACTTGATGTGTAGTTTCTCAAATAGTGGTAATGTGTCATAGAATATTATTTCCTTTATAATATTAGTTCCAAATGGAACGAATATTGTTGAATACTTTTTCTACTGGAAGAATTATCTACAGTATTTTGTTTCTTACGGAATGAAAGGAACTGATATAGGAAATTATGTTAGGAGGAACAAATATAAGGTAACAAATGCACCGGAATTTGAATAATGAAATATGATGTCAGTCTTCATCTTTGCAAAAGAGAGGCGAAAGATACCAAAGGGACATTTAAACTCATAAGTCGAAAATTTACGGACAACGCCATGACTATAAAATAAAGACAAGCAGACAAAACAACAGTACACAAAACACAACACAGAAAACAAAAGACTGAGCAACACAAGCCACCAAAAACTGGGGGTTATATCAGGTGCTCAGGAAGGGTAAACAGACCCTGCTTCACATGAGGCACCCGTCATATTGCTCATGTTAGTACAAACCCGGTGATAAGCTTCATTATGTAGGTCACATTCGAAGAAAAGGGGGCGGGATTGTAGTTACGACAGTTGGAACATATCCGTTATCATCTGTGAAACTGATATTCCATATAGCGGTCAACAGACTAGTAGAATTTACAAAGGTATGATTTCAACTGCATCACTTGGAAATCTTGGTTTAATAGCTTCCTTGTGAGCAGCAACCCTCTTTCAAGGAAATCATGATAGGAAGGACAAGCCCTGGAATATTGAATCATCTAGGAGATATAAACTCCGTATGCAGGCGCTGCTGGAATATTGTTTCATAGATATGAAAAGTTTACAATTGGGAAGCTGAAATAATCTCTTTTGTCGTAAAGTTTTGTTTTCAACCGACCCTCATTGTCAATTTCTACATGCAAGTCAAGATATGAGGCAGATTTAACTGTATCTGTTGTATGCTTTATCTCAAGTTCGATGGGATAGATGCGTTCAACATAGTCCCCAAAAGTTGAATTACTCAGTAAGAGAATATCATCTATAAAGTGGAAAGTGAAGTTAAAGGATACTGCTAACTTCTTTTCTTTCTTCCTAAGAAGTTCCTGTATGAAGTCAGCCTCATATAAATAAAGAAACACATCGGCAAGAAGAGGAGCACAGTTTGTTCACATTGGAATGCCGACTGTTTGTTGAAAAACACGTCCTCCGAACGTAACAAATATGTTGTCAATCAAGAAATCAAGAATCTTTATAATGTCAGTTTTAGAGAATTTTTGTTTGAATCGGAGTGATTTTTTACAGAGTACGATGTATCCTTCCTTAAGACAAGATACTTGTATCTACGTTGGCCATTCTTTTTTATGAGACAAAGCAGGACCAACTCTTTCTATTTGTCATTTAGTTTGGAATGGGGAATACTTGTGTAAAGTGTAGAAAAGTAAAATGTGTTAATACTACTGCAAGAAGAAATAGTCTTAAATTGTATGTAACTTTGGATTTTTTTATTATCCACATCTGATTCACGCCACCTCTAGAAAAGGTAGTTTCACAATAATATTGAAGCCCGGCTTTGACTGCAGATAAAATTGATGTTGATAATTTAGAAAGAGGTTTCGTTGAGCATTTGGAAGACCCAGCAATATAACTTTTTTTAAGGACACTTATGTAGTTTAGTTATCCGATACAGTGAAGGAAGATCGAGTTCTTCATCTTTGGTTGGAATTCCAAAGGAACATAGAACAAACCTATGATTATCTAGGATTTCCTCCTTGGTAAGTGTCGTGGGGGTATATGTTGAGTTTCCAAGTGAATTGGCAATACCTATTTCATTTATCAAGCAGTTTATGTAATGTGATTTACACACAAAAACTATGTTGTTTGTGGCTTTATCTGCGGGGACAACACAATATATGTCATGAAGGTATGACAGGTGGTTTTTTTTTTTTGGTCTTAAAAGATTTATGTAGCATGGGTATTCATAGACCCATTCAGTTTTTTAATTCTGATTTGTATCAACGACCTCACAGCCTTAATCCATGCATACTGAAAGAGTATCTACGTCTTCATTCTCACGTTTAACCCATTGCCTGGCATAATCATCTACTGAATCCATCAGTATTTTGAAGTTGTGTTTCCAATTGATGGATTTAGGCTCACGTTTTACGTATATCGGGCCTTTGGATAACACATTTCGCAGAAAAGTGTTATTGACAATGTTGAGGTCACCGTTGCAAAGTTTTTTAATCAAACAAAAATCAAACAAAATTGAAGTGAAGTTTTGGTAAAACAAATGTTCGTCAGTCCATTAGTTAGAATACAAGTTTATGGTTGAACCTAGAACTAAATGTTTTCAATTAACAAGTTATAATACATGCATATGATTATAAAGCTATCAAGGATAACGGCTTAGATATTGAGCAAATAAGACATAACCAAGCCAGTCATATTATGTAAAGTGCAGGTTTCCTATTTATAACATTATAAATTTTTTTTTATTGCTACCGATTTAAAAATTTGAGGTTTACCAGAGAGTTTTTGTTTATTTTAAATAATATTATTTCTTTTAACTACTAGTTCTGTTTACATGCACGCATTATTCATCTCTTCGTTGCATGGTAAACGTTTGATTAAATATGCAAATAAATGTAAAAAAACATAAGTATTTTTAGTAGCAGTAGTAATATGTTCTTCAATTTAATTTTCAATATTTAAACAGGAAGAAGATTTCTGCTCTGGTAATCTTCAAGGATAATGCGTTCCATGAATAACATAGTGATCAGTTGGGTCAAATGTGGTTTGAATTCATAAGAGAAATACAAAGTCGTTGCTCATGTAGTCTATGCAATAAATCATAAATTCAAGGGATGATTAACCAATCCTCAGCCACCTTCAACTACAACTTAAACCTGATTACGTAACTGAGAAATCTGTTTACCAATTTTTATTTGGCATATATTTAAAATATGTGAACTAAGTTTATGTGAGCACAACTTCCTTGTAAACTATATATACATCTCGCAGCCAAAACTTTCACTTTATAAGGAATAGACGGGAGCACCTACCGGCCATCGTAGGCGAGACATAACATGGGTAAAATCAGTTGCATTCGTCCTGGCCTAGCTACTACCAAACTTTTGATAAACTGTCTCAGTTTATTCTAAAGAATTGGAAGATAGTCGTTTAACATGATAGACTATACAAAATATCCTACCTTTTATTAAACCAAAAGGTTAACAGACTTCCTAGTCATACAGGGCTATGTTCCCCTTTGATACCAGGCTCAACATCAGGTTCTTCGTGGGAACAAACGGTTTCTTACAAAAACTGCCGAATTATGAATTCATAAATGTAATCTACTAGGACACTTTTTACTATACGATGATATGTAACTAACAAAAACTACTATATCTTCAACAGTTATATGCCGTATTTCGTTTGTTGGTTAGTTAATAAATAACAAACGTATGCATGGCCTTTGTAGTGACTATCACTGTAAATAAGACATTTGAAAATGGGTCTCATTGGGATCTAAGCGTGACCCGGGATTGCCGATTTTTTGTAAGCGTGACACGTGAAAGTCAAATTATTGTGCCGTGAAAACGGGAAATGAAGTCTAGCGGGACACGGGAAATTACAAAAAAATGAGAATTGCTTACGTACATAGTGTAAGCGGGATACGGGAATCTGACAAAACAGTAAGCGGGATCCGGGATCAGAACCCCCCAATGAGACCCCCTTGAAACAGATGTCCTTTGAGATACAGTGATTACACTATGCAAGACATGATGATTATCATTATCATTTACCACAACGCTGATTGGGTCAGTGAAGAGAAAGTCTCCCGTGAATGAAAAATATTTGAAAATTTGGCACCATATAAGCTACGTTTTTTAATGAAAAAGAGAAGTTTGCAATGTTTCGTACAAAATACAAATATGGAATAAAAGATACCAAGCCACATTGGCATTGGTCGTTGGCTCGAATAATCTTTGTATTTATGAATTGAAGTGGTTGTCAAACAGATGGGAGGTTTTGAAAATGTCTGTTCAAAACCGGGACTGTAGCAGGTTATTGGTTCAAAGGATATCTTTAATTTATAACACGACTTGAAACTACAAAATTAATCTGCTTAGTATTCAAGAACAAAACCGTTGATATTTATTCTTCTGTGCTTTTTATAGTAACGACGGCAATAATTCGGATATTATGCTTGATTTATGGCCACGTTTACTGTTAATTACGGGTGAAAGTGGTGAATATTTAATGTGAAAAGGCATAAAGTATATGTAATGTGCAATAAATCAGTCCGTTGGTTTTCTCGTCTGAATTGTTTTACATTTGTCATTTCGGGACCTTTTATAGCTTACTATGCGGTATTGTTTTTTCTCTTTGTTGAAGGCCGTACAGTGACCTACAGTTGATAATTCTGCCATTTAGTCTCTTCTGTAGAGTTGTCTCATAGGCAATCATAACACATCCACCTTCTTATTTTTATAATGTTCAATTATGTAAATTCAAAGATGAAACTATCTTAAATAAAGTGGTCAACAGTTAGGACAGTCGTGTTGACATTAAAACTTTACATTCCACTGTGACTAGAGGTGAGGGTTGATAATTAAATAATCAAATACCCTAATCCTAAAGTACATATTTGATTAAGAAACCGCAATATTTTTCCTCATTACACCGTGTACATTTTATTTATATATTTAAACGAACGTGTTACCGGTATATGTATATTCTTTCTATTAGGGAGCTGCTATTTGATTTTTATGGGGAGGGGGGGCACTAGGATGAAAAATTGTGTCCTGCATTTTTTCAGTTGTAATCTCTGTCCTGACTTTTTATTTTTCACTCTATTCGGTCCTGCCTTTTTTTTTTTTAGTTTATCCTGACTTTTTTACATAAATTGTCAACCTGCCTTTTTTTTGCAAAGTTTCTCATCCTGCCTTTTTTTTTTCTCAAAACTCCTGTCCTGCCTATTTTTTTCAAATTTCATCCTAGCCCCCTCCCCATAAAAATCAAATGGTAGCTTCCTTAGTTTAATCAATCCATCTTAGGTTTGCTGAGAGCGGAAAGGCGCCAACGAGAATAATAAGACGGTCATGCAACAATCGTAGAACATTAAACAAAGATACTCGCTTGGTCAGATAGGATACACGTCTTTGTGACAGCAATCCAACATCTAAACTTTGCCATACATATATGTCGAGGTCGACGCATCGCAATTGTACTCATTTAGATGTTAAACTTGCGTCTGATTAATTTGTACTCTATTTGGGAAAAAAGACATTAAAATTTCATGTTTGGACTAAATAGTGTTTTGGGCGTTAATGTTAGATTATGTAATTATAATAGTATTTTGATAATAAAAATTCATGTGCATGCGAAGATTAAAGAAAAATATCATGTTTGACTTTACAATATCCTGTTAGATAATTTAATTAAATGCAGGTGATGTACTAAAGGTATAATTTATTGCTACTTTAGTATTGATATTATGAGCACAAGTAAATATTAAAAATTTCTTTCATAAACGAAGAACCATGCAATGCCTCCCTACCAATCATTGTGATATTTTAAGTAATAGTAAAAGACTATAAATAAAAAAAAAAAAAACAGGCGATACTAAAGGGTCGTTCCAACTCATTAGTCGAAATAAAACTGACAACGCCATGGCAAAAACAAAAGAAGAAAAAGACCAAACCACAAACAACAGTACACAAAACTCAACATAGAAAACCAAAGACTGATCAACACGAACCCCACCAAAAACCGGGGATGATCTCAGATGATCCGGAAGTGGTAGCAGATCCTGATCCACATGCATCTTGTATCGTTTTATGTTTTAACTAAAAGTGTTAATGACGTTATCGTTGTGATTTGTGTATTTATTTGATTTATCTAGTTGATTAAAATGCATATACATGTAAAGTGTAAAGATAAGTACCTTGTATGACTTAACAATATCCTGATAGATCACCATATTGTAATCAATGTAATGTACTAATGATATTTCCAGCTACATACATTTTTGTATTGTAGGTACTGATATTAATATAATATAGTACAAGTAAACATTTACAATTTCATTCATAAACGTTGAACAAGTTCCTTCCTACTAATCATTATACTAATATACTAACAATAAAAGTATAAGTATTACAAAACAAATACTAGGCGTCTTGTTTACAATACTAATATCAGTACTACAAATTTTGAGGTTACATTCACCTCTAGGCATCATGTTAACGCGACAACACAAAACATTTAACACTTATTAACAAATATATCACTGATTTGTGGTATGATGTATTTCCGATTTGTGTGGGACATATTACGGAAACTATCGGAAAATTTGGCAGTTTTCATTTACTGTAATTACTACCTTAATTTTAGTGTCTCCGTGGACAATATACGGAAGGTACTCAAAGCATCAAACAATGGGAAAACACGCAGCTTAATAGTGTTCCGTGCTTAACTATTGGTTTTTGAACAAAATTGACATTTCACGGCCAACTGATTTCATACTCAATATAAGACCGCCGTAAAATATTAAATATATCTCTTTTCATTACTATTTTAATTTAATGTAAGTTATTACTTTTATTTGTTATTAATTTGATATTTACTAATATAATCTTTTTCTTTAAAAGTAATTAGTTTTGCAAATAGCTCAGTTCTAGATTGCGATTACGGAAATGATATGTTTGAAAATATCAATAAGATATAATCTTTTAAAGAAAATATTGAAGTATTAACTGACAGTACATTAGCCAAAGATATTTGGAGATTTTTTTACTTATTATAATAAATATTCACACACAAAAAAAAATGAAGAAGACGAGCGAGACCTTGGTTCTGAAACAAAATCTCATGCCTTATTTTATGCGTTATAATTGATTTAGAAATAGCCTATCTAAAACCATGTATTGGAAATCTGCTTTATTTGCTGCACGCTTATAGATTGATTGGTTGATTGTTGGTGTTAATTAACGCCATTTTCAGCGTTATCGCGGCGGACAGCTTTTCTTGGGTGAGAAAGCCGGAGTGTCCGAAGACAATCACCGACTTCGCCAGGAAAATTGGCAATCCTAGGCATGTGTATAGACAAAAAAAATACAAAAATGCGTATTTAATCCTTGTGAATATAGAAAATACGCTGAATATTTGCACACACCAAGAGACTTATCACATTCATTCAAAAATAAACATATTAAGTTTTTAATATGTAACTTTTGCGTAGGGTATTTACTTTAATTCTATAAATTCAACCTTAAAAAGTCAAAATTTTGATTTCGTTTTTTAAATTTTTATAACAGTGAAATTTCTGTGTTCTTATGGTTGTTTGGTTGATTTACGATGACCCATTTAACCTTGTTCGAAATTATCGTGTTGTTGTCTTGGTAATATATTGAAACAAATGCTATGGTGACCTAGAGGACCAATCAACCATTCCTATATATTCTACATTTAGGACACAATAAGAAAAGGTACCATGCTCGAGTATCGTGTGAGCTATACTGATACTGCGAAATTTATAATCAAATTTACTTAAAATATAATCTTCCTAAACTAAGTAAAATAACTTAGGAAATGCGTATATGTAAATGAATGAAATTTACATAAACAAACGTGCGTAGGACAAACTTGAAATATAAGTTTGCCAACTCATCCTCCGTTTCTAAATACGAATAAAATCTTCTACGGTAACTTGATATAAAAGCATTTAAAAGTACGATACATGTACAGTATGTTCCGGGTTGTTACGGGTTGTTTCCGGTAGCTGGCAAATTTATATAACTTACAACAGTATAATACCCGGAGGACTCGTCTGAACTGTGTATGATTCAGTCTTAATTCTTAAACATTTCCTACCTCGTGTTATACATTTCCATAGAAATCAAAACTTATAGAATATACTGAAGGCAAATGATAGAAAAACGAAAAAAATAAATAACTACGTCTGGAATCTTTGTTATTATCGTTTTGAGGAATATAAGAATTTAGGGAAAACATAATTGGTAAGTAATATTGTACTAATTTACTTTTGGCTTGTCTTATCTCATGCCGTATCAAAACTCAAAGTTTGTTAGTTTAAACAATATCTATTTAGATAAATCATCACATAACAAAATAATGCACATTTAGGGAACAGAGGATTAGGATCCATAAACAAGTAAAGTTAATTTTACATGATTTGGAAATTATAACAAAAAGATGCAGTGTTTGCAAAAATCTCGATGTTTTTGGTATACTTTGCATTTTCTTATTGTTCTTCACATTAGCCTTCTTCAGTCACATAATTAATATACTCGTTTTATATAAATGTAACTGTCTGCTACTTGTTGTTTAAGAGGAGTTGTATAACAAATGAATGTCTCTCTTTTTTTTTTTGATACATATTTTTGCTTATAATTATTATTGAAGATTAAAACAATAAATGTTACCTCTTATAATGCATTTTTTCCCTGGTTTTCAACACTTGATTGCATCTATTGTAATTTAGTGAAAATAAAACGAGAACAAATCTCTGGTAAAACTGTGGCGATTCTATGATCTTTGCTAATCTCTAAGTCCTCTAATCCTGGGATTTGCTGGTTTTTATTGTGTGTTTGGAATACATATGGCATCGAGCAAAAAGGAAAAGGGTAAAAAAAGGGGGGTTGTACGCACCTATAGCCCTCCAATCTGGACCACGTGATGTCCATGTAATATTGTTTATAAGTCCATTTTGTCAAAAGGGTCGGTTGTCTGTAGTTTGGGCCGTTTGTTGTCTTTTCAATATTATTCCTCTTATCAAGATAACAAAAAATTGTATGCATGTGTTATGACTATAGAGACATGATTGTAATGAACCAGCACGTTGACTCAGTGAAGTTCATTAACACAAAATAGAGTTGTTTTCTTTTCAAAATTGTAGATTAGAAATACTTTGAACTCATTTTAAGGCACTTTCAACATTTATGCCAGAATTAAAAAAAGAAATGTAATAGTTTTCAATTCTGTTGAAAGATTTTAATTCAAAAATTTCAATGTAACATAAACTATTTCGGATATACAGATTTACGAAAAATATGTACATGTCAAAGGCCATACAGTGCCTCATAGCATATACATCCTCGTCCGTTGGTCGCCGATGGATAGATATCTTATTTCCAATCATACTACATTTCCTCACTTCTATATATCAATTTTTGATTGATTGATTGATTGGTGTTTACGCCGCATCAGCTCAAAAAGGCTATATATCACTGCGATATTATTGTGTCGCTAATATTAAAGACTTATAAGTTAAACTATGTATTCTTGAATATGCATATTTCAAAAACTATACGACAGTTTAACAACTCTAGATTATAAGAAAAATAAGTTTTGATTTAAAAATAGTTATTTAAAAAATGATTTCAGTGATGGCGAATGTGCATCATTTTTATTAGTTATAATCATTTGATTGTTTTCATTGTTTGAAACAACATTACTTGTTCAGAACAATGCATTACATTATGCTCCATAACCGGCGGAATCGTACCCCTGACGTAAAATTGTTGTACTCATCAGTGAGATTAAAGATATCGGATCATGTCTGTTTACATACATGTAACAATAGGAATCGTCCAAATAATGGACATGCCCTAGTTATAATTATGATTTGTTTTTTTTCTCTATATTATTATTCATTTCTATATTATCTGACTTGATATGTCCGCTGATTAACCGATAAGGGTAAAACTTGATAACTTTATAAAGCGGTAAGCTTTTCAATTCAGGACTGAGAGTAATAATATCCTATCACGGTTTCTTCTTATTAGCCCAAGGGCTAACTGGACATGTTGAATATAAATATTGTCACCCGATTCTCTCCCGTTCCGGCGGTAAAACTTTTAATTAAGTAGGGCGTCCGCATGACTGTGCGGGATGTATAAATACGCAGCCTCGTCCAGTAGGGATGGGGACGTTAAATCCGATGCATCGTATAAAGAGAGTGCCATGCTCTTTGTATGTCAAATATCCCTTGCAAAAAAATTTGGAGGAGTCAGGTTGTGGCATTTTACAAGTCTTAATTTGCCTCTGTCCAATACCCAGTGACAGTTCAAATTTCCCGGCTTTCATCCCTGTCGGCCTTCCTTGTAGCACATATCTTTTGTATGTTAAAGGTTAATTGTTTATTCTCCTCCTGAATATGCATGAAATAGGCCATTGGACGTTAAGCAAGCCACAACCAATCTATCAATAAATCAGAACAAAGTTATAGTTTACGAGGCAGGCCCGGTAATGGGAAGTCCAAAAGGTTAAAAGGGAATGTACCAAGTCTTTTTGATGACTGTTTTAAGTATAGCTCTTTCTCAGTCACAACCTGATTTAACTTATTAATAAGTACATTTGTAATTTATTACGCTTAAATCTTGAGCATTCTACATTTCCTATTTTTAACAATATTTATAGACTTACATTAACCTATAATGCATTTATAACTTAGATATCACATCTCCATTCGACAACTTGCTATTTAAATGCCAACGTTTATTTCCTGATTTGTCTTTTAATCAGTAAAAATACTCATTAACTCGTGTTAAAATGTTTGATCTTCGTCGTAATTTTCTGTCCGTTGACTTTCCAGCAGTAAACTTCACGTGTCCATGAAATGCATTGTGATATAAATAAATATTTGGCAAACTTGTTGTTACGCATTTGGGGACATGATGACTAAATGACTAAAAAAGAGTAGCTGTTCTATTTAGATAAGCATCATTGTACTAGCATATATATAAAAGAAACTATAACATACAAATAATTTCATTATTTCAGACTGTTTTAATAGTGATAGAAATGGTCAGAACTACATTGAATATCTGCTGTCTTTCTGTCATCATCCTGTTGGTATCACATTGCTCCTGTGGTAAGTTTCAATAGTTGACGTTTGACATAGATACATTATAAATCTAACAGTATTTTTGCTAACTTTATCAATTCTTCATTATTATATTTCTCGCATTTAAATTATTTTTTTCCTTTATATCCGAGCTGGCATTTTTCATTTCTAACTTCTTATTTCTCTAAGATAAATCTGACAGTAAAATGATAATGATAAAGATTAAAGTAAATAATTTATAGAGAAATGTCGAGAGGGAACGAAATAAGTTACGTAGTAGATTTAGCCGGAATATTGTTTCATTGACCAGGGGTTGTGGTGTTAAAAAGAAATGAGGGAATACAATAATTATGTGTTTGATTTATTATAAAGATTTTTATCGGCCAGCCGTGATTGGTCTAGTATAAGAAAGATGTTCTTTTACGGTTTAAACTATTTCATCGATGATATTTTCGGTGAATACATAATCACCGTCACGCTATTCTTTGAAATGAAAATAACACTTTATAAAACTGCGTTCAAACCGTTTTTTTTTTTTTTTTATTTCTAATTTCTTGAATGTATAGTTTATGGAAATATGAATTTCTCTCAATCATTTAAATCGAGTAGGTGGATTATTTAGTGCGTTATAATAAGCGATTTATACAAAGTTAGGAGATGTTTTCACTATATTTTCTGAATAAATGAATAGCCGGGTGTATTAAATAGTAATCAAATATGCATTTGAACTTGTAGAAAAGACATGTAAACATTTTATTCTTCCTTCATTGCAAACCCGGATGTAATCGGCGATTGATTTTTTAATTTGATTTTTGACAGCTGAACATGTAGTAAATTGACAGTTATTGTTGAGAACTGGTTAAAATAAATTCCCCTTTTGAAAGCATTTTTATAGAACATATACCTTCAATTATAATGTAGTATCAAAAATTTCGTGTAGAATACTTAACATGTTTAGCCCCACTACAATTTCAGCTCCAAATTTTTCCTGCCACTTTCTATCTGCACTGAAGCGCCTTCTGAGATCAGATTACATGATCAGGGGAAGGAACTAAGTATAAGCATTTCTCCAATATAAAGTCAAAGAGTTATTCCGCTTCCTATAGTATTGCCAAGTTTGCCAAAAAATCATTTTTTAATAAAAATTAGCATTATGTGCCTGTCCTATGTCAGTAGCCAGTAGTTCAGTGGTTTTCGTTGGTTTATGTCTGTAATATTTGTTTTTCGTAAACTGTTTTGTTATAAAGTAGGCCGTTAGTTTTCTCAATTGAAATGTTTCATATTTTTCATGTCAGGGCCTTTTATAACCAACTATACTGAATTGGTTTTTCTCATTGTTGAAGGCCGTACGGTTGCCTATAATTGCTTACATCCATTTCATTTGAACTTAGGTGGATAGTTGTTTCATTGGTTATCATACCACATCTCCTTATTTTTATATTAGTATAATGGAAATGTAGTATTTGTCGATATTTTAATGGTCTTCCTCAAGTTATAGATTTACCTAAACAATAGAGCTTCTCCAATGTGCTAAATTATTGCATTTTATAATTTCTCCTTAAATTTTGGTTCGTACTACAGACAGAAAAAGAGAGTCGAAGGATACGAAAGCAACATTCAAACTCACAAGTCGAAAATAAACTGACAACACCATGGCTAAAAAGAAAAAGACAAACTAACAACAGTGCACAAAAAACAACATAGAAAACCAAAGACTGAGCAACACGAACCCCACCAAAAACTGGGGTGATCTCAGATGCTCCAGAAGGGCAACCAGATCCTGCTCCACATGTGTTGCTCATGTTAGTTCAAACCCGGTGATAAGTCTAATTCGGTAGGTCACATTCGAAGAAAATGGGATGGGATTGTAGTTACTACAATTTGTACATAGGTTTCGAGTAAAACGAAATATGCACGCAAGCAAACGTGAGATTATCAAGATGGTTGAAATTGACATTGTGTCGAGGTATCAGAGCAGCCAAAATTTTTTGGAACTCTATTATAAAAGAGTTATTAATAATCTTCAATTAATCTAAGTCTAAAAATACATTTAGATTTTTTGGTTTTGTATTCTGCCCAAAAATATTCAAATAATACCAAATTTAACAGAAAGTGAACCAAAAAAGATGTACATAGTAATCATTTTTCAGACCACAGGCTCCACAAACCTGACTATCCATTTGATCTGGACACTGCAGGGAACGCAATTGAAGGCTATGTTAATTCTGAAGTAAAGGAAGGATCTAAAGTTCTTGTTAAACCTGTTGAAGGCCAACAGTTCTTAGAAGACGGAGAGGTGGTGAAATACCTTCAAGTAAAAGTTCGAACAGGAAACTTTACTGGGGTATGTGTTATGTCTATTGACATTTGCTAATCCATTTATTTAAGTCCTTTTCTTAAAATATTTTTTTAGATAATCGTTAATGGGAGAATAAAATGAGTGAACAACATATTGATAGAACACTCGGTTACAAATCTCGACCAAGTCACTATTAAAACGGTACTATTAAAGCTTACTATTAAACAAACACTGGGAAATCAATACACAGGACCAAATCAACACTGTCAATACACAGGACCGAATCAACATTGTCAATTAACAGGACCGAATCAACACTGTCAAAACACATGACCGAATCATCATGGTAAATACACAGGACCAAATCAACACTGTCAATACACAGGACCGAATCAACACTGTCAATTCACAGGACCGAATCAACTCTGTCAATACACATGACCGAATCAACACTGTCAATACACATGAACGAATCAACACTGTCAATACACAGGACCGAATCAACTCTGTCAATACACAGGGCCGAATCAACACTGTCAATACACATGACCGAATCAACACTATCAATACACAGGACCGAATCAACAGACAAACAAAAATGAAAAATTATCATTAAAAAAGAATAAATATTTGAACAAAACTTAACAGGCTGGCACTAAAAGTTATATATCGGTAAATAAAACAAGTGTCGTATTTAAAGGACTAATGAAATTGAGAATTTGGTAAGTGCTGCTGATTAAAAGACCAATAATCAGATCTTTGATGTCTTGAACGAAACAAAAGATAGCAATAGCTGTATTCTAAATTTAAATGGACTCCCTTATTTAACCTTTTTTTATTCGAGCTTCACTGATGAGTCTTTTGTAGACGAAATGCGCGTCTGGCGCAAATACAAAATTTCAATCCTGGTATCTATGATGAGTTTATTTACATTACACTTTCAGAATGAAGAATACGTAGCAGAAAATACAGACGCCTTCAGGGTAGATGAAAAGGGTTACATCATTGTGAATAACACTGAATCATTCGACCATACACAGGCAATTGAGTTTTATGTAAGTATTGTAAATATATTCCAGACAAAAATTGCGTTTATTGATACAGGAAGGGCGAGGTTATTATAAGGTTGACATCTTTATATATATACAATGAAACAAAGACGCTGGAAGACAGATGTGCGGGAAACAAAATCAAATTGAAAACCATTTTTAACATTAGTAATTTACGTTCCATGAATATAAATTATAACAAATAGCGAGGGATAAACCAACATTACATTTGTAGCTGTAAACGTCCAGAAACCATGCATATTCACTGTGACTTTGAGATGAAGAACAGCAATAAAAGCGCTGTTCCTTTGCTTTTTGTGTGTTTTTGCTGTGCATGTACTGATATTGTGTCATGGATGGATACCCCATATCCTTTGTTTTTCTATTATATTGTCTATATTTATTTATTTATTCATTCATTTATTTATTTATATAAAACAAGGAGATGTGGTATGATTGCCAATGAGACAACTATTCACCAGAGACGAAATGACGTAGATGGTATCAACTATATGCTACCGTACGGCCTTCAACAATAACCAAAACTCGTACTGCATGCTTGTGTATGCTTTTTTTTCACTTCCGTTTGTTCTTCAACAAGTGTGCTGACTATTATGTAAAAATTGCTATACAAGGCTCCGACATGACAAAATGTAAACAAATCCATCTAAAAACAAATAAGATCTACAGCAACGATCGACAACCACGGAGTTACAGGCTCCTGACTTGGGACAGGCACATACAGAATGTGGTGGGGTTAAACATCTTTGCGGGCGCCCAACCCTCCCTTAACCTGTGACATTTTATTTATTTACCTTTATAGGTTTTGTACTACATGTAAACTATGAATATATAGTCGTATTTCTTATCCATCATCAACAAAAGTAATTATGAATTTAACTTTGTATGTTTATTTAGGTTGTCATGTTCAGATTTGATGATGTAGTTTCTGATCCAGTACCGTTTATTGTTCGTGCTGAGAAACATAAACCAGACGAAAATTACGGATATAATACAACAGCAGCCGTTTTTGCTGGAGTTTTAATTTGTCTTATTGTAGTGTTTGCTCTATTAATCCCGTTTGTTGTTCGAGCAAAGCGGCGAGTTAAACAAGGCAAACCTATTTGGAAGTTCGGAAGCCACCCTTCCGCTTTAGAGAGGGAAATTGCACTTGAAAAAGGAAGTCAGTCCAATCTAACTGTGCACATGGTTGAAAGCCAGGCTTCCTCGGGTCCTCACCTGAAAAACCGAGCAATGACCGAAGGTGATTTTTATGACAATTATGGTTATCGTCTCGAAAAAGAAGTTGAAAGAGAAAAGAATGAATTGTCGCATGATTTGATGGCAATTGCGAGTCATGTTGAAGAACTAGATGACGCAGATAATGTACTTCAATTAAATAAGAAACATCACAGCGACGATTCTGATTCTGGACTATCAAGTGATGGCCGACACGACAAAGGGAAGGGAATTCTTAGGAATGGACATAATGAAAAGGTTTTCTCTATAGAAATGAAAAAGAAAATACTTGATACTGACAAAAAACCTAAACACATTGAAGAATCAGCTCATTTGTGATAAATGCAAATTAAGTATTTTGCAATTAGTCCCTATTTAATGTAATGAAACTTTGCTTTAATGATAAACGATGCATTGAAACAGATTTCGGAAAGATTTGGCATGTTTTGTTTATATAGCATATATATATATATATATAGGCATTGATTCCGTTTGCGCACTGCAGTACTGATATTGATCTCTTAAAACACATGTTAATAGCATGCGCTGTTCATTAGTAATAATATGTGCTAACTGATTATACAGCATGTACAGTATATTCAGGAATATAATTTTTACGTGATATTTTGTAATTTATCATATTGTTGTTGTTAGTAAGATTATAATGAATAAAGAATTCTATGTATTATAATTGTATGTTTGACTTAGAATACTTTGGCAGTATGACACACAATCTAAACACTCACAGGAAACATACAGAAACTTGTCGTTCGAGGCATCAATTGTGTAATTTTGTTTCTCTTTATTTCTTAGCCGATTTATTCCTTTCATTGGTTAATTTTTCTTTTAAACTTTTATATTCTTATGTTGTTTTTTGAATAGTGAAGCAAGAGAAAAAAAAGTTATTATTAAAAACATAAATTAACGTATAGCTGTACGACTGAAGGCATTACTTTTAGGAATATATGGTATACAGCGTCTTAAAAAAAGAATTTTGTTTGAATTTAAGGACACGTTATTGTTTCTATATAAGCTCAAATGCTTTTAGAGAAATATACCTAGTCAAAATTATGCAGAAAATTACAATATTTAATACTTGCTTAACTGTTCAATTTTAGATACTGATAGTTTAAAGTCGAATGATTGTTTTTTTTTTACCGACCGTGCATCACCGTCATGGGTAGTCAAAGGTCGTTAAACACCCCCTGGTAGTAGAATGATTGTTCAAATTTAAAAAAAAGGATGATTATGCTTTATATACTAGTACTTGAATGGCTCCGTTAAACTATTAAACACGTGTACATAAACCCCTCTTTTATAAACAATCACTAATATTTCAAATAGGCAAAACGAATGACAAAACCGTTGTAATATTTGATTTTCAGATACATACATGTAAAGACTGACCTCCGAATTTCATCACTGTACGGTTTGTCGTTTTCATAGTCTATAGCTTGTTTGTTTGGTACCGTTTGATCTAAATTCTTGTACAGAAATTGTTCGTTGTGCGTTTCGAGTATCAAAACCTATCAATATGGTAGAAATATGTATGTTACTACTGTAAGACAATTTTCAAAGCTTATGTAGGCGATTAATTACCAAAACTTTTGAAGGAAAATTCGCCACACATATTTATTTTGTACGTTGTATTCAATGTCATGATGTAGATCACTAATGCAATGAATTTTACACATTCAAGTAAGCCTCAGCTTGAAATATTGTGTGCATGTTGTTTGCTTTATGGTCCAGTGGCAAATATTTCACGAATATTTAGTACGATGAAGTGGTTTGGAATTATATTGTTTATGAAATGTGTCATCTCTGGGGCTTTCGAAAGAACGTTCAGTGATATTTTTATTATATTTGAGTAGTGTTTCTTTGTCTTCTGGTTCTTTTCTTACAATCTTGTACGACCTAGGACCTTTTTAAATATTTGACATTGACTAATGATATTTGGCATGTATTAACTTAAGTTAGTCTGTCGCATATCATCGTGACCTTTATGTGAACTTGACCGTCGACCTCAATATTAAAATACTGGATTCTTTTAGGCAACATTTTCGTGTACGGAATATTTATTTATCCTTTGACATAGGAATTTTTTTATATTTGCCACAGGGGGACACCATCTCAAGACGATGTTTCATATAACACGGAAGATTATATACTGATCGTAACCTTTGATCGTCAAGGTCTATTCCTTGTATGTTCATCCTAAAATCATATATATTTTTGCTTGCTATGACACGACCTTTTCAATTCATTTAAGAGTTGCCACTGAAGGTTGAATATCTAAAAAAAGTATTCGAGTCCCCAACGTACCTAAACTATATATAGTTTGGATAAGAAACCACAAGTTTTATCCCCGGGGGTCTTGCCAAACTCCCTCATATCATACATTGTTTTAAAAATATATTGAAACCAATTGAGATTTCCACCTTATTTATTTTGGTCCAAATGCAATTAATTTCAATATTAAAGATTGCCATATGATCTGTAGAAGCGTTGTAATATTTGATTTTCAGATACATACATGTGAAGACTGACCTCCGAATTTCATCACTGTACGGTTTGTCGTTTTCATAGTCCATAGTTTGTTTGTTTGGTACCGTTCTGATGTAAATTCTTGTACAGTAATTGTTCGTTGTGCGTTTTGAGTATCAAAACCTATCAATATGGTAGAAATATGTATGTTACTACTGCAAGACAATTTTCAAAGCTTATGTAAGCGATTACTTAAACTTTTGAAGGAAAATTCGCCACACATATATATTTTGTACGTTGTATTCAATGTCATTATGTAGACCACTAATGCAATGAATTTTACACATTCAAGTAAGCCTCAGCTTGAAATATTGTGTGCATGTTGTTTGCTTTATGGTCTGTAATTATGTTCGCCACACTTTTCTCATTACGCCAGCTCCTCTTTATTTTTTTTAGTCCAAATGCAATTAATTTTAATATTAAACATTGCCATATGATCTGTAGAAGTTCAAAAAGGCCATGGATTAAAAAAAAATCAAAGTACTGAAGTACTGAACATCGGATGACTGCAAGTTCTTGTGGATGGTCACAAGCACTTGTCTCATAAAAAAAATCACATCTCTATACCTGAAAGTGAGGTTAATGTACAGATATATTTTTTCTTTCTTAGGCAAGTTCTTGCGTGGATGATAAATATATGGAAGGGAGTTCAACCTCACCGTAATAAATATGATATTGAAGTGATACAAATCAGTATACTCTGGTTTGTTGTTATATATTATATTAATATTTGTATATTACAGTTACATGTATATATAATTTTCATCCATTTGTATTTTATTCTATTCTACTATATTAATAATATTGCAGTGCAAGTGCATGGTGGACACTCTTCTGTAATAATTCGATTTTTCTAATAGATTGGATTTGAGTAGGCATTCATATTTTCCCGCCAAACTTTCAATCTCCCATGCAGAGTTATCGGTCCTTGAGAGAGAGCGAGGACCGATAACTCTGCATGGGAAATTGCAAACGTTCCTGAGATACATGTATTCTTCCGCATGCGTTAACACACATTTTCTGTATGTCTTCTTCTTCTTCTTCCTGGTACGGGAAAGACTCCGGTGCCGGAGTGTGGAATATCCCGGAACTGTAGCGCTATGTACATGCAAATGGATGTCGAAAATTTTGTTATAATAAAATAAAAATATTTGCCACAGTTCAATTACAATTTAAAATAACATTAGCTGTAGCTTAATGTTAAACATATTCACATTATGTACAGTGGCTTAAATACACTAATCAATTAGCCAGACTAGAACCTCCAAATGTTAAGGTGGAGATACCACCTTTGAAGGATTCTAGGGAGGGTGACATGCAAATTGTTTCTGGGAGATCGTTCCTGACAGCAATAGTACTTGGGAAAAAAGATGATTTAAAAAAGTCTTTATTTGTATATATATGTCGAAATTTATGTAGGCCTCTAGTTCGCCTGTCAGATTGTGTCAGGACGTCATTAGTGACTTCGACCAACCCCCAATTAATCTTATAAATCAAGACAAGCTTAGCTTTTGTTCTACGGGATTGCAAGTTTTCCCATTTTAGTTTGTTTAACATACCAGTGACAGCGCCTGGTGATCTATCGTTATAGTAATTAAAAACATATCTTGCTGCCTTACGCTGTATCTGCTCAATTTGGTTTATTTGGCTTTGTTTGTACGATTCCCAAACTGGTGATGAGTACTCGACGGTCGGACGTACAAGTGATGTGTACGTAAGGTTTTAAACCTTTCATGTACAGTTTTTCATGTTTCTACGAAAAAAACCTAGTGTTTTATTTGCCTTTGAAGTTATATTATTAATATTGGGCCCCCAATCAAGATCATTGCTTATTGTAACTCCTTGATACTTGCTGTCTTTGACAGATTCAAGTACATGGTTATGTAAATTATATTGAAATAAATTAGTTTTCGACTTTTTAGAAATATTTATGACATAGCATTTTTCATTTGCCATTTAGATTCCCAATTTTCAAGGCTTGATAGATTTTTTTGGAGTGCTTGAGACTCATTTATATTATTTGATGTTTCATAAAGTAAACAGTCGTCAGCGAAAAGACGAACCTTACAGGAGACATGCTCAGGTAGGTCGTTTATGAATAACAAAAATAAAGTTGGGCCTAGTACTGTGCCTTGAGGAACACCAGAGTCAACAGCTAATTTGGAAGATTGAACACATTTAAGCAGGACTTGCTGTTGCTTGTTTGACAAAAAATCTTTTATCCAAAGTAAGTTATTTTCACGTATACCATGATAATTAAGTTTTGTTATTAATCTTTCATGGGGGACCTTATCAAAAGCTTTAGAAAAATCTAAAAGTATTGCATCAACTTGATTACCTTCTGCCAAGTATTTGGCTATGTCCTGGATACTGATAACAAGTTTTGCTTCACAGGAACGTTTACTCCTAAAGCCATGTTGGCAATCATTTGAAATATTATTTAAATCTAAATGTTTTCTAATATTACTCGTTAAGACGTGTTCTAAAACCTTACAACATATAGCCGTTAAAGAAACCGGTATATAGTTAATTGCATTATGCTTATCTCCCTTTTTAAAAAATAGCACAACATTTGCCCGTTTCCACTCTTCTGGGATTTTTCCATCATTTATGGATTTTTGAAAAAAGAATACAAGGAAGGGGGATATCTCTTCCGAGAGTTTATTAAGGAAAAAAGCAGGGATATTATCAGGCCCACTAGCTTTATGGGGGTTTATATTTTTAAGGAGTTTAATTATGCCATTGATATTAATGGTCATATCTGGCATGGTGGGGTAGGGACTTTTAGGTTTATGTGGCATTGAAGTTTTGTCTTCTTTAGTAAATGCACTTTTAAATTGTTCATTTAAAATATTTGATTGTGTTTGTGGATCACTATAAAGTAATCCATCTTTACCTCTCAGAGGTGAGACTCCTGATGTTTCAGTCTTTTTCCCTTTTATGTATTGCCAAAATGATTTTGGTTTTTCCTCAAGTTGTGGACTTATGATTTCTTCCATATATTTACTTTGGGCTTTCCTAATTTCTCTTTGAGCTGTTGCTTTAAGCTTTTTGTATTTATCTTTGTGGTTTTGTTTCCCATTTTTTTTAGCTTTATTAAATGCTTGTCTTTGTTTTTTACATAAACTATCAATTTCTTTATTTGCCCAGGGATTTGTATATTTAGATTTTGTCATTTTACTTGGTATATTATCATTGATGATTTTTATTATTCCATCTCTAAACTTAATCCTACACTGATCTATAGTTAGTTCTAATGTGGTCTGGCTTAGCAGATCATATATAAATGATATGGTAATGTTTTTAATTTGTTCTAAATCTACCTTCTTCCATAAGAAAATTTTATGGGGGCATTGCGTAGCTCTTTTAGGCTTACAAATGGCATCAACCAAAACTATGTTGTGATCCGATATACCGGGTATTGATTTAATTTTGGTTATAAGATTTGGTTGGTTGGTACAAAAGATGTCTAAAATATTATCTTTCCTGGTAGGAAAATTTACTAACTGATCCATACCTAGATTGTTTAATAAATCTAAAAAGATTTCATTTATTTCCTTCGGGTACATTTTGCCCTCTATTGTCATTGATGGCCAATCTATATCAGGAAGATTAAGGTCTCCACTTATCCAGAAGGTTGAATTTTTAAACTTTAATTTTAAATCAATTAATTCTTATAACATCTGTTTAAAATAGTTTATATCAGATTTACTTGGTGGTCTATAAACTGAAACAATTATCAAGGAACTTGAATCTGTTATATCTATTTGTGCTGCAATCAGCTCTACATTTTTACTACAATAAATTTGTTGGCATATAATACCCTTTTTAATAGCTATTAAAACGCCTCCGTCTTCTTTACATTCTCGGTCTCTCCGGAATACATCCTCAAATAGTGAAGAAGGACATATCTCAGAGGACTTGACATCCTTATTTAGCCAAGTCTCATTCCCAATTATAATGTCAGGTTTAGATGATGTTATTAAGTTTTCTATTTGGGCCACTTTGTTTTTGCAGCTTCTAAAATTTATATGTAACACTCTTAGCGAAGTTTGCCTATTTATTCTTTTATTTATTTTTGTCGCTACTGATTTTAGAGAAGACGTAGCTACTGGATTTCCAATATTATCTGTATTATCATTAAGACTGACTGAAAAAGCTGAACTGTAAGTTTGGGATAAACATGAAAATGAGTTTGTTGTTAACACTGAATTTCCTGTTGATAAAAAGGACTGAAAAATTGTTCTTGAATGGTTGGGGTATCACAATTTGGACATACCCAGAGGGCTGAAGTATTTCCGTACTTTTCATACATGGATGAGCTGATGTTTACACACCCTGCATGACACAATTTATCACAGTTATCACAGACTATAGCGTCTTGGTTCCAAGTACACTCCCGTGAGCAGATTGAACATGGGTAGCTAGACTCGTTTAAGTTGTTTGGTCCTGGATTGGTTTCGACCTGATTACTGAGCAATAATTTTAATAGTAAATGCACGTATCGGGATCTATCAGAGCTTTTAAATATTGGTCTTTTAAAGCTAGACACATGTAACTGCCAGTAGTATAATTGAGATGACACACTTATAGACAATTCATTCTGTAAACAGAGATCATTGCCCACATTTTCATACACATGTGGTTTTGAAAATTTTCCACAGTTCAGCAATATGGTAAATACTGAAAAAATTGATAACAAGACATTATGTAACATTTTAACAAAGTTTCACTTTCAACATGGATTTTATTTTATGTGAAGAGTTGGTAAGTGACACTCATATACTTGTTTAACAATTTATAAGAGGGTGGTTAGTATCTCCTACAAGTTAAGTCTTCGTTCCTTGGGCGACTCAAGGACACAGGTTATTCTCACTAGGTAGCCATGTTAATATGGAATGTTATAAGGGAGAATAAAGATAGGAACTAATAACCTATTTAAATAAGAGACTCTGTATAAAACTATATTAATTTTAAAATTTTTATCAAAAAAAAAAAAAAAAAAAAAAATTCAACCGGAACTACGATTTCCCGCCACTGTACATAATGGAAAAGTGTAAATATCTAACTCAAAATTTCACAATTGTTTTTTAATTATTTGAATATGGTGAATTTAAACCACTAAACATGCAATAGCAAGTTCCGGGATCTGTCTCAGCATCTGTAGTTGAGTTTCCAAAGATTTTCTAGGAGCTGCAAATTTTCGACTTCCATTCACACGCACATGCGCATAATGTTATAATATACGTGTGCATAGATATTAAAGATTTTTTACTTATATATATATTTCTAACGACAAAACATTTTCATATTATTAATTTATGTTATAAAAAAAATATTTTTAGGAGTATCCATTTAAAAAATGAATTTAAAACAAGCGATAAGGAATGTTATTTTGCACTCGATAATGTCCGCATATTTGTCATGTTTATATATCGGTTACAATCCCAACACGAAAGTTACGTAATGGCAATCTAGGCGACAGCAATACACCGGATGCCCCCACGGTCATCCGATGTAATTATATGTAATGTTAGAGACAAAGCAAAGACTTACATGTGACACTAAAAAAAGCTGTCTTATATTCAAAGCAAATATTTTGAAATTAAAATCACAAAATAATGGTGGGTATTGTCCAAGTCAGAAAATTAAATATGCAACTCAAATAAAAAAAGGAATCGAGGAAAATATGCATCAATTTTCATGCACTTATCTTGTTATTGTATATAAAAACTTTTAAAATGTTGTATTCATGCTAATAGAAGATATAGTTAACTTGGCTTGGCTTGGAAGTGCAACAAGATAAACCTACACACATATAGAAAGTGATACACGTGATTTCAGAACGAAAAAAAAAAATGAAAGAACGAGAACTATCGTCGACGACACGCAGTCTCTCAGAAGCTGAGGTGCAATCAGATGCTCCAGTCGGGTAAAATTCGGCCCGAAAACACGACCGTTTATTAGCAACAAAACGTCTCAATCAACAATTACTGAATGAAACATTTTTAGGTCAATTATACCTAATGGATTCGTAAAAAAGGTAATAAAAACCTTGCGCATAGGACTTGGTTTAATATATACGCATGCATTTGTTCAATCCTATATTTGTGATACAGTTGGATGGCTATTTACATTCTATATATATATACATAATGGATTAACCAAATAATGTCATAGTAATTCCCACCCTTGAAATCGTCTGAGCACACAGATTTGAATTTAAAGTGCTCTCGGGAGAGTCGAACTTACTACTAATTTTTAACATCTTTCGGCGTCCATGCACCAATGACGTAAAGGCAGATGTACTATTCAATATAACAGTTCCGATCCGATACAGATAGAGGATAATAACCACTAATCTTCGTGCAATAACTTATTTATTGTATAGAAAAAAACTTTTCGAATAACTAGACATCATATATACGACCCGATAACGTCGCCATTTTCTAGCGCTATACCAGGGAACATTGCATGTAAACTTTAATTTGTTTATGTCTTTTTTAAAGATAAAGATAATTACTGTTGCTTTTATTTTATACTACATTATTTTACTAACTATAAGAATCATCTTTAAGAATAAAAAATCTTGAATTGTAATTATAAGAAAAATAATCTCGGGAAACAAGTTCCTTTGCATAAGAGTATGCACAGATGTTGTAAATAGTATAATATGCGCTCGAACCGTCAATCAATAGTGTGTTCCCGTGAGTAGGCGGATAAAGCTAATTATAAAAGGAATACTTGCAGGATAATCGAAAGTAACACAAACGCATTGTCGTCTGCATGTAATAAATATATGAAGGTTTAAAATAAAATAGAATTTATTCTTTGGTGCATGCTATAATAGGTCAAATAATGAACATTTTCAGATTAATTTTATACTGATTGATGTAGAAATGGACAGTCAGTATAAAAATATAAATAATGTTGTGTTTAATGTTTAGTGATGTCTATACAAAAAGTATGATCGATGAAAGACATGGTCAAGAACAAAGACAACGTTATTCTATACATAATGTTGTGATGACAGAAGATAGACAACTCCAGGTGGTAATGAATAAAATAAGATTTTTTTTGTAAAAAGAGACAAAGTTTTGAAATCATTATTTTAGTAAACTGTTTTTTGTTGTGTTCATCTTTTTTATGTAATTTCAATTAATCATTATTTTTATTTAATCAGTTGATAAATTGTTTTATGGTAATCGTTTAAAGTATCAAAATATAAATCTTTATTATTAAAGAGGTGTAATTCATGTCATGTTTAAACCGTTGTTACAAGTCGACCTGCAGCGATTTAATTGAGGGTTTGCTTGGTTGGGTAAAAGATGTTTTCTTGCAGCCTATTAATTATGACTTTTTGTTTTGACATAAAAATATGAAACTCTTGCAGATTTACCAATTCCATTTCGGACATGAATGCTTATCTTATATTATTTGGATAAAACGGTGTTTAAATCCAGATTATCGATCAAAAAGCAACAATTCAAGGTAACGAACAACAAGGAATGAGCTGTCAAATTGACAGCAAATCGGGTTTTCTGTATTTTGAAAGGTGTTTCCATACATGTTTGACCTGCCACATTCTATTTGTGTAGTAACTGTATAGATCTTTAGAATATTTAAGAATCTTTATCTAACAGGCACAGCTGGTTGAATAAACCTCTTTATATTTTTTACTCCCGGACATGTACATTATACTTATTAATGATATCTGCATATATAAATTGTCTTAAGAAAGAAATATAACTCAGCTGAACTATAGAGTGTATATGGTTTAATCTGCTGGTTTTGTTCATAACTCAAATCATAAAATGCGATATCTTTTAAAATTTCTGTGGGAACGGATTTCAAAACGTCTAATTAAGACTTCATCGAAAGCTGTAGCATTAAGTCTTAATCATGTATAGGGAATCGTATCGGTACAAATCTCAATCCCAGGATCTGTTCAATGATAGACTATGATACAATTTCCTGATTGTGAAAATAATCCAAGGTAATTTAGTGTATCTCGGTCAGTTTTGCAACATGCATTATGGTACGTGATCCTATAATTAAAGGAACATATGCATAAGTCGAGATTAATTTTTACATATAACCATCAATTATTTTTACAAATAAGAAATTAAACCGTAGAATCTCATGAATAAAATGTCTGTCATTGTGACTACATATCATACTACAGATATGTATCATTTAATACCTGAGATCACCCCAGTTTTTGGTGGGGTTCGTGTTGCTTAGTCTTTGGTGTTCTATGTTTTGTCATCTGTACTATTATTTGTCTGTTTGTCTTTTTATTTTTGGCCATGGCGTTGTCAGTTTGTTTTCGATCTATGAATTTGACTGTCCCTCTGGTATCTTTCGTCCCTCTTCTTTAATAAGAAATTGTAGGTGCTCAAATATCATAAAAAGATACAAATCATGGTAAGACCATCCCCCCCCCCCCCCCCCCCCTGAAAAAAAAAGAAAAAAAGAGGAGGAAATCGCATGAACTCCAAAAGTAGCGACACCAGGTGCGTCGACATGGTAAGCATATTCTGTTTTGCATGCATCATTCACCATCTGAACTCAGTCAAACACGACTTGTGAATTGTGCATTTTAATTTTCACCTTGGTATCATCGCTCCTTCTATTATGAATCCTTAATGTAATGTTTTAAGTACTTTTCAACATTTGTTAGTTAACAACACTCAATGTAACCTCACTCGATTACTATCAATTGTAACCTAAAAATGTTAGATACGCCTATGGTACGATTAACAAGAAATCGTTCAATTTATATCTATTTATCAACCACTCTAAGCATTTATATTGATGATGTTTTCTCCATTAATAATCCTCTTTTTCTGATTCGGATCAATTTGTATATCCTCCAGAACTAGAGATTAAAGAAACAATTGACACTGCTTTCTCTGCGTCATATTTAGACATATGCCTTGAATTTGACTCCAGCGGTCATCTCAGTACCATAATCAATGACTAAGGAGACGATTTCAATTTTGAAGTTGTAAATTTTTCTCACCTTAGCAGCAATTTACCAATTTCATGTATACGGTAAACAAGAGCTTGCAGCGGCTAACTAGACTTTGTAAAACGTCATCTGTGCGTCCTTTTTCTCAAAGATATCACAGGAGGATACCAAGACCTAATAGATACAAATTCAGATTCAATTTCACCAGTAATACAGCAGGGTCTTGTGTTATATGCGTTATAAATTCTAAGTACTTAGGTTGTGTGTCATTTTATTTGCTATTGCAGCAATTATTATTTCCTGATGATTGTCTTGGAAATTTGTGCGCCATTCTGTTTGATTGTTACTTTTATCAGGAGAGTGGGTGTATTTTTTTTTTATAAATTTCCTTAGTTATGTTATATATATATTACACGATGCATGTTTGCACATTTTAGGCTACTGGATCCCAATTATTGTCACGTTATTAAACAATTATATCTTTTGGGTTGCTCACACTACAAGTGAGAGGTTTAGCTAGCTGTAAAACCATTGTCTTCGGAAACTGACCGTCCAAAGTCAGGGATATAACAGTTGTTTACCAGTCGTTGACTTCGTTATTGTAGTCGTGCGCTTGGTTTGTTCTGTTTATCGAACCTCCCCTTATTGAATTTACCTTGGAGTTCGGTATTTTTGTTATTGCTTTTTTTTGTCCACTCGAGAAAGTTTGAAACACATATGGTCATCATCTGAATGACCAAAAAGAAATATTCATATGGATGTCAGACGTTGTTTATTTCCCTTTATTCGCCTTTTAAGGCAGGAATCGTATCTTAAGTTTGCAAAGAAAAACCTCACATGTAAAAGCGTACTCACTATATGTCATGGCTGCCAAACTATCAATAGTTTGTGTCTTTAAGATGTAAATGTCAAAGTCTAAATAGGTTCCATCTATATAAGGAGACTGTTAAACTCTGAATAGGTTCCGTCTTGACAATGTGACATCTTTATTCTTTCGTTCGCTTCTCATTGATTTACAATTATTGTCTTTCAAGATATATATAGCTTCGAGAAATACATAAACAAGCGTTTCTTAAAATATTTGTAAGGACAGAATCAGCTTACCAGTTCATTGATACTAATATTTATTTCTTTACTATTCCTAATTACACACGATTTTACGAGTTCATTAGTGTTATTTAATTGAGGTGCTTGAGGCATTTTTAAAAATACATGATCTAAATTGGTTTAAGGTTACAAACTTGTGGATAATAAAGAACTTCTTGTGGTATTTCTACCCTGGCTATTAATAATATGTAATAGTTATACACTGAGGGATAGGTGTGTCTTGATAAGAAACCCCGACGGCGGGAGGCCGGAGGGGTTTCTTATCCAGACACGCCGTATCCCGAAGTGTATAACTAACTTACACCCGATGCTAAACCCTATATTTGTTTACATTGAATATTAAATGAAAAAGAACGGATAGCATTTTTATTGACAATATAAAACCATGATTAATAAGAAATATATTTTTTTTTAATTGAAAACCCACTAGTAACCTTATTCTGACGATCTTCATTCAAACTTTGACAAGTGAGTAGATTTTACAAATGTCAAAGTTGCCGTTTTGCATATTCCTGTTAAATCCATGTGCTTATATGGATCATCAGCAGGTCAAGGTTGGCCGTATCGTGCATTCTCGTATGCAGTTGTCAATATGGACGGGTATAAGACGGACGACATTATGAGTCAGGCGGTGGATTTGGCAGAAGAGACTGAAGATAACGCAATATTAATAACCCAAAGTACTTACTTGTATCAGTTAAATGAAGGTAATCATAAATGTATTTTAAATGTTACAGTTTTATCAAAAAAGCCCCCCTTTCTCAACATTGATTATAAACATTCATATTCGAACATAATGAGGGATAGGTGCGTCTGGATTAGAAACACGACGACCGGACGCGCTTAACCTTCAAAAATACAGATTGCATATGTAGGAACCCCCCTTTTTTGGGGCAATCCAAGAGGGGATGGGGTTTCGCGGGTTGGAACCCCCTTTTTTACGATCATTGCTTTTGAATGGGGACATATGGCTAAAACCCCCCTTTTTATCCTGGGTTGGCACACCCTTTTAAAAATGGCTGGATCCGCCCCTGGGTGCCATCATTAGTCTTCAACAACCCAAACATTAATATTTATTTTATGATTAAAACTTAGCCAAAATGAAAACTATATGTTTTGAATGTACAATTCAAATAAAAGTTCTTTACGATATATGTTCTTAAAGCATTGCCATATGGGATTAAAATTGTAGTTTCAAGCAAAGGAGTATTTAAATATTTCTTTTTAATCAAAACAGATGCTAAATATCTTTTTTGCTATTGGAATTTCCTGAAATATGTTTTTTTAATATGTCTTGAAACAACTTGTAGTGAACACTATTCGTAATCTCTTATGTTCATGCTATTAAAAAAAACATTTCTATTGTTATGAATAACAATGGACAATGTTTTCGGGATGTATAGAAGCAGGGGTATCCAGAAACCGCGCTCGTCACACTCTGTGGTAAAAATCCATTATTATTCGTAACAATAGATCTATTCAATTTACACTTGTTTCAGAAATAGAAACTATGAAGTATAACAATAGAACTGGGGTGTAAAGAGAAAAAATATAATAATTATTATTGGACATGAAGACGAAAAGGTTACGACGACAAAGTTTGTATTTGGTGAAATTGAAAGGACATACTTACGTTAAAACGAGAAGCTATTTTTTCATAGCCCGAGGACTTTCTTAGGGTAACGATCAAACATGCACATGGATCTTGTCTATATACCAGCTTTGATTATTTGGTATTTAATTACTATAAATTTTCACTTCTTCGTACTATGAACATCAAAATCATTTTTCCTTAGATGCTGTTCTTGGACCTGTACAGGAAGTTTTATCAAGCACTAATTGTATATTTTTATTGTTGATATTCACCCCATATGTACCAAGTGTTAGATTAGTTTTATTGATATTAAAGAAATTTTTGGGTATTCCTAAACGGAAGATTTTATACACATAGACCTTGACCTATAATGGTTTACTTTTTTAAATTGTAACTTGGATGGAGAGTTGTCTCATTGGCACTCATACCACATCTTCCTGTATCTATAGCAACAGATGAAAATGAATCGTCAATCCTCCTTCCAATCGAATATCTGAAGGTTGTCCCCTTATTTGCTTTTACAGCTACCTACTGTTTGTCTTTGAAGCTTTGTGCCTTTGAGTTTGATTGCTACTTTTGTACTATATCAGGAGAGTGTGTGTATTTAAAAAAATTTTACGAAGATCGTTTTTGTTTGTTCGTTTTTATTATTTACTTTAATAATGTTTTAAATGTATGATGCATGTTTAGACAATTTTACCTACTTGATCCTAATTATTGTCCCATTTACCAATTAAGTCTTTTTATGTTGCTCGCACTTTTTTTCTCTCAATATAACAGAACTATAGTCAAGTGTCATACAAGTTTGATTTTTAGCGAGCTGGAAAGCCAGTTTTAACCAATTATTATTTTCGGAGAATGCCTGGATTCAGGTCAATCCGTTTGGTTTCGTCCGTTTACGGAACCCTTTTGAATTTCCCTTGGAGTTCGGTATTTAGGTTGTTACATTTTTTGTCTCCTTAAGAAGAGAGACGAAATATACCGTAGTGACATTCAAACTCATAAGTCGAAGTTTTAATATACATATTATTATCAGAATGATAGATAAAGGCAATGATAGTATACCGCTGTTCAAAAGATAGAGTTATTTAGATGACAGACGGTTTTTTTTTTCTTGTTCATTAGGCTAATAACACAGAAATCGTATCCTACGTCTGCAAATAAAAAACTCAGGTGTCAAGTCGTACTCACTATATATCATGGCTGCCAAAGTGTCAATAGTTGGTGAGTATAAAATGTAACTGTCAAAAGTCTAAATATGTTTCTTCTTGACAATTTGTCAGCATCATGTCGATCTTACGTTCTTTACTTATAGAATTACAATTATTGTCTTTCCAGATCAATATTCATAAAATAAAGTTCATTGACACTACTTTTTATTGCTGTACTATTTATAATTATACGTGAATTTACGAGTTCATCAGTGATTTTTATTAGAGGTGCTTGACGCACTTCTAAACATACATGATCTAAATTGGTTTAAGGTTACAAACTTGTGGATTATAAAGATCTACTTATACGTATTTCTCCTCTGGCTATTAATAATATAGAGGAAAATACAATAATTATTATTGGATATAAAGACGAATAGGGTACGAAGGCAAAGTTTTATATCGGTGAAATTGAAGATATGTTGCAAACCAAAAGGTTTTACGAACGTATACGTATTGGCGTTTCCACATATTCACGTAAAAATGAGAAGCTATTTGTCACAGCCCGAGGACTCTCTTACATAAACGACCAAATCACAAATGGTAATATAGTTTGTATTATGTTCCTAGTATAGTAAATATATCTGTATTAAGTTTATATAGAAAAGAATAATGTTAAAAGATCTAAATCACATCAAAACATAACTGAGACTAGCAATTTTTGTAATCATGGATATTTTCTTTTAATATTAGTCCAAACGCCCCAAACTGAACGATGTCAAAGCCAGTTTTTATAATAACATAAAAAAAAAAATGCACTTATAAAAATCGCAATTTCGAAGTAAATATGTTTTCGAGTGTAAAAATAAAAGACAATTGTCAAGAAAAAACAAAGTGCGAACATTATGTCTTTTGTAGACATGCCAGATAAAATTTGCACTATCCCAGTAAACATAGTTTATCACATTGTAAAAGTAGTTTAGCTTATTTTTAAACCCGTCTGATTCAATTGAAAATATCACTGATATTGCCATATAATCATGTATATGATGCCCTTAATTTTTATGCTCGTTAAAATACGCGTTTGTGTTATTTTATTACTGTTCGATAGCATTTTCTCACAAAGACCTTACATTTACATATTCTGTTTCAACTTTACCAATGATATAGGATGATCAAGAGTTACAGACTCTAAGTACTTTTGTTTTGTGTCATTTGAGGGGACGACCATTTGATTTTCTGAGGGGGGGGGGATGATTTTTAAAATGACTATTCTGACCTGGTAAGAGCGGAAAATAAATAACCTTGAATAAGACAGTATGAACATGAATAGTCCGCAACACAAAAATCAGAAAACAATAGCATACACAATTGCAAAAAGTAAAATAACAAAAATACCGAACTCCGAGAAATATTCAAATCGGAAAGTCCCTTATCAAATGGCAAAATTAAAAGCTCAAACACATCAAACAAATGGAAAACAACTGTCATATTCCTGATTTGGTACAGGCATTTCCTTATGTTAAAAATGGTGGATTAAACCTGGTTTTATAGCTAGCTAATCCTCTCACTTGTGTGACAGTCGCATAGAACTCCATTATATTGACAACAATGTGTGAGCAATCAATCAGACATAATAGGTAAAAATGTCCAAAATAGGGCTACAGCAGTCAACATTGTGTTATAATCTTAATCACTTTGAAAACAAACAAATATGTCAACAAAGAAAAACAAAATGGCAAATAGACAAAGCACATAAGCAAAAATGAGAGACAAGAATACAAAAAATGACCAAAGCACAACAAAACATAGGCGGGATGCATAAGTACCGAGCCATGCCAAAATGATATTACCAAAAATGGACTAAACAGTAAAGGTTAATAATTTACAAAGACAAATAAAAGAACACTATAAAACATAATTAAGATGATAAATAACGTCAGTACCTTGAATCTATACTTCAAGACCATCATGTATTATTTGTGAAGTTGATAAGAAACAAGTTTTAGAGCGGCACAGCCACGGAGATGAATTTACAAGTATGCATAGCTACAGATGTAAATAAAAAGTCAATCCGAAAACAAATCCTCCCATAAAATGTCAACAATCTAGATATTTTTCGTCTTGACAATGGGAAAGCATCACGTTATTCCTTCGTTCGCTTCATATAGAATTACAATTACTGTCTTCAAATTATCCCCAGGACAGAATCAGTTAAACAGTTTATCTTTACTATTCATAATTTCACGTGCTTTTAAGAGTGTGTTAGTGTTATATATTAGGGGTGCTCGAAGCATTACAAAAATACATGCCATTTGATCTAAATTGGTTTAAGGTTACACATTTCAAAATTATAAAGATCTTCTTACGTATTTCTACTCTGACTATTAATAATACAGAGGAACATCCAATATTTATAAATACCAAATAAGAATGAATAGTCGTTTAAGGGAGGTGTCCCTTGTTATTTGTGGTTTACATGTTGTAAGGTACTATTATATTATTCATTTATGTACTTCTCTGTCCTGATTGTTCTTGCATTTATTTGTACTGTATTCCTGTCACGTTATGTTGTCATTTTAGCGGTATTGTTAACATTGCCATATAAGCGAGAGGTTTGGCTAGCTATAAAACCAGGTTGAACCCACCATTTTTTCTTAAAATATCCTGTTCCCAGTCAGGAATATGGCAGTTATCATCAAATAGTCCGTCTCTATGTATGTTGGCGTTTGTTTTTGTTGCAGTTCAGTGTTTCTGTTGTTCCGGTGTTTTCCTCTTACAGTTGATGTGTATCCCTCGGTTTTGGTTTGTGACCCTCGGATTTGTTTTCGTTTAATCGATTTATGACTATTGAACAGCGGTATACTACTGTTGCCTTTATTCAAAGTCATATGAAACTTGTTTGAAATTTAAAAATGTTTCATATACTTAGCTGGAATGACTAAGTTTTACTATAAAACAAGTGTATGTGAACTTTCTTGTAAAACAAAATCCTTTATATTATCAAAATCTTCATAAATGTACTGCTATTGAATTATTGTCTTCCTGTCCACTAATTCGCCGATACTTGTACTTTCTCGTATGCAGTGACCTTAACTTCAAGACCTCTCGTTAGAACTTCGGCCACCGCACAGCGAAAGTGCGAGGGGAAACCGTGATGAAAGAATGTGAACTGGAATGTAAATAGTAATAACTGATTCTTAAAGAAAATCTAATACAACAAATTATTTTATAACTAAAGGAAAAAATTTAAAAAAAATTATCGCTCTATCAATCCATTTATTTGTGTGGTACTCTCCGTGCTCTGTGTTGATTGTTTAGCAATGTCACGATCCGGTAAACTTCGACAACACAATCGAAAGTTAATTAGCTTGCGATCAACATTCACTGAATAAAATATTATCTGTCGATGATACGTTACTGATATTTAAAAAACACTTGCATATAGGACTTTAGTTTAGTATATATGCATGCATTGGTTCAATAATTCCGATAACATTTAAATTAAAAGAAACTCGTTTCACATGATTTTTATATCAGTCGAACTCAAAAGTGTCAAAGCCATTTTTTTTTAATAACATAAGAAGATTGCACCCACAAGAAAAAACAAGTGCGAACACCTTCACTATTCAATTTTATAATCATTTATCAAATTGTAAATGCTGTTTACAATGTAGTTTAGCTAATTTTTAAGCTCTTTTATTTATATTGGATGAAACGGGGACAACTATATATTTCGCCTATCCTACAACTGTGTGTGTTTATGTAAATAGGGAGGGGAATAATTTCCTACTGATCGCCCTCTCGATTTCGTCGGCTATATTTAATTATGAGTTTATATTGTGAACATTTACCATCAAAATACTACTTAAAAAGCACGCGGGGATCTTATAAGCATCAATGAATATATCAATATTATCTGACTGTTTAAGGTATACGTCAAACTATATTTCATTTTATATCTCATGCTCCACATTAAGAGTTTTTTACGTCTCCATTGTGTATGTACTTTGATTTACTACCTGATTTCTATTGTAAAATACTGCTCTTAAAGTGAACCTCGTCCTCCTTAATTGTACTCATCATCACAATTAGTATAGAAAAGAAGTTTCCGAGGTCTTCATTTTTAGAGTCAATGTCACAGCTATTACAAATAAACTGCAATTTTTACAGAAAAGTTGTTTCTGGATGCTAAATCAGCTACCTAATTTGTTATTGCAACCTTAATTAGACATATGGTCACATATACTGAGATAATGATTTTAAGTCACATAGTCCGATGTCATGGTCATAGTTTCCAAAAGTACACGTGTAAGATTATATTACTGTCTAAATTCTTGACAAACAAAATTATAAGGTATGCGAACTTTATCACTAAAGCTTCTTCAAATTCTCACTGCGTGGTACGTTTCTTCTTGTTTTATCGTTTTATTGTTCATTTTATGGTATCCCTTGTGGTCCATTAATTTGGAATACAGTCGTCTTCGTCGTCCCCATATTAACTCATACTTGCTTTGCACGTCACATGCTAATATTTTCTGTTCTTAAAATGGATACTGATGATTTTTAAGGTTACAACATCTAAATTGAGCGGTTAAATGTTAAAAAAAAAGTATATTAAGTGAGTACATGTAGTTATATATTGTCGTATTTTATCCTACCTTAGTAGATAACGTGTAACTCAAACCAGCCTAAAGTATAAGTTTTATAATTAATCTGTTATACTAAACGTGATTGAGTTTAATCCGCCATTACATAAAGATAAAGCAGAGTATTTGATTCATGGTTTACTTTTTTCACATTTCCATGATGTATTTGGATTTGACTTTAAAAAGAAAAGAACGAAATATAGGGGTCATGTGAAATGCCACAAGAATGCGCGTCCACATTACATGATAGGTGTTTTTGACATTAAATTGCCCTCTTTATTACTGTAACTGTTAAAAGAAGTGATCTTTCCATTTGTTTTTATGTTATCAGTGATTATCTATTTGTCTTACATGTCTGTTAGTTTCTTGCCTCTTCTCATATAAATCTGTATTAAATGCGTTCTTCGAGTGTTTTATACATAAAGAAGCTTCGAAGAAGTTTCCATTGAAAATCTTTCGTGTTCATCAAGCAGACCTTTTCGAAATCAATGTACTCGTAATCTGATTAGTTAAGATATATTAAAATGGTTAACATGAACATTTCTTGAAAACTATTTCAAGTCTCAAACAGTTTGTATTGACTCAATGTTAACTAATATTTCATATGATTAATATATTCCGTTCTTATGGTAATTACTTCGCATATGGAACAAGATCTGTTTACCCTTCCGAAACTCCTGTGATCACTCCTAGTTTTGTTTAAAAGGGGTTCGTGTTGCCCTTGCCTTAATTTTAACATGTTTAAGTGTTGTTATTTATGGTTTAAAATTTTTCTATCTCTTTGTTGTTTATAATGGCAACAGTGTCGTCTATCCTTTGTCATGATAAAAGTGTTTTTATTTGTAATTTTCACATTCGGTCAAGTTTCAGTAGAACATTTACTTGACCAACGGTTTTTCAATTGGTGATGTCATGGGGCTAGATAATAATAAAATTACGCACCAATCCGCTTTTGTGTGATGCAGAATCACTTGATAAGCTTATCAACGTATTTTACAGGAGTAACACGACGAGTGTCGCATGTGGAGCAAGATCTATGTACCCTTCCAGAGCACCCGAGATCACCTCGGTTTTTTGGTGGGGTTCATATTGTTCAGTCCTTAGTTTTCTATGTTGTGTTTATACCGTTGTTTGTCTTTTGTTCGTTTTTTTTTGCCATGGCATTGACAATTAGTTTTCGTCTTTAGAGTTTGAAAAACTTTGGTATCTTTTGCCTCACTTTTACATTGCTGTGGATTTCGAAGGTTATCGAGTTTTGATTTACTGTTGCATTTTAAAAAAATGAAGCGAGATCATGTGGTAAACCATCACTTCAAATCCGTCGTCGTCGTATACTTTTCCAATAAAAATCTACACTTCAGTAACAAAGTTTACATATCGTTCATTACGAATATATAGTTATCAAAGGTACCAGACATGTTGTTTAGAAAATGTATCCGGGGAGTTGGTCCATCAATAAACATGACCGCCGTTGCTAAAAATAAACAAAGCTACAAATTGCAGTTTGTTGCATATATCTCATAAACTAGAGCGGGTAGACATCGGAAAACAAGTTCTATCTACCATAACATTTTCAGAAAAATCAGACAATCAAATTAGGAGTAATTGCCACTGAAACCTTATTTTAGCAATTTTCACAATCGTTGGTTATTTTGAAAACTATTATAAATAGAGAAACTTAAAAAGGTAAAAATGACCAGAACAATAAGATCTACAAATAAGTCAAAACAATGTCAAAATCGCCAAAAAGTAAAATAACAAAAATACCGAACTCCAAGGAAAATTCAAAACGGAAAGACCATTAACCAACTGATGTCTTATAGGAGATATTTCCTTCAAAGACGATCTAACCGATTTATGCGGAAACTTGAATAAATAAAAAAAATGATCTACTATAGCAAAAATGTTCAGTAAAATTAGATCTACAAAAAAAACCAATATCTGAATGGTTAATTGACCCCTTGTGACGGTCGGTTGAAAACAAAACTTTACGACAAAAGAGATGATTTCAGCTTCCCAATTGTGAAGTTTCCATTTCTATGCAGCAACATTCCAGCAGCGACTGCATACGGAGTAGATATCTCCCAGTTGATACGATATCCCAGGACTTGTGTTTCCTTTCAGGATTTCCTTGATAGGGGGTTGCTGCTCACAAGGAAGCTATTAAATCAAGAGTTCAAAGTATTGTAGTTGATATCATCCCTTTGTAAATTATATGGACGCCATCACGAGTTTATTTACCGTTATGGAATATCTGTTTCACAGATAACGACGGATATGTTCCAATTGTCGTAACAACAATCTCGTCCCCTTTCTCCCGAATTTGATCCGACGAATTAGACATATCACGACGGATGCCACATGTGGAGTAGGATCTGCTCATCCTTCCGGAGCATCTGAGATCACCCCAGGTTTCGGTCGGGTTCGTGTTGCTCAGTCTTTGGTTTTCCATGTTGTTTTGTGTACTGTTGTTTGTCTGTTTGTCTTTTTCTTTTTTATCCATGGCGTTGTCAATTTATTTACGACTTATGAGTTTGAATGTCCCTTTAGTATCCTTCGCCTCTCTTTTTTATATGATCAATTGCCCTTGAGAGATGTTTGTGGCCGATTTGACAGTCACTCTATATAATAATAGATAGAGAAGTTTGTGAATAGCAAAGATGGTTAGCACAATCAGATCTACAAATAAGTCTACGTGTTCGAAATTGTCAACTGACCCTTAAGAGGATTTATTGCACTGTAACTTTTTTTCGTAATTTTGTCAAACATTACAGTAGATAGAGGGAAGCAAAAAAACCATCAGCAAAATAAGTTTTACAAGTTAGTCAATATGGCCGATTTCGTCAGACATTTTAATATGTCATTATGTATTGCCCTTAAATGACGATTTTATTTTGTTATTTTTCTAATTAGGGGTATGATTCGTGTTGCTCAGTCTCTTGATTTAAATGTTTTGTGTTCTGTTGTTTGTTTTTCGTCTTTTTTCGTTTTTTTTTGCCATAGCATTACTAGTTTGTTTTCGACTTCTGAGTTTGAATCTTCCTAAATAAGATTTACAAATCAGAAAAAACAAATTATTGCAATAAAGGTACACATTTTTAATTTTAATTTCTTGTGTAACATAATTTTGAATTTAGTATGACGTCCATTATCTCTGAACTAGTATACATATTTGTTTAGGGGCCAGCTGAAGGACGCCTCCAGGTGCGGGAGTTTCTCGCTGCATTGAAGACCCATTGGAGTCCTTCGGTTGTTGTCTGCTCTATGGTCGGGTTGTTGTCTCTTTGACACATTCCCCATTTCCATTCTCAATTTTACATAAATTTAAAAAAAAGCCACATATTTACCACTTGAGCTATTCAGGCTCTGAGGAGCCTCTTATTTCTTATCTACAGAATCTCAATTGAAAACTTTGTATTATAAAAACGATAAAATTTAAAGGGTGAGTAAAAGTCTGGTTCACCTTATAATGACTGTCAATGCAAAATATTTTATTTTAACGATTTCTTCTGAAAACTCATTAGAAACAAATCGATACAAGTGTTTTTTTCCCTATTTAAAACTGAATTTAGATTAGACTTCATAAAATTCACACTGTAAGATCGAAATGTATAGGTGATGTGAAATACCATAAAAAGGAGTCAAGATTACAACTAAGATGTTAAGTTATCCTCTTTTAATTACTGCAGCAATTAAGAGATAGTCTTTTCATTTCTTGATCTAATCAGCGATTATTCGTCTTCTATTTCTGATTTTTTACTTAATATACAAATAGATTATCCCGCTAAACTCACTATTCCTAAATCCAACGTTGAAAGTTACCGTTGTTCTTTTTAAGACGTTGATAGTAGAATTTAGCGGGGTAATCGTCATACCAAATTAACGACACACGGGAGGACTTTTCCATTTTATTGAGTGTATATTACTCTACTGGTCAATATGTGAATCATATATAGCAATCATGACTCAAATTTCAATTGATATTTTTCTTACTAAAAATACGATAAAGTCATAGAAATCAGAAATTTGTCTAAACTTCTAATAAATGTTATCATCAAAATATATTAGGAATCAGTTTGATAACAAGAAATACTCAAACCAGCTTTTCACGGTAATATTAGTCATAATGTAACCAAATTGGGAATTGTCGTCAATGTTGATGTTACCCCATTACACAAGACATTTGGGGATAAACAATAAATCACTTATCTATAGTCTGAAGCAAGACTATACTGCAGTACAAATTGATTTTGAGCTTTGCACAAGATTTGAACTGTTATGGCGTTGATTTATAAAATCTACCTTTACATGATTTACAGCTACCAAAATTTTAAAGTAGGACGGGATAAGTTCATATCAGCAAGTTGAGTCCTTTGAACATATTTTAAGCACTGCGAGCATTCTTGATACAGAATTGTGTATTTAATATATTGCTTTTCCTTGTGTTTTGTTTTACATATATTATAGATATAGCTGTCATTTGTGGAATCTGGTGTTGATGGCTAGTCTTTAAAAAAATATATTTTTTAATGTAATTCACATCTTTGTTTATGCTCGGGACAAAGTATTGCTTAACACCCGTCTATAAATACTGAATACTCTATATTGACTTAAAAACAGTAAAATAACTTGTTATTAAATAAGCAAGTTCACATAAACGAAAATACCTGCTTAGTTCCTTAAAAGTTTGCTTAATTGCCGTGCTACAATATTTTACTATTGTCACATTTGCCATTTTTTGTATTTTTGAACGTCGCATTTCCTTCTTAACAAAACTATCCTACCCGGGAATGATATTTAAACGCGAATAATAACGGAAAATAAACCAATATATTCAGTCATCCGAGTGACGGAAGGGGCATCGGTAGCCAAGTGGTTTAAGTAGTCGATCTACTGTTAATGTATCAGTAGCCTGTCAACACTGAGGTTGTAAGTTCGAATCCCGCACGAGGCAGGTGCGCTTGACTCCAATCTTTTCTGATTAGAATTGTCAGTTTTCCCACCGAAGGTCGGGGCTTCCTCCCTCAATGAAAACTGACTCCAACGAAATAGCACAATAGTGCAGAGTGTGGCGTTAAACACCAATTAATCAATCCAAGTGGTGAACATTTATGTACTTACCTTTTAAATTAGTTTAAGAAATCAACACCATAATGTTTACTTACTTTTTTCAGTTAACAACTTAATATAAAAAATTTTAAAAAATACGTTAGATTCCCAATGAGACAACTCTCCACCAGAGACCAAATGACATAGAAGTTAACAGCTATAGGTCATCGTTCGGCCTTCAACAATGCGCAAAACCAATACTCAATGTGAAATGACTTTCCCGTGTATTGTAATATTTTTTTACCTTTTGTTGTAATTTGAAATATATAAAAATAAAAATGTTGGTTCCAACACACAATATACTGAAGTCCAAGAAAAATTCGAATTAAACATCGGTTTGCATCTTAACGACAACAAATTATCAAATTCACTACATGGAGTCAAACATATAAAAAAAATTGACATCAAAGACTGTTTCAGTCATGAACAAAAGAATAATTATTTCAAGTTTTCGATTTCAGAAAGATAAGTGTGAAGAACTTTTATATATAATGAAGCTAAACCTAACCACCGATTGAAGTTCGGAAAACTTTTTCAGTATGGTAAAAAGGTATAAAGATAATAAATGTCAGGTGCTTTCTATCTGAAAAGATGTACAAAGGTAAAAAAACCGAAACTACATTTGAAGCAAAGCAAAACAGAACGGTAAATAGCAACAAGCTTAATTATGATAAGGCGTAATAAAGTTCTTCATACAGCACTAGAAGTTGCTTGATATATACCGATAATTCATATGCTAGTAATACATAACAACCAACTTATTTTGAATTCAGTGTTTATGGCACACCGAGTGAGCGTTCAGTTCATACGACAAATCGGGACAGCTTTCATCAGCTAGGAGTAGCCATTTTCTTACTTGTCAAGTTTTTGCAAACAATTAATTGTTAAGTGTAATAAAAGTTCTAATATATAACTTTCTAACGACAAGACATATTTATGATTCAGTGAATTTGTAAAATCCCTGAAATTATTAGAGATTTTATAAAATCACTGCAAATATCAATAGGGATTTTGTAAAATCCCTGGTTACAAGTTTAAACTTGATATTAGAAATAATTTGTTTTTTCTCTTTGTATAAATAGATCAATGATTTTGAAATATATCTTTTCAATAAACAGGATACTTCACTTAGAATTACATATGAGCGCAAGAAAATCTCTTTATGAATCGGCTGAATCTCGGGGTCGAAGTTCAACATATCAACGGAAATTTTTGCATGTGCTTACGTTGCTTTACATCGAGGCCACAGCTTTTCAACCAATCGAGGAATGTTTACTTAGGGCATACATCTATTTTTACTGCAGGTTTTGACATGTTTAAATCGGGATTATAGAAAAATGGAATGTTGTTGGTAGATACAAAACAGAAAATGATGAACACTTTTACCAAAAGATAAATTGGATCGGGGGTCTGTGTATTCACATTATTTGTACAACTCTCCTTACTCTTGGGAAGCGTGTGCTTTACATCGAGGCTTGCGTTGCTTTAAATCGAGGCTTGCGTTGCTTTACATCGACGCAATAGTAGTTCAACCAATCGGGGAATGTTTATTTGGGGCATACATCTATTTTTACTGCATGTTTTGGCATATTTTAATCGAAATTAGAGAAAAATGGAATGATGTTAGGAGATACAAAACAGAAAATGATAAATATTTTTAGCAAAAGATGAATTGGATCGGGGTTCTGTGTATTCACATTATTTGTACAACTCTCCTTACTGATGGCAAAAAATGGAATTTTCGTGACCTACATGGTTCGCGAAAATTAATATTTTTATATATAGTATAGTAACAATATTAGTATGAAACATTTGCATACTTTCTTTTTGCCTCCTTACCCATTTTGTCCCTACCACCATGACCTATTGATATGTGATTTTTCTGCACTGTGTTGTCCATGTCTTCAAGACATACATAAAATTTCATATCTTCATCTGATGAATACAATTTTGTACAATTCCTTTCACATCTCCAAATTAAAGAACTTCGTGCAAACACTAAACAAATATTTACCTTTAATTTGATTTGTATCTAAAGAGTGGAGAAAGTATAGAAATTTATTTTATGTGATAGAATACATGTATAAGATAGTATCTCTGATATGACCAAAGTAAGTGAGGCATATAAAAATTCGTAAGGGTTCCGCGGAACCCAGTGTCTTGCCTACTTTTGCTGTTAATCGAAGGCTCAACAAAAATGAGGAAAAAAAATAATAACAATATTCCTTTCAATACTATCTTTTGATTGTAAGAAGCTTCTGTCCAGGTTTGGTAAAAATCCAGGATAGTTTATGAATCTAATAAATGTTTAAATCTTTAACTGCAGACTGTATGTAATGTTAACTGGAAGAAAAACTAAGTCCATTTATAAGTAAAATACGGATAAACAGGTACAAAATTTTAACAAAATTTTCCTAGATACTAGCTTTTGATCATAAACAGGCTTCTGACCAAGTCTGGTACAAATCCAGGATAGTTTAAGAAAGTTATTAAAATTTTAACAACTTTAACCACAGATTGAATGCAATGTTTCCTAGCAGAAAAAAACTAAGTCCATTTATAAGTAAAATACGGAAAAACAGGATGTTTTTTTTTTTACAAAATTTAATTCTGGATACTATCTTATGATTATAAACAAGCTTCTGTCCAAGTTTGGTAGAAATCCAGGATAGTTTAAGAAAGTTATTAAAATTTTAAAAACTTTACAGCTCTTCTATAAAAGCATGCAAAGCAAACCTTTGATCAACTTGCTTGCTATGTTTGTTTGGATGTTTGTAAACAAAAGGTAGGTAGTCTGTTTCAGTCTGTTTTCTATATCATAGAATTTGATTGGATAATAAACATTAACTTCATTGCATGTCAATTTTTATTGTCCAATCAAATCCCAGTATATATAAAACAGACTGAAACTCCGCCTACCTATTGTTTGCAAACATCCAAGCAAACATAGCAAGCAAGTTGACCAAAGGTTTGCTTTGCATGCTTTCATAGAAGAGCTGTAACCACGAAGGGAATGTAATGTTTCCTGGCAGAAAAACTAAGTCCACTGATTTATAAGTAAAATACGGAAAAACAGGATATTTGTTTTACAAAATTTACTTCTGGATACTATCTTATGATCTGTCCAAGTTTGGTAAAAATCCAGGATAGTTTAAGAAAGTAATTAAAATTTCAACAAACTTTAACCACAGAGTGAATATTTGTGGACGCCGCCGCCGTCGCCGCCGCCGTCGCCGCCGCCGATGACGACGACGACGACGGAATGTAGGATCGCTATGTCTCGCTTTTTCGACAAAAGTCAAAGGCTCGACAAAAATGGCCAAGGTGGCCTACTTTTGCTTAGATAGATACCTTTTCATAGAAATGCAAGTACAAAACGAAGTATTTTTACCTGCATGTGTATATCATCTGTTCTTTCTTTATTATTATTATTATTAATTTGTGGATATAAATGTCTTTTTATAGGCTGCAAATTATAGGTTTCATAACGAGTGAGAATTGGTTATCGCTTGATATCCGATTCTCACGAGTTGTAAAACCTCTTTCTGTTATGGTCAACGCTATCCTTGTGTTAAATGCAAAATTTCGCGAGTCATTGATCTAGTCTTATGCACATAATTCTTCAAATGTCGTAATATCGTCTCATGATGGTGAATAATCCACACAATTTAACGCAGTTTTCGTATCACACTCCGTGCAGTGTGATACGAGAAATTTCTCTTCATGAAAGAAATAGATAACAGGCCACAACCATTAGAGAATTAATAATTCAACACTTATTTTCTATTTTAATATACATTTCATATCACAATAAGATGATATCGTCCTATTATTTGCCGCTGGATCACAGACCCTAAACATATATATTTCCAACTCTTTGCATATGTGTTTTTCCTCTTATGATGGCAATCACTCCAATGTACTGTCGTTATGTTTGATTATAAAATTTGATATAATTGGTTTATACTTTTCAGTAATTACAGAAGCATTATATTAGACGAAAAGGTATACACTCGACGCTGAGATTGACAAAGTGGGGACTGTGTCAAAACATTAGTTATCGATTTCAACAGGTAAAATGCAATTTGCGTGATGTTAACCAGGTATCTTACACACTTCTTGCAGGGGCGGATCCAGCCATTTTAAAAGGGGGGGGGGGGGGGGGGGGTGGCGGTTCCAACCATTATGTCCCCATTCAAAAGCATTGATCGTCAAAAAAGGGAAGTTCCAACAACAACAAAAAAAAAAACAAGCAAACAATCTTTACTAAACCTGCACAAAGCTCTACAGTCTGATTGATTGTTTTCGCATGTCTCCATAGGCGTTCACTGACTTTGAAATTTTTACGTGCATAAAAGCGTGTTCTACATATACCCGACACCCGAACGATAATCGCAAGTTCTTTTTACACTATATTCTTTCTGCTCTTGGTCTATAGGTATCTCCATAATTATGGCGCCTATATAGGGTAACGAGAGGAGAACGACATGCGGTATATTTTATTACAAATGACAAAATTCTGGGGAACTCAAATCTAATTCCATACCTGGCCAATTCAAGGCAGTAAATTAAACTGTTGAGCATTATCCTGCTTGAAACTACTGCGTGTGAATCTAATATGATTGCTACTGTCCACAAAAACCTCCGTATGTATGCAATGCCGGTATCTGTAAATTTGTTCCCGAGGCTCCGCGTGTTGTCTGTAAATGGCATGAAAATTGTTTTTAATTGCCGCTTACACTGTGGGCATTTTTCTACGGTCGACTAAGAAGTATTCAGTGCATAGATTTCACAAAGAATCGGTATCCAAGCATATATTTGTGCACTCGTAGCATGAACAGAAACCTCAAAGAGAAATATGCAGGAATACGTATTTAGGATATCAAACCGGCGAAAAACGAGTCACATTTTACATAGAACCCTTAAAAAAAATCTCAATTTCAGTTTAAACTTGTTTTTTGTTTGTTTTTTAAAAGATTTCTTTAAAGTTTGACTTAAAGAAATAAACAAAGAAAAAACATGCATTAGAGGGTATCTTACAGACCGTGTCTGTTGTGACGTTTTTGATTTTAACGAATGTAATCTATGTATTACTGGTAAATTATTAAGCCAGGAATTTCGTTACAACATTTACTAACTTTTTCCACAGATATAAAGATTTGGTTTTGAAGTTTGGTTGTACCTGTAGAAAACTTATTTCAAACGGGATTGCACATCCTCATTTTTTACGGCAATATTGTTAACCGTGCTCGGAAATTTAGAAACGATCCTGGTAAACTTATCGATCCTTTAAATAAACTTATTCTAAAAGGTTACCAATTCAACACTGTAATTAGATCATTAAATCTTGTTTTTATTGGTACTAATATTGATTTTGTTATCAGTAAATTAATAGCAAACTAAATATTATTGTTATATACTGTAACATATACACATTCATGGATCTACAATCTGTCGATACCTGTATCTTAGCATTGCACAAGGTCGTGTTTTTCTCAGACTGTTTATGACGTCTTTACACTAAATCCGTTGGATGTTGGATGTGTACGGATTGATAATTTAGTCTTAGATGCATGATTTTTTTTTATTAGTTGTTATTGGCTTTGAACTAGCTGTCAGTAACTGCGAGTACTCTCAGATCTGTACTTAGTGTCTTTTTGTTGTTTGGATGTACAAGTACCCGGCCACGTCTACTTGTATTTGTAGTATTTGTATTTTTATCCATCTGATGAGTTAAGCCTCTTTCAGCTGATTTTTAAAGTTCGTTCTTAAGTTGTACTGTTACACCACTGTCCCAGGTTAAGGGGAGGGTTGGGATCCCGCTAACATGTTTTACCTCGCCACATTCTGTATGTATGTGCCTGTCCCAAGTCAGGAGCCTGCAATTCAGTGGTTGTCGTTTGTTTATGTGTTACATATTTGTTTTTCGTTCATTTTTTGTACATAAATTAGGTCGTTAGTTTTCTCGTTTGAATTGTTTTACATCGTCATTTCGGGGCCTTTTATAGCTGACTGTGTGGTATGGGCTTTGTTCATTGTTGAAGGCCGTACGGTGACCTATAGTTGTAGTTTTCTGTGTCATTTGGTCTCTTGTGGAGAGTTGTCTCATTGGCAATCATACCACATCTTCTTTTTTATACTATATAAGTTTTATGGTCACCATCACGAATTGGTTGACCAATACGATGTGTCAGTGTCGCAATTCAATATGTTTTCGCGGCATAAGATCCTCAGATAAAATGTACCAATGTAGTCCTCTAATATGCGATTTTAATGATTGTGTTCTATTTCCGATAATTGTGACATCTTGACTGAGTGTGCATTAGCATAGCAAGAAAAGTTTAGCATGTCGACACATTTGGTCTCGCTGCTTTTGGATGTCATGCGATACAAAAATCTTAAAATACTGTTTTGTATTTTAAGAGTCATTCTCCATAAATATCAAAAGTAATTGGAAAAATCTAGAAACGCATAGTCACAGATTTTAATGAAATTTTGTATCCAGACTCCTTTAAGATGTCTTATTGTGGAAAAAATGTCAAAAGTCGAAAAAAAAATCTGGTTGCCATGGAAACTGAGTACCCTCATTTTTAGCCATTTATCATGGGAAAAACGTGATTTTTTTTAGATTTTCAGCACTTCATATTGCAAAATACACTGAATTTGCAATAATGTAGCATATTCTATTCAAATCCATCATAATTTAACTTTATATAACTAAAGTTTTGAAGATTAAAACTAATTTCTAAACATGCAGTGGCATGCATATAAAGTTGTCATTTGGCACTCTTGTCATAAAGTTAAAAAAAGTGATTTTTCAGCCTTTTTTAAGAATCTAACAAAAAAAAAAACTGGACAACAGACCTTATTGAAACTATTTTACAATGAAGTTCCATTAGTAATCATAACAATATTAAAAAATTAGAGAGGTGATATTTTGTGTTAATGTTTTTTTTTAATTTGAAAATTGCTCTTAACCCTGATATTTAACAAAATCTACATAAATGCAGTGATACATAACCGGTAACCGGTATATAACCAGACTGCATAAGAGATATTGAGACAAAAGAAAACTTATGAACAGCCTTTTGAGAGAAATAGACAATACTTTTTCAGTTTTATCATTTAATATGGTTGCCATGGCAACACAATTTTGTCTATACATAGCATATTAGTAGCACCAAAAGAATAGAGTGCATACATCGTTTTGCATAAGAGTATTAAAAACAACATGACTATGCAAAATTATTGTAAGTATGCATGAATTAAAATAATACATGTAAACCAAAAAAATCTCAACATCACCCCCCCCCCCCCCTCCATTCCCCCTTTTCCCAATTTTTTTTAATTCATAAGGGGCAAGAATTTTATGTACAATATCAGCCTAAATTGTTAATATGGAACATTTAGACCCAGACACCCCCTACTTTTACAGCTTCACACTATATTATGTGACCTACTGGCCAAGGACCTATTATCACTGTTGCATCATATAACTCAGTTGTTAACACGAATTCTGCATAAACTACCCCTTTAGATTGATTGATTATTTGATAATGAAAAATTCATAGAGTTAGATTATTTGGTAGCCATTTTGGATTTCTGATCGTCATCAAATTAATAATTATTATATATATATTGATCAAGACCTAGATAGGAACATATACACTAAGTTTGGTTTCAATTCCTACAGAGGTTCTTTACAGGATAAAAAAAGCTCTGTTTAATTATGTTTAGAGGCTATCACATAGAAGATAAAAATATGAAATGTTAACGAACGGATAATGGAAGGACAGACAAGGAATAATAAGTGATGACTAGTATGAACTAATATAATTATAATATATAACACAATAAAATTGTCTGAATTGAGTTGCCGAGTCAAATTGTTGATGGTTTCCTCCCTGACTGCATCAGAACTGGATTCGTCAAGCTTCAACTTTCTACATAAACGGGAAAATTACTTGTAATTTGTTGAACAGAGAGTATTTCACTATAGAGGAAACGCCTAGTGCCATCTTCATTTTTTTCGATCAACATTGCTTCTGACACACTGTATTGGTCTTCTTTTCTACCACTTTTTTGTCCTTTATTAAATTTTTCATTTAGATAATCAGTTTGATTTTTGTTAAACCTCTTGTTTTTTCTCTCATCTTTCAACGCCCAACCCATGTCCAATTCAGAATCAGATGTTGATAGTTTGGTTGCAGATGGCATGATCATTAGTTGTTTATTTACACTTGATTCAGCAACCTTTTCAAGGTATTTAACTTTGGAAATATCAGAGCTGCAACTGGATTTTTGATCAAATACAAGTGTACATTTTTCAGAATACAAGTGATTTGTTAGTTCTTCATTGCTTGCAAACGTTTTTGTGCAACCCTCAGTTGAGCAAATCACCACATCTTCAGAATCTGTTTCAGGTACATTTATCTTCTGTTTCAGTTCATGGAAGTTTATGTGATCCGAATCTTCAATCACTTGGAGTTTAATTGACTCCACTGTGGATATGTTTGAAATAAGACATCCTAGAAAGAAAAAAAAATGTCAATGTATCAAAAAGATTTATTATTATGTTTCAGCATAAATTGCACAACTCATTAGTGCCACACTTACTTTTACATGTGTTATATATATATATATATATATATAGTTATGAAATACTTGAAACATGATCTTAGAAATTGATTTAACTCAATATTGATAAAGTTGAATATTTTGTATGATTATGAATGTTTTGTAATAACTAGTGTATGATTTGTGATGATGAATGCGTTCATATTATAAATTGGTTAAAGAAGGCTTCAGATAGCATTTTTCAAAATTTATTGTTTCGATAAATGTTGTTCAAGTTGACAAAGTTACTAAATATGTTCATATGCCATATTCATTTATATGTTAGGTTAATTCAGTGAAACAAATACACATTTAACATGTAAAAGATGTTATAAAATGAATTTCTTGTCTCAATTTTGAATAATTATAATAATCAAACAGGTTTTTATATCAATTTATTTGTATATAAACTTGACCAATTCACTCACATATTCAGACTTTTATGTGCTAAGTGGTGATTTGATCTAGTATATACACCAATAAATTTCTTTAAAAACCTGTTTGAATCATACAATATACAAGAAGTTCTTTTGAGACTTTTAAAAAACTGTATATTAATGTTAGCTTGTTGCCCAATTTTGTTCTATAGTTTATGATGAAACTGCTGGTCATTATTTGTGAGTAAGTTTTGAATTCACATATTTTGGACAGAGACATGATTGATAATTCTTCAACACGTGTAATTTTGATGTAGAGCAACTGGTGGAAATTTAGTTCTATGAAAGATTTAGACTTATACATAATTTAAAATTTGTTTCTGAGAAACTATAAACTGAACTGCAGAGCATTATAGAACTATAATCTTCAGCAACCTCTGCATTCACGAAAATGGTCAAAATTTTATAATACCTACCTTGGCCAATATTGTATGCCTTCCATACTCTGATTCCATTTCTCTCAAAGGTGAAGTTTGAATATGTTGATATTGATGGAATAACGCGTTCCACATTTTTAGGTTTTGCTGTCATATTGTCTACCACTTTTATTCTATATCTAACATTCTTCATTGACTTTCCAATGGCCTGAAAAAAAAATAACAATATATTGATTGCTAATTTGGATAATTTTCTTTGATAATCAATATCTTGTGACCATGAACAATTGAGACGTTATTGATATTTTACATTCATATTGAAAGCTTTTGGTTTCAAACTACTAAATTGCAGTCATTTACAAGAATAAAAAACAGATTTATCTGTTAAATTATATTTTGCGGTCGTATAAAAAGATAAAATGAAAAGCATCAATACAAATTTTTGGGTAGTGCTTATTTTATGTGTAGGGATCCAGGGAAAACAGGAATTTTATTTCAGGCCCAACATTCAGCAGCTATTTCGATGCATAAACAAGATGAGCATATGAGCAACACAAAATGTTCATTTTACATAAACTAGAGACTCTCAAGAGCCTGTGTCGCTCATCTGTATCGACTGTGGATTTGGAAATCATGTGAAATAAGTTAAAATCATAATAAATAGTATAAAATACCCCAATAAAGATTGAGACTAAGTTTGGGTTAATTTGGTCCAGTAGTTCAATTAAAGCAGGTCATCTCATTGCAGTCTTACAATAGTTACCGAAGACCCTTTATCATTTAAATCAGTTTTCAAGTTGTGTCCATTTGAATTTATTTCTTTTTTACAATTTTTTTATAGTGAACACCTATGTTCTAATTTTAGCCATGGAAGCCATCTTGGTTGAGAGGCAGATTCATTGGATACATTTTTAAAATCAGATACCCTAAGGAATGTTTAGGCCAAGTTTGGTTTAATTTGGCCGAGTAGTTTCAGAGAAGATTTTTGTTAAGGTTTCCAAAATTTGAGAAAAAATGACTCTAAAGAGCTACTCCTTATTGGATCAATTGACAATAATTTTGGTCATGTTGACCTACAATGTATTTGTAGATCTTACTTTGCTGAACAAATTTGCTGTTTATCTCTACCTATAATAATATTCAAGTTAATGATGTTTATCTCTACCTATAATAATATTCAAGTAAATAACCAACATGACCAAACACTGCAAAATTTTCTTAAATTTCCAATTTAGGGGCAGCAACCTAACAACAGGTTGTCTGATAAGTATGAAAATTTCATGGCAGATTGATTTTGACTTGATGAACATTTTTTTGCTCTAAGTTCCTCAGAAAGATGAGACGAAAAATATTTATGGGACGGATGGACAGACAGAGATAAAATAGTATTCCCCCACTTTTTCAGTGGTGATATAAAAAATGTGACGAAAATTTACTACTTGGCTACTCATGTGTAAAATGATGTAAGTGTTCGGTAAACAGGAAGTTGTTGAGTGATGAATCTGAAACGCATCACAAGGTATAGCTGACTTATATAAACCCTGAAACCAAATTTCATAAATCCTTCTAATGTGATTCCTGAGAAAGATGCGACGAAAAATATTCTTGGGACAGACGGACGGACTGACGGATGGACAGACAGAGGTAAAACAGTATACCCCCACTTTTTTAAAGTGGGGTTACAATGATTCAGCTTGAGTGAACAATAAATGATATCATAAAAGAGCTATATAATGTTATACCTGTGTAGATTGCAGTTCAATTGTTTCTGAATCTGAGAAAATATTACTTCCATCAAACTCCATTTGACATGTCTCATGTGTCTGTAAGTAAATCATATAAAATTTAAATTCACCACATGGCAACAACTTGTTGAGAGTAAATCTCAGAGGATTAAATTTTTTGAACATGCACATTCTGTTGATGGGCCTCACTGTGACTTTTAGATGAAGAACAACAATGCAAGTGCTGTTCCTTTGCTTTTTGTGTTTATTTGTTGTGGTGTGTGTACTGATTTTGTGTCATGGATGGATACCCCATATCATTAGTTTTTCTTTGTGTTTATCTGTTGTTGTGTGTCTTCTGATTTTGTGTCATGGATGGATACCCCATATCCTTAGTTTTTCTTTGTGTTTATTTGTTGTTGTGTGTCTACTGATTTTGTGTCATGGATGGATACATGTACCCCATATCCTTAGTTTTTCTTTCTGTTTATCTGTTGTTGTGTGTCTACTGATTTTGTGTCATGGATGGATACCCCATATCCTTAGTTTTTCTTTGTGTTTATTTGTTGTTGTGTGTCTACTGATTTTGTGTCATGGATGGATACATGTACCCCATATCCTTAGTTTTTCTTTCTGTTTATCTGTTGTTGTGTGTCTACTGATTTTGTGTCATGGATGGATACCCCATATCCTTAGTTTTTCTTTGTGTTTATTTGTTGATGTGTGTCTACTGATTTTGTGTCATGGATGGATACCCCATATCCTTAGTTTTTCTATTATAAAATTATAACATGTAAAGTAAAATTTGTAAAAAAAATCAAAGTGAAAAATAATTTTGTTGTTGACCAGAAGATTGTTTTAGAGGTAATCTGTTCATGAGGACTGCAATAGTGAAAATAAAATATCAACATATCTATATACTATAAACATTCAAACATGAAATCTTGATCCAATCAAATGTTTTTACAGCTATCAAAATTATGAAATTCCAATATTAGACATGTTAAACAGACCACCTGCTAATTTAATATGCCATATACCTAAAGTTGAAATAAATGCCTCAAAGACAGCTATGTTGAATTATTCTAGCATAATTAAGCATAAAATCAAATTTACATAAAGACTATACAAGTTTTGTAGTACTTACAATCACATCTGCTTGTGTCTCAATTGTATTTTGGCTCTCATTCAAATTATCTATACATTGTATTGAAGTGTCTTTAATCTAAATATAGATAACAGACTTGAAAACAATAATCAGACAGACAGACAGAAAAAGCAGAGACAGATTTCTTGTGTTTTACTTTGTTTTTCATTTTTATTCTTTTGTAAAGACAGGACTAGCCTTAAACATGCATGACAAAACAAGCTATTTGAATAAGTGTATTAGAAATCATTATTCATCTGATTGAAATTAAGAGAAGCAAAAATATTTGTCATAAGGACATCCTTTAAAACATAAGAAAAAATATTCATACAAATATGACAAATCTGACTCATAGATTATCTTTTTTTAAATAGATCTGAAATCAAATATAAACTTTTTAAAAATTACATATATCCTATATATTTTTGTCTCAAATTTTGTCTAATTTTATGTCTTGTGTTATTGGGTTTCTGTACTCATTGACCTCTAACCTAAGAGTAGTGATAGTCATGTCATAGTGTACATTGTTTATCAGTTTTACTATAGGAGATACATGGTGACCTTTTGATATTCTAGGGAGTTAGGGGGAGGGTTCAAGGGGATTTTGAAAATGAATGGCTCAACTTTGTAAGAATGTCTGCCTATAAATAGTTTGAAACTATATAATTAAACTTATACAATAAAGAAAATAAATAATTGTGATACTAAAACTAAAAAGTCATACTGCTCTGCAGAAGAAAAAAAAAAGCTGTCTCTAAAAACAAGAACTTGTACCCTTTGAGAATATCAAATGATTGTCCCGGGCTCAAGTAAATTTTCAAAGAACTCTGTAATATTAAAAACAGAAGTTACTTAGTTAGATCTGCTATGTGACATGAAATGTTGTCAATTTTTTCCTCACAATGGCCAAATTAAATACAATTATATTAAACGGAAGAACTTCTAAGATAGAACATTTAAAAGATACAAAGGCGTAGCACCCTCCCTTGCTCTAAAAGTTGAGTTTTACAGGATGTTTTGCATTTGTACATCTACCCCCCCCCCCCCCTATCCTTATACAAAAATAAATTGACTTACGTGTTCCTACTGGTAAAACAACGCCAGTTTTTCTGAATAAAGTTGTAACATCATCAAACTGCAGACATTTACTTCTTTTTCTTTTCTTGTCACTGTGCCGAACAACTTCAGACGACTGAGTAATGAGTATCTATCTATCTCTCTCTATCTTCATATTTCCGCACTCAGTCACAACTTTGACTATTACGTGCCGTTGCATGCGTGGCTTATTTACAATTTAAAAGAAATAAATTTTCAGTAATTTTACGTTACATTGCATTGGTGCATAGAAAATGAAGTAAAAATATAACAGTGATTTAATAAATTTTTTTGTGGATTGTTATCCTATGTATATTTCATGTTAAAACTATGTACATGTTATGCAGTTTTTAGAATATTTGTGAAAGAGCAGATATAGAAATCTGCTCTTTGAAGCCTTCGACTGTTGTACAAAGGATTGCTGGTGTAGGAGGTAGGTTCCATTGTACTATTGTATGTGGATAAAATGAGAACTTGTAAGAATCTTTATTTGTTTGAATTTGTTTAAAGTGGTTGGTATGTTTATATCTTGTTCTACTGTCTGATTTAACGAGAAGATCTTTAGGGTAGATTGCTATGTGTTGATGTATGATCTTATAGAATACCACTAGTCTTGTTTGTATACGTCTCAATTCTAATGTAGGCCACTGTAAGTGATCAAGCATATTTGAGACTGAGCTGGTATTGTGATATCTATTACATGTATAGCGAGCAGCTCTTCGTTGGACCATCTCAATTTGATTGATTTGGTTTTTGTTGTGAGGGTCCCAGACGCAAGAGCTGTACTCAAGCTTAGGTCTAACTAATGACATGTATGCCCTTTCTTTAATTTGTTTGGATGAAACTTTAAGGTTACGTTTTAGGAAATTAAGTTGTCGATTTGCATTAGCTGTTATATTATTTATGTGTTTATTCCATTTGAGATCAGATTGGATGGTTATGCCTAAATATTTTGTAGCTGTTTCAGTTTGGAGAATGTGACCATGAAGGATGTAGTCATGGTTGACTGGTTTCTTTTTTTGTGTAATTCTAAGTATGGAGCATTTGTCTGGGTGAAATGACATTAACCAGTCTTTTTCCCATTGTGCCGCTGAATTTAAATCCTGTTGTAGTTTGGATGCATCATCTATGTTTTTGATGTTTCTATAGATGATGCTGTCATCAGCAAATAACCTTAAGGTGCTGTGTTGTAAATATTCTGGGAAATCATTTATGTAAATGAGGAATAAGATTGGGCCAAGGACAGTGCCCTGTGGCACTCCAGATGTTACCCCAATTTTTTCTGATTGTTCTCCATCTAGCATGACTGTCTGTGTACGATGGTGTAAAAAATCACCAATCCATTCCAAGGTATTATTGTCTATGCCGTAGTATTTTAATTTGTAAAGTAACCTTTTGTGAGGGACTTTGTCAAAAGCTTTGGCAAAGTCCATCACAACGACATCAGTTTGTATGTTGTTATTGTTGTCTCTTGCTAGGTCCTGTATGAAAGATAGTAATTGTGTCTCACAAGAGCGTTTTGATCGGAAACCATGTTGTAAATCATATAAAATATTGTTTTTTTCGAGATGTTCCATTATTTGACTAGCTATGATATGCTCCATAATTTTGCAAAGTATACATGTTAGTGAAATTGGCCTGTAATTTATGGCATTGTTTTTGTCGCCTTTTTGAATGCAGGACAGACATTTGCATGTTTCCAGTCTGTAGGTATTTTATGAGTGTTAATTGACTTTTGGAAAATGAGTGTGATGATAGGACTGAGATGATCTTTCATTTCCTTTAATACCTTTCCACATAGTTCATCAGGGCCTGTGGCTTTATTTGGATTGATGTTATGAAGTAGTTTGTTGACGCCCTTTTCTGATATTTTAATTTCATTCATTTGTGGATGTGATGATAAGTTTTTTACTGGTATTGGATCTGCAGATGATTCAGTAGTGAATGCTTTTTGAAATTGCTCGTTGAGGATGTTCGCCTTATCTTTGGTGTTTGTTATGAGCAATCCATCCTTTTTTAGGGCAGCTACACCTGAATTATCATTTCTCATGCTCTTGATATATGAGAACAGGTTTTTAGGTGTGTGCTTTTTGTTGGTGCTTCCAGGTTCTTCAATTGGAAGGTCTAGGATCATGTTTTCAATATAATGCCAATAAGCTGAGCGCATGTCTGCCTGCAATGTTTTTTTCATATGTTTGTATTTAATTTGCAGATGATGATTTTTCTTAGATTTTTTATGCAGACGTTTTGTTTTGTTAATCTTAATTCTTAGTTGGTCTGTGATCCAAGGCAATTTCATTTTGTGTGTTATTTGTTTTTGTGGTATGTTAGTACTGATGGTCTTTATAAGATCTTCTTTGAATGTTAGCCAAAGTTCATTTGTGTTACTCTTATTATATATAGTTTTTATCTTTTCTTCTAGTACTTGTATGTCTGATTTAATGTTTTCCCAGTTTGCTTTTTTGAATTGACAAATTTGTCTTGCTGGTTTTTTGTTCCTTTTCAGTGATATTTTACATTCAGTGAATACGATGTCATGATCTGCATTCCCAATAGGTGGCATTAATTCCAGTTTATTTTTTATGTTTGGTGCATTTGTTAAGATTAGATCGAGTATTCTTTCACCTCTTGTTGGTTTGTCTACTATTTGCTCAAGAGAGTGGTCATTTATTATGTCAATAAAAGTTTGATGTTGTTTGTTATCTGGCTTTCCAGGAATTACTGATGGTATTTGCCAGTCTATATGACCAAGGTTGAAATCCCCCCCTAAGATAATAGTAGCTTTTGAGTTCCCATTTGTACGGCTTAGAGATGTATTAAGTTCTTCAAGTGAAGAACCTGTGTCTGAAGGTGGTCTGTAGTAGCAACCAAGAATTAATTTTCTAGAGTTAGCTATATTCACTTCAGCCCATACATTCTCACAGTTTGTTTGTAGTTCTGAGATTTCATCAGATATGATGTCTTTTGATATGGCAATTAGGACACCACCATGACTTTGATTTTTTTCATTTGGTGGACGATCTTTCCTGTATACATTGTAGTCTGATATTTGAAAGTAATCATAGGAGGATGTTTCTTTATCTAGCCAAGTTTCAGTTCCAAATATTATATTTGGCTTAACAGAGTCTAAGATCTCTTCTAGTTCAGGTTTTTTGTTTTTTATTGATTGAAAATTTATGTTAAGTACTCTAAGTGGTGTATGTTTGGGTGTTTTTCTACCTGGTTTATAACTTTGCTTTTTTGGAGATGAAGTTGCTTTTGGTTCTCCAGGGCTCATACATGAATGTTCACTTAGGCTTGAGAATCGATTACTTGTTTCTATCGATGACATATTAAATAGAGATGATGAGAAATTTGGCATTCTACATTAGATGCAATCCCAAGAAATGTTTGATGAGTCCATACAAGAGTACATGCCAGAATTAATTCCTTGACAATCTATATGATACCATACCTGACATGTATCACAACAAAGTGCTTTGTGTTTCCACGTGACAGCTTTGTTACATGACCCACAGGGCCATCTTGGTGCATGAACGTGGACCTGGATTTAGCTCGGTGTCTCCTGATATTGTTATAAGAAGAATAAGTAGGTATGTATTTGTATGTTTGATATCTTTGTATTTAAGTTTCTCCAGTACAAGTCTCATGTTGATGGAGTATGTTGATGTAATCTGTGTATGATGAATACTACAGTTTTCATTTGTATGCTTGTTTGTGTTTGGTGTAATATAAATATTTATGGTTACCATCAATGAAATTAACATATAGATTATGATATGCAAATTCATGGTTGTTTACTTAGTTATTATATTTATTTAAATTATAACCTTTTGATTTTGGTGCATATATAGATAGAGTGCACGAGTTTGGAAGTGTGCAACTTAATCAGATAACATAAAATACCTGGGGATGTATAATCTTCGTACCCTGGGCTCCTCAGGGTCACAGCATGGGGAAGATATAGATAGCCTGTTAGTAATATGAAGTATAGGTAGCAAGACAGTATAAAGTAATGCTAAGAAATAAACCGGAAGTGTCTATACCGGATGTTTATATGTTGTCATTGGTATATGCGGTAGTCTTTTGTTTCAGGAAGAATTTTGTTTAAACTTTTTGTGAAATGTTTTAACAGATTTTTAGCTCAGTGGTGTTTTACTTATGTAAATTTTTGAACTGTGGACAATTTGTATACTTAGATGTTTCGTAATTTCTAAGAGAAACAATTTTTTTTCTCCTGCCAAAAAAGTCGTTCATTCATTCAGCCACGCATGCGCAATGTATGGTCTATTTCTGGATGTGTACTTATGTGGGATGGTACGAGACAAATAAGTCTATTTCTTTTCTTTTATTTGTTTTAGGAAGTTATTAAAATGTGATGAACAAATGGAGTAGGTATTAGATAACACATTTTGTGGTAAAATACCAGCTTCAGTACGCACAATAATAATGTCATTATAGGAACATGTTTTTAAATGGAAAACGTCTTCAGAACATCTGATAAATTCTTTGGATAGCGATCCAAACTGGCAGAAAGTCATTTTCAATCACACTAAATCATTATTTGTCGATCACAAAGCATTGAATCTACTATAAAGTTAATGTGGTGGCTGTTTATATTTTGTTGCCTGCTGACAACTTGTTTATTTGTTACCTCCTAACAGGAAGAGTTCTTTACAAGGGAGATAACTTTAGAACTGTGTTTGAATAAATATTGATGTTAGGACTAGCTGTACTATATAGACAGTTATATGCACTAAAAAAATGTACTTATTTTGATTTATATTATATATAACATTCAAAATAGCACTTTAGTGCAGCATTTGAAAAGAATATTTATTTCAAATCCCAGAAACGTCACCAAATTATATGCAAATATAGTGTCAAAACAATGCATTTAACATTTTTATTTTAAATATCACCTCTCTATAAATTTATATACATTGAAAACAATATATTTAAGATTTATCCCTAAAAAATCACTCAGATCTGTTGTCCAGATTTTTTTTTAATTTGTTTTGAAATTTGCTAAAAATATTAAATTCGAAAATTAGTGTGTTTTCCCAGAGTTCCACAGGCTGGTATAGTAAAATAAAAATATGCACAGCTTTCATTTTTTTAATTTTAGAAGAACTATAATGTTCCTTTTTAGGGTATCTACAGTGATGAAATACAAATATTTCCTTTTTATGTTAAGATTGAATAAAAAACTTAGTATTTTTATCAGTTTTTGAATGAGAAAAAAAGAGTCTTTTTAAATATGTTGTGTTACCATGGCAACATATATTTTTTTTAACATTTTTTTTATATGATTTATGTTTTATGCTTGTAATGCACCTTTGAGCCAAGTTTTGTCTGATTTCATGACATACCATTTCCTTGTCATTTTGGTGCTTACAGAGAATGACTCTTAATGTTTTGTTAAATAGATTTAGTATTAAAACACACTTGTGACGTAAATCTGTTGTTTTCCAGGAATGGAGAGTTATTTCTTATTGTCCGTCTTTAATTAGGCGTATGAAATACCCTGAGGGAAAATTAATGTTCCATATTACTGCGTATTTTTATAAAAGTGAAAGAGAAGAAAATAAAAATAAAAAATGTACGTGTAAGAAGTGATTACAAACATCAAACAAGAAATACATCTGCACTTGTGTTCGTTGTATCGGTGTTAAGGGGACATGACGACTGAAACTAAAAGAAAAGAATATAGGAGCACTGCATATTTATTACTATACTCAGACATTTCCAACATCAAAACACAACACTGACTGAAATATTACACTTCACTTCATGGAAATATTCAATGTAATTGACAAATTGCCATCAGATTTGGATATTTTGAACTTTCCGGAATCATCGTTTTCCGCTATCGGTTCGTCCTTGGATAACGGAATTGATTTTCCTTTTCTGTTTTTCATTTGTTCTTTTGTAATTTCTTACAGCATTCGATCTATGACCCGTGACCTCGCATATTAATTGCTCATCTACACCAGCGCCGTACATCCTAGTTGCGGCAGAAGCTCGAAGCGAATGGTTAGTGCGGTAACCACCTATACCTGCTTCCTGACAAATGCTAGCTACAATGTTAGCGAGGCTATGTCTACCAATTGGTTGATCAGCATACCAAATGTTTCCGTTTGGAATTTTCAAAGGTCTCAAGTACAACGCATCGGCTTCCCTTGGAAACGGTGGACAGTGAGAAGCATATAATTCAAACAAATTCACAACGCACCTAGCTTGGTTTTCTGTATTTTGATATGCCACCACAGATTTTCTTTTCAGTAACGTTTTTATGCTTGATACCTCCTTGGTCTGCCTTTGATTTTGCTTCAGTATAAATCAAACACTTTAAACCATTTTTTTCATTTATTTGAAACTGTGATGAATTTCCCCCTTTTAAATCTCTGTGTTCCTGGCCACCTCTTAATGCAAAGTTTAAACCTATTAAATAAACTAACGTATTCAATAAATGACGAGCGTTATCAGATCCTAATGAACCGCTTGCCCATAACTTTTCTTCCTCCTCCAAAGAAATTTCTTCGGCCTGTTTTTTAGGAACGCGAACTTCTGCTCGTAATTTCATTACATTATCTAGGGAATTTTTTTATCTGAATAAAGCTAGAATCAGATAGAAACTTGTGATTATATCCAAGTGTATCCATGTATAACTGTAAACAAATAACTAGAGAATAAAGCGTATCTGGTGGATATTCAGTTCCATCAGTTTTACGAACTTCACAAATAAAGCGGGAAATGGAATAATTCAATTCATCAAGCGACATTTCAGCCAGATCTATGCGAATTGGACTAAGTCCCACATTTGGATCATTCGCCCTAATATTTCTGGTAGATTTCCATTGTTTGAATAAGGTCGTTGCCCACTTGATTTTGCTCATGGTACTGTCAGCAAACCTACAATATTAAGAAACAATAATAAATATTCAAGCAAACACGCAGCAAAAATACATATCTACTCTATATTTCAATAATATTAATCGAATATTGCAGTTATGAGAGAGAGAGAGAGAGAGAGAGAGAGAGAGAGAGAGAGAGAGAGAGAGAGAGAGAGAGAGAGAGAGAGATCAGTAAAGAGAGTTGAATTTATAAAAGAGTATGATTAGGGTAGACGTTAACGAGACAGCAACCTAACGATATAAAAAAAGGTCTATGAAGGTCAGCATACACGACTAAAAAACAAATGTCTATAAAACGAATATTTTCAAATAATGTATGAATAAAGGGAGACGTGGAGTATACATCAACGAGACAGCAACCCAACGATACAATATAAAGGATATCTCGATAGGCGACAACATATACAGTTTTCAACAATAAACAGCTTCATATCGTCCCGAGTTTAAAAAAGTTAATAACGTAACACAAACTGTCAAAGATCTGACAATACGAAATTCCTTAAAAAAAATACACCAAAAAACCAAGAATATAGGACATGCAAATATATGATTGTTTTATGTCACTAGTTATTTCTAACTATATAATTATACATTGCTCCCAAATAGCTCCTGATATAGAAATATAGTATTTAACCGTATTTTGTATGTCCGGCTGTAATCAAGTATCAAATTGAAATTAAGTTCCGAACCTTAATCTTACTATCCATATCTGTAAATTCGTTGGTTACAAACTTAAATAAACACTGTTTATGTTTTACCATGATGTATTGTATAATATAAGTTCTTTTTTGTGCACAAGTAAGAAAAAAAACCAGTATAAATAAGAAGGCGATATTGGTCAAACTTTTTTTTAGTTCGACTGTGACAAAATACCGAAAAAAAACTTGACGGCCGGTCGAATCTTTTGTGAGAAGTTATTTGCTAATTTCTAAATATCAAACTAAAATATTTATTTATATAATATATCAATACAGACAAGGGAAATTACGAAAACTTCCTTATTTTTTTTTGATGTACAGATGAACGAGAAGACTTTATCACGGCATGCAACTGATCCTTATCATTTTGTATGAGACCTTTATGATGTAATCATGCACAAAGGAAGACTGCTTTACATTTTGCTTTTATTGCTTCATTTCCAGAGTTAAATGGGTTCTGTTATATATTTCTTAGTTAACTAAGTATAATCGAAAAAATATCAACATGATATTTGACTGACTGTTGATTGCTTAACGTCCAGTGGCAACTATTTCATAACCTAAATGATGACAAAGCACGCACAATGCCTCATGATTTAGAATTACTGTTTATTTTGTGTTTTGAACAAAACGTCAGTTTATATATATATATATCAAACATAAGTTACTTACTTCTTTGATTGCATATCTTCGATTTCTTTATCTGTCTTTGGCTTATGAAATCTTGAAGTTGATGGTTGATGACTTTTACTTTCAATTTTTGAGACATTTATAAGTAATTCATCGTCAGACTGTGTTAATTTCGGATTGGAAAAACCTTCGTCTTCAGAAATATCAGAACATGCAACTGAATATGTTTCACTAGTAGTAGTAGTAATATATCCCAAGAAAAAATTACATAAATCCAAGTTATCATCATTGGTTTCTTGTGAAAATGTGTTTTGCGTAAGAAAAATTTCCTCACCGTCCGAACGTGACATAATCCAAACTTGGACACTAGCTACTATGGACTTTCTTGTTAAAATCAACCCAATTTAAAGCAACTGTTGTAAAAAGAACTCACTAGTGAGTTTATAACTACTCACATAGTTTAGTAAATTCTTTTAAATTTTAAAAGGTTCAGTGAAGGGAATGGTCAAGTGATCAATAATTTATATATTTTATTGTAATACAAAAATTGCAAATATTGTAGTGTGTTTGTTATTTTTTAAGTGTGTTTTAAGTGATGGAATGTCCAAATAACTGTCCATTCCTGGGAAATAATGGGCGTCGGCCCTTCGGGACAGTTATTTGGACTTTCTCTATAACGTAATAGTCAAGCCACAAACTAATGTGAAATTAAATGTTTTTTACTGTTTTGTTAAGTTAGAAAAAATGTTTCATTGAATCGAAACCGTTAAAAGCTTGAATATCAGAATGCATCTGTTCATATTTGAACTAGAGATTAAAACTGGCTTTTCAAAAAATTTTGTGCAAAAAACTATTATGGTTTTAGTTGTATAGTCTGTCCATGTTTGTTAAAATACAAAAAAAAAACTTTGATCGTTGACTCGTGTATTAGAGAATGTAATTTAGCGAGATAAGACGCGATAAAAATCAAAGCAATGAGACACACGAATTTAAAGACATACTTTAAATAATCACATAAAAATAAATCTTATTTTAATAAAACACGAGAAAAAATTTTGATATTTGTTATTTTCTTTATATATAAATAAATAATGCCCTTGAATTTTCTTTAAAACAAATCGAAAAGATTTATGAAAACGTTGCGTTTATATATCAAACTTATTATCAGATTTATCCTTACGAAGACGAATAAAACTTAATGTGCTATACACATCCATAAAATTTCAAACCTAAAACATAGTTGTAATAGAACAAACATCATTAGGGCAATACATAATTTTGAACAAAAAAGAAGTAACTACCATATGTTCAGCTCGTCTAGAGTCTTAAAAGTTAAGGAGAGAGAAAACAGAGACAACCACAGATCAGCCATAAACATTTTAAAAAGACGAATCTCACTGAGATATGAAGCTAACAACTTTTGATGAGTTGCATATCTTTGAACAATCATTTCAACATGTTGATGGGTTGTATATTAATCTTTTCACTCCCCCGTTTTATTTAAAACTACACAATAACAAAAATGTCTAACGAAGGCCGTCATGTAATAAAATCAACGATGAAATAGAAATAAGTAAATCCACATCTAACCATATAAAAGAAATTCACTGCGGACATCAATTTTATAAGCTCTTAATCATTTGATGTAGACATTCTAGTATAGGCTGTTTAACATCCTTGTAGATTTAATACACCCACAAATATAAAAGTGCAGAAGAACATGATCTTATGTCATGCTGAAAGATTTGAAAACGATATTACAATGCCATTAATAAATTATTGAATAATTTCACAATAGTTGCAAATTATGCATCAATCTTCTCGAAGTGACGAACTGCCATTTTGACAACAATGTACAATTCACACTTGTTTATTCCATTAATTCGGTCACGTGTTGTCTTATTCTTGATATTCTTGATATTCAAATACGGCAATTAGTTTTTATATAATCATCAAAACACAATTTCGCTAAGATGGAATACACAAGTATTCTTGTGTAATTCAGGAAGCAATACTTACATACTGTAGAAATTTGTGATGTTCTGTAGCAGCTTCCAATCTTATCATTGTTGAAATGTGTTCATTCACATTCTTAATTTGAATATCAGTAGTATGAATGAAATTGCTTTAACTTTTAACCTCACTTTATGATATCTCGATTAGTTCTCATGTGAAACAATGTCAACACCGATAGCTGCTTTGTCAGATGATAGAATCACTGAAAACGTTTTTCGAGAGATATTTGTTGGTCAGTCTAGATTTTGTTTTAGAAAAAGTAATTATAAAAAGTAAATTTTAAAATGTTTACTTTAATTCCAAAGAAATTGATACAATGATTTATTTCATAATCGAATGATTGCATCAGCTTTCTCTCTTCTGCACGAGGTTGAAGTGTTGGTGGTGTTTAAGCGGTGCGCTTTTACATTGTTTTTAAGATTTGTCCATATCTATGCCACCATATAGAAATACGTGTCAATATCTAGGTCACCATATACAAATTCTTGTCGATATCTAGATCAACATATAAAAATTCGTGTCAATATATAGGTCACAATATGGAAATTTGAAGCATCACAATATCGTACAATTTAAAGCTCTGCTTAAATGGGCATTAATTTAGCAAAGAATTCGACAAAAAAAAACATTTATTAAAGCAGGATAAAAATTATATTTCGTTATTCAGTCAGTGTGATTCGTTCAATTTCGTCAAAATAAGCTAAAACATCATTGATGTATTATTGACTTGCTAGTCAATAATTCAACATTTATATCTGTATTCTTTATTTTGAACTTTTAGTGCATGCATTAAGCATGTGGTAGTCAGCATGTACATTCTTTAAAAAGAAAAGTATTTCAACATAGAAAAGTAAAACACGGGAGACTAGGAATAACCATTTCGTTGACTAATCTGGCCCAGAACGAATCATTCTTATAGAGGTAAACGATGATTACCACATATTTTTAACCTATATTATGAAAATCAAACTGACCTAGAAAAATCCAATTGCACGTGCTCGCTATCTAATTGTATTTATGTTTATATCAGGTAATATGATCGTCGGCAGTCTTCTGAGGTCATCTCGATGGATAATTAGATGGTGTCTGCATGGTCTATAATACGCCCAAAATGCTGATACATTATAGGGAGCCCATGCATTGTTGTTGTTTCTTTTGGACTTTTTGTAACTTGGATATACATTGTAGGATGTTATAGATAATGAGGATTTGGGTAAAATCGGTGAACATGAATTTGACAATTAATGCTCCTTTAAGCGTTAACAAGATGGCCGTACGTAATTGATGCTGTTCCGGCATATTCTGTGCGAAAAAAATAGGAATAATCTTTAAAATACAATATAAGCTACATTACCGCTATTCTTTGTCTAAGTGCAACACATGTTATTCAGTATTATTTAAGAGCTGCTGTACTAACGTAGCTAAATAATTAAATGTCTTCAACAATGTCTTTACAATCTGTTAAAATGTCAAGTAGTTTGAAAGGTTTAGAAGTTTAGATTCAATTTTCGAAATGGTAATTCAGACTGTTTATCTTCACATGTCTCACTAGAAAATGATTTGTCAATGGTACTTAATTGTTAGACCAGGATGGCATGGTTAATTAAAATTGATAGACAGAAACAACTTCTCTGTCAGATGATTATACCGATAGGGAAATAAGAAAAAAAAACTATTCATGTATGCTGTCGCCGGAATCATAAAAAGTGCTTTTCAGCACTTTGGAGAAATCTTAGATAAAATAAAATGGATTTGAAGAGAGAATCTTGACTACAAGTAAAAGACATCAGATTCTGTAATCATACATGAATATGTAAACTGTTAATTAATGTAGAAATAACGTTATTTGTAGTAATAAAAAATGTTGGTTATTGTAATTATAAAACTTGGTATCAATTTTGAATTCACTTTCTGTCCGTTTAAAATCTAGTTCCTTTTTTGCTTTATTTTCCCATGCTAATTAGTTTTACACGAAACGTTAGTGCGTGCTTTTAACATAAGGTTGACTTCTTTAATTTGGATTCGAATCGTTTACGGAGTAAAACCAAAGATAAATAAATACACCCCTACACCAGCAGAAAAGGCCATTATGCGAAAGATGAAAGAAGGTCTTTCCAATTTGCATGGTACGTCGACTGTTAAATCAAACTCTTGAAAAACAGAAAGTGTTGCCCTGGTAGAGTTGGTCAAATTGTAGAGGTTTTACTTTTTACTTACTAAACTGATGTCGATGTGTTTGCAACACAAAACATATTAAATACATTGATCTAGCTAATTTACTGTTCAAAAAATGTGTTTTGGATATTGACCAATCGATTAAAGTTCTAGGTTTTGATGAAGATGTCTTAATTTTATGCGAATTTTATATAGTTTTATGCGACTGTCATACAAGTGAGAGGGTTAGATACCTATAAAACCAGGTTTTATCCACCATTTTCTACATAAGGAAATGCCTGTACCAAGTCAGGAATATGAAAGTTGTTTTCCATTCTTTTGATGTGTTTGAGCTTTTGATTTTGCCATTTGTAAAGGGACCTTCTGTTTTGAATTTTCCTCGGAGTTCGTTATTTTTGTTATTCTACCTTTTAATCGAACGAAACAAATAATAAAAAGTCAAATGGTTTTATCCTGCAACCAGTCAATTATTCTACAAATAGCAGGTACATATGAATAATTTTTTGCTTTTTTGTACTTGTTCCCTGTTACCACGACTCAATGTTGAGTAAGATGTAACTTAGGTATTTCATTTTCCGTAATAATTCATATTGGGGTCCTTAAGTCGGTCCGGCTTTAAACTATGTCGATTTCTTTGAAAAATCAGAGACAATAATGTGGATTTAAACAAACTTCAAGGGTAAATTGCAAGATATAAACAATATCTGTACGCTCTCGGAACATAAAAAAATGTAATTGTACTCGCTACGAAACGGGAGAAAAGATAGGCGAGCATCGCTTTTCGTCCTGTTTCTAAAGCTCGTACAAATAAATTTTATATTTTCCGACGATTTACATACATTGTAACTATTCTAAATTTGGTGAACGGGATGGAAGTATTTATGATTTAAAGACAAAAGTATTGCACATAGTACGCTATTTATAAATTATTATGTTTTAGTTCTGTAGTATGTCCGCTTTTGTTAAAATACGAGAAACTAGTAAGTCGTTGACGCGTGTATGTAAGAATAATATTTGGTTAGATAAGAAGCGACACAAATCAAAAGCAATGAAACAAATGAGTTAAGAGATATATTTTAAATAATGACATCAAAGTCAATAAATCATATTTAAATGCAGCACGCAAGAAAATTTTGATGTTTGTCATATTTCTATATCTGTAAATGAATACTGGGTTTGAATTTTCATTAAAAAAAATTCTAGGAACATTGAAGAAAATACTAATGAAAATTTGTCTTTAATATACTTATGTTTAGATTCATCCCCACCATGATGGATAAAGATAAATATGCGGTATACACCAATAAGACAGGAAACCTAAAACACAGTTAAAACAGAACAGGCATCTTTAGAGCAACACATATTTTCATCAATAACCAATCTATGATGAGTTTATTGTGTACCTTTCGAGAACATTCACATGTATGAGCATCTATTTCGGCTACAATAAGTTTGGGATAATTTGCGGTCATAGGATGCTTATAATGGGTTATTATAACTTCAGTGTGCTGCAGTAGGGATAAACAATGTACAGCATACAACTGCTAACACGTCTTATACTGGAGGTTTCCATGAAACACAACACTATATAATAACACAATATTAGGATAGTTCAAGAACAGTTGAAATAAAGCAATAACGAGATATGGACTGATAAATTTTAATATGTATTAATATAACACAAGGTAATAAAGGCACATAAATATACTAATCAAGGTCATACATACGATGTCTGCAAACTGGAAATGTGACCATTTATAGACAAATTTGATGGCGTTGCACACACTTGAATCCTTTTACGACGGTGAATACAAGGTATTGCCTCGTAGTATGCTTTCCTTATATTACTATTCATAACACCATATAGCAAACTGTTAATGCAACTATTAGCAAATCCCATATATATCCCCAGGGTGTTTATCCATGAAAAGTTGTTATATCTCGAGTCTATAATAGTTGATATTCCGAAAGGAACATAAAATATCAAATATGCAAGAAAGATTGCAAACTGAGTCCTTGTTACCGTTAATTCATGCATCACCCGTTGTCTTGCCAGACCATTGTTCCATTTTCTATATAGTTTAAGTTTTGCTGTACGTACATAAATGTAAATATTAGTATAACAAAACGATGCTATGGACACGGGTAAAAGTAAACAAAATGCGATATACATATACGTATATACTTTATTTTCAAAGCGATTGAATATACACAAATGCATTTGTTTCTCGAAAATAAACGGATTTGTCAAAGCTAAAGTAGGAAAAACTGACAGGAGCCAATATCCAAAACAAATTCCACATATGAGCCAAGAGTTGCGATGTGTATAAATTCGGTCAAACAAAGCAGAATGACATATTCGTATGTACCTGCAGATCGCAATGCACATGATCAGCTGTAAACAGGAAGTAAATAGCAAGTGACCAAAAATTGCATTGAAGATACAAAATCCCTTTGATACGGGTTCCTGGTTTGAAATTAATGATAGCATGGCTTGAGGAAGAAGATAGCCAATGATAAGAAGATCAACAACAGCAAGCATAACAACAAACACGTTCTGAACGATTCTCAAACGCTTTATTCGAAATAAAGTCCAAATAATAAGTGAATTTCCACCAACACCAATCACATATAACAATGACCCAACGATCAGAAAAATAACCCTAGTGTTAATGTTATATAATCCCATGCTATCCATTTAGATTGTGTTACTTTATTTCTCTGAAAATTCTAGATATACTGAGTAGTATGTAGTTTATTGTCATGCTAAATATATTCCTTCCAATAGTGATATGCCTACACATATAAATTAACAATAATCGTGAAATTATAATATCGTGTAATTACTACAGTACTTATCAAAGAAACGCCAACACGGCATTATTAAAGAAACAAAGATATCTTTAAGTTGTCGTGCGTAATCAAGAAAATGTATCCAAGTAGGGAATCAGGTTAATATCTTTGAAGTTATTTAATTCGTATATTCTGTTTTCACGACGGGAAATGGAAACCCACTGTTATCCAACGTATATACATATATTGCAGTCTCAGCGACAGTTAGTCGTTGTCATTTGCGGATGGGAATAATGTTTAATCAGTCAAATTGATTTCATTTTTCGTGTATAAAAAATAAAAAGTAAAATCACAAAAATACTGAACTCCGAGGAAAATTCAAAAAGGAAAGTCCCGAATCAAATGGCAAAATCAAAAGCTCAAACACATCAAACGAATGGATAACAACTGTCATACTCCTGTATTATATCTAACCTAACTAAGATTCTTGAACCAATTTGAACTTTACTTTTCACTTGATTTAAATTATTGTTATAACATATAAAAGGCAATTAACGGCAAATAGACAATAGACTACTAAAAAGATTTTTTTCTCAAAAAGTCATGGCAAAAACACAACCAAGGTTATTAATTACCATTGGTCACATTTCACACCCTTTTATAATTTTGGCTTGTTTTTTCATCTTCAGACACGAGTAAAGCCCTTACATAGTCTGTTGCAATTAAGGTCACGAAGGGACAATAAACGATCATTCTTAAACAATCACAACGACATATTGACAACGTTTGTAAAATTTTATTTACACCAATACAAACGTTGATATGGGTTCTACAAAAATATTTAAACACAAGTTATAATGCATGTACTAAAATATTGTGACACAATATATGCAAAACTAATTGGTTGTTAACTTGTCCGCTAATACCAGAGACACAATTGAACAAGAAAGTAAAAAAATGGACGGAAGATACCACGGGGATATTAAAAATCATAAAGCGAGTGAAAATGGCAAAAAAAAAAAAACCCAAAACGCCGACAGAACATAGATAACTTAAGTCTGAGCAACACGAACATCACCAAAACTGGGGGTGATCTAAGGTGCTCTAGAAGGGGCAGAAGATCCTGCTCCACTAGTAGCACCCGTCGTGTAAGTCATACCTAGTCTCGATCGGTGATGTTATAATCGAGAAAAATAGAACGAGATTGTGGTTACCACAATTGGAACATATACGTGGTCATTTGTGCACGTATATCACATTACGATCAACCAACTAATGATGGAATCTGTAAAACTTTCGAAGTGAATACTTCAACTTTACCACTTAAAACCTTTAGTTCAATAGCGTCTTTGTATGATAGGAAATACAAACTCTAGAATATCGTATCAAATAGGAGATATATACTCCATATGCAGGCGCTGCTTGAATTTTCTGCACAGAAATGGAAAGTCTATAATTTGAAAGCTGAAATCATCCTTTTGTCGTATGATTTTGTTCTCAACCGAGACGTATTGTCTATTTCTTGATATATGTCAAGATATGAGGGGCATAATTCATCAACTATTAATAATGTTAAGGCTTCTGAAATAGATATTTAGTTAATTTGGGAGAATTTCGCAATTTGGCTCGTAAATGACTGCAAATGGTTCGTACAGATTGTTACTTAAAGTAGCAAATTTTCAAAATTCAAATAACTGTATCGTTCTATATGTTAACTGTAGTCAAAGAGCGTATGGTAGTTGCTGTCATGAGACATATTTTACTGATATATTTAATGCTACTATTAGTTTTGTGTATGTTTGACATTTTCTATCTTACTTTGGCTCGTGATGCTTAGTCTTTGGTTTTCTATGTTGTGTCATCTGTACTATTATTTGTCTGTTTGTCTTTTTATTTTTGGCCAATGCGTTGTCAGTTTGTTTTCGATCTATGAGTTTGACTGTTCCTCTGGTATCTTTCGTCCCTCTTTTAATTTTCCTGTACATTAATTTGATTTGTGTTCATTTGCATGTTGTAATTGTGTTTCATTTTGTTTGATTTTGTTCAGTTTAGTTTTAGTTAAAGTATTATTTTTAATTTTGTTTCTATGAATTCCAGATAAGTATGAACAAAATTACGTCAGAAAGTTTGCCACAGTAAATGGTTAATTTAATTGATAAAGGTGAACCAGCGACCACTTGGTTAGATTTACATAAAGAAACGCCGAAAGAGCAGAGAGTGCAATTGAACGAGATATAAGAAAAGCAGAGATGCAAACAAAACATGAGAAAGTTGGATCAAACAGGTATAAGTAGTGTACTTATGCTGGGTAGTATCAAATCTAAGCTACCAAAAGTTTAAGAAAGGCAATGTATTTTCAAGATCTTTTGAAAAATTTGTTACACATCATGAAATTCAAAAGAGTAAATGGCCACTAAGACATATTTCCCTTCGTTGTGGTAAGCACTCGAGGAGGCGTATTTCAGGTTAAGTGAGGAGGACAGTGGGTTATACGATAAAAAAGACAGCCATTTTGGTCAGGTACGAGTTACCTGTGAGGTCTATATATCGTGGGAATTCGGCTCAGTTTACAGGGGTGTCTTTCCAAGAATTTATTGTCCGGATCGAGAAAGAGCTTATTAAGGCATTCGTGAGACAGGAAAGGTATTGATGAAAGTTTTGAAAAACTTTATGATATGATTGTCAGGGATCATGATCAGTTAACAGTAAATAGAGATAAGAAGTTAAAGCTGTGGATTCAGGAACAGAAACTGCATGATCTTAAGTCTTTAGTAAAACTAGCAGAAGCTTATCAAATAGCACACAAGGATGTAATAGGTAAAGGTAATTACAGAGGACAGTCAAGTAAAGATTTTCAGAGGAGACCAAAGAGTTAATAAAACAAAAACAATCACCACAATGTTTACCACAAGGGATCCCGGACATATTGTTCCAAATGTGCTTAGAGGAACAAACCACTGTTTAAAATAGGCGAACACAAACAAGATAATCTAGCAGTTTGTGTAGATATACACGGACAGACAGGACCGTGCAGTACATGTACAGTTGAGGAGTACGCAAACAAGTGGCATGACAGTTCGATTATCAGGAGTGTCTTGTGATGAAGGGACGAAAAACAAAGTACTAGGATTAGATATTAAACCAGATAAGTTTACAGACAAGTGAAGAGATATTTGCATTGCAAATAAATCGACACGTGAATGCAAATAAGTTTGAATTGATATTAACACTCTTTTTGTTTCAGGTACATTTGTAACCCTAGTTTCGGACACTACTTTTGCAGAACTCGTCATAGAAAACTATTTTAACTCTTTTATACCTAACTGTGTTAATGACAATGCTGTTGATAGTGCCAGTGATGATTCTGTAATTTTCAGTTTTAGATCCATCATCCTTAGAGCCATGTCATTCGGTGCAGACAAGACTTCAGAAGGGTAACCAGTCAGAAGAACGCAGAGAAATAAAGACATGATTAACCTTTATAATTATAAAAGAGCCTATTCATATTACTAATTCTGGCTCTAATTTTCAGATTTGTACCAGACAGAAGTTGATTCATGAACAGAAGTCTGATCATACTTTACGTACTATTAGATTTTACATAAAAGACGACTCTGATGAACAGTCTTATTTGACCATAAGATCTCATATAATTAACAAGATATATAGAACACATTGATGAGCGGTAATTAGACAAATTGTTGAAGTTTAAACATTAGGTCATGATATTCCTTTAGTAGGACATTTAGGTATTGCTAAAACTAGATATAGGATTATGCAGCATTACTATTGGCCTAGAATATTTAGTGATATTGCTTAGTTTTATAGCTTATGTCCAGCGTCTCAGATAGGAGTTCAGAATATCTAAAGACTTGTTATCAGCATACCTCATATGGACGAACCGTTGCAGCGTATAGCAGTTGATTTTGTAGTTTTAACTAAAAAATACCCCACAGGGTGACTTGGGAATAGAAATACGGTCACTACAGGTCTTCTTGCGACCGGCAGTAAAACCTTTGCCAAAGTTGGGCGTCCGTTTGGATCTGCGGGATGTATCAAGTACGCAGCCACGTCCGGTCAGAATAAGAACGTTAAATCTGATGCCTCGAGTAGGGAGAGTGCCATGCTCTCTGCACGTTAAGAACCCTTGCAACAACTCTTTCAGGGGTCAGGAGGGAGCCTGTTGCAAGGCAAAATATCTATCCAATTTACCCTCATTTTTCAGTGGTAGTCTAAATTTTCCCGACCTTCATCCCTGCCGGCCTTTATTACAGAACCTACCTATTGTATTTATTGTTTATTTTTGATCTCGACCTGAATATGCATCGAATATTTGCCTATGAACGTTGAGCAACCAACAATCATTTAACTAAAAACAAAAATAGATATAGTTTGGTTTTTATGGACTATGCAACCAGCTACCTAGAAGCATTTCCTATTGTTAACCAGGAAGCAGTAATCATTACGTATACCTTAATACAGTTATTTTCAAGAGTTGGTGTCGCTGATAGATCAAGGTTCGAATTCATGTCCGACCTTATGGTTCATGTATGTTAATTATTGTCAGGTCATAAAGTGTGCACAACATCGCATTATCCTGCTGCAAACGGCCCCGTAGAAAATTTCATTAGAATACCAAAGAATTCGAAGATGCTAGAAAATTGTTAAATATGAGTAAAATCTTGAAGTCGACATACAGTTTATGATGTTGAACTGACCTAAAATATAGCTAATACTAACAATGAACACTGCCCTTTCCTGGATCTTGATATCTATATCTTTATCGGGAAGCTTGAGACCAAAATTTATGATTAAAGAGATGATTTTTCATTTCCTATTGTTAATTATCTATTTTTAGACGGTGAGGTTCCCTTGTCACTATCTTATGGTGTTTATATATCTCAACTTGTTCGATTCGCTCGTGTATGTAACGTATTTGATTTTAACGAAAGAAACCTCTGTGTTACTGAAAAATTATTACACCATGGTTTTCGATATCACAAACTAGTCAAAACGTTTACTTAATTTTATCATCGGTACCAGGACATCATTCGTAAACATAAATCAACATGCAGACATCTTATACGTTCAAATATTTCACATTCAATCTTTTTATGGTAATATTCTATACAAAGCACAAAAATGTCGACATTCACATCAAAAGCTAGCCAAACCGTTAAACAGACTTACTTAAAAGGGATATAGTTACGATACTGTTGTCAGGTTATTAAAGATTGCATATTTTGGTATTATTATTGATTCAATCATAGGGTCTTTGCATCGGAAATAAACACATTTATTCTAAAACCAGTTATTGGCATAATACGGGTTATGTTTTTCTCATATATTTTATGATGGTATGATACTAAACCCCTAACGGGAGGAATTGTGCTTGATTTTCATATGATGAAGACATAATCTTTCAATCAGTTTAATTGAGATCTGGAGCTGGCATGTCAGTAACTGCTAGTAGTCCTTTGTTAATTTATGTATCATTGTCATTTTGCTTAGTTTCTTTTGTTACCTATTCTGATATCAGACTCGGACTTCTTTTAAACCGAGTTTTACTGTGCGTATTGCTGTGTATTTGTTTATTCTATATTGGCTAGAGGTATAGGGGGAGGGTTGAGATCACACAAAACATGTCAAACCCCGTCGCATTTTTGCGCCTGTCCCAGGTCAGGAGCCTCTGGTCTTGTATGTTTATAATTTTAGATCATTTATATGTTTTGGAGTTTAGTGAGCCTTCATTTTCATTGAACTAGTACACTTTTTTGTTTAGAGGCCAGCTGAAGCCCGCCTCCGGGTGCGGGATTTTCTCTCGCTGTGTTAAAGACCCATTGATGGCCTTCAGCTGTTTTCTGCTCTTTGGTCGGGTTGTTGTCTCTTTGACACATTCCCCATTTCCATTTTCAATTTTATTCAACACAAGATATGTGTCTATAAACAATTATATAATCTCTTCTATATATATATATATCATAGAAGATTGATTAAAGGGGAGGATACCAAAGGGACATTCAAACTCAGTCGAAAATAAACTGACAACGCCATGGCTAAAAAAGAAAAAGACCAACAGACAAACAATAGTACACAAAACACAACACAGAGAACTATAGATTGAGCAACTCGAACCCCACCAAAAACTGGGGGTGATCTCAGGTACTCGGGTGTAAGCAGACCCAGATTAATTGATGCCTACTTTACGCCCAGGGGCAAATATATCATGCATGTCCAGGACGATATCTCCTAGGAAAAGATGAATACAGTTTAAAGAAACCATAAAAGATCTACCTATAAAAGAAAATAATTTTAAAGATCTGAAGAAAATTACACCACAATGCAAGAGGACGATTAATGATAAATGCCTGGAACTCTTTACTTTTCATTACTACTTTTACTTCTTTTCCACACTGCAATCATATTCGACGACTTCAAACGCTAATCAATAGTCATGTTAAAAGTTTTTTTCACGAGCTCGAGATCTGTTCTTAATGTTTTGGTTTTTTTTTTTATTAAAATGTTTGTCAATTTGTATTCTCATGGACAATGAAACTCTCTAAAATGTGTATTTTGAAGACGATCATAAATATAAGACGTTTTTATTTCAACTATCATCGGGAGAATTGTTCTTCGTGTTATTCACCTAAGATAATTGAACTGTTGTGATTATTTTAATAAAGCTATAATCTGCTCAGCGAGAGTCTCGATATTTTCAAAAGTTTTAAGATACATTGACATCTTTTCAACAATATTCGGACAGGGAAACACGTTTCCTGATAATTCAGAAATTGTCTGGTAAAGATAGATGGAAGGCATACAATATCTGGATATGATTTCCGTATAGACTCATAAAATTATGCTTGCACTTCCGCTCGTGACAACTGAAGATATTACTGCTAAATCAAATTAATAAATATATTATATAAGGCCAATGTCAGAAAAATATCAACCTTTGTGTATTAGACTTTGTGACTCTTAGAAAATGGGGATGACCGATGTTTACTGAGTCCTTCAACAGGTTCGTGCTGAATATTGATTTAAGCAAAAAAATAAGCAATAGATCAATTCCACAAATCAGCGTTAGGTTTCGACTGCATATAGCTCATAAAAAATGTTTTAGATCCGTTCAGATTGTAAGTTAAACAAATGTGAAAACATATGTGACTAGAAGATTTCGAATAGTCGAATAAATTGTTTCAAGATTTACAGCTGAAAAAATACACCATTTTTGCCCATTATTGTTTTCATTTTTTGTTATTTCCCCGCACAGATGTAAGTAACAAGAGGCTTTTTTAACCTTACAATTTGCAGTGGGCCTTGTCGTTATATTGAAGTCTTGTTATTTTATGATAAAGACTAATTACAGCAATAAAAGCGATGTTTCGTCTTTAAAGTTTATCGAGTATGGGCTTTATGAGGAAAATGGATAATACGTGGATAAAGCTGCTTTGTTCATGATACAAACGCCAAATACTAAGTAATACAGAAAAAAACCACATTGTTCATTCGGTTAATGAAAATAAATGTTGGTACGTGATAAACTGTCTCTACCATTCGATTTATGAAGTGTGCAAAGTGTGTCCTACATATACGCATGCCAATGAAACCCGCTACGATTGATATTTTGGAGAAATAATGAGACGTTTCTATTTCCATTACCGTTGGGAGAATTGTTCTTTGTGATATTCACCTCAGATAATTAAGCTGTTGTGATTATTTCAATCAAGCTACAAACTGATCAGCGAGTATCTTTTTTGTCTCGATTTTTTCCAAAAAAAAATAAAGTTTTAATGTAATGTTCATTGACTTTTCATCATTAAGACCGGTAAACACGTTTTTTAATAACACACAGATATTGTCTAATAAACAAAGATGGAAAGCATACAATATCTGGATATGATTTTTGTGTAGACTCATTATTCTTATTACTCATCGGTTGACTAATAAATTTATGCGTGCACTTTCGCTCATGACAGATGATGATATTACTGCTAAATTATGTTCATAAATATACGATACCAGGTCTATGTCAGAAAAATATCATTTTTTTTTGTATGAGGCTTTCAGTAGTTTCGTGCCGAAAGTTTTATATTTCTGATATTCACCTTCTATTGCTTTTATACTTCAGCTAAATATTGTTACAATTATATTTATTTAAATGTTAATACAAAAATATAAAGTATCGTCCATCCTTAAAAGTGATGTAACATGAAATAGACAATGCACAAAATATTACTTTTTGGGTCTCCAATGCTTTTCAATTTCGTGCATTATTTGACGTTTGAACTTTTTTATGATTCGAGCGTCACTGATGAGTCTTTTGTAGACGAAACGCGCGTCGGGCGTAAACATTTCAAAGCCTAGTGTCCATGATGCGTGTATTTGTTACTTTATTTGGTAGATAAACACAACAGGACGTGTTCATGCTTTAATGTAATTTTATCGAATGTTTTTTTTATGCTTTATAACTGAAAAAACTTTAAATTGATTTGCTTATTATTGTTTACCTTTTTTGTAACTCTCACAGATGAAAGGTGCTAGAAGCTTCATTGAACTTGCAGTTACATGTAACATTGGTGAATGAAATCACTGAGAACCGAACCCCTTCCTTTATGTCTGTTATGCATGACTGATATAAAACACATCAACGAAACCTCTCGGCTGCCATTGTGTTGTAATTAACATGTCTTTTCTATATACATGATATATTTCAATGAACATACATTGATTCTAATATATGACATACACAGGACTGGCACCTTTATATACATACATAATAGACGATCTATAGTATACGCTGGTAGCCTCGAAGTTGAGATGCATGTATTGTAAGGTCAAAGTAAGAAGAAGAGATTTGTCGGTTTAGGTTCGAATCCCTGTTTTCTCTTTCTTGTCCTTTTTCCTTTAGTTTTTTTTTCTTATTTGGTGTGTGTTAGTGTGGATTCTTTTGAAATTAGAGCGAATTTTCTGTTTATTTATGGTTTATAATTGGCTACTTCACGTATTTCTAAAGAAAAATCAATGATACCATACAATTTATCAATTTTTGTTCAAATATAATGTGAGTTCATCTGTTAATACACTAAAAATTCAGTAACATACGTATTTTGTCCAAGGTTAAATTTGTCTTTTTGACATTGTGTCATAGATCAAATTAATCGTTCAGTGTATGTTTACTTGTTTTTTTTTAATATGTCTTTTTGATTGAGTTAAGCCATTTCAATTGATATTTTATAGTGTGTCTTTCTATGTTGTAATGTTACACTATGATTTCAGGTTAGGATGAAGGTTGGCGCCTGTTCAAACGTTTAAACCCGCTGTATTTGTTTGCACCTGTCCTAAGTCAGGAACCTGTTTCAGTGGTTGTCGTTTGTTGATGTGGTTCTTAAGTGTTTCTCGTTTTTCGTTTTTTATATAGATAAGACCATTGGTTTTCCTGTTTGAATTGTTTTTACATTAGTCATTTTTGGGCCTTTTATAGCTTGCTGTTCGGTGCGAGCCAAGGCCCCGCGTAAAAGTCCGTACTTTGACCTATAATTGTTTACTTTTTACACATTGTGACTTGAATGGAGAGTTGTCTCATTGGCACTCATACTACATCTTCTTATTTCTATGTATTGTATAAATACTTAGAACTTTGTTTTAATAAGCCTTATTTTGTAAATTACAGATAATATTTAGATAAAAAATTATTAATGGAAATTTCAGAACAGTATATTTCAGGTGCATACGAGTTTATTTTCAAATATAATTTTATGATTTAAATCCACTATCTATATGCATGTACTTCTATTTATTTGTTGTTTCTTGTGAATTGTTCAGGATAACTTGGTGGTTATTTGAATTCACTGACAATAGGGTCTAGTTAATGAAAGAACTGTAGTTTTGAAAGACTTTACAACAATATTTTAGATAAAAGACACAATGGATAAGCGTTGGACCGTTAAAAAGATACCACTCACCCTCCGCGTTCGTCGTATCTTTTTAACGACACAACGCCTACATGTATCCATTGTATCTACAACAAACATATGTATTTGTCTTCTGTACTTTTGTACAATAATATTTGAAGTTCGGTAAATAACAATTTTAATGGGCTCGAATTAGTATCTTCGAGACATAATAAGACGTTTCTATTCCAATTGTCTTCAGGATAAATCTCATTTAAAGAACTCACCTAAGATAATTGGGATTTTTTGTTCATTTTAATCAAGCTACAGACTGTTCAGCGATTGACTTGCTAACGACAAAAGGGCTCAAGGCACATTGACATTATTACGACCGATAAACACATTTCTTGATGAGTCAGAAATTGTAAAATAAACAAAGATTGAAGGTGAGAAATATCTGGATATTATTTCCGTGTAGACCCTATTTCGTTAGATTGGGCTTTGTTTTGAGTAGCGATTTTTTGCCTTGAAGTTCATGATTGTGTAATACACTTTATCAACCCAAATAATTCCTTAAGACATTATGAGGAAAATGAGTAATGCATAGATGAAATAAGTTTTACTCATGATACAAAATATAGTACAAAACACTTTATCCAATGGGGTAATGATAACTAATTTTTGAAGGGTATAACTGTACCTTTCGTATTTATACTTCGTAAATCGAGGGAATTCTAACAAACAAAAGAAAAAGAATTGTCTACCTTACTTAAGCCTTTGTAGTATAGAAAGAAGATGACATATATATGTGTTTGTCTGCTGCACTTTTGCTCACCTATATTGGACGTTAAGCAATCAACAATTTTAATTAGCATATTGTTCGATTTTTTTTTCACAAGCTCTTTTCTAAGAGTTTTCAAACTGTTGTGCAAAACTGTGGCCCACAGGCAAATGAAATTCGCTGAAATTGGTTTCGTCGAGACATAATGCGACGTTTTTATTCCAATTGCCTTCAGGAGAAATGTTCCTTGCAATAATCGTCTAAGATAAATGCGATGTTTTGATTAAATTAACCAATTTACAAACTGTTCACCGAGTGACTTATTTGTCTCGCTATTTCCAACAGAAAATAAAATTTAAGGTGCACTGACATTTTTTTAACATTGTTAGGTTTTTTTTTTATAATACAGAAATTGTATTATAAACAATGAGATAATGCATACAATATCTGGATATGATTTCCGTGTAGAATCAATATCTTAAATTGTCATCGGTTGACTAATAAAACAATGCTTGCATAAACTTCAGCTATTGCACTTCCTTTTGACTTTAGCTACCAAACATAGTAACATGACAGCTGAAGATATTACGGCTATATTTATTTTAAATATACAATAAAAGGACAATGTCAGAAAAATATTAACCTTTTTGTATGAGGCTTAGAAAATGGAAAATGTCGAAGTTTACCGAGCTCTCCATCAGTTTCGTGCAGAAGACGAAAAGAAGACATTTTTCTGACGTTGAAATTACATTGTGATTAGTGCGGATATGCATTGTAACAATTATATTTATAAAAATGTTAATACAAAAAAAAATCATTTTTCTGTCCTTCAACGAACCCCAGATTGTGCAAAAGTGAGCTGACATGTTACTATGTTTGGTAGCTAAAGTCAACAAGAAGTGCAATAGCTGAAGTTCAATAGAATTAAGAATGGAAACGGGGAATGTGTCAAAGAGACAACAACCCGATCAAAGATAATAACACAGCCCAATGCCACCAAAGGGTCTTCAACACAGCGAGAAAATCATGCACCCGGAGGCGGGCTTCAGCTGGTTCCTAAACAAAAATGTGTACTTGTTCAATGAAAATGGACGTCACACTCAACTCTGAAACATATAAATGAACCAAAATAAAAAAAAAAACATACAGGACTAACAAAGGCCAGACGCTCCTGACTTGGGGTAAAACGGGGTTAAACATGTTTTGTGAAATCTCAACCCTCCCCCTATAGCTCTACCCAATGTAGAATAACCAAATATACAGCAAAACGCACAGTAAATCTCAGTTTAAAAGAAGTCCGAGTCCGATGCCAGAAAAGGTAACGGAAGAAACTAAGCAAAATGACAATGATACATTAATTAACAAAGGTCTACTAGCAGTTACTGACATAACAGCTCCAGACCTCAAATAAACTGGTTGAAAGATTATGTCTTCCTCATATGAAAATCAAGCACAATCCTCCCTTTAGAGGTTAAGTATCAAACCATCATAAAATTTACGAGAAGAATACAACCCGTATCATGCCAACAACTGATTTTAGAATAAATGTGTTTATTTCCGATGCAAAGACTCTATGAGTGAATCAATAATAATTCCAAAAAATGTAATCTTTAATGACCTGTAACGTAACTATATCCCTTCTGAATAAATCTGTTTAAAGGTTTGGTTAGCTTTTGAGGTGAATTACGACATTTTTGTGATTTGTATAGAATATTACCATAAAAGATTGGATGTGAAATACCTGAAAGTATAAGATGTCTGCACGTTGATTTATATTTACGTATAATGTCCCTGTATCGATGATAAAATATGCATACATGCTTCATATGCATCAAATACAGTTTCATATATACCCTACGAAAACGTAAACAGAACAAAAAGAAATACAAACTATTATTCACCAATATGTAAATTTGAACAATAGGCATTATCATACCTCGGGTTAAATAGTGACGAAGCAATAGGTTTAAAGCCGTCACGTGGTGACCCCCTATGTATCCGTATGGGGTCAGGAGATTTCATAGTGGTACCATGACGGAATGTCTGCTATTATTGTTATTGTTTTTCATGGTTTATGTTTATACAAAACTTGGCAGGAAAAGTCCCGAGTGAGATAAAATTGTTTAACCGTTCGCTACTGGCCCCCATGGATCCATAGAAGGTTAGTAAAAGCCACACACGATTCGGCCTTTGACCTCACCCCTATACATTTTACTAGCCCTCTATGGATCCGTACGGGGTCAGCATCAAACTATTTAACTCATAATAGCTGAATTTCACATTTCAGCGTTAGGTATCAACTGCATACAGCTCAACCCAAGGTTTTTTTTTTAGTTCCGTTTAGATTGTAAGCTTGTAGATTTTTAAATTGTTTAAAAAATGGCAACAGTAGTACACCGCTGTTCAATAGTCATAATTCGATTATGCAAAAACAAATCCGAATAACAAACTTAAGCCGAGGGAAACACATCAATTCTAGACGAAAACCAACGGAACAACAGAAACACTGAACTACAACAAAAGCAAACATACATAGAGACGGACTATCTGATAACAACAGACATATTCCTCACTTGTACAGGATATTTCAAGAAAAATGGTGGGTTGAACCTGGTTTTATGGATAGCCAAACCTCCCGCTTATATGGCAATGTTAACAAATACCGCTAAAATGACAACACTACCTGACAGGAAGACAGCACAAACAAATGCAAGAACACTCAGCACAGAGAAATACATAGTTAAATAATATTATAGTATATTACAACGTGTAATCCACAGAATAACAACGGACACTTCCCATGAATTAACGACAGCACATTCAAACATTGAAATAATAAAACAAGTGTAAAAGACTTTTTGTCTAAAAGAAGAAAATCAATTTGTCGAATGAATTATAACTTAAAAAATACAGCACAAGTTAAATTGCTTTGCCCATTAATGTTCGCCTTGAATAAGCGTTGTTTCGTTAAAAAGATACCACGAACCCGGAGGGTGAGTAGTATCTTTTTAACGATCCAACGCTTATCCATTGTGTCTACAACACACATATGTATGTGTCTTCTGTACTTTTGTACAATGATATTTGAAGTTCAGTAAACAAAATTTCAATGGGCTCAAATTGGTATCTTCGAGACATAATAAGACGTTACTATTCCAATTGTCTTGAGAATAAATTTCATTTATAGAACTCACCTAAGAAAATTAGGATGTTATGTTTATTTTAATCAAGCTACAAACTGTTCAGCGACTGACTTGTTTTTCTCGATATTTGCAAACGAAAAAAAAAGATCAAGGCACATTGACATTATTACGACCGATGAACACATATCTTGATGGGTCAGAAATTGTAAAATAAACAAAGAGAGAAGGCGAGAAACATCTAGATATAATTTCTAGGTAGACTTATTATTCTAAATTCTCATCGGTTGACTAATAAGTTAATGCTTGCAGCTAGATTAAGTCCACAAATAATATCTAATATTAGGACATTGTCAGAAATATAATTATTTTTTATGAGGCTTAGAAACTTGGGAAGGCCATGTTTTCCATCTTTTTACAGACCCAAAACTGCGACTAATACGCTATTTCGTTGGATTGGGCTTTTTTTTTAGAGTGGCAATTTTAAGCCTTGAATTTAATGATTGTGTAATACACTTTATCCAACCAACTAATTTCTTAAGACATTATGAGGAAAATGAGTAATGCATCAATAAAACTACTTTTAATCATGATACAAAATATAGTACAAAACACTTTATCCCCTGGGGTAATGATAATTAATTTTTGAAGGGTATAACCGGATAGAACCTTTCGTATTCATACTTCGTAAATCGAGGGAATTCAAACGAACAAAAGAAAAAGAATTGTCTACCTGACTTAAGCCTTTGTAGTATAGAAAGAAGATGACACATATATGTGTTTGTCTGCTGCATTTTTGTATATTTATATTCGACGTTAAGTAATCAACAATTTTAATTAGCATATTGTTCGATTTTTATTTTTTCATGAGCTCTTTTCTAAGAGTTGTTCAAACTGTTGTGCAAAACTGTGGCCTACAGGCAAATGAAGTTCGCTATAATTGGTATCGTCGTGACATAATGCGACGTTTTATTCCAATTGCCTTCAGGAGAAATGTTCTTTGCACTACTCGTCTTAGATACATGCGTTGTTGTGATTAAATTAACCAATCTACAAACTGTTCACCAATTGACTTATTTGTCTCGCTATTTCCAACGGATAATAAAATTAAAGATGCACTGAGATCTTTTTAACATAATTAGGAACTGTACAAAATCGTTTTTCTTGATAATACAGAAATTTTATTGTAAACAATGAGAGAATGCATATAATATCTGGATATGATTTCCGTGTAGACTCATTATTTCAAATTATCATCGTTTGACTAATAAAACAATGCTTGCATTTCCGCTCATGACAGCTGAAGATATTACTGCTAGATTTATTTTATAAATATACAATATAAGGACAATGTCAAAAAAATATTAACCTTTTTGTATGAGGCTAAGGAAATGGAAAATGTCGTAGTTTACCGAGCCCTCCATCAGTTTCGTGGAGAATACGAAAGAATATATTTTCTGACATTGAACTTACATTGTGATTAGTGCGGATATGCATTGTAACAATTATATTGATCAAAATGTTAATACAAATAAAAACGCATTCTCCGTCGTTGAACAAACCCCATATTGTGCGAAAAGTGAGCTGACATGTTACTGTGTTTGGTAGCTAAAGTCAACAGGAAGTGCACTATCTGAAGTTTAAATATGCATACATGCATCATATCCATCATATTCAGATTCATATATATCCTATGAAAAAGTAAACAGAACAAAAAGAAATACAAAACTATTATTTACCAATAAACAGTTGAATGTAAAGCAAACACTAGGCATTATCACACCTCGGGTTAAATAGTGATGATGCGATTGGTTTAAAGCCGTTACGTGGTGACCCTTGATGGATCCGTATGGAGTCCGGAGATTTCATAGGTGTACCATGACGTCATATCTGCTATTATTGTTATTGTATTTCATTGTTTATGTTGATACAAAAGCTGGCAGGAAAAGTCCCGAGTGCGGTTAAATGATTCGGCCTTTGACCTCATCCCTATGAATTTTACTAGCCCTCTATGGATTCGTACGGGGTCAGCATCAAACTATTTAACTCATAATAGCTGAATTTCACATTTTAGTGTAAGTTATCGACTGCAAACAGCTCAATCAAAGGTTAATTTTTAGTTCCGTTTAGATGGTAAGCTTGTGTTTTGTTTTTTTTTTAATTGTTAAACATTGAAATCATGAAACACGTGTAAAAACCGTTTTGTCTAAAAGAAGAAAATCAATTTGTCGAATGAATAACTTAAAAATACTGCACAAGTTAAATTGTTTTGCCCATTTATTGTTCGCCTTTTTTTTCCCTGCAGACATTTAAAGTGCTACAGGCTTTCTTAAACCTGAAGTTCGAAGTCGCCCTTGTCTCTCTGTTGAAAGTCCTCTTTGTGATTTTAAGATACAGACTAGTTATAGCGCTAAAAGCGGTGGTTTATTGCCTTAGGTTCTGTCAAATTCGAGAAGTGATTTTATGCCATGAATAAAAACACTTAATCCCACCCTTCAATTTCGATCGAAATTATGAAAAAAATAAACAATAAGTGGATTAAGCTATTTTATTTATGATACAAATGCAAAATACTAAATCATGTAGAAAAAAACAACACTTTGTCCATTCTGTTTATGACAATTAATATGTATAGAAGAAAAACTGTCTCAACTATTCGTTTTCATTATTGTAGATCGAGGAAATTCAATCGAACAAAAGAAAAAAATTGTCTGCCTGACTTGAGCAGTTGTAGTATAGAAAGAAGCTTACCCATACATTTTTTGGTCTGTTTGAATTCATGCAGTTTTAATGTTGATGATCTACGACCCTTTAAATTCTACAAATTATCGTTTTAATATCATTGTATACCAATTTGGACCGAGTTAATCACAAAAAACAATCACAGTCACCGTGTCGAACAGGAATCCCCGTCCCCATATCTCACAGCCAGTATTTTAAAGTGTTTTGTCACGTTTTCATATTTATTTCAAATGACGTCCCGTCCTTAAGAAATATATTCCTGATTGAATACGGCGTTGGGAAGTTGACCAAGGAAACAGCGTTCAGAATTACGTCCGGGTGATAATTATCAATAAATATATCAATTTTTGAAGACTGTGTAGGCATGTGTTCAAATTCTGAATATCTTGCCAACAAAAAATTCTTTTAGAAGTAAAGTAAAAAAATTAGTTTGTTTAATTGAAAATAAGTCGGAATGTAAACGACGTTGATGTTTTAAAAAACTTCTTGATCCTGTATTTTATTGAACAAAAACAGTTTGTTTTTATATTAATACTAAGCAAAATGATTCATCCCGAAAAAAAATTCCCCCTCCCCAACAAAAGATGAATGATCGGTGCCTTAGAATAAAATAATATGTTTTATTCCAGACAGTGTATATTTAACCTTTACCCATGTATTTCAGCTCAGCATGTAGATCCTACACATTTCATTTGATTTCTTCCAATGGAAAGAATTTTTCAATTGAATTGTGAGCATCAAGGAAAACATCATAAATTTTGTTCATTAGCTTTCAAAGTATTGTGTCTTTTCAGTCACATAGATTATCGGATGTAACAGATGAAATCAACGAAAAGTATAAGAATTTTTAAGGAAGCATTAAAATCAGATTTTTTTCTCAGAAAACTGCACCAATATATTCTTTGCTTAATTAATTTGTTACTTTAGATAAAAGATTTTTTTTTTTACTTTGTTGTGTTATGTTATTGAACAAGCAAATCTGTATATATGTCATTTAATCTTCACGACTCGGGTGATCCTTCTTGACACTCCTACGTTGTTCGGGTTGAAGGGTCATTCCAACCATGCAAATTAAATTATTTCTACCGATTTGATTGGCCAATAGTTGTTTTAACACATGATGCCATCAATTTAAATGAACGTTTTGGAAATATTCGGACGATATTCAATCCATGGCCAATGGGAAATTATTCTTGTATGTAAAAGATGGAGAAATTCGCCTTTAAGTAGTAAAAGGTTGGTAACTTTTAAATTATAAACCTCAATTGTTACATTATTTGGAGAATTGTAGTTTAATGCAGATCTTTGATTGTTTCTGTTAAATTTATTCGCAGTTTTTATATAAATTTGTGACGATTTAGAACTTGACCAATTTTGTGACAACTGTCTAATGTTGAACACTAGTTCTATATATTACCTTCTTCATGTTATTATGTGCTTTTTGCCGTTTAATTGCTGTTTTATTGATGTATTACCTGTTTCTCCTACAGTTTTAGTTCTGTTTGATGTACTTTTAAATCTGTGTATGACAAATGTATAGTGCAAAGTAAACAATAACAAAAACGTTTCACTTTACAAACCGCCCCCCCCCCCCTCTTTTTACCCTTTTGTCCCCACACACATACATGTTTAACTGTGTTGATGTTAAAGACAATTCGCATCTTAACGAAGTCTGATTGATTTTTCTCGCGATTTACTGGGGAAATCGTTTTTTTCGAAAATGTGCACCTCTTGTAACCATTTAACTGTAGCTGCCGCCTGACTTTCCTAGAACAAACAGGGTTCAATGGCATTAAATGCATCAGTGATTTCACCTAGAGCTTGTTCGCCGGTCCGAACGCAACAGTTGTTGAAGCTTCTGATCAACCATGTGATCAATCTTTTTTCTTCCGGCCACTTCTCCCATTGTTTTCCTCTGATCCACGATCTTGAAACCTCTTCAAGAGTTTGTTGATTGTTCTCTTATTCTTTCCGAGCAATGTCCCAATCTTATTCCCAGAATAGCCATCTTCTGACGATCCTACAACTATTGTATTCTCCTCTTGTGTCATCTCTTTCCTCTGCGGTGCCATCTTTTGAGCAGACGCATTATTTGTATATTTACGTCAGTGCAACATAAATGACGTAATCAACCAAATATTTGGCACAAAGGGGCACTGTAAGTAACAACCTTTAGTATTTAAAGAGGGATACCTCTTATAAAAGCATCGGTAATAAAAGCATCGGTAAATAACTTAGTGGAAAATTGCTCAACTATGCATCGGCCATTTTTAGAACTCACTTTTGTCCAATGAGCTTATAATACTTGTGTCGGATGGAAGTAGGCTGTTTTATTTTTGATGGACTCCTTTTCATTTTCAGTGTAATAGACCAAAGGAAGTAAAAGAAACATACGGTTTTAAATATACTTTTCATGATACGCCAACAATTAATGGTTCATTATAATAATTTGTAAAAGGTACCCATATATTGTTCGTTCTAATATAGTTTTTAAGGAAGATAGTGTTCATTTGAACGAACTAAATACTTTGCAAAATGCACTGAATGTTTATTTGTGCGGGTGCTTCGAAATATCTAATTTAATTAAGATGTATATGCATAAAATAAACTTGTATATAACCGGCATTGGTCAGCAGACCACTTGCAGTCTCACATACATTTTAGCGATTGATCCGGTGCTGTGTGTAAAAAAACAGACGTGTAGGAGCCAAATTTAGAGATTGTAAAAAAAAATCTCCAAATAGGCATTTGTATGGAACGCCACAGCTGTCTTATGTGGAACTCTGATATTACTTTATATTGTTTTATTATGACTTGATGATATTTTGTCTTTACTTAATATGGTTTTGACATTACGTTATGATGTTTTGATATAACTCAATATGGAATAGTCATTACTTAATGATATTTCGATATTACACGATATGGTTTCGTATTGACTTGATATAGTTTTGTCATTACTCAATATGGTTTTGTCATTACTCGATGTGGTTTCACCATTATTTAATGTGGTTGTGTCATTAGTCAATGTGGTTTTAACATTACTTGATGTGAATGTGACTTAACGTTATGTAGTTGTTTCATTACATGATGTGGTTTTGTTATTTCGTAATGATGATTTGCCTATTCTTTATATGGTTTTAACCTTACGTAATGATGTTTCAAAATTTGACGATTTTACACTTCATGATGTGTTTGTTTCATTATTTGATGTGGTCCTGTCATTCTTTGATGTGGTTATCCCATTACTTGATGAGGTAAACCACGTGACCAATTCGGAAAAATATATGTTCTATTTTTAAACAGATTTCAATATATCGTTTGTTTAATGTGCTCGCTATCCATTAAGTTAAAGTTCAAATTAAAGTTCGAGTGGTTGTTCAGAGTTATTTGGTATGAAAAAGGGGAACGACAGACAATAATAAGAAAAAAGTATTAAAAAGTTTACAGTATTTCGGATATAATTAAGATATCCCCAAACCACTTGGTCCTGTTGTTTTTATCCTAAGTTCTCAAACGGAAGCAGTATTTTTGTAATAAATTTGTAAAATATTCCATGGAACCCTGTGTCTCGCCTGATATTGCTGCTGTAAATGTAAAAGCGTCATGTTGATCGGTTGTACATTTATCTATACATTTATCGGTAGATGCTTTTTCTTGAAATTGAGGAATAATTCCTATACAAGTTTTAAAACACTTCATGGAGGTTTACAAATTTATCATGTCAAAACAGTTTAATTCGATTTTATTTAACTAAAACAAAACTGTATGGTTTTCAACAATGAGCAAAACCCATACCCTATAGTAAGCTATAAAAGGTCCCGAAATGAAAAATGTAAAAAACTAGAAACCTAACGATCTATAGATAGATAGATAGATAGATACTTTATTCTCTAAAAACTAAATACAAGTACAATATAAATACAGATACAATAGTCGAGGTGAACAAATACAGTATTATATTCTAAAAGTACAAAATGATGATGGCATACATGTTTAGTAACATGTATAATGAAAGGTTAAACTCAATAGAAATAAAAAAAAAAATGGAGATGGAGACGCCGACGCCGACGCCACTATCGACGACGAAATATAGGTTTGTTGTGTCTCACTCCGCTACATTGATGTCGCAGGCTCGACACAAATCAAAAGACTTGAACTTTATTGTTAACAAATGAAACACTTCAAATCAATTCACACTAAAGTTACAGGGAAACGAGGGGAGGGGGGCTCGGACTAAGCGACAAAGCATCAATACTATAAAATAAGAATTCTTCGAATTGTTTTTAGCGTAAATGATCATTTGAACTTATACGAATATCAATCTTTTATTTGTAATCAATTGAATTCCCTGATCTACCTCGCACTAATTGAAAAAAAAAACTTTTGGAATATCTGTTTCACATGTGACGACGGACATGTTCCAGTGGTCGTAACCATAATACCGTCATCTTTTCCTTGAATGTAAACTACCAAATAAAAACCAAATCACTGGGTTTGTACTTTCTCGAATAACACGACGGGTGCCTTTCTGGAGCATCAGAGATCACCCCGATGGATTTATATTACCCAGTCATACCGATCTATTGAATCAGCCAAATGAAACTGTTTTGTATGCTACCGCAACTGAAAGTTGGGGCGCATATTGTTTTACCCCTGTCCGTCCGTCCGTCCGTCCGTCCGTCTGTCCGTCCCATTAGGGTATATAGTTATTCCGCATAACTCCTCCTCCAGTTTGAATTTATAGGAAGTTTTCTCTTTACTGTCTGTTTTTATTTTTATTATCTTTTGCTCTTTTGGGAGATAATCGAACTTTTTTTTGTCAATTTGGGGTATAAGAGGTTAAATGAGTTGAGCGCGGGGGCATCACTTTGTCAAGTTTACATTTTTTTCTCGTGTTTTGCTGTTACACAACTTTAACAGTCCGATGTAAGGTTAGGATTTAGCGCTCACATACATGTTAAACTCCGCCACGTGCACTTTCTTTATGTACCTGCCCCAAGTCAGGAGCATGAAGTTCAATTGTTGTCGTTGTATAAATGTGTGTCTTTTTTTTGTAGATTGTTCATTTATAAATAAGACCGTTTGTTTTTTCGTTTGAATTTATTCACATGGTGCATGGTGGGCTTTTGTAGCTGACTATACGCTGTGTTGAAGGCTGTACGGTGGCCTATATTTGATTTTTTACATCCACTGCATTTAAACTCTGATGGATAGTTGTCTCATTATCAATCACACCACATCTAACTTTATTTCAACTTCTATGTTGCGGTTTGTATACTGTAACATTGTTTATCTCTTGTACGCATACCCCGGAGTCCTCTTTTCGGAAGCCCGAGCAAAAGTCCTTGTTCCGCGATAGAAAATTTAATTACGAACTCATATAAGATAGCTCGAATTTCAACTCAAAATCTAAATTGATTTAAATGAGACTTAAATTCGAATCTAACTCAAACTCTACCTCAAAAAGTGACTCAAATTTAATGTTGTAACTAGAACTCTACCTTTAAATGTGACTCAAACTCGAAGTCCAACTCGAAACTCAATGCTAACTAAAACTTTAATTCTAATAATGACTTGAATTCGAAATCGAAGACTAACTCAAAGTTTAATTCAAACAGTAACCCGAACTTTAATTTGAACTCTAATTCGATGGATGGCCACACTCATCCAAGGCACATACAACATGGAAATCTATCTAAAAAAAGAACAGGTTTTTCCGAATTGATCACGTGATTTAACCTCATCAAGTAATGGGATAACCACATCAAAGAATGACATGACCACATCAAATAATGAAACAAACACATCATGTACATGTAGTGTAAAATAGTCAAATTTTGAAACATCATTACGTAATGTTAAAACCATATAAAGAATAGGCAAATCATCATTACAAAATAACAAAACCACATCATGTAATGAAACAACTACATAACGTTAAGTCACATTCACATCAAGTAATGTTAAAACCACATTGACTAATGACACAACCACATTAAATAATGGTGAAACCACATCGAGTAATGACAAAACTATATTGAGTAATGACAAAACTATATCAAGCTGTGGCGTTCCATACATTTGCTATGCCAGAAGACTATAATTACCCTTTAAATTAAGTCATATAAAACTTCAAATAAAAAAAAGTTGAATATGTTTTAGATACTTGAATTGCTAAGTTTAACTATAAAACATGTGTACGTGAACTTTCTTGTCAAAGACAATCCTTTATATTATCAAAATCTTCATAAATCTAGTGCTATTGGATTATTGTCTTCCTGTACACTAATATTTTCCCATAAGCAATGACCTTAACTACAAGAGCTCTCGTTAGATTTCGTCCACGGCACAACACATGTGCGAAGGGAAAAACCATGATGAAAGAATGTAAACAAACGTGCACTGGATGGTAAATAGTAATATCTGATTTTTAAAGAACAAATTTAATACAACAAATCATTTAACAACTGTTTAATCAAAAAATTGGAACGCATGGAGTGTATAAAAACAAATATCATGGTTCTATTAATTCACTCATTTGTCACGTGCTCTGTGTTGATTGCTTATCAATGTCACGATCAGGTAAACTTCGGCAACAAATTCGAAAGTTAGTTAGCTAGCCATCAACAATCACCGAATGAAATGATATTTGTTATACGTTATAGATTCGTTATCAATATCAAATACAGAGCTGTGCCATGAGCGAATGATACGCCCGTCCCCCTTTAGGTTGCAATTTGTAAATAAAGCTGTTTCTCAAAACACGCCTCTTTTGGGGAGATATATAATATTCATAGATATGTTAATTTGTTAACGTACTGGTTGAACTTCCCAGATATGATCTTTGTGTTTCATCTCATAGAGACATCACTTGGGAATGTAACCAGTATAGAAATACATGGTAGCGCCTAAATTTTAATTCTTAGGAGGTCCAAAAATGGAGGTAAGGGTAGTATAGAATTTTAGTATATGTTTAAACTCTCAGAAGTTCAGGGCATATAAATGTTGAAAATATGCCGCACAGCCCTATATTTTGACCTTTGAATAAAATAGTAGTGCATATAAACTTTCCATTCTGGGATATTCTTTTTCACGAAACTTCATAGTAAAAGTGTCACAGTTTTAGCCGCAAAGGGAGTTCCTATGGGAAATTGCATTGTCTATATTTACAGAATTGCAACCTATAAGCTCGTCTTTTTGCTTTAAATGAATTTATATGATCAACTAGAGATGCTGTGACTTTCAAAAATTATTCAACAAATAAAGTTCCATAACTCAGCAATGTCGTATCAGAAATTTATAGAAAACAAATGGGAGCTTATTTCAATAGATATAAAGAAGTCAACAAAGTTTCATGAACAATGTTCAAAGCGTTTTTGAGTTATTGTCTGAAAACTGGAAAATCCCCTTTTTTTGAAAAAAAGTCCCAATACTTCAAAACGTAAAATCAGAAATTAAAAAAAAAAACGAAAGAAAACAAACTTATGTCAATGTTTATAAACAATTCATCAAAGTTTCATGAAAATTACTCAATGCATGTTTAAGCTATAGTCAGAAAACTGAAAAAATTCCCATTTTTGTATGAATAAAATCCCAGAACTCGGTAACGTAAAATCTAAATTTATACAAATCAAAAGGGAGCTTAGGTCAATAGATATAAACAACTTACCAAAGTTTCATGAAAATTGGTCAAAGTATTTTTAAGTTATTGTCCGAAGTGTTAACGACGAACGGACGGACAAACGGAAAACGGTATACCATAATACGCCCGTCTTAGACGGACGTATAAAAACGTGCATACAGGACTTATTTTAGTATATATGCATACCAATAAGTACATTATGTGCTATTTTTTAGGAGTGTGATACAATTTCATTGTTTAGCCCGTTGTATGAATACACCTGTATTATTACAGCCTTTTGTCATCACAGGCTGTTTCCTAGTATCGATAAATCTGAAATATATAAATAGAGGTATTGATTTTATTAACTTATCTAGTATATTCAATGACTTTACCATACATAGTCAAAAACCTCTATATTTTGAGGAACCACCTATTATTTCGTATTCTTATAAAAAACCCAGCTGAAGTTTGATTTTCAATTATACGTCAGTTACAACAGACGTCAATATAGAAAATAATGCCTCTTCCACTTGAGACTGTGAAACATTTAGTTTAAGTTATGTTCCCTATGGTCATGTCATTTCAGGAGACCTCAACACGGTCGAAGACTGTGAGGTGAAAACGTTTCATAAAAAGACCTAAATATCGTCCTTCATCTATAATAGATTGGAAACAGTGTCTTCAGGTCATTAAAGACGCTTTGTCTGCCTACTGTAAAAATTGGTGTAAACGTGAAAAATCTGTAGAAAGTTGTTTGAATAAAATTATGAACATTGTTGATATTCGTATATCTCATTTTTAAAAAATTCTGAAATTAATAAAAGGGTCCATGATATACCTATTTCTAGAATAAAAAATAAACTCCAAGTACTCGCAAAGCGGTTTGTTTTCGTACCGGCAGACAAGGCAGCCAATAATGTAGTGGTGGTGTGACACATATACTACACGGAAGTTCTCCAAAACGAAATTATCAATTCTTCGTCTACTTTCAGGTCCGTACACTCCACAGAGAGTCAAATTCTAAACAAGCATATCACTGCCACTACCCAGCTTAAAGCCTCTTTCCAACATTTGAAAGTCCCGACTATGCACTGGTTACCTAAATTAAACAAACAACCATTTAAATATCGTTTCATCTCCGCATCTAGTATGTGTTCCACTACTAATCTGTCAATGCTTCTAACTACCTCCCTTGCTACTTTCAAAGAAATTGTTATTAACTTTTGTAATAAAGTTTATGATATTAATTTTTTTTGAAGTGTTAAAAATCCATTAGAGGTTTTAGATAAAATACGTTCGTTTGATGGTCCTTTTAATACTATTGACAGCTATGATTTTTCTACTCTCCACACTACACTTCCACACAATTTTATCAAGAAAAAGTTTTCATATTTAATTAAATTGATTTTTGAAAAATTTCATTGCAAATGTATTTGCTGTAACTCGTTTAAAGCCCTTTTCTGTAAAGAAAAAGGAAAGTATCCTAGATATACTTACTGGAAATGTGAAGATATGAGTGAAGCTTTAAATTTTCTCCTGGACGTCATATACGTACGTTTCGGCAATAAAATGTATCGACAGTTAATAGGTATTGCACTTACTGCACCCCTTTAATAGCAGATTTATTCCTGTATTGCTATGAATCTCCGTTTATGACCAAACTATGTACAGACACGTCATTGTTACATTTGGTTGATACATTCAACAATACCTACCGTTATCTTGATGATATATTTTCGTTAAATAATCCAGAGTTCTATAAATATACTACCGAAATTTACCCAAAGGAACTTACTTTAAATAAATCTAAAATAAACAACAGTAGTTGTCTTTTCTAGATTTAGACATTTCAATTTTTATAAGGGAAACTCCAAACTAAAATTTACGACAAAAGAGACGATTTTTCATTCCCTATTGTTAATTTTCCCTTTTTTGACGGCGATGTTCCTTTGGCTCCATCATACGGTGTTTATATATCCCAACTCGTTCGTTAAGCCCGTGTGTGTAGTGTGTGTAATGATGTCATAGATTTTAACGAACGTTATCAATGCATCACTGGTAAATTATTAAGTCAGTGATTTCGTTACCATAAATTGCTTAAACTTTTATTAAATTATTTCATAGATACAAAGATTTGATTAGTAAATTTGGCTGTACCTGTAGAAATCTTATTGAAAACGGTATTTCATATCCTAAATTGTACGGTAATAGTGTACTAAAAGCGCGGAAATCACTATGTGATCCGTGTAAACTCATCGAAACTTTAAACAAACTTATTAGTAAAGGTTATCTTACGAATATTGTATTTAGATCTTTGAATAGTTTTTTACTCGGAGTTCAGTATTTTAATTTTCCTCGGAGTTCAGTACTTTTGTGATTTTACTTTTCACATTGGCACAAATATCGATTTTGTCATCAGCAAATTAAAACATAACTAAATTTGTATTCTTTTCAAACGTTTTTTTTTTTTTGATGTTTAACTTCACATCCACGTTTATTTTCTATATAGAGATTACTCTATCTATATATTACATTTAGACCCCTCTACCAAGAAATTTGTTTTGCATGCACACGTATAAAAATTGCGGCTTTTATCCAACGCAATCATAGGTTTGAACGTTGTTTTCAATTTAGACTTGTTTATATTTTTTCGTTTGGGCTTGTATTATATTTGCTCTCGGGTTTAAATGATCCGTTCATCCTATTTTGAATCTTTCAAAATTCAAGAGTCTATCCTAAATTGAGGTAAATTATATGGCCTTCCAAATACTGTTTCGATTCCTAACATCACTGAAGAGACATTGATTGTCGAAATCCGGATATGGTGTACAAATTTTTGCACCTCATGTTTGCGGTATACCATCTTATCTTCAAGTTAATTGTTTTCTGTTTGGATTTAAATTATAATAAAGATTCATTTTGTTACATCTTGTGATCCGTTTATTTGGCAATCGCCAATGGCAGTCAGCAGGGTTTAAGAACATCCGTTGTTCGACCTGTTAGTCAAATGCGTTTTGTTTAAATATACTTTTTTCACTTTTTTGGTCTTTTGAAAAAATGTTGTTTGTCCTGTATTTAGACCCCTTAACAAGAAATTTGTTTTGCAGGCACACGTATAAAAATTGCGGCTTTTATCCAACGCAATCATAGGTTTGAACGTTGTTTTCAATTTAGACTTGATTATATTTTTTCGTTTGGGCTTGTATTATATATGCTTTCGGGTTTATATGATCCGTTCATCCTATTTTAAATCTTTCAAAATTCAAAAGTCAATCCTAAATTGAGGTAAATTATGTGGCCTTCCAAATACTGTTTCGATTCCTAACATCACTGAAGAGACATTAATTGTCGAAATCCGGGTATGGTGTACAAATGTTTGCACCTCATGTTTGCGGTATACCATCTTTTCCGCAAGTTTATTGTTTTCTGTTTGGTATTAAATTATAATAAAGATCCATTATGTTACATCTTGTGATCCGTTTATTTGGCAATCGCCAATGGCAGTCAGCAGGGTTTAAGAACATCCGTTGTTCGACCTGTTAGTCAAATGCGTTTTGTTTAAATATACTTTTTCATTTTTTTGGTCTTTTGAAAAATGTTGTTTGTGCTGTATTTAGACCCCTCTACCAAGAAATTTGTTTTGCATGCACACGTAAACAAATTTCGGCTTTTATCCAACGCAATCATAGGTTTGAACGTTGTTTTCAATTTAGACTTGTATATATTACATTATACATATTTATTAACAGGTTAACTCCTAACTATCCTACTGCCTGTCGATACTTTTATTTTGACATTGCACAAGTCTTCTTTGACTGTCCATGACGTTAAAACACTAAATCCCTGGGATGTGTTTAGTTGATTTTAGTCTCTGATGCATGATTTTTTATTATTAATTGTTTTGGCTTTTAACTAGCTTTCAGTAACTGCGAGTACTCTCAAATCGTACTTTTGTGTTAATTTGACCTGTTGATACAATTTGTAATGTATTTTTGTTATTCAATGTTAACTTATTCAGTGTTGTATCCAGTCTCACTATTTTTAATATATACCACTTTTGATAAGTGTTTAGTATGACGATAAATTTTCACTTTTGTTCTCGTACTAGAAACAACAAAACTATTTATTTTGTAAAAATTATTTCCGTACATTGTACTCATTGTATACCTTACAACAAAAGTATTTTTATTTACCTGTGTACGTTTTTTTATTTGGCGGCATTTTGTCCAAGGTTATGGTTGTCTTTCTGGTATTGTTTTACATTTAACCCCCTTGTTTTATTAATGTTGTATTAACATTGTGTCATAAATCATTTTTTTTCGTTCAGTGTATGTTCACTTATTTTTGTTAATATGTCTTTTGATTAATTAAAGTCATTTCATTTGATATTTTATAGTGTGTCTTTCTATGTTGTGATGTTACACTATTGTTTCAGGTAGGGTGAATGTTGGCGCCTATTAAAACGTTTAAACCCGCTGCATTTGTTTGCACCTGTGCTAAGTCAGGAACCTAATGTTCAGTGGTTGTCGGTTGTTGATGTAGTTCATAAGTGTTTCTCGTTTCTCGTTCTTTATATCGATTAGACCGTTGGTTTTCCTGTTTGAATGGTTTTGCACTGGTTATTTTGGGGCTCTTTATAGCTTGTTGATCGGTGTGAGCCAAGGCTCCGTGTTGAAGGCCGTATTTTGACCTATAATGGTTTACTTTTACAAATTGTGACTTGGATGGAGAGTTGTCTCATTGGCACTCATAACACATCTTCTTATAACTATGCATTAGTTCAATAATGTTGTTAACACCAAAATAAAAAGAAACTCGTTTCATATGACTTTAAAAATGTATTTGGCATATAGGGACCATCGTCCACGTTATATGAGGGCACCAGATAAAATCTTTACCTCCGATAATCATCAACTCATAATATTATGGTGTTCACAATGATAGACTTAAAGTTAAAATTGGGTCAATTGAAGAAAGAACAAATATGACAGTAAAAAGGGAGCTACGGGTCATGGGTTGTAAAGAAAATCAAATTCACCGTAAACAACTTTTGGAACAATATAAATTAAATATAGGTAAACCCTTAATAGAGCACACATCTAGATACGGAAGACATATGTGTAAATATGTATATATACCTCTTGTATGTTTTGTGTTAAATGTGTATTATTGTTTGTTTATAATTATCATTAATATCTCATTTTTACTGACTCTAATTCCATGATTGTAGAAGGTTCTCGTGCAAGGACAAAGACGTTTTATCACTTAGTCGACACAGTGAATAGCATGATCAAAAGTCAAACTGCACAGATATTTATGTAACTGAATTAACGGCGCAAGGCTAAATAGGTCCAAGAGTGACACACCTGTTGTTGTTTCTCCTGGCCAAGGCCCTGTTGAGACAAACAACATTATTTACAAAAAGTATGTCAGAGACGGGTTCGTCCAGTCAGCCTTGTGATGATTATTATCAATTTGAGATAAATGAAGGCCAAGCAAAAGATAGCAGGGCGGTAGTGGTATCTAAGAATAGGTTACGGCAGTGCCCATTATGCTATGAAAAAACACCTATCATGGTTGTGGTCCGGATCCCCTGTCTGTTGACATTGTGGTCAGCAGGAACTCAAGGCATCCTATCTGGCATTAAGGCACAAAGAGGAACATCAGAATGGTTGTATCTTTGAAGAAAAACATCATCATTTCTAGTTTCAGCTAGTGAACAGGTTAACTTCACCTTGTGAAGTCATGATTCGATAGGTTGTCTGCAATACGTACTCGACAAGAAATTATGTGAAGACGTCAGTAGTGGATCAATTGAACAGGAACAACAATTACTTGTCTTTCAAACACAAAGTTTTAGCTCTGACTGTCTAGCACAGAACAATGCAAATCCGCCTAACCATGCCATAAATTTAACCATCTGGGTGATAATGACTGGTCTATTAAGACAAGTGGGTGAAGTTATATATTTCTACCAAATTCCTTAATTTTTGCAGTTATTCTTTATATTTTAGCATCCCATTATTCTCTCTTTATTTTTTTTTGCCCATTATTCTCTATTCTGTAAACCCCATCCACATCCTGTGTTATACGTTCTTAAGCTAGTTGATATATTTTTTTTCTGTTTCATTGAAATGCGAAGTTGTATTGAATTATGTTATTTTGCTTTTTATAGATTATCAGGGCGGAAATAAAGTGACTCAAATATCTTCCCGAAACACTAAAAAAGTAGTTTGTAAGTTTTTAATTTCATGCAGTGTGTTAAAACAAACATTTGAATGCCTATTATTGTCCCGTGTTATATTAAATATATAAGAAAAAATCAGAATACAAACTTTTAATATTAAACATGAACCCGAGGTCTTGTTCATAATATTACTCTGGTACAGCAATCTTAAAATCGCACCATTCGAAAATTTCCATAGAACTAGGTTAAAAGGTAGTGATCGCACTGAAATATACAAGTGTTAGGAGATAAGTATGATTGCCAATGACACAACTATCCACAATGAAAGGAGAAAACTAATAACGGCAAAATTTATAAGAAAACAATTTTACGTAAAAAAACAAATATTACAGACATAATATGGTAATATTGTAAATGTTAATGTTCATCACGGAAGTCCAGCCTTTAAACAGTTTTAAAAAGGAAATTCGAATGCAATTATTTTGTATCAATGGTTCTGATTGGATGACAATAAGAGTAAAATTCTCTATATCCCTGTCTGTTACTAAGAAAGCAGACATTTTGAATTCCGGAATGTATTGACATGTAATTTCTCCAATAATAAGCCAAACAAACTCACATTTTGCACCTAGAAATCTTCTTTTTATCAAATTTTATTACATTTTGAAGCGGACAAGAAACCAGAAAACGCCCGATGTTTACGTTTGATGCCGGAAGCATACCTATGACGTCACCTAGTTTAGGATCGAAAGAAGATAACATCATTTCGCGGAATTTTCGTTAAATGAAAATTTACACTAGGATGATGACTAAAATTGAATGATTTGTTCATTTTTCATTAGAATAGAGATAACTGTATTGTATTAAGCTTTGCGGACGTCCATCGGTAGTTTTACTGTCGCAAATATCCGTTTACCTGTCTCCGTTGCGCGTCGCCAGGTAAACTAAATTTGCGACAGTAAAACTACCGATGGACGTCTGCAAAGCTTCAAATACAATACAGTTATCTCTAAAATAACTTTAGACAGATTGAACCATTGGACTGTTATATAAATTGCTGAAGTATGACATTACAAACTTTATAATTTTTATAAGTGTATTGTAGTGCTATACAAGGGAAGAATATTTCTAGTGAGTTTAATATAGGCAATAGTTTGCATCAAGGAGGTATTTTATCACCTTACAAATTTGATTTATATTTAAATTTGAATAATAGAAAAAAAGATACAAATGTAAGCTGACACTCAAGACAGTGCACGAGGATTTATTATACTGTGTCTATTTTTTTTTATCTATAATGCGAATTTATGGATAAGTTAAAATATCTCGGCCACATGGCATGTTATGATATAATTGATGGTTGTGCCATAAGGAATGCAGGAAGGTCAATATGTTGACACAAAAATTTAACATGTTCCATTGATTCAATTGTTTCAGTCATATTACATGTCTAGTGTGTATCTGTATTGTCTATACCTGTCCGCCTCTTTTAACTCCAAGTAATGTATTATAATGCATTAATGATGTAAAGAGAGAAAGGGTGTATACAAGGATAGTTCTGTAGTGCTAGCAATATGGCTGTTAGAAATAAACAAATGAACATAACATTTTCTATATTTTATGCATCCAAAGCGCTTTTTCGAATTTACTATTATCAGGAACGATGAAAGTCAATTTTTTCAAAAGCCATTGATGTATAAGTACCGAAACACGTGCAGTTTTATTGCATATTCAAAATATAAAGTAATTTATGCGAAATCAAGTTTTATATGTTAGGTCGTCTGAAATCATCTGAAAAGCATTTAGTTAATGCAATTCTCAGTAGTGAATTACTGTATAATTCGACTTTGTTAATGCCACTATTTTACTTTATTTGATACATTAGTATTTAACATCGTAATAATTAGATATAATATCATTGTGATGCATATAAGGTTTCAGACTACCAATTCAGCCTCGATAATTTAGAACGTAAAAGTAGCCCATTCCTGACATAAAATAGAACTTTTTGTGTCATTGTTTACTTAAACTAACGAACAAATTAGCAGAAATTAAACTTTTGGTGAAATAGAAATGTATTTAGACCATTTTGAGCTAAAATTTACTTGTCAATGAGTTTACATTAAAAATTGGGGATTTATGCGCTCCATAGTATACTTATTTAATATTTCCCTGGCTTTCTGGTAATATTAAATAGGTATACTATGGAGGGCATAAATCACCAAATTTTAATGTAAACTCATTGACAAGTAAATTGTAGCGCAAAATGGTCTAAATACATTTCTCTTTCATCAAAAGTTTATTTTAAGTAGTAGCTGCCTTCCGAACGCTTATTTTCATTACAAGACTTTAAACATTGGTTGAAAATAAGCATGAAGAAAGGTGATACATGTACAATTCAGGATATACCTTGTTTCTATGAAGTTAAACTTAAGATAAAATATTTAGAAAACTGTGGAATTTGAATAAATTGGTCGAATAGATAAGGATTTTGAATTGGTGGTCTGACACCTTTAGTAAAAGGACCATCTGTGTCTGGAATAAAGATGATCTTATCATATGTTGTAGCATGCTACGTAATCATTTCCCTATTTGGTGGACAAAGAGTGATAGGCGGAATGTTATATGTTCGCTCTATTGATAAGAAAAAAAACTAGAACACGTAGAGACTTAAAATCGGCTTAGTAAGTCATATCACAGCACGATCATCATATCAGAACAATTTTATTAAGTTTTGATTTATAAAATGCATTTACATGTGTAATGTAATTCAGAGAATAATGATAAAAGAATTAAAATGAATTTATGATTGGTAGTTGAATAAAAAACCAAAACCAAACCCTAGACGAGGAAACGATTGTGTAGGGGAAAGAGTTGTCGCATTGACTGGTGACATATAGCATATAGTGTACGCATGAGAATTAGAGCGGAGCGAAATTCATTCATGAAAGGGGTTCTTAAATTTACAATATATAATGTCATCGTAATGTTATCAAAGATATACAAAAGTACAAAAAGCCTTATTTTAAGTAGGACATGTTTATATCATAGACAACACACGCTCTACCATGCTTTTAGACCAACATTGAAAAACTTGAAACAAGAAATATTAAGATAAAGACATAGATAAACATATACATACATATACATAAACTCAAACAATTACAATACACAAGCATGCAAAATAGTCATATTCAACAATACAAGCATACAAATGTTAAATATCTAAGCCCTCATTCAATTATTTAGTATAACATGCAGATCTAATTTATATTTTTTATACAGTTTAAGACATAGATTCTCCATCCATAAAATACTTCGTTGGTTCATAGATTTCATTTATCTGAATATCAGCACCTACTTGTGGTATAGACGTATCGTCATACATAACACTATACATAGGATTTTCTGCTCCATGTACTTTTCCGTTTTCATCATTTAAGGATATCCTTCTCCTGCAATTTTAAATCATAAATATAATTCATTTTAGAAATACAAACAAATATCAGAACAGTATAGTATAAATATATATAACAAATGTTAATGGGGGATGAGGGCTTTGAAATAATTATACTGTATATTCATTAGCATTTTTTTCATGTTTTCATAATCTCAACAGAAGAGTTTTATTTCACTTAACAAAACTATGGTCAATAGAAAAAATGTATTGACGTTCCACCAATAACTGGTGAGTGAAAAATTACAATCCAATGTATAAGCAAAGATCTAATAATTGAATTTATCGCATGTATTCCTATTTATAACTTGTGCAGAAGCTAGATATTTGATGATTATTGTATTCAAAGTAGTGATCTTGATGAGAGAAAAACACTAAGAAAAAGTTTTGTATGGTCATATTTTTTTTTGAATAACCAATAGGTCTTCAACATGGTGTGCTTTGTTTGTATTGACACTAAGTATGTATGGCATTAATTAAAACCTTCTTTTAGGAGGAAAATATAAGGTAATAAACAACTAATAAGGAAATGGGGATAACAGGTGGACGAGTAGTGAGGAAGTATTAAAAAGTAAAATAACAAACATACCGAACTCCAAGTAAAATCCGAACGGAAAGTCCTTTATCAAATGGCAAAGTCAAAAGCTTTAACACACATTAAACGAATGGAAAACAACTGTAAAATTCCTGACCTGGTACAGGCATTATTAACCCTATAATTTGTGACATGTATTATTGTCTAGTCATAGAATGTTGTCATAGAATGTTAAAAGGTATCATGTCATCACTATATTATAATAACGTTTTTGATAAAAGCAAACATTTTGTTGATTGCTGCTGCATATAACGGGGATTTATTATGCTTACATAAAAACAATTATTTTTTAAATTGCTGAAGTGTGAAATTCGAAACAGAATTTGTTCACCTCCTCTGGTTTCTGCATGGCAGTCTATTATGCACCCTTCAGTGCTAGATCACTTCTTCAACATTAGAGAAACGTGAACGCAATACAGCATTAATATAAACATTGGAGATGTATTGTTTGCATTTTAGCAAACAACATTCAATCAATCAATAAAGCTTAAGCTTCACCATCTGACCTAAACGATTATTGTCGATTTACTAATGCTACAAATGCAATAGAGATCCTAATATTGAGTAATGTCATCTAAAGTTTGACATATTGTCTTGGAATGTATTGAAAAAAGCCAATCCTGAGCATAACTACAAATGCAAGCAGGGTCGTACGAATTAATTAAGTTGATGAAAATGTATCACAACGGACCATTTCAAAATTATTGTTGCTTCGATGGAGCATCTATTTTTTCAAGTCTCCTATTTGAAACCCGAAATTGCAAGGACGTTTATAATATAAACTGTAGAATACAACGACGTTAGTTCTGGTTCGTAATTTATCAATTTACAGAAATCAAATGAGAAACTGAATAAACCAAAAGTAGCCAGCATCATTTTAGTGACTCAATGCATTTTAGGGGTTTCAAATTTTTGCTCTCGTGCGTACCAAATTAGGTTATTCAAGTAACAGTGTTGTGCAAAAGACATTAGTTCCTTGCGTTGTTTTACTACGACCGAGTAGGTACAACTGCTAATGAACAATCCATCATCGGGTTTTCTTTCCGCTTAGACGCTAAGTCTTTGGTTTTTGTATGATTCAAATGAAATACTTTTTATTTCATGAAAACAACTCGTTGTGTTAAAGCTCAGGTTACATATCCGTAAAGGCAAAATGATCTTAGACGGTTTTAGGAGTTCGATTGATGTAAAAATAAGTAGATGTGGTAGATGTATGATTGCCAATGAGACAACTCTTTACCAGAGACCGAATGTAAAGTAAAGTTTTACCAAGATAGGTCACCGCACGGTCTTCAACAGTTAGCTTCCCAAAGCTAAGGGTGACTGTGGAATAGAAATATGGTCACTACAGGTCTTCTTCCGACCAGCAGTAAAACCCTTGCCAAAGTGGGCGTCCGTTTGGCTGTGCGGGATGTATCAAGTACGCAGCCACATCCGGTCCGAATGAGGACGTTGAATTCGATGCCTCGTGTGGAGAGAGTGCCACGCTCTCTGCACGTTAAGAACCCTTGCAACAACTCATTGAGGGGTCAGTAGGTGGCCTGTTGTAAGGCAAAATTTCTGTCCCTATCCAATCTTCCCTCATTTTTCAGTGGAAATCAAAATTTTCCCCCGACCTTCATCCCGGCCGGCCTCTATTTAAGGACCTACCTATTGTATTTGTTGTTAATTTATTCTCGTCCTGAACATGCATGAAATATTTGCCACTTGACGTTAAGCAACCGACAATCAATTAATGAACAATTAACAAACAAAAAAATAAAAGGCTCCGAAATGACAAATGTTAAACAATTTAAACGAGAAACAATGACCTGATTTATGTGTTAAACAATAAACAAAAAGCATATATGATATACAACAACAAACGACAACCCAAATAAAATGCCTTTTTTATAGCTATGGTTGTCTACGTACCAAATGCTACCAAGGATTTAACGGGTAGGGTAAGGTGGAGTGATAAAAGCAATAATTTAATACCGAAATAGTCATGAACTTCTTCCGTGGATTTCTTTTGACATTATTAGATTTTGTTTTTTACTGCTCCTTTGTACAGTATATTGTCTAGGTTTTCTATTAGTTAGTACATGTACAGAATCAGCTACACGATCGGATTTGTTTTAGCTTTGATATTAAACCTATAGAAAGTGATGCCTTTTTTCAGGGGGAGAGGCTCTGAAACGTATTAATATTTTTTACTTTCGAAATATTTGGTCTTCAATGGAAAGAATGTTATTCCAGAAACGCATATTGTACGCATGTAACTATTTGCTTTTTAACTAGGTTGAACATAAATAAAGAAATTCAAATAATACAGAGTAAGAACAATAAACCACGAAACCTTCATTATTAATTAATGATATCAACGACAATACCATAACAAGGATTTCTGTTAAACAAATAAAGAAAACAATAAATACCTTCTTGCGACAAAAATTGCAACTATAATACTAATACCTGCAACAATAACTTCAACATACATTCAATTGATGATGCAGCCTTAAGATAATATACAATTAATCAAACATGTGCATGCATATTTATTTGATGATTATCTCTATAATATTATTTAATACGATAACATGTGGGACTTACCGTAATAAACGCTGCCAGCATTAATCTACTTCAAGTTAGCGATTTTCCATTTCATGTGAACGTGCCTCAATTTATTAAAAATTAGAGTTAATCACCGGAGAAGATCTTGAGTGAAATGTTGAAGTTAACGAGTCATGATTTTTATTAGTTATGTTTGAACAATAATTTGTATATCGATGGATTGAAACGGATTGTTTACTTGCTAGGTTTCTATTATTACGTACTTGTACAAAACCAGCTACACGATCGGATTTGTTTTAGTTTTGATATTAACACTCCAGAAAGTGAGACTCTGTACTTTACAAGTGTCCTATGCGTGATATCGGAGACTATAATTAAAAGAATTTTAATTATATAAGATTTTTTATCAAAATTATCTAATGGTAAAGAAATAATTATCTATCCAATATGACAATCATACTTTAATAATGACCTGCAACACCATTATTATAAGAAACTGTAATATATTTCGGATATTACTTGTTCTAACCCAAATATGCTTAATTGAGACAGCAACCTAACGGCAAAAGATATCACGATATGTCAAAAGTAAACCATCGAATACATTCATAACTTTACTATATTACGGAATTAAACTATCGCTTTTATTACTCCACCTTACCCGTTTAATCCTTGGTAGCAATTGGTACATAGACAACCATAGCCTTATAAATTTGTTGTTTATCCGTCTTTGTAAGCCTTTTTCTTTAAAAGACATCCGATGTTGTACACTGCGACTTCTGGCGATTCCAGATTGACCGGTGACTAACTTCAAAAAGTGCTTTATTAGTTGTGTATATGGTTAGTATTGCAGCGCTTTGAGTTCATGCATACCTCATGTCATTTAAATATTAATATAGTAACGCTCTTTCTGTCTACAGCACTAATTTAAATACTAATGCCGTGATATAAATATTCAGTACGTAAAGTCAAACATAGCGATAAAGTAATGGCCTGTTTCTAAATACGCAGCGCAAAACTATTGGCTGTCAATTGCCAAGATACATATGAAAATGATATGAAATATGAAAATGATATGACTATAAAAATATGATATTGGATACACAGATGACTAAAATGCTGAAAAAATTAGCAAAATATAATGAATACATATAACCGGTGACATCCACTAACACCGTTTTTCTTGTGATCATTACTTCGCAACCGTAAAAGAAGCCGTTACATTCTCAGCACGTTGAAAATATTTTTTACCAAAGCGATAGGGAGACTTCATTAGAGCTATTTTCCTTTATGTGTGTTGTGTAAGGGGTATGTAAATTTTAACAGATAAAGCATAAGTGAAAGAGACCTAAGGTCTTTAGCTTTGAGAGCTTTGGTCCACAAAAAAGAAAATTAAGTCAAGGCCATGTTTTTAATTTTGGCTTCCGCTCCTTCTCGAAAACCGCATACGATATAGACACAATGTTTATACTCAATTGTAAGTCTAAATCATACATCTTGGTTAACAGGAAACATTTAATAGGAGTTTTCTCCCCTTTAAATTCTAAAATCAAATGTATGTGATATCATTTATTAATCATATAATGTAGACCTAGGGTATTTTGAATTGAAGTCCATCATTTATGACTTTGAAATTGAGGTCAGAATGAAAGTTTAATTTGACGTTCTATATTTTGCTCTTAATTCATATTGGTACATGCTAAAACTTTATGGTTTTGCATTAGGTTGCAGAATTATGACATAGATAAAGTTAAAGTGACTTGAGTGATCCGTAAGTATATTTGTTTTACACGTATTTCATTTATAAATACCTGAAATTATATTTTTTGGGGATCAGCATGAAGCAACGTATCAATGGAAACCGAAGTACATAAATATGTATATTGCATTTGCCAATTTTTTATTCAATAGAAGAAAGGCGAAAATACCAAAGGGATATTAAAACTCATAAGTCGAAAACAAACTCACAATGCCATGGCAAAAACCGCAAAACGACGAAAAAACGCACAACAGTACACAAAGTAAAAAACAGAAAAATAAAGACTGAGCATCTCCACAAAAAACGGGGTGTCTCAGGTGCTCCGTAAGCAGATCCTGCTCCACATGTGGCACCCGTCGTATTGCTCATGCAAGAACAAAGCCGGACAAAAATGACACGAATATAACAAAAAGTGAATAATCTATCCATGCTTGACACCAAATGAAACGATCATGCAGTTTTTGGTAAGTTTTATGTAGACGGCTAGTATGGTCTCAGTTTGTATACAGACCACAGATCAACAGCTTACGATGAGATACATAAATGCTATATCTATTACCTAAAATAAAATTCATTATTTACATTACATTGATAATGAAAAGGGATGGTTTGTTGGTTAATAAACCCTGCAATATTATTATTATTGTTATTTTTGTAGTCATTGCTTTTATCATTAATAGTATTTAAACAACTTTGGTTCGGGGTTTTTTATGTCTTGCCTTTAGAGTATTAGAAAAAGACGAATTCCTTGCAGAATCTCCTACACTCTTTATCATTATATACGATGTTCAAAGGTCTATGCTTTTATATTATTGGCGAAAGTAATTTCAACATAACAAATGTATGTAATCTATATTGTTTCCAGCGAAACTGGTTTCTCTATCAATCTTCAAAAGGACCACTCGAAACCGAAGCCATGAGATTTGAAGTTAGCTTCATTATCAAAAGTGAACGTTAACCAATAATTTTGTTCGATGCGTAAATTAGGGTATGTTTTGGATATAATTCTTTTATACTTTCCAGAAGCTTTGATGTATTCTCGAAAAGTTTTGCGGAAAGATTAACTTAAATGACAATTACGGTATGCGATTGTGGGCATTCTTAATTAGGAATAAGTAAAGCAGCAATACTTACGTCCTTACCGTCAATGATCTCACTGCAGGGACACAGACACACTTTCAATGTTGCTGAAAGAATCGGATCTGATTATCTTTCTTTTCTCTACCGGTAAACAATTATCATATATTCCGAAATGAGGGATAGTATCGTTTACCATATTTACCAAGGTGTACCAATTTTGAAGCGTTACACATATTGTTCATCTGATATGCCCTAGTTTCGGGGTTGATGGCTGGGTGTTGCTCCGTTAAGGGTTATTGAGTCTATGTTAGAGTCTACAGAAAGACGTTTGTGAGAGAGTTTCCTTTTTGTTTGTCCTTTTGACGGAAGCAGGACAAATCGCCCCACTGGCAAATCGCCCCACACCAAATCGCCCCGCTTTTTCACCAACTCGCCCAACTTTTAAAAAAATCGCCCCAAACTAGTTTACCAACTCGCCCCACTTTTTAAAAAATCGCCCCACTTGTGAAAAGGGTTAAACCCCATTAATTTTTCTCCTGCCAACTCGCCCCACTTAATGAAAAAAGGTAAAATCTAGATGAATATATAATTTTCAGGTCTGCCAACTCGCCCCACTTAAATGAAAACTAATCTACACAGAATACAAAAAAACGAAAATTTATTAAATTGTTATTATTGAAATTAGTTGATGTTTCACTTTCTTAAAATATAATTGTAAATACATTATTTATTATCATGCAATTTTCGTATTATTGGAGAATAACTTTATTCTTGTAAGCTTAGTTATTTGCATAACAATTGAAAAGAAACCTGTTAATTGTATCACAATCCGATATTTTATCATAACAATTGAAGGATTTCAATTAACAGCAATTTGTTTTTATAGCACTAAACGGATTGGTTACTTTTGTCTTTGAATTAAGAATAATTAAACACTAACGAGCAATCAGTGAAAGGCAAATGTTACTTTCAAGTAAACATGGTTAATATCAAAGAGAATGTCCATTCATTCTAGTCAAAGCAGGTTTTGTTGTTTTTGAAAAATTGATTGGTAAGTTTTGTTTATGGTTTGAAAGAAAATACAAAATTGAGAAATTCATTGCTTGGTTTCAAAATTATAAAAAAGTAAAGTAGCCTTTGTATTCCTCTTGTTACACGTATGTATTGTGTCTGAGTGATCAAATAAAAGTTAAAGTTATAAAGTTATAAAGTCATGCATTTACTATGTCTACTGTGTATCATTGTGCTGTATTGCAGGCAGCATATCTACAAATAGACTCTTACGCCAGTGTGGTCGTGTCAACGGTCCAGTCGTGGAAGCAGACAGCTACTGAACTGTCTAATGACAATCAATTTTACCCTTTTTCATACGTGGGGCGAGTTGGTAAACAAGAGTGGGGCGATTTTTTAGAAAGTGGGGCGAGTTGGTGAAAAAGTGGGGCGATTTTTTAGAAAGTGGGGCGAGTTGGTGAAAAAGTGGGGCGATTAGGTGTGGGGCGATTTGTCATGGATTCCCTTTGACTATCTCTGTTAGCCATGATGTTAATAAAGGAAATGATTATAAAGTTGAAAAAGAAGTTTTACTCACGTGTGAAATGGGAATATAAATGTCCAATTTAAGCTACTTAAATCCAAACAGGGAAAACTACGTCACAGCTTACACTATTTAAGTTTATGTTGATCGTTGCAGTCTAGATGACGGACTAATACATTAAAACTCCCATTTACGTAGATTTTAAAGGAAAGAAGTACACAGTAATGAAGTATGGTTATGTTATAACACAGCAGTAAACGAACACAGTTCAGAATTAAAAACAAAGAACTAGATTCACAAAATAAATGGCTTTCCTTTTCAAAAGAATTTGCAAAACCGAGTTCTTACTACGTGTACCTTTCTAAATATGGAACAATCAATAAGAGTCGTGCGAGATTTTTTAACACGCCTACATTATATATACGCTTACAATAATTTTCCAAATCAAAATCAGGTATCGACAGCATACCGTTTCAAACGAAACTATATGATACTGTTTACGAGTTTATTTTTTTATCTCAAAATTTTCAAAAAGCAAAACTTATGTGTCGGAACAGAATGAATCAATTTTTCAAATGAATTATTATATTTTACACCTTAAACAATTTATTTTTCTATAATAAAAAAAATATGTCTGTAAAAGCGTGCAATTGCATCTCTTGTTCGCAAAGCTTGAAAAGATTTTCTTTGGGCGCTGTCATATTAATTTGCTCATGTAGGAACGATATATCATATAGGGTCAACGATGCTAAAGATCGTTAGAACTAAATAACCCTCGGGCAGTAATTAGTGTAGAGTAGCATGAGAATATAACTCCTTAACCATAAGACACAAATAAGTTAGGAAGAGTGGTACGCGCATAAAAACAACTAACCAAAAGACAAAAGAAACAAACAATCGATCTAAGAGTATGCACACTTACCGAATGCTAGTTCAAAGCCAAATGTCTACTATTATATCCCCCCCCCCCCGAAAAAAAACCTTTCGTTTAAGCTACACGGGGACTACATTTCGGAATCGTCATCGTTTTATCATACTATTGAATTATGTTACTTACTAAAAATAACAGTCGATATAAACTTTTTTTCTGGAATTAGGTTCCTTATGAAAATAGAAATCCAGAATTTGAAAGCCAATACGCGAAGAGCTGTATATGACAAAAACAAATATGCTACACAGTGACCCAAGCTAGGATTCGGTACAGGGATTCGATATGTAGATATGTAGATGTTTTGTTGTATACAAAAGATTCAACGATGACTGTAGATGAGGGGAAAACTATATTATATGAATGAAAATCTTATGACAGTGATGGCCTTGAAATTTGAACCTGATACGCGCCATATTATATATGTACTGTCGAAGCTTGTACATCTATGTTGACTTATTGTGTAATACCAAAGGACTTTAAGTTCGTGTAATTTTAGTACCAGTAGACAACTCTAAATTCATTTGGTAATCTTACTGACAAAGACAATTATAGGTCATTTGCGAGTTTTATAACGATTGCTTGAATAATTGATAAACAAATGTACACTGTTTTTTTTCAAATTGAACACCTTGAATTTTTTTTAGTTATGCTGATATGTGTAAAATTAGCAGGTCAGTTGCTGGGTTGACACACTTTTAGTGGTAAAGTTTTATAAAATTAACGGTACCAAATTTTCTGCATCATTCCTTCGAAAGTTTTACGAACTCTATCCGAAGACCACTGATATTTGCCAGTTGTCGTTACCACAATCCAGTTCTCTTTATCTCCATTGATACACCACCAAATCTATACTTGATCTTCCAAAAAGGTATCAGGTTTTGCTTCTAGTCTTGTATTTTTTTTCCTATATACATTGTTTTGTTTTTAAATAATAAAATTGCACATCCAATCTCAATTTTAAATAGTGCATTGTAAACACAAGGTTGTATAAGGGGAAATACCTATTTTTGACTCCTATTTATTGAAGAAATAAACATTGACCATCCAGATAGGTGTTCTCTAATTTCCCCATATATATTGTGTCATTCTAGCAATCCTATTACTACAATCATATCTATACAAAAATGTACAAAAGCTTTATTTAAAGTCGGACATGTTTACATGTATGACACATACAACACAAACTCTACGGAGCTTTTAAACCGACAAAGACAAACTTAAAACATAAGATATGATAATATATAGACATACATACATGTAAGACATGGCATACACACAAGCTTCAATACACAAGTATACAAAATAATCATATTCAACAACACAAGCATACACATTTTAAAAACTAAGCATTCATTCAATTATTCAGTATTAAATGCAGATCTATTTTATGTTATTAAACACAGTTTAAGACATGGATTCTCCATTCGTTAAATACTTTGTCGGTTCATAAATATCATTTATCTGAATATCAGCACCTACTGGTGGTATTGATGTATCGTCATACATGACACTATACATAGGATTTTCTGCTCCATGTACTTTTCCTTTTACATCATTTAATGATATCCTTCTCCTGTAATGTTAAATCACTACTATTATTTTCACTTTTAAAATAAAAACAGATCTTAGAATAACATAGCTATATCATTTATTAATTGTTTTCACTTTCGAAATATTTGGTCGTAAATGGAGCGAATTTTATTACAGAAACTAGTGTTGTGTGCATGAAAATATTAATTTTTTTATACAAGATATAAATCACCAATAAAAAACTTTCGATTATACAGCGTAAGAAAGATAAACCATGAATCATTAATCATTAACTAATGATATCAACGACAATGAATTAGACAGATTTCTATTTATTTAACAAAAATGAAAATAAATACCTTCTGATGACAAAAACTGCAACAATAATACCTGCTACCACAACTGCCACACAAACTCCACCGATGATGTAACCTTAAAACATAAACCATTAAGTATGCATGTATATTTAACGTAACTGTTATCCCGATAATATTATTATGATAACGGGAACGACTTTCCAAAGAAAACGTTGCCACCATCCATCTAATTTAACTTTTTTTCATTTCTCCTTTGCTGATGAACACCTACAGTCAATATAGTCGTAGTCTAGTAGTTGGTAATACAAAGAACCAGCAACACGATCAGATTTGTTTTAACTTGAGTAGTAACACATCAGTAAGTGAAGGACCATCTAGTTTTAAAATTTCCATTACATGACGATCGAAGACCATACATGTAGTTATCAAACTTTTAATCATATAAGATTTTTTTCAGAACTATTTGATGATAAGGAACTTATATATTTGTCGAATTATGACAATCATACTTTGTAAATTCTCAGCATGACCTGCAACTGAATTTTAATAAGAATTAAAAAAACTGTCATTTATTCAGGATTTAACTTGTTATAATCGCAAATACATATAAATAAAGCAGCAACCATACGACAAAAGGTATAAAAATATGTCAAAAGAGTTACTGATTTGGACATTTTGAGGGACGAATCTATTGCTTTTATTACTCAATCCTAATTGATTAATTCTGAATCAGTGCGGTAGCAATATGTACATGTACATAGTCAAACATAGCTCTTCCAAATTGTTTTCGTCCTGGGCTGATATGCAGTAAAAAGTAAAATCACAAAAATACTGAACTCCGAGGAAAATTCAAAACGGAAAGTCCCTAATCAAATGGCAAAATCAAATGATAAAACACATCATTCGAATGGACAACAACTGTCATATTCCTAACTTGGTACAGGCATTTTCAAATATAGAAAATGGTGGATTGAACCTGGTTTTATAGCGCTAAACCTCTCACTTGTATGACAGTCGCATCAAATTTCGTTATATTTACAACGATGCGTGAACAAAACAGACAAAATAGGTGAAATAGTCACACTATGGGTACAACAGTCATCACTGTGTCACAATCTCAAAACAAACAAATATTTAACAAAAAAGCACAGAAAAGTAAAATCACAAAATTACTGAGCTCATAGGAAAATTCAAAACGGAAAGTCCCTAATCAAACGGCAAAATCAAATGATAAAACACATCAAACGAATGGACAACAACATCGTTAAGCATCTATAAAATTTAAAAACCACATTCATTGCTTCACTAGTCTGACGTCAGAAAATGTAAACGTCACATAGGAAGAAATCACTTAAGTTAAGATATCCAATCGTAGTATTAATTTATCGTAGGACATGTAGAAAAATCCGTCCGGTTGGAACAAATTTTAATTGTATAGTTTATAGTTTTATGCATTTTAGTAATAGTTATATCATAAGGACGAGGAGTGTCAGTGTAAGATCATCCCGATGGCCAGAGGCCAGAGGGTGATCTAACACTGACACACCAAGTCCGAATGGGATAACTATTTTACATCCCAGCTGTTCTAGATTTGATAAAAAACCATTTACGCTTCATAAAATCTAGTTTAGAACGCCACACAATCATTCTTACATACTTTATACATTACTATATGGTATATAACCTTTATGAGCCCCGGAAACAATGTTTAAATATGTTAAGTTAACATTGATTGTATCCAGTCGTGCTAGTGTAGGGGTATGACTCGTGGGTCTATATGCCAAAGGTCTTGAGTTCGAATCCCAGCATAGACACTGAATTTTTCATCATAAATTTTGATAGTTAGTCTTTTCCGAAAATATTTCTAAGTTTTAGTATTAATTTAACATTCCCGCCAAAATGTTACAGAACAAAGCAAAGCATGCAGAACAAAGAAACTCAAGCTAGGGTGATCTGGTAGGGGTGATCCGGCTCACCCCGGTAGAACAAAGGAAGTCCATTTTAGGTATTGAATAACAACAAAAAGATCATCAAAAATAGTTTAACTATGTCATATCGGAAAGGCATCTAAAAATCATTTCATACATGGCACAAACAATTTGATTTACAGCTTTACTGTACTGCCAGTGTACAAATTTTAGTTGTCAAAAAGTTTTTTTTTTTTTAGTTTGAATCATACACTTATTACCTGTATTTGACTTGTGTGTTGGTTTCTGTCCGGTGGCACCTGCAATAGTTTTATCAAATAGTTGAATAATATCATTTCGCAAATAATTTTCAACAGTCGAATACTTTTGTCAGTTTTAACAGTTACAAATGCAGAAGTCTTTACAAGTTGTCCGGTTATTCAGTCCAAATATATTATCGTATTTAGGTTTTTTTTAAATGTATTTAGAACACAGTCAATAAATAAGACAACCATGAAGTAAAACAAGAAAATAACCGACTATAATAGGAGTAATTAAATAATATCATATACGTAAATATGCATTGTACACGTCAAAATAGTTATTAAAAAAGGAATTTCCACAATAATTGATAGTTTGAGTCTTATATGTTGATAAGGTTTCTTACTGCGTCTTAAGGGACCGCCTTGATTGGTGACTAGTTGTGTAGTTAGTGGAGTATTTGGTCTAGCCGTCTTCTTTTTCATTCCGTGAATAGTTGTAGGTCTCATTGTTGGAACAGGTGTCGGTGATTTTGACCGCGAAGCCTTCTTTGGTCTCGTTGCTGGAATAGGTGTCGGTGACAAAGTCGTCTTCGCTTTCGTCGTTCGCATTGGTTGATTAGTTGTTGTTGAAGGTGTTGTTTCTTGAGTTGTTGATGCAGATACAGGAGACTGAGTTGTTGTTAATTTAGGTGAATTTACTTTTGGAGTTAATGTCGACGATACAAAAGTCGTTGGAACACGGGTTGTAGCTTGTAATGACGTTGATGACGCCTTTACCAAGTTAGTGGTTAGTGCAGGTGGTTTTGTTGACTGAGTAGTTGGTGAAGTTGTTGTCGATGTGTGTCTAGTTGATAATTTTGTGGTCGATTTCTGTGTAGTTGGTGTAGTTATCTTCTTCGACTGAGTAGTCGGTGCAGGTGTTGTCGATTTCCGAGTGGTTCGTGCATGTGTAGTCATTGACTGTGTGGTCGGTTCAGGTGTTGTTGGTGACATAGTACTCGATACATGTGTCGTCGTTGACGGGGTTGTTGAATCAGTTGTTGCCCTTGGCAAAGTTGTGAGTTTAGGTGTTGATGTTGAATGGGTTGCAGGTGTATTTGTTGGTGTAGTTGTTCGCTTCTGATTAGTTGATATTGATGTTGTCCTTGTTGGAGTTGTTGTTGACAGAATAGTAGAAGACCTGGATTTTATGACAGTAGTCAATGGAAAAGTTTTAACAGATAAAGATGTGGTTTTAGGCAGACTAGTCGTTGATCTAGGTGTGGTTGGTATAAATTCTGTTGAATAAATCCATTAATTATCTAAACACGTTTATTGAATAGTTTTAATTATCCATTAGATTTTTCTAAAATATTGTAACGTATTTAATAAGTGTGCTAACAAATTCGTTGTCTTTTTTAAAACCTTATATAGATATAAGAAGATGTGGTATGAGTGCCAATGAGACAACTCTCCATCCAAGTAAAAATTTATAAAAGTAAACCATTATAGGTCACATACATTTCTCCTTAAAAAATGTGTATAGATCTGCGGCATTCGAAAAACATTACGGTTAACATGGTTAAGGCATCAGTTATGAATACCTGTATTATATAAATAAGGGAAGATGAAATAATATAAAAAAAAATACTAAACCCTTTATTTAATATAGAAAGCGGTCTGATAATTTTTTCACTGACAAATTTTAGGAAAAAGGGATATTAACTTCAGCACAAATCAACTTTTAAAGGATCTACGTAATTGAGCGACACAATAGTATACCGGACCGAGAAAAAAAATTATGTTATTTTGAGTAAGACATGACACTCCCTTAGGCAAGAAAACGCTTACGGTTCCAAATATTTTGAAATGTTCAAACGGTTAAATGGCTTTATAAGCTAAAGTGAAAAACTAAATGAAGTAGTTATTATAATAACCGATTATAAACCATATTTACTGTATTCGCATATACTGCTGTAATGATATTTTGGAAAGTTGCATGGGTAGTCATGCCATTTATAGTTATCATCTCGGCGAATCACGGCGCAATCTTCCAATGCTCCACTTGAGAAAAGAAATCCTCTGTTTCCTGGTCCTTGTCCACTTTCCCAGTTTCCCCAGGTCATTTTTTGGCCTATCGTTTGAAAAAAAAATGAAAATAAGCATTTAATAGTCAGACAACAGTAAACACGCGTTATCAAAACATTTCATATAATAATATGTCATTTGTGTACCTACTTTGCTTTACTGTGATTAAGTAAAAATTTGATCAATACAAATACATTTGTATGGGAAAAACACAACCTTGTTTTCGAGAAGTGATTAATATTTTTTTAAATTCATCAAAGAAACTAGACTGGCGTTTCGTTTCGTCTACACAGATTGGCACTCGAATTAAGAAAGACGAAGTACTTGACGGATCAAATTTCAAGTGCATTGAAAAATATAAGAATTACCCGATGAATGAATTGTATGTGTATAGTAATCACTGTGTAGCATCATCACCGGATATAGGTACCCCCGAATCGGTGGAAAAAAAAAATTTGAATTAGGGTAAAGGTCGACTTCTTCTTATTTTCATTAAAGTCTACGTTTTGCCGACAAGTAAAGTTTTGTGATACTGATTCCTAATATTGAAGCTACTATTTCGAGCTGATTATAACCATGGTGACCTTTAATTGACTTTCTCTCTCTTCAAACTGTCAGATTCGGCTAAGGGTACCTGTTCAACGAAGCATATGACGAGTTCTAACTTGTTAAAAACGTATTTATCCTTCAACTATTCATTTAAAATTTTCGTAGAACAAAGGTATATCATATTTAAGCTTGAACAATACTGTATTTTAAAATTAACTATTGTTTACACAGAGAAATTCATGTGAATAAAGCGAATAATAAATTAAATTGTATGCCGAAAAGTTGTTAACTGTACGGGGATTATAATAGGTACTTCTTGTTATTTTATTTTTTTTTTGCTTTGGGGGTTCCTATATCCAGTTGTGATGCTACACAGTGGCAATGGAGTGGCTACTGTAAACGATTCTTTTAACAGTTTTTTTTTCATTTGAATTATTTGAAATTGTATATCAAATTTGATTTATAAGAACCTTACTGTCTAAGATGTCAGGTGAACTTTCTTAACTAGACTCAAAACTAGCGAACAAGAAGATGTATCAAGATCAAGCTAGCCAACAACAATGAAAAACGCACCAAACTGATCATACATTTGTACATAAAAACCTGGTTTAAAAAAAAAAAAAACATGTAACGCCTGGTACTTTTCTTTTGTGATTATACCTACTCCATATTTAGTTGTAAATTTATATGTAAATAACGAATATGGAAAAAATAAGATTCTTCTTTAATGTATTATTTTATAGCATATACTTTTCATATGGATCCTACTATTTGCACTTCTTCGAGATCCTTAAATGTAGATATTAGTAAACGAGCATACCATTTACCCATTTCCACTGTCCTTCCTTTTCTCTATCAGTGCCACCAATCCAGATACCTTTTCTATGCCAGCCAGCTGTTTGTAAGGCTTTCGTAATGAATTGTTGTTTTGTCATGTCTTGTATCATTACCAAGTCTCCGTGGTGTTGTGTACAATATCGTCTTGCATCATACCAGGAGTGCTCGTCATGTATCAGCTCAATACATGTATCATTGTAGGCAAACAAGTGGTTATCTCTTGGAATGCTCTGAGGGCATCGCTGAACATTCCCTATTGGGTAATTAATTAAGAAAATGAAAAATCGAATTTGATTGTTTTAACTGCTTCTTTATATCATACTGTCTTCATAGATACTTAATATTTGCAACCTTTTACATGAAATATTTGACAAAAATGTGTAATTATTATCGCGTGAAGTTTCTCTAGATGGAGTTTGAAATCAATGTCAAGGACAGCATACATACAGAAGATGCTGTTCATTTTAATTATAATCAGAGAGAATAAATTTAATTTATTAACTCAACAATTGCAGACAAAACATCATAGAAGTGGTAGATTTATAAAATAGAAATACTTGCATTGATCAACATTAAGAATGTATTTACTCGAATGTATAACTAGTATTAAATTTTAGATTGAATATATATGAAATCTTCAGAATTGTTTACCAGTACATGTAATTGCAGTTTAATGTTTGTTTTAAATACACAATACTGTTAAAGATGTTTAAATATTTCATTCTTCTTTCTGTTATTTAGTCACACGGATCAACTATATATGAATAAAACTAAATATTAACGGTAATATAACCAGTGGCACATTAAATCACTTAAATTTTCCTGTTATTCGCCAACTTGAATTTTTTTTTACAGTTTTTTAGACAATTTATTATGATTTGTGTTTAATAACGGGAATGACTAAATAATTTTGATTTGCTTATCACTTTAACATTGTCATAAAAACTTCGTTACGATGAAAATGAATAGTTAGGATCATGGAATCATACATTTGCAACAATTAATACAATATTCGAGTAGAACATAATGTTATATAATATATCTTTATTGATATTTGATTATATAACACACACAAGTAAAGGCGCATTGACAAACAAAGATGTTAACATTTTGCAAAAATTAATTTTTTTATACAGATTATCTATTATAATCGTTTGAGTTTTCCTATTCTGTTTTCAGCAAAATGTTCTTTTTTCATAGTTTTAAAACATTTTATCAAATGCCAAAAAAAAATATTAATGCTTAGACACATACACACTTAATATTTAATAATTCATGACAGGAGTAACAATTGTCTGCGAACAATTTCAAAATATAAAATCACATTTCACACAAAAGCATGTACACATACGAGAAAAATCAGACTTTTAACATGAGCCATCAATGGATGAGCATTGTACAGAAACCCTTGCTTGTCTGAACGCTCGTACCTCACACCTTAGACTACAGATTACCTACCGTGATCTACTATTCCGTCAAAAAACCATGGTTCACAATAGGACAAAAATGAGACGAATATAATAAAAATAAATAATCTATCCATGTTTGACAACAAATGAAATGATGATGCAGTTTTAGATAGGCAAGTTATATGTAGACAATCAGTATACTATCAGCTTGTCCAAACTAACATGTAGACAGTCCAGCATCGTACGATGTGATACATATATGTTTATCTATAAACCAAAATAAAAGCCATCATTTACATTAAATTGATAATGAAAAGGGATGATTTGTTTGTTGACAAGTCCTTCAGTTTTATTATTATTATTAATATCATTTTTATCATTCTTGTTATATTATCGCTATTATTACATTGTATAATTTAGTCGTTTTGTCGTGTGATTATTAGGGAAGAGGAGAAATCCTTACGGAATCTACAACACTCTTTGTCATTATACGTGATAATTAATCGTTGATCGATCTTTAGTTTTATATGGTGACTGTGTGGTGTGTACTGTTTGTCTTTTCGCCGTTTTTCTTTTTTTTGCCATGACATAATATTGTCAGATTGTTTTTTGTCTTTTCGCCGTTTTTCTTTTTTTTTGCCATGACATAATATTGTCAGATTGTTTTTTGTCTTTTCGCCGTTTTTCTTTTTTTTGCCATGACATAATATTGTCAGATTGTTTTTTGTCTTTTCGCCGTTTTTCTTTTTTTTTTGCCATGACATAATATTGTCAGATTGTTTTTTGTCTTTTCGCCGTTTTTCTTTTTTTTGCCATGACATAATATTGTCAGATTGTTTTTTGTATTTTCGCCGTTTTTCTTTTTTTTGCCATGACATAATATTGTCAGATTGTTTTTTGTCTTTTCGCCGTTTTTCTTTTTTTTGCCATGACATAATATTGTCAGATTGTTTTTTGTCTTTTCGCCGTTTTTCTTTTTTTTGCCATGACATAATATTGTCAGATTGTTTTTTGTCTTTTCGCCGTTTTTCTTTTTTTGCCATGACATAATATTGTCAGATTGTTTTTGATTTATACGTTTGAATGTCCCTTTGGTATATGTCGCTTTTCTTTCAAAATACGGAATCAGAGCTATACATTCCTTAATTTGAAATGATTTCCTAATTTTATAACATAAAATTCAAATAAAACAGTATCTGTTTTTTTCATGCCAAAACCGAAGTACTAGATCTTGGGCCAATTGTGGACTACCATAGATATAGTAATAGCATTATAAAGTTTGTGCGTCTGAAGCGCTTTTCTGGATTTACCTTCATCAAGTATTCTCAAACCTAAACAATGCCAAGCCAGGAATACCTAAATACGCTGAAACTTTAGGAGCAAGCTGTATGACCAAAAAAATCATTAGTGACTTAGTAATTTCTTATTCTACGAACGGGGATTTCAATATAAGTGTATGTTTTAAATCATGTCAGTACCGAAGCAATGACCACTGAGCAAATAGTGTACCATTGTGGACTAACATTCCACCAGCAGTATCGACCCAGTGCTAGTTAATGAAATAAATACTAAATATTTCGTGCGTCAGAAGAGCTTAACTGGATTTACCTTCAACAGAAACGCTCTAACTTAAACATTTAAAAGCCAAGGGTGCGTAAATACACTAAAACGTAGGGAGTGATATAATAGGCGGACTGTTCATCCGCGACACTGACCCACTGGTAGTTATATAAACGTGTCATACCGATTTCTGTGAGTGCAACTGTATATATATATATAGGTTTGAACGTTGTTTTCAATTTAGACTTGTATATATATATATATATAGCATTTATCAGTGTTGAACACAGGCGCTTTGGGCATGTACCCGCCTCCTTTTCTCTCTATATATATATTTTGTGTTTTATTTATTTAAATATTTTAACTTATTTTCACTTATTTAATGTATTCCTGCTCTTATCCGTAGTTTATATAAGATGTCCCTCTTTTAATCATAATTTTCCAGTAGATGCAAAATGTTTTAAAAACAGACATTTGCATTATTTTTATCACCGTGTTCTTCAACAGCCATGATCAACAGCTGACTGTGCGGTATGGGCTTTGCTCATTGTTGAAGGCCGTACGGTGACCTATAGTTGTTAGTTTCTGTGTCATTTGGTCTCTTGTGGAGTGTTGTCTCATTGGCAATCATACCACATCTTCTTTTTTATATAGCATGAATTTTGATTGTATAGAGTTGTTTAAAATACATCTATAAGGTTTAATCACTTTCAGATTTTAACTCCTTAAATGAAAGAAGTGTATTTTTTATTGTAACATAGCATTTTATCAAAATGTGGTGAGAAATACTATTTGTTGAAATACTAGTATATATGAATAATAATGCTGTACATAGTTAATTGTAATCCAGATGCAAACTAAAATTTTCGAGCTGATTTGTAATTTATTAAGTTTGAAAAGTATCTATAGAAAATAGAATCTATTTGAATTGATAATATTAGCTTCATGTCTATCGAGGTCAAATTATAGTCCGTAAAACGGTTTTATTAATATTGAATAAACTAGATCAATAAACACACTGCTGCTGGTGCACTGCAACTACTCGAAAGTATCATAAGCTCAGTATAGTCATTGATGTTCTGTTATGATTAATGACATGTCATCATGCCTGTCTTAAATTCTCGATTAGATTAAACACTTTATAAATTATTTAAAAAAACTCCCTAGTAGGCAAAGTTGACCATACCAAATAGGTTAATTTAACTAATGCCCTTGTTGGTCATATTGCTTCCCCTGAATTAAAGTTTGTAAACAGCCTTGTCTTTCAAATGTTTAAGCGTTCGTGACATAAAGTTAAATAAAAACAGTCGCTTCGGATGTCCCAAATTTATAAAAGTGTTATATTGAATCATTTTCGAAACCTTATCTCATTATGTTATATAGCAACATACCAAGTGCACACAATCACGAGTTAAAAATAGTTTCACGTTAATCACAGATCAAGCTCCATGCGATTAGAGATTAAAAAAGTATGCTGTTTGCATTAAATTAAAAACTCAGAAAACAAATTAAAACTATTTTCTTGGAGAGAAGTTCAAAACAATAGATTAAGGAGACGAAATGATACGAAAGTAGGTGTATACATGCAATTAACATTTTTCACGAGAATAGTCCATTTAAGATAAACACTGAACTGCTTTTTAAAGTGAACACAATAAAGCATTATTTTTTCTCTTCTGTTTGAAAACAAACAGTGTACAAAATGTATAACCTACATTTAGTTGTTATCTTGTTTGCGGACAAAATTCGATTACTGATTTCACACTCGGATATATGTTCAAATGTACTTGCGAGGTCAATTTCATAACATTTTTTTTAAATAAAATATGTTTCGAAAATTTGTTAAGAAATACTATTGAAATATATATATTTCGTTTGAAATGGTATTTTAATAGACATATAGGAGTATAATGCTTTTTGGGAATCCCAATTTTGTCATTAACATCACTCCTTATTAATTGATCACACAACGTGTTAGGCATTTCGTGTTACAGAGTGGCTTAACACTTACATCGCTGACTATTTGTAACTTGTTCAAGTGTTTGTATCTTAATTTGTGTTATATTACTCCCTGTCACATAAAACCGCCGTAATAGTTGACCTTAAAGTCTAGTACAATCACTGATAATGAATGAATTTGTTTATTTACATTTCATATCTAAAATCATACTGTACATATATTCATGTCAGAAATGGCAGGAGATAATTGGCACATGTTCATCAAAATCGTACCATATAATTTCCTTTCTTTTCCAATTAGATTGATTGATTGATGTTTGCTTTACGTCCAGTGGCAAAAATTGCATGCATGTTCAGGACGAGAACAAATTGATAATACATACAATACGTAGGTCTTATAATTAAAAAGGGCCGATCTGTATGATATGCGGGGAATTTGGACTGCCACTAGAAAAAAAAACTAAAAATTAGCCTTACAACAGGCCACCTATGGACCCTTCAAAGAATTGCTGCAATAGTTCGAGCGTGGCACTTTCTCTACACGAGGTATCGGATTAAACATCCCTATTCTGACCGGACATTGCTGTGTATTTATACATCACTCACAACCAAACGGACGCCCCACTTTGACAAGGAAGTGTTTTACTGTCGATCGGAAGAAGAACTAAAGATACCATATTTCTTTTTCTAGTCACCAACATTCATAAATTAAAATGTCATCCTCATTATTGTGCTGTTCGTATTTTTGGACACCTTAATTAGTCTTTTAAAAAGCTAGTGGTTTGATGATGATTGACGTCAAAAGAAAATTCTTCTTCATTAGATTTCCCAGAGGACATCATCCTTTTGTAACTCTCAACTAGTTTGATAGAAATTGACACTTTACTTGATTTTTTTTTGTTCTCATCATCATTAATATAGAATATGCATCATACGGTTTATCTATTAGGCGAAGATTGGGAATTTATTTGTTTTTCCTCAGCTTGCGGAGTTTCTTATGTGTGAGGTAAAGAAAAGTACAAAAACAAAATTATATGATTTTTTTTTTAAATCAATGAATTTGGATTTATAAGGGGAAATGTGTGAATTGTTGTATTTTTAGATTGAAATCACAATATTTTATATTGACGTGGAATTTGCTAGTTAACATTATTGAAAAATAATAATTTTCAGGTTTGAAAAATGCTCCTGACTGAGAGTATAAAATGTGTAGATTATAAAAGGTGTGTTTTGTTCTTCCTTACTTGAAGGAAGGTTCATTTTTGTAATATGTGACGACGCCATACAAATATACTGAGTTAAAACTCCCATCGGTGGTCTTGTGGCAGTGTGCTCGCCTAAAGTGCGGGAGCTCGTGGGTTCAATACCGGTATCCTAGTATTGGAAAATTGGCATTTGCTGCTTCTCCGCAAAGCACCCGGCATTTAGGAGTTAAGACAAACACTGGTAGGCCCGGTGTCCAAGTAGGATGAAATGTCTTCCGATGAATTTGTGAACTATCACGTTAAAATTCCGGCTCAGCGTGTTGATCTAGTACCATGCAGGGTTCATATTCCTATCTCATTTATATGTTCTCGACCTGATATGCATGCAATGTTTGTCACTGTTTGTTGAATATTTGTCCATTATCAACATCATTTAAAGCCTGTATAAATTTGTGAAAAGATTAAAACAGGTTTGATAATTTACATCAGCTTGAATAAAATTGTTGTTGCATTCTTCGATCATACATGTCCAAGACATACCAAGATGTCGATATCGTCGATATCGACAATGTCGACACAATTTCGGATCGATATCGATGTACTCATACACTCATATCATAACCAGATGTAGATTTTGATGACGACACCAATGACAAAACCTGATGTTGATATCGTCGACTCGATATCGACTCGATATCGATGATGACTTAAGATAATGAATAAAAATAAGACATAACAAGCTGATTATATATATAAATTAAGACCGAAGATTGATATAAGGATAGATGATGGCTGAATTGTAATCTATTTATTTTTTTAAAAGACAATCAGGTGGTCACTTCTCCAAAGTAATGTATCCTTTAAAACACATTAATGTATTCTTCAAAAAAAAAAAAAAACAAAATGTTTGCTTGTATTACATTGACAATGGCTGACATGGTAATTTAGGTGTTAACTAAGTGAGATATGGTTGCATACAAAGATCTAAAAATGCAGATATAGTACAAACATGACTTGCTATGTAAAATTCAAATCCATGGAATGTGAACTTGTTCCCATTTCAAACAGAGAAAACATGGTTTATCTATTGGTTGAAATTAGATTTTAACTTTATTTGAATAGTTTCGAGTACTCTTAGATCGGTACTTTGTGATTTTGTCTATTTGTTAAATTTTATGTATTAATGCTATACCACCGTCATAGATTTAAGGGAAGTTTTAACGAACAAGTTTAACCTCGCCACATCCTTATTGTGATTGACCCTTGTCGGGAGCTCTTTGATTAACTGGTTGTCGTCCGTTGCTGTCGGTCATTTTTGATTTTTGTTTATCATTTATACATAAATCAGGATGTTTGTTTTTGCCATTTGAAATATTTGATATTTTGTTATGCCGGTAATATCGTTAATCTTTGTTGTGAAGACTGTTAGGTGACGTATAGTTGTTAACATCCTCATTCTTTTTGTGTTTGGTGGTCTGTTGTCTCATTGCAAATCGTGTTTGTGTGTAATTAAGGTACGTATACTAACTAAAAGAAATAAATAGAGAAACAAATTATGAAGAAAATGTTTAAATGTTGATATGGAATTGATATCGTCGACATATTTAAACAGACGAACTAGGAGAAACCAAATTGTCTATATAGATAATTGTAGCAGATAAACATTTGGAACATGTGTCGATATCGTCGATATCGACATCTTAAAACAGACGAAACAGGAGAAACTAAATTGTCTACACAGATAACTGAAGGAGATAAACATTTAGAACATAATTTTCCGATATCGACACGATGTCGTCGATATCGACGATATCGACATCTAAAAAGACGATCTGGGAGAAACTAAAATTGTTTAATATATACATAAATGTAAAACAGATAGACATTTGGAACATAATGTGTCGATATCGACATCTTAAAACAGACGACCTAGGAGAAACCAAATTGTCTATATAGATTATCGTAGTAGATAGTCATTTGAAACATAATGTGTCGATATCGACTTGATATCGTCGATGTCGTCGATATCGACATCTTTATTAGACGAACCAGGAGAAACTAAATTGTCTATATAGAAAAATGTAGCAGATAAACATTTGGATCATTATTTGTCGATATCGACTCGATATCGTCGATATCGAGACTACATTGTGTCTTGGACATATGCATGCAATGTTTGTCACTGTTTGTTGAATATTTGTCCATTATCAACATCATTTAAAGCCTGTATAAATTTTTGAAAACATTAAAACAGGTTTGATAATTTACATCAGCTTGAATAAAATTGTTGTTGCATTCTTCGATGGAAATATTGGAAATGAAATACTGAATTCAAAATTGTAATAATGATTGTTGTTTATAAAAAGCAATACGAACACTTATATGTACAGCAGAGTCACAAATGATATCTTAAGAAGTATTGTTCCTACGGAAATGAACATCAGTTAGTATTCGACAAGTATTGATCAAAAGGTCGGTTAAACGTTTTGGGGTTAGGTTTTCCTAACTTTGGTCAATCCTAGGACTAGACTTAATAAAAATAAGGAGATGTGGTATGATTGCCAATGAGACAACTAGCCACCAGAGTTCAAATGACGTGAATGTAAGCAAAAATAGGTCAGCGTATGGTCTGCAACAAGAAGAAAAGAAGAAAAACTCATACCGTATAGTCGGCTATAAAAGGTACCTACATGAAAAATTAGGACAGGCACATAAAGAATGTGGCGGGTTAAACATACTTGTGAGTTTTAACCCTCCCTTCACCTGGAACAGCTGTGTAACAGCACAACGTAAGAACAAACTGTAAAAATCAGTTACAAAGGGCTTAACTCAATAGATCGATACAAAGTGCTAAAATGACCAACGTAAAAACAATAGACACAAAGCACCGATAAACGATCAAGTACTCGCATTTACAGAAAGCTTGTTCAAAGCCAATTACAGCTAACAAATAAATCATGTTCTCCCAGAATATACAGTATTAATCAGTACACAAACAACAGATTTAACATAAACTCTTCATAATCAATCTGAGAAACGCATTTACACTGCCAAAATATATAAGTAAACAGTAGCGACAGGGTGTAGGATCATGAGTTTTCATACATGTACCTGTACAGATATATTATATATATTTGTTTTCCTTTAATTTTGCATTGATTCATTTATAGTAGACCGTGTTTATATACTCTCGAGAAAGGCAAACTAAGAACCAACATGAACAAATCAAATAAACAAAAACAAACAAACAAACAAACAAACAAACAAACATACAAACAAACATACAAACAAACAAACAAATATACAAACATACAAACATAGCAAAAACGAAATGAAATCGTCGAATACATCATACATTTACATATGAGAGATGAAACCATATGTGTGATTTAGCCAAGAAAATATTCAGATAAGATTGCCAACGCTAAAGGTACTATAACGCTTTTCCATTTGTTTGAACCGGTTTAAAAGACAAAAACAAGTTAACAAATTATGTCTAAGCAACCCCCTATAGTCGACAAAAACCGGCAGACCCATGAACAGTCGTTGCTATAAAAACAATATCTATTGAATTCCGGGGTGCAGTTTTACCAGTAATTTTTCAGACTTTTGGGAAAATTTATATTGACGGATTATCTTTGGTTTGCTTTTTATTTATTTTTTTTTTTTTATTCTTAACAATTTATTGTTTGAAAAGTTATATAAACAGTTCATATATCCGAATGCTGGATTTCCTAGGTTTATTGTGTATCAGGGTTGCTGTCTCTTTGAAATATACCCAGCATCCATTTTATTCATATTATAGTATAAATTCACTTATATTTAAGGAATGACTGTAGTATTTTTTCTGTCTATGAAGAAATAACATCAAAAATGTGGTGCACACTGAATAACCCGCGTAGCGGGTTATTTTAAAGTGTGCACCACATTTTTTGATGTTATTTCGAATAGACAGAAAAAATATTACAGTCATTTCTTATAATTTTATTCTTAATTCCACTTTAAACCGGAGTAAATCATGAAAAAACGTTGATGACGTCAAGGTCACATGACAAAATTATGTCTATGAGCTGATAAACAAAACAACGTCAGCCAATCGGAAGACGCGTTACATCCAAAATTAAATTATATATATATATTATTGAGAAACTACCCCTTTACAACGGGGACAAGCGCCAGCGGGGTACTGACACCTGCGTCATCAAAAACATAGTATTTACAAACAACATTATATGATTGTAATAAAAATGGTACAAAATACTTGCAAATATTTAAAAGTCTAATAGATAAATTAATGCTAAAATAACATAATTTGAAATTTTATCAAGTACAAAGGACGTTCATTCATAACGTCTGTAAGATATTTTTTCCCGATCTTATCTAAACCATTTCCTAAGTCTAGAGAATACAAGTAACCCAGATCACCTATCATGAACTCTATTTGTGCTAAGGGCGGCAACTCTGAAAAGCAGATATCCATTTTTAAACTATCGAAACATGCTTGTGTGTCACTTTAATACAGTTAAATAACTCTTTCATATGAACCGAAGATTTTTTATTTGATAAAAGTGCAATTATCCAATAGACTTTCCACAGCCCTGGTTTAATCGGTGTATAAAATTCAAAAGAATATATTCCAGTTTCTTTCTAGTTTTGAATCTGATAAAATTGACAATTCTTATTTAGAAAAGTTCACATTTAAATTATCGTTTTTTACATAAATTAAACTATCAACTAATGAATGAAATATAACAACATAAGTATTTAATTTTCTCAAAATGAAATCTAAGCAATGAATTCCATTTCCAGAAAGCATAGATGTATACACTTACGGTGAAAGCAACTGATATTCATATTTCATGAATATTCTTGCCTGCGTAAACATAAAGGGTTAATTTGTTCTCATGTTATCTTTGATTCATTTGCATTTCACCATGTTCAATGTTCGGACATTCGATGACCGATAAGAACACGTACGAGAAATCAAGATATCGAAATTTTGTTATTGTACAGTTTAACAAAATTCGGACACATACAGTCATTGTTTTTAAATTTCATTGTATACATGATTTGTTTTGGTAGTTATCTAGAAATGCCATTATTCCCCCGGTCATTGTTTATCTACATGTTTATGTTGATAAGGTACGACTGAATCTATATAAAGTGAATGCAAACTCATATGTACATGTGAAAAATTAGAATAACTCAAAAATGGAAACAGTATTATTATGCTTAAGCTTTTTCGTTGTACTATTAGAGGCAAATGTCATCTTTAACAAAGGTAAGACACTTTAATTTGCAGAATACATTGATTGGTTGATTAGTGTTTAAAGCCACTTTCAGCACTATTGTGCTATCTCGTGGTGGTCAGTTTTTATTCGTGGAGGAATAAAGATGCGGAAATTATACAACAACCAAAAAACAACAAAGAAAGACATCTATAGGTCAACAAGTGTTGTTTTGTTCAATTTAAGCGGTTTACATGTTTTGGGTTGTCCTGTGTTCTTGTGTTGCAATTGCATTGAAGTTTATCCCTCATTTTTATATAATATATAAAGTATGTTAATTTCTACAATTGGTCTATTCGCCAGTTGATTGTATTTTTCGCTTTATTCATGGTTCGTTTTTGTGGTTATAGAATAGTATGTATTTTTGTTCTTTAGTTAACTAAATTAAAGCCTGATAGTATATTGCAGGACTTGCATATTAATTTGCCCGTCGTATTTTCTTTATTCACGTTTACTCTTTACAGCTGATATAACTCGTTGTCCTCCAATTCTTCCTCGGAACTCAAACTTGTTTGCCTACATAGACACATGCTTTGAAATGGTTCACGACGAACATTCATGGAATGATGCTAGAAGACACTGTCAGCAACATGGCGGAGATTTAGCTGTCATCAAAGACCTAACAAAACAACAGTTTGTAATGAATGCTTTGAAATATCTTCGTTGGGACAAAAAGGGTGTCTGGATCGGCGGAACAGACGGAGACAAGGAAGGGGAATGGAAGTGGGTCACAGGTAAATATCACGTGTCAGTAATTGGACCAAGTAAGCACATATGTTCACCTTACATAACTGCATATTGTCACAGAAATCAATATCAGTATTTCTGTATAGTTAATCTATTTTCGAATGGTGAATTTCCTTAAATTGTACAAACAAAATTGAGTTTAATATTGAACAAAATATAACTCGTCTAAGAATGATTTGAAACATTTCAAACTAAGATGATATTAATTTTTGTTTTTAATTGAAGAAAAGCTTATAGAGAATTGTTAAATTCAAAATATAAAGGACATGGAAAACAATTTGTATCTACACGTTTTCAAAATATGTTTGTTATATCAAAAGTAAGCGAAATAAATATTTATATTTGATAAGGAGAACAGATGACCTGGGGTTACTGGCAACATGGCCAAGGAGTGACTCAAACTGGATTCCTGTTTGCAAAGGGGACTTTTGAGGACTGTGCTCAGATCCGTGTTGATGACTCTTATAAATGGCATGATTTTCCTTGCAGTGGTGGCCCAGCTTATCATTATTCGAGTATTTGTGAATATAGTAAGTATTATCTAGATTTCAAACGGATAAATACCTATATGCCAATGTTAATACATTGAAACAAATCTTTACTAACGAACAGCCGGGATGTACCTCCAAAATATAATGTAAGGTTGGGATTTTTTTTCATTCCCCTTTTCATGACGTAGATTGTACGTATATACAATGTATTAGACATAAATCCCTATAACTTAATGAAAATATACCCCCTGAAGTTTCAATGAACACACCATTGCAACGATATGTAACTTCGTGTTCTGACACGTCTTACCATCGTTAATACATGTACCTTTGCAGTTAAATGCAGGACATTTCTTTTAAACGATCGCGCGAATGCACGAATTTTGAAGAGGGAAAATATAAATCGGCCAATTATGTGGTCTCTTCAATTCAAAAAGTAAATAGTATTATATATCCATCAATAACATCCTCCAGATGTTTGCAAGATACTTGTCTTTCAGACATTCATAAAAAAGTGATTTTTGTAATTCAGTTGCTTTGAATCTATATACTTCTTGTATTTTCGGGGGGGGGGGGGGGGGGGGGCTGCATTTGTCTCGTATTCTGACCTTTCACTTTTACATAAAATGGAATTCAAAACCTGGATTTAATATTTAAAGAAAAAAACAAAACAAAAATAGAATAGAGGAAAAGTATTTTTTTCAGTAGTACATGCATAAAGGCATAATTACCCATTACATATAGCATGACATGTTTCACCTGCTTCCCCATTCGGAGCACCTGAACCCATCACCGATTTTTGTCAATCTTAAGTTTTTTGTACTGTGTTTTCTGTACTGTTGTTTGTCTTTTTGTTGTTATCCTTTTGGTCATGTTGTTGTCAGTTTTATTGGACCTATAGATTTTTATTGCCTAAATGTTTAAATCTCTTACCTTTCACTTTCGAAGTATTAGAAATAAACGGTAGTGTGACAAGAATTCTTCTGTATGACTCTTTTAATAAAACAAACGCAAGAAGAAACCGAGAGGACAATCAAAACTAAAAACCAAAACCTCTCTCTTAATAATTCAAAGGTGACTTTCTTGATGGCTTCTTTACAATACAACTTAAAATAAAGGATACCATAGATGCAATAAGGTTTGCATCATATTTTTAACACCTTGAAATTGACATGTATGCAAAGACAACATCAATTCGTTTCAACACATTTATGCAGACATTGTTTTGTAGGGTGCATACATAATTGTTTAACAATAATTTATTTTACAACAAAAGCAACACACGTATTTTTCAGAAATGCCTAAAATTTTGACATCTCCTACAACTATGACGAACGTCGAAACGCCTGTGCCAACAACTATGCCTAAGACAGGAACATCAACTTCAACCACGTTAGCAAATTTTGAAACACCAGCACCGACAATTCAGCCAAACGTGGAAACACCAGCACCGACAATTTTGCCAAACGTTGAGACACCGGCCCCTACTTCTTTACCAAATGTTGAAACACCCGCACCTAATAAAGATACAACAGCATTTACAATTAGGATGAATAACAATCCTCCTAGTGCTGTAATAGTTAATAAAGAATCCGTCGTTATCGGCTGAGGAAAATGAAATAAGTTTGGTGATTTAAATTGCGATTACTTTTTAAATTATCTGTGCATAATATATGTATATAAAATGAAGCATAGTTACGCCTGTCCTATATGGTATTTGTTATTTTTTTATTATTTGTAAATAAAAGTTTGTTTTGTTTGTCAATATAACTATTTTGCCTCACCAATGTCGATGTGCACCTCTTTTCTATTTATGCGACCCATAAATAATATAATTTGCCTAGTACACTAAGTTATTTTCAGCATTTTGTTTGAATAAGAGGCATATCCACATGGCGTCCTCTAGAGGTATATTTTTGGCACAGTTGTTCTATGGATTGATCAATATGCATGAATGAGATGTGAAGTATACGTAAGTCTACTGTCCGTCCATTAATAAAAAATTTAAAAAAGACACTTATAGGTCAATTTACACAGAGACGGCTTTCTATCACGAAACGGTCCATAGCTAGCTATAGTCTAGACAATTTTACATTAAAGAGAGTCTACGCAAGGGATATAACTTTAGACAAGATCAGCGTAAATAACAATGGTACAGAGAAAACAACAAAAGAGCTCGACGGTGAAGTGTTCTCCTTCAAAAATGAATATAACTAAATAGAAATGATGTACTCGCACAGCAAGTGTCAACAGTTTAGAAAAGGAAGATAACACGTATGTCAACGAAAATATTTGTTTCAAAGATACAATAAAATATATAGCGTTTACTTAATTATTGAACATCAATTTATATTGTGCCATTTATGTTATATTACAGTTAAAATGAATACACTTAATTTATTTCATTTTATATATTTCTTATTTATTAAGTAAATCATGTAAATCATATACCGAATAACGTTAACAACATTGCACTTTTATCAAGATGACAATGACGCAAATTGTATTACTATAATTACATACAAGGATGTGTGTCACGTTCTATTGTGTCTATTACACGTATTTATATAGAACAATGTTCTTATCTTTAATCGTTCGATTATAACTGCATAGAAACAAATACGAAGTTATTACAAAGAAGAACGAATTGAAAAGCTAAAATGTATCAGGTGGCTAAATGGTTCAATGATCAATTGACGGTTTGCATATCGAAACATCCTTTGAATGAAATCACTGAGCTCTTGATTATTTCATCTACACAGATAAATTAATATAGTTATTCACTATGCGGGTGCCACATGTGGAGCAGGATCTGCTTGCCCTTCTATAGCACCTGTGATCACCCTGGTTTTCGTTGGGGTTAGTATTGCTCAGTCTCTAGTTTTCTATGTTGTGTTTTGTATACTGTTGCTTGTCTTTTGGTCTTTTTCTTTTTTTGCCATGGCGTTGTCAGTTTATTTTCGACTTATGAGTTTGATTGTCTCTTTGGTATCTTTCGCCTGCATGTCTTCTTATTCGATTCGCCGCCAGAACAAAAGGTATTCTCATACCACATCTTCTTATATCTATATAAAATTAAAAAATGCATATTGAGAAATCGAAGGCTTTTGTCGAAGCTTTTACATCTCTGTCGACACATACAGCCGATATTCGATCAGTTGTATGTCATGGCATGAAGCAAACATAGTACTATAATTGCATTTTTTATCAAGTTCAATATAGAGATTCGTTCAACGTAGTCACCATATTTTGAATGTTAAATGATAATGCTAGATCCGATTCATATTTCCTGATATTTGTAAAAGGTATATATATATATATACTGAAGGTTGATCTTCAGAAGGAACGTAAAACAGACCTATGATTGTTCGGGATTTTTTTTATAGTTGTTGGGGCTAAGTGTAAGATTTAGATTGCATTGACATTACATTTTTTTCTGTAACAATATAAAAATAAGGAGATGTTGTATGATTGTATATGAGACAACTACCCACAGGAGACAAATAGATGAGAATGTAAACACAATTACAGGTCACCACACGGCCTATAACAATGAGCAAAAGTCATACCGTATGTTAAGCAATAACAGTCCTCAGAATGACAAAATATGAAACAACTCAATAGAGAAAACAAACAGCTTAATGCATGGTTGCTGTCCGTCCTTAATGTTTTTCGTTATTAGAAAAAAGAGAACATCTCTATTACGATTGAATTACTTTGGAAGTAAAGACAATTTAAAAGAAGAATTGTGGTTTAGTAAAGAATGACCCTCTAATGCATTTAAAAAAAATACTCTTCATATTCCAAAATTTATCACAAATAACAGTTTTGACCTAGTACATGTATCTTCAGGCATCCATAATTTTGTCATAATTATGTTTAGAAATAAACTATGATTTTGTTAGAACCTCATAGTATACATAGAAGAAACAGTGAACTTGTGAATTTTATGAAAAATTGTGCCTTTTCGAAAATGATCCTCGTTAGGAATATTTTCACAAGAAACCGGTCCTAACTATTGTATTGAATCGCATAGGATCCGTAGCAAGGGTCCGAAACATACTTTAAACAGAATTGTTTTCAGTTTAGGAGGGTGTAGTAAAAATAGGGATGATTACACAAGGGCACTGCATAAATTATTGAATATGATGTATAAAGACGATGACCACGTCTACTTTGGGAGGCTAGTTGAAAACATTCATCACATTGATAGATCTGGGGAAGAATTTAGAGAATACCTATAAAAGGCCATAATCAATTTTCCCATTTAAAGAAGTGTGTGGCAGTTAACATTTTTGGAGCATCTGGGATCATCCCCCGGTTTTTGGTGGCGTTCGTGTTGCTCAGTCTTTAGTTTTCTGTGTTTTTTGTCTTATCGTTGTTTTTCGTTTCTTATTTTTGTAATGAAGTTGTCTGTATTTTTTCGAATTATGAGTTTGAATATCCCATTGGTATCTTCCGCCTCTCTTTTGTAACAGTGGTATGTTTTGGAACTGTTTTGAGGCCAAGATCATTATTTTGATATTTTTGATGATCCAAAATAGCATATAAAAAGGATTGACTGATCAGATTGACAAAAATGCTGATTACAATGCTACTATATCATTATTGAAACGGCAACATGTATATATAAGAACAGTAAGTCTTACATTTGATTTAGGATATCCGTCAGTTACTGTATACAGCAACCCCATGAAACAAAAACCAGTAAATATCTAGTCTAAGAGATCAACATATGCTCTTCAACAAATATACAAGTATCTATACAAATTGTCAAACTCTAAATCGTTCCTAGTTTACTGAAGTTATTATTATCTTCTGGAAGGTAGCATGATTAATGGATGGGTCAATTAGAGTCTATACACTATGGTCCTGAAAAAGATTTAACTACTTGGCGTCGACAATATGGCGGTAATAAGACTTTTTTAAGTTTTCGTTCTTCTCGGGAATTTTAGTATCACATCAAGAAGGAGTATACAATTCCTGCAAATTTGTATAATTAATAACCGAAAAGTATGATGAAAAGTCAAACAAATTTGCAAAATCCATCTGTTAAAAACCAATAAGTTTCATAAGCTTCAGGAGCTTATTAGGTTGTACCTGACTAGTGTTAATTTAACAGACACTTCTAAAGATCTGCCATCAAAATCAAGTTTGTAAAATGACTAAAACATTAAGACATCGCAAAAGACAACCACTGCCGATCTTCCTGGTTTTGGACGGAACTATGATTGTCAGAATTATTGCAGGTTTTGAGACTTCCCCGTTTTCATTTTCGTTCAGCAGAATAACAAAAGTTACTAAATAACGTACAAAAATTTAACCTAAAAGTAAAATTCAAAATTGTCTAGATTCAAAAGTACTTGTTTTTTGAAAAATAATTCATGATATTAGAAGACTTCTATTATCTTATCCAAGACAATTAGACAACTTTCCATCAGAGACCAAATGAAAAAGAAATTTTAAAACAACTATAGGTCATCGATCGGCCTTCAACAATGAGCAAAACCCATACTCAATTTTCAGCTATAAAAAGCCCAGAAATTACAAATGTAAAAAAATTCAAACGAGAAAACTAACGGCCTGATTTACCATGGTCGCAGTATAGCAATTATTCCAATTAAGATATTCATCTATTGACCTGGATGGCATGCCCCCCCCCCCCCCCCCCCAAAAAAAAACAAAAAAAAAACAACAACAACTCACAAATGACGAACAATACCGTAGTCTAAAACCTAATAGTTTGACGGAATTATACCGATTAGGATCAAGCGTATCCCTTGTGAATAACGTGAAGACCATTTGTTGCATGTTTATCCATAATTACTGGTTTGCCTAAACATACTATTTATAATTTTCCATCTATAACCAACAATAATATGCGGGATGAACTCCCGAAAATTATTGTTTTTTTTTAATATAAGTTGATATTATTAATCGAATATTTATAAGGATTTGTGATTCGCTTAAACTTGATCACATGTAGATTTGTATTTACTCAGTTTGCACGCCAATACTGTTGTGTTTAGCTTTTCGTAGGTCAAAAAAAGCATATTGCACGGGGCATACAGCATGTTACTAAAAATACTTTCTAGAAATACCCAAATTTTACATTGTTCATGCAATAGTTGTTGATTGATAATATAACAATTGTAGCCTTTGGTTGGGGTCAATACGATGTTATATCGACCAAAAGAAGCATATCGACCTCGGACTTCGTCCTCAGTCAATATGCTTCTCTTAGGTCGATATAACATCGTATCGACCTCATATAAAGGCTATAATTGTATAATATTGCAGGTTTACCTATCATCATACTTTTCAGTATTCGGATATACAAATTTGCGAGAAATCGTATGCTCCTCAGATGCAAATTAGAGGGATATCGTAACTATGCTCCTTTGTGACGTATTTCGAAAAATTCCCCAGAAGAACGAAAATTGGAAAACTTGTATCCCTTCCAAGTTGTTGAAGGTTTTTCTGGACCACTAGTGTTTAAACCAAAATCGATCTTTGTATCACTTCTTGTGTCTTCGGAGAATATCAAAATACTTGATTTGATTATCATACTATTTTTTATTTAAATGTACTTCAATGTAATGAAAAAAATAGAGATGCACGGTATAAATGAGGTAGCTACCCAACGATACAAAAACATGTTTAGGTTATTATACGGTTTAAAGCCTTGTCCATGAAAACCATGCAAAATGCAGAACCTTGAAAAATGTACATACAATTTCATCTTTTAAAAATTAACCTGAAATGACAATAAAAAGCTTGTTCCGGTCATGAAGGTATGAAAAATTCTCATGAAATTATCTTGTAACCACATATATTAATATTGTTAATAATCAGGCTTCCAAACATTCATATCTATGTGATTCATTCTATATACTATTAAATAATATTATTCACACTAACTTCTCGAAAAGCTACAAAAAGATATTTTTGTCAGAAAATGCTACAAAAAGGTAGAAAATATTTTGTAAATACTGTATATATATGCCGAATATAGTAGTACCGTGTGTTTTAACAACACAATATAATTTAGTTTCGAAACAGCCAGTATTGAAATATTTCATATTGATTATATACCCATATCAATATCACCCGATTGTAATCATGTATTAACAAGGAACACTTTTGCTGAGAAAATGTATATGAATAAAAAGAGATAATTCAACGAGACAGCAATGAAACGACAAAAAAAAAGACATACAGTGTATAAAAAACAAAAGACATGTCAAGCTTAAAATCATCCCGACTCTATACAAATTTGTGAATGCTGCAATGAGTTGTGATCGTTTGGACCTGTTGACGGACCCATTGCGACTTTGAGATGAAGAACGGCGATATGTCAGCTGTGATCTTATAAGCAAAGATGTTGTGGAATCATGGAATCGGAATGAGTTATTATTAAAAGAGGACAATTAAACATTTGTTCAAAAGTACTTCACACAATACAATAAATTTGAAGTCTTTTAACAACTTAAGAACAGAATGGCTTAGAATGCATGCGACAATTATTACAATTATTTATTATTTTATATTTTGACTGCTATGATGAGTACAATTTCATTGTGATAGCCTTATTCAATTTAGAAATATAATCAATATAGGTCATATAATCAATGGCATTGTCGTTTCATATAAACATTTCAATTGTTTTGTAAATTGATAATTATAGATGAAATAAATAGAGTTTCAACGGCGCCTCCTGCGCCCAATTATAGCCGTTGGTGGAGGAAGGGTAGAGGTAGGAGTTTCTTTGTTTGGCTGAGGTGTCGTACGTGCTGGAGTTTCAATATTAGGCAGATTTGTTGTTGGTGCTGGAGTTTCAGCTTTTGGAATTGTTGTCGGCGCTGGGGTTTCAACATTAGCCATGGTAGTTGTTGGTGCTGGAGTTTCTGCTTTTGGCATTGTTGTCGGCGCTGGAGTTTCAACATTAGCCATGGTAGTTGTTGGTGCTGGCGTTTCAGCCTTCGGCATTGTTGTCGGCGCTGGAGTTTCAACATTAGTCATAGTTGTTGTTGGTGCTGGCGTTTCAGCCTTCGGCATAGTTGTTGGCGCTGGAGTTTCAACATTAGACATTGCAGTTGTTTGTGGCATTGTTATTTTTGACGACATCACCGTCGTCGTTGCTGATGATGAAATGTTGGTCATAGGAGCAAGCGTTGTAGCCATTTTTATTTTTGCTACAAAAGGAAAATAAATAATTCGGCTGTTTGATCTAATCTTTTAAACATTGCTGATGAGAATATGACAGTGAAAGAAGGTATACATTAAGTATTTTAAGTAATGTCAATAACTGTGGATATTTTGTATTACTGTTGCAGCACTATGTGGAATAAAAATCTTATATGTAATAAAATAACTTTAAACAAATGAAAGCACACGCTTAGAGTGCAATTATTATTACACATAGAGTCGATGGTGTCAACTATATCTATACTTAAAAAAACTATATGTGTTACAAGTGTTACACATAGTGTATGGTAACTGTAACAACTGTTACACATAAAACTGCGAATATAAAAAGTGGCATAATTGAAAATCTTTAACATCAAGGTCCGTGTTAAACTATTTTTTTTACCGTTTTTTTTTTTAAATTTTCTGCTTTCAAGCTTTAACACATTAACGTTGGTTAAAACGGCAACATACCATGCAAACATAATTTGTTTTAGATCAACCATTTTGGTATCTGGAAGGGGCCTGGGATTTTAGTTCGGACGGATAGTTGACAGATATTTTTCGACCTTGAGGCGTTTTGTTTGTTTATTCAAAATTATACATAAGGAATGCAGAGAAACGGGGATATTGAAGTACTAGAACAAATTTTGTTGAGACAATACTTATGATTTTGTGATATGTCATTTCCATTTAGTCCAGTAGATTTCTTTTTGTTTTGTCATCAGGCAAAATTGTTTGCAGCTTAATATTACAAGATTAAATCAGGATGTACAATGTAGGATTTTAAATTGATTCACATTTTCTATCCGGGTGTCTTATTTTACTACGCGATATATATATATATGTTTTGCTCATAGGTAAAGGCCGAAGATGAGATGTTGATTACGTCCTATAGTCTTTTGGTCTTGTGTGGTTGAGAGTCTCCTCATTGGTAAGCATACCATATCTCCTTATTTTGATATGAAAGCACCTTCACTGGTCATGCAGTATGTAGTAGTTTTGTTAATATTTGTGTTCATACTTTTATATATACTGCGGTGAACGGTTATACGTACTGGTGAATGTAATTATAGCTGAAGTTATATTGGGCTATTTTTAACATACAATTGTGCATTGCTGACTGTCTTATTTCCTTTTCTTTGATTATTTAAAGCATAAATCATTGCAGGTATTTGCTTTTTTCATTTGCTTCCCATTTTTGTCATACTGGGGCCTTTTATAGCTTACTATATAAGTTATAAGTTTTGCTCATTCTTAAAGCCACACAGTACCCTAAATAGACATACGGAGATGTGGTAAGATTGCCACTTATAGACAGTCCACAATAGGCAAATCACTTGGATGCAAGCAACTATAGGCAACTGTACAGCCTTCAACGATAATCATTTTTCAAAGTCAGATTATCACGTGCAGATATCAGGAATCCAAGAGCAAAGTCCATGCCGTGTTAAAATATTTCAATGTTAAGATATAAATGTACAGTGTTTGCATTAAATCTAATAAACACATGATCAATCTTAATAAACTACAGACCATGTGAGCATGATTCACCTACAAGGATCTGGCAACGCTCTGGTATACTTTCTATTGTGAAGACCGTTTTGGGGTCCTTGAATTATGACGTAAGGACACATATCTTCATCTTTTTAAGGAAGTTTCATATGTTTACGTAGTTATTATCAGAAGAGAACCTAGAAGGAAGCTTTGACACATGATCTGTATTTCTGTATTTGAATGAAACATATGATATTTATATCTTACGGAATTCACAGGCATACGAATAGGTATAGCCAAAAGCTAGTATTGGTTTACACGGGTAATCATGCCAGTGACCTCCATCATCACGTCGTATGAGAGCGCAATCTTCATTACCACCATTTGCAAACAGAAATCCTGTGTTGTGATTATTTCCTTGTCCATCTGCGAATCGGCTGTAAGAAATCTTGCTACCTACATAAAGAAATAAGATAGTTGCTGTTAGAAAAAAAATATTGACATACTCTGATAAATGAAAAGATTAGAGAGAGTACTTTTAAGTGAAGGGGTTCTTGTTATTTGCAGATGCCAATTAAACACGTGATTTTACCTGTCTCGTTTTGATACCCTTAAAAGTTCACTGAAGATTATTTCCGATGGTGTCTTGTAATAAAAATATGTTATTACATGATGTTGCATTTGCTGAACTATTAAAAAATTCGCGATTGGAATTTTTTTAACTGAATTTTGGTGAAGTAAACTGATTCTTATAGCGTACGAAAATACATATCTTCAACAGCCCCTTACGAAATGTCAATTATTTTAAATGTATTTTTGTAATTCGTTAATGGCTCTATTAAAAATGAGGATTTTAACGTTGCGTTCATACATATTTGTGTAGGAAAACGGAAAACGAATTATTCGTCCTCTATAATCAATAGCCAATGTGGTCGCCCTATGTCCCCAATGGGACGAAGTGGATTAAAGCAAGTATAATCAATTAATATTATAATCTGAAAAGGATGTCCAGTCGAGAGTATCAGAATTTAGAAATAACTATATTCAACAAAACATATATAACAAATTACAGACAAATCATATTATTATGGAGTATTCTTACTATAAATTTATCTTGTATTCATAACTTCTGATTTAACGCCATATTTTTATTTGTGCTTATACATGTATAACTATACTTTCACAGTAAATATTCAAACGGTATATATAGCTATGATTAAAATTATACATACCATCAACCCAGCGCCAGTCACCTTCTCTGCTCTGATCAGTGGCACCTATCCATATATTATCAGTATCCCAGTGATCAAGACGAAGATAATTCAGTAAAAAACTTTGCTTACTGGCATCCTTAACCATTACCAAATCTCCTCCAAGTCTTCTACAATTTGCTCTACCATCTTGCCAGGATTTTTTGTCACGGACAAAAAGTACACAACTGTCAAGATATTCATGAACATACCTTAGAGACCGTATTCTTGATGGGCAGTGTGACAGATCTGGAAAATTGCATTAGTTTTACAATAGCTATAACATGTACACTATTTCATAATTTTAACAGCCTGTAAAGTACTAATATGTATTTTGCTCATTGTTGAAGGTCGTATGGTGAGCTATAATTGTTAACTTCTATGTTATTTGGTCTCTGGTGGAGATTTGTCTCACTGGCAGTAATACCACATCTTCTTATTATTATAAAACGGTATTTTGTAATTGAATACACTTTCATAAATAATAAAGGTCTTTTCCTTCTTCCTTTTCTTTCTTTCTGTGTACGAAAAGTGGTTGTAGCAAATTTTCTCAATCTAATTACCAAATTTATCCATATTTGACGTCTTTGATATAATTAACAGAAAGACAGGCATTAAACAACATTCAATATGTGGAAAATGAAAACACGGACGAAATACTTTTCAGTTGTGTTGGAATTTTATGCGACTGTCATACAAGTGAGAGATTTAGCTAGCTATAAAACAAGGCTTAATCCACCATTTTCTACTTAAGGAAATGCCTGTACCAAGTCAGGAATACGACAGTTGTTTTCCATTCGTTTGATGTGTTTTAGCTTTTGTTTTTGCCAATTGTAAAGGGACTTTCCGTTTTGAATTTTCCTTAGGGTTCGGTATTTTTATTGTTTTACTTTTTTCTCAAACCTTATTATGCATTTGTGTATATTTCCTTTACCTGAATAAAAATATTTTTTATTATTACTTTCATTGAATTCCGAGCACGTGTATCTCCAAAACAGACATCCTATGACCCATTCGTTATCCAGGTCCATTTATCCTAATTGACATGATATGCATTTTACTGAATTAAGGTTCAATGTTAGTCTTAAAAGTGTTATTAAAATCAAAATCTTCATATGTCTTCTCAAAGATATATATCCACAATTAATATCGAAAATTTTGTTTCCACTTATTGACTTGAACAATGCAAAAATAGTGAGTTTTTTTTGTATTTATCTGTATTCAATAGTTTATATTTTTAAAATTTATTCTTCCCTTATTGGATCATCTTTTAATATATTCTTGTTTTTATATATTAATATTTTTTCATAAATGAATAGTTATCTTACATATCAACATAAATATACATACCGGCACTGTAAACTGCTTGATGTACGAAACCAAATAGAAAAGACACAAATACTAGAATCATCTTGAATCAAATGAACTTAGAAAGAGTTAGTAAGATACCTGTTGGTTCTTGAACCCTTGTAATTGAACTATCTTACAATTTAGAATCATCCTTGTGTACGTAAGTAAACAATCATATCTCAAACTTAAAAGGATTTGTGGACAACATTCGGCTCTTATGTATCAAACTGAAGGTTGTCAAGTCAAAACCTTTCAAGTTGTTGACACAAAGTGATATTATTGTTTGTTCTGTTGAAGAGAAAGTTTAACTTAATTGTACCTAGATTTTGTAACTCTTGTGTCAGTTTTCATTGCCAACTGCATGTGTTTCCAGGGTAAATTTTTTCTCAAAAGAATGGTTTGATATGCATGAAATATCTGAACATTGGGTACAATGTACGTGTATTTGTTGCATATACTACTCAAAAACGCTGCTCACGCTATTGCTGTCAGTTTTAAATAAAACGTCTTTTTGTTTTTACAATGTCCATTGTACCTTGACAGAATACAAACAATCATATGGACTAAATGTATAATGTATACGCAAACCAAATGCATATGATATGCCATTCAATATTTACATCGGCTTTTTTTACGTTAATTAATTAATTCATTTCCTTATTTTTTTCATACTTTATTACTATTATCATTTTTATCAATAGTAATAGACGAAATTTAGTAGAAGCAGTAGTACTAAGTGAAGTGAATCTGTGAAGAAAATCAATAAAAGTGCTGTCTTGTTTGGTGTCTGAGATCATGGAAGACCACAAAAACCAATTATCTGATATTTAATATTTTTAATTTTTCCTATGAATGAAAGGATATGTGGAATATACATCATTTAAACAGTGACCAAACGACACAAAACGAGTACAAGATGCGGTATTCAACAAAAGATAAGGTCTAACAAGTATCAAGTTCTCAACCGCTCATTAAAAATAATTTACATTATAATTCTAAAATAATCATTCTTTTAATATCCGAATAAAGATCAAATTATCAATATTTTGTTTGAAATATAAACGAAAAAGAATGACAAATTAAAGTCTTCGTTTTCTGCCAATAATAACAGTATTGGGTGCTGTTGGTAACGGAGTCTCAATGTTTGGCATTGTAGGGGCGGGAGTTTCTACATTAGGCAAAGTAGTTGGTTTTGGTGTTTCTATGTTCGCCATCGTTGTTGGTGCTGGTGTCTCTACGTTAGGCATAGATGTGGATGGTGCCATCGTTTCGATCGTAGTCGTTGTCGGCGCCACAGATGTTGATGGTGCCATCGTTTCAATTGTAGTCGTTGTCGGCGCCATAGTACTCGTGAGATTTGAAATGTCAGTTGAACCTACTTGGATGGTCGGACCATTTGTTGTACCATTTCCACTCTTGGCTAATAGTAGCATTAAAACAAGAATATTTATAATAAATCTCAAATACATATCTTAACAATAATAGTTATAATAATTGTAATAATAATTATACATTGTAATAATAATTCGAACAGAAATATACATTCGAGTCAGACCTTTTGTTCAAATTCCAGCAGCGCCTGCATACGGAGTATATATCTCCCAATTGATACGATATTCCCGGGCTTGTGTTTCCTATCATGATTTCCTTGATAGAGGATTGCTGCTCACAAGGAAGCTATTAAGCCAAGAGTTCCAAATGGTGAAGTTGAAATCATCCCTTCGTAAATTTTACGGACGCCATCACGAGTTGGTTGACCGTTATGGAATAACCGTTTCACAGATGATATCGGATATGTTCCTTATGTCGTAACTACAATATCCTTCCCGTTTCACGAATGTGACTTACCGAATTAGACTATTTACCGGATTTGTAATAACATAAGCAACACGACGGGTGCCACATGTGGAGCAGGATCTGCTTACCCTTCCGGAGCACCTGAGATCACCCCCAGTTTTTGGTGGGGTTCGTGTTGCTCAGTCTTTAGTTTTCTATGTTGTGTCATCTGTACTATTATTTGTCTGTTTGTCTTTTTATTTTTGGCCATGGCGTTGTCAGTTTGTTTTCGATCTATGAGTTTGACTGTCCCTCTGGTATCTTCCGTTCCTGTTTTATCTTAATTTCACTATTTTATTTCTGTGTTCTTAGTAAAAATTCAATGTGTATTTTTTATCATTCCTATCCTGGTATGTTCGTCATTTTGCACCATTAACAGGGTTACACTTGATATATATTGCTTCGTGTAAATGTTTATGCTTATTTGCAAAAGGATAATGAAATTGTGCTGCATCAATCGTTGTTAATCAACCAAAAGTATAATTCTACATTTATTATTCATATATAGTGTTATACATTTATGAGCATCTACGTCTTACATTTTTATTTTGTTTACTATCGAAATAATAAGTTTTTTGAATGATTGAAGAAGACAGTGTTACCGTAACTTTTGTCATGATACATTCCAACATTATATGTAACTTTTCAAAAACATTCAATATTTAACTATAGGTACACTATAAAAATAAGAAGATGTGGTATGATTGCCAATGATACAACTCTCAACCATAGACCAAATTACGTAGAAGGTCAGCAACTAAAGTTCACCGTACGGGCTTCAACAATGAGCAAAACCCATACTACATATAAAGCTATAATAGACTACTTACGGAATTCACAGGCATAAGTGTAATGATATCCTATATTCCCTACGATTGGATGACATGGATAATCATGCCACAGGCCACCATCACTACGTCTAATCAGAGCACAGTCTTCGTTTGAACCACCAGCAAACAAAAATCCGGTGTTGTGGTTATTTCCTTGTCCTTTTGCAAAATGCCCGTATGTTACACTAGTTCCTGAAAGGAAATGCATTTAGTTAAATAATACAAACTTAGTGAAATCCTGCTAATTCAAAATTGACCTTTTAACTTCAAGAAAGATAATATAAATGTGATTGTTCATAGAGTTAAAATGGAAGATATGTACATGTAAATGAGATTCGTATGAATAGGTCTTCTTTTTATCAATATTAAAACGATTTAAAACATCTCCCAGAATATTTTGAAAATTGACCTATCAGAATCAAAGGTTGTCTCCGACTGAAATGATTTTCATCCGATCGATTGTGATCATTTGTAGAATACCTTTCATACGTCATATTTGCCAAATTTGATAAGAACTTACCAAGTACATTGTAGACACATAGCATACAATTTAAAATGAGATTTTCAGAGGGTTCCAAGATAAGTATCAATAGGAACTATGTGCCACAAATCGTGCTAACATGTTCGCCTTCCAAAATAAATCCTAATCCAATCTAATATTTAATACTAATATTGCACACTTGCTGATTTTTTGTACTCATATAAAGCAGAATTGAAACAAACTGAAAAAGATCACAACATGCTTCATGTCACTTACACCTGCATTATTTTACGCATAAATCATTTTCAGTGAGTGTTTTATCTCTTAAAGCACTTGGAAGTGAAATAATAGGAAATGGAGAGCCAAGAACCACTGCTCTGTATTCTTTTTGACTGTATTAGAACAATAAACTCATCATATATATATATGTACTAAGCATAACATTTTGTACTACAGACGAGTGTTTAGTCTACCAAAGATTCACCAGTGACGTTCGAAAAAAAAAGTTGAAAAGGCCAAATAAAGTACGAAAATTAAGAGCATTATAGACCCAAAATTCCGAAGGGTTTGCCAAAAACAGCTAAGGTAATCTATTCCTAGGGTAGAAATTCCTATGTTTCTGAACAATAATTTCATAATTATGATCATATCAATGGTAATTCATTTTCAACACAGTAGTGCTGACTACTGGGCTTGTTAACAAAGTGGCAAACACAAACTATAAAGAAAAACACGTTCGCCAGTTAGACTGGCACGGTACTAGTTACGTCTAATTTTATGGAGGAGTTCGGTTTTTGTGTTTGGTGTGATCGGTTGTACTGTCAAATACTTTTGTAATTCTTGTTATCCTGTTTAAGCATTACACTGTGTAACTCAAAAAGATATACACAGATTTTAACATAGTATCAATAGTCGTTGATTTTTAGTGTCTTATATAGTCGGAGAAAATTGAATTTACGAGCGAATTATCTTTGAACGCACCGCATTGCACTTTCATAGACACGTATTTCATGTTGTTGTTTCAGTGAGAGAGAGAAAAATATGATCCCTGTCGAGCGCCTATAGTAATACAGAGGCAACTCGAGCTTATAAGTATGAACGCAGGAAATTAAACACTTGTTTACCTATCTTCATTGTACTTAAAATATATCTCCTTAAGATAAGTCCTTACAAGATTTGCAATATTTACAGGTTGTAATAATCAGAACAAGGAAAGTTTGTGAAATGTTATTTTAGTATGTCATATTCTTCAACAGAATAGATAAGATATTATATGATTGTTTTGATTAAAAATACCTGTCCAGTATATATTCAGTTAAACCCAACCGTCTTCATCGAAAACTACGGAGATAACCTCTTATGCCAACGTACCCAATGAAATAGATTGGAACAAGTTGAAAAAAAATGTAGGTATTCTCTTTTTTAAGGACAGTAAATGATTCTTTTACAAAAAGTTAATATAACGAACAATACCAAAAAACAATTTTTACAAGACTTAAAAACAAATACCGTCTATCCAGCGCCAGACGCCTTCTTTACCCTTGTCTGTAGCACCAATCCATACATTTGCTGCATTCCAATGTTCCAATTTTAAAGAATCCAAAATGAACTTTTCTTTTGCACTATCTTTTATTGTTACTAAATCTCCTCCTAGGTTCTTGCAGCTTTTATGGGCATCGTCCCATGACAATTCATTTTCGACAAACAGTAAACATACATCTGTATACACACGTACGTGTTTCAAAGTCTGAATTCTTGTTGGACATGTTGATAAATCTACAGAAAAAAAATGCGTCAATGAAAATATAATTTTATAATATTATAAGAAAAGTTGAAAACTAAATATTACAGCATTTATTTAAATGCGGCTTTGCATGATTTTCATAACGTGACATGACATCATAGCCAAACTTCGACACAGGACACCTTACATTGTGATGATAATAATAACACGATTGTTCGTAAACAATTCAATTTAAACGAAAAAAAAAACATAGCCTTAGTCGTAGAAACACATACTGTTTATACCTTTGTTAGAGGTCGGCCACACTCAACACATATGCTCTAATGAGTATCCATTATAATGAATGCGAATTCAGAAATACAAAACGCGCGTTATCCGTAACGTCATGCCAGTACTTGGCTGGTGATACCCCGAGGACTAACAGTCCACCAGCAGAAGTACTAGTATCACCTAAATTAAAATTTACGACACCTACAAATGAAATGTCCTTGGGCAAAGATAACCTAATACACACGCTCTCGCTCCATATAACATTTACTTGTCGTGTATATATATACATGTACCATAGGTTATTGATGGAGTGTGTAATATTTTTATCAAACAGACCTTCTGATTCTTGATATAACATGAGTATATATTACTAATTTAAATATTAAACAGATGCCATCTTATATTGGGCAGTGTTAATAACGATAATTCTTGTGTTACATTGTATATATATTCGGTCAACACATGACATCGCACAACTAATCGAATTCTCCGAATTCTATAGATCTATATATGCATTTTCCCCTTTGCATGTCCATCGTGGCCTTGAGTTTTCGTGGTGAAAGTTAATGCAGTACCAGTGGCGGATCCAGAACTTTTCATAAAGGGGGGGGGGGGGGGGCACTGACTGCCATAAGAGGGGGCCCCGCTACAGTCATGCTTCAGTGATTTCCTATATAACCAACCAAATTTTTCCCACAAAAAGGGGGCCTCCATGATATTAGTACTACCAAATATTGGCACAAGTTCTGTCATTCTTTTTTTTTTTTGAATATGTGAAATTTGAGGACGCAGATATATTTTTTTTTCTCGCCAAAAATTCATACTTTAAAAATCTCGATGACATCGTTCTCATTTTCCTTCTATACAGAATAACATTGTAACCAACACAACGTACACATGATGTACCTGTAGAAAACGTATTTCAAACGGGATAGCACACCCAAATTTTTACGTGAATGTTGTTTACCGAGACCGTAAATTTACATACGATCCGGGTAAACTTATCGATCCTTTCAATAAACTTATCATAAAAGGTTACCAATTCAATACTGTAATTAGGTCATGCATATTGTTTTTATTTGTATTAATATTGATTTTGTTATCAGTATACTAAAACCATACTAAATATTATTGTTATACACATATGCACATTCACGGTACTAAAATCTGCCGACACCTATTTTTGGCATTGCACAAGGTCGTGATTTTCTCTGACTCTTAATGACGTCTTTACACTTAATCCATTGTATGTTGGATGTGTACTGATTGATATTCTAGTCTTAGATACATGATTTTTTCATTAGTTTTTACTGATTTTGAACTAGCTGCCACTCTGGTCTTTCTTTGTTGTGGGATGTATAAATACGCTGCCAAGTCCGATCTGTGTTTCGTTAGATGTTTCCTGCTTTATATTGATCTGATGAGTTAAGCCTTGCAAATTTGCAGATTTAATATTGTTGTGCTGATATTTAGAGTAATTATGAATATAATATGTGTTTTCAGTCGTGTATCACCAATGGATGGATCTGTCGTAGAGTTGTCACTTGTTCAGACGTACTTATATATATATTTATATATGATGTAAATAAATAATAACAATAAAAAGATGTGGTATACCAAATCTTTTTATTGTTACTATTACATCATATGGGTAACTTCTTTTTTAACATATCAATTTAACGTTCTATATCTTATTTGAAAAGCATGTTAAGAAATATGGTTGTGTTCACTTTAATGAAATTCTTAACACTACCTTAATTGAGAACATTTGTATAGCTTTTACTGAAATAGCAATATGATCATCACTAAAAATAAAAACATATGAACGTGAACAACGTTTCCAGTATAACGAAAGAAAACAAGATACATCATTAATTGTAAATACATTTTGTAAAACGTTGCTGAAATTAAAGGAAATATTAATAATTATTACCTGATTGACAATAGACTTGATGACAAATGCCAATTATAACGAGTACAGTTATGAACTGTGTCATCATGATAAGTAAGAGTTTAATACAATAAATTAGATAATGCAGTATCAAGATTTCATGTCGCTAAGTGCATACATGACGCCATTGTACACATATACATGCACGATTATTATCTTTAAGATCTACTTTTCGTACTTCAAGATTTGATAAATTCAGATTAACACGAACAAAAAAAGAATTTATAGATAATGACTATTATGGCCTTGACCAAAAAATTGTTTGAAAAATATCTTTCTTCTAGTAAGTTTCTGTAAAATATTATCATGAAGATATTTCAAATTAAAATACTCATTTATTTCCATATCATAGAATTAGGCAAAATGCAGAATAAAGCTGGCGTGTCCTGCTGTTTTAATGTTGAGAAATGAGATTGAATACCTTCATTTTACCGTCATGGGCGTATTGCATTTGCACCAATTTTTGAAAAAATGCAATATCTTATTCGCACCACAGGGTTGTTTATTATTTTCGCCAAAAATGAAACACTGCGTTGCAACAATTTACAGGTAAAACATAACGGATACGTTTTGCTATAAGTTGTAGAAGATAACAACTGCTCAACTAACAGATTAACCCTCTTTTCACAGTTCCAAATCTTTAGCACTGGTGAAAGGTAATACGCAGCTATATCAGTCACAACAAGGGTCGATAACTCTTTTGCTACGGATCGGATGAGGGTCGATAAGTTTGTGATATTTACATTAGGTCAAATATCGATAAAAATTTTGTCATCTAAAATTTGTGAAAAAAATCAAAATGTCCAATATCGATTGTATTGAGTTTACGACAGACTTATTTTTTTTTTTTATTCAAATGACAAAGTTGACACACAGAAAACAATAAAAAAAATACGATGTATTTTACTATTATATTAATAAAAATAATAATGTTAAAACATTAAATTATTTGTTTTAAATATTATTGTTAAGATACATTGTTTATTTAGTGTTGTGATAGAATTTATTAACATTGGACAAAATGTGTTGTATTTACATTGAAACTATGCAAAATAACTTTGTACACGGAATGATTGTAACAAGTACTGGTTATTTTGTTTGGCATTCGTTTCTTGCATAATACCGAAATAATTGCGTCATGTATCTATAAATAAGAAGAAGTGGTATGATTGCCAATGAGACAACTCTCCATACAAGTCACAAATTATAAAAAGTTAACAATTATAGGTCAAAGTACGGCCTTCAACACGGAGCCTTGGCTCACACCGCACAGCCAGCTATAAAAGGCCCCGAAATGACTAGTGTAAAACAATGCAAACACATGTTTTGACCATTGTCATAACTTTGTCTGAGATTTCATAGTAATCTCTGTCATTTTGTATAACACAGATGTTTTAAAAAGGAATAGACTGTAAAACGTTTATATCTTTTGCATCTTATAAAAACTATTATCAAAATTAACTTAAACATGGTCAAAACATGCAATATTCAGAAATTCGGCATAGCATTTAGATAATGAAAACAGTAAATTTTATATGTAGTATAAACACGGAACACAGCCGCCATTTAAAAAATTTGGGACATCGACATAATTTTTTTTTTCTTTTTTTCAATCGTTTAGGGACGTAAATTGCAATCAATTTAAACTTTTAAAAGTTGCATACATTGCTAGATCAGGTATCATACATGTAATAGGGGGATTTATGAAGTTGATATATATAGAGACGTGGAGTTGCCGATTTTACAATAGAGGTTACTGGATGACGACGAAAAAAAGAGGGCTATTTACAATTTATCAGGGACGTAGTTTAATCGAAATTTAAACTGTCAGGACCAACATCTTCTGAACACCAAGGAAAAAGCTGCAAAAGGTAGAAAATGGGTCGGATTAACGAACAAAAGGGTTTTTTGTAGGGCCTATGCAATTTCTATCAGACAACTTGAAGGAAGATGGCGGATTGCCACGTCATGAAAGTCACGTGATGTCTTACTTAGTTTGATATAACATCAGACAATAGTCGAAAAAATTAGGCAGCACCATTATACCCCTCTTATCTTGTCCATCACATTATTAGTGATTACTCAACTAAATATTTTCAAGCTAGTCTATAAATGTCAAGCTCGATCTTTATCATTAACCATTCAAATGTTCGAGTGACGGAAGTCCTAGCCACTCAGCTTAAAGTATACAGACTGAGATAGACCAGTCAGTAAGTAAATTTTTATCTTACTATCAGCAAATGCCTTTGATACAAAAACTAACCCAGGGCACAGAATCCCCAAATAGTCTTGAAGTACTTGTGGCAAGGATGTGACTTGGAATACCAGAGCAGTCTGCTTCAATATTTGCGTTATACTATTAAACGGTTCCACATAGAAGGCCAACACATCCACACAGATGTTTTCAGATTCATGGATGCTAGTAATGTGTCTTGGGAATGTGTCAACTGTGGCATGCCAAATATTATCTGCGTTATTGAACTCCAACTTTAGTATTAGAACAGAAAATCACAAGTTTATCTGGTCAGTAGCCCCCGCGAAGTACCGGTGACAGCCTCATCAACAAAATGAAATGAAAAAGTCAAGATATTCCATCAAAATCAACCTTCTCTAAACCTAAGAGACCAATAATAGTAGTTTACATTAACTTTCAGTATAATTGTAACAAAAAACCAGAAATTGACGAAATTATTAACTATACTGTAAAACCTGATATAATTACAGGTACTGAAACTTGGCTGAATCCAAATATACCATTTCATGAACTTTTTCCACCAAACCTTTACAAAAAAGTCAACGCATACAGAAAAGACAGATTGATCAAGGAAAACGTCATGGCGGAGTTCTAGTTGGTATTACTAAAGCTTTTATAAGCTCAACAATAGATGAATTCCTAACAGATTGTGAAAGCGCGTGGACTGGAATAAACATTTCTTGCACACAAAACAATCGTTTTCGGATGATATTACCGTCCACCTCAGACGATGGAACATCATTTAAAAATTTAAATATTTTCTAACCAAAATTATAAACATCTCCAACTCCAACATATGGCTTGAAGGTGACTTTAACTTAGGTCATATCAATTGGTCTATTCAATCATTTTTTGCTTGGAAACCATAACCAAAACTACACCAACAACGTCTAGACATAGCCTTCGATCCTTGTTTACAACAAACAGTAGACAAGTTAACACGCAAAGACAGAACCTTAGATTTGTTCTTCACTAATTGAAGAAGCATAAAATTTGACCTTCTTGAGATATAAACAACAATACAAGAACAATAAAAATATAGCAGTGTAGATAAATTATGTAGTCTTTTTAGGTAGGCCTATTAAAATCTTCCGAGGAAAACGTACCACACAAAACGATCACCTAGAAACATAGATTACCTTGGGTAACAGATAAACTGCGTAAGATCAAAAACAAACGAAAAAACTAAGCTTATAGAAAAAGGAAAAAAAAAAGATCATGAAAAGTATAAAAAATCGAAGCACACAGCGCCAAAAAATTACTTTCAGATGAAGAGCAGCAATAAAAGCGCTGTTCCTCTGTTTTTTGTGTGTTTTTGCTGTGCATGTACTGATTTCGTGTCATGGATGGATACCCCATATATTTTGTTTTCTATTAGAATATTGGAAATACTTACATTGAAAAAAAATGATCTGTGATATACCAATAAATGAACCGGGGCAATATAAAACATCAAAAACAAAAACAAAAAAATCTTTTCATTTATATCAAAATTCTGGTGTTGCACATTAAAAAAAAGATAGCAAGCTTTTCAAAGACACAGAGGAAAAAGCAAATATTTTAAATCAACAGCGTCAGTCTGTATTTACTAATGAAAAAGATAACATGATCACAGACAAAGGTAGAAGCCCAAACCCTCAAATACAAACATAGAACTAAGCGTACGGTGACCTATAGTTGTTAATTTCTGTGTCATTTGGTCTCTTGTTGAGAGTTGTTTCATTGGCAATCATACCACATCTTCTTCTTTATATAACAATCAGTGAATTCGAAGCAGGCATCGCCAAAGTATTGTCAGACCTTAATCCACATAAATCTTGTGGACGAGTTAGCAGCAATGGCCGGTCCTTAAAGCACAAAAGGAACAAGTTTTATTTTAAAAGTCTCGAGAAACTGGAAAAACATCTAAGGATTGGAATCATGCAAATGTAGCCCCAGCTTTCAAGAAAGGAGAAAAATATAATTCCGTAGATAACAGGCCAATATCTTTAACCTGTATATGTTGGAAGCTCATAGAGTATATCATTACCAGTAGTATAATGTCTCACCAAGAAAAACATCATATAGTATAAGATCTTCAGCATGGTTTTAGAACATCACAAGGTATTGTGAAACATAACTTATCGATTTTATTCAAGAAGTGCCACACACCAACAAGGGTAACTCTCAAACTGACTTAATCACAATGCACATCGCTAAAGCGTTCGACAAAGATTCACATTGTCGCATCCTTTATAAGCTAACTACAATTGAATACAAAATGACACACTTAATTGGATTCAGGCATTTCAACATGACATAAAATAAACAGTCGTCATCAATGACATTTCTTTCTTCTCAGTACCCGTACCATCTAGTGTACTCAAGGAACAGTATTATTTTATTGAAATTTTATGTGACTGTCATACAAGTGAAAGGGATTAGCTAACTATAAAACCGGGTTTAATCCACCATTTTCTACATGAGGAAATGCCTGTACCAAGTCAGGAATATGACAGTTGTTTTCTATTCGTTTGATGTGTTTGAGCTTTTGATTTTGCCATTTGATAAGGGACTTTCCGATTTGAATTTTCCTCGGAGTTCGGTATTTTTGTTATTTTACTTTTCACGTCTAATATTGTTACTTATCTAAATGAATAACCTCCTGAATTTTCAGAACACAGTAAGCTTAGACTCTTTGCGGTTTTTGATTAATTTAAGAGTCAGCAGTACGAATGATGTCAGATTGGCTTATGGCATTCCACCCCAATAAATGTACCATTCTTATCATCTAACAAAAAAAATACTTACAGGAATATTAACATCCCTCATATTCTCGAATCAGTAACATCTGAAAAATATCTCGGCATCACCCTACAATCTAATCTTAAGTGGAAGACACATATAGACAATACAGTATCAAATGGGAATAAATCTATGGCAAGCCGTTCTCGTCAAAACTATGTTTAAATCATTTTTTCGATAAAATTACACACTGAGAATTAAAAAAAAACACACTGAGATTTAAGAACCTAAAATAACACAAATCGAAATTACACACTGAGATTTTAAAATTACAGACCGAGATTTAAAAAAATGAAAAACACGCACTGAGAATTTAAAATTACACACTGAGAATTTAAAAAGACACACTGAGATGAAATAAATTGAAAAAACACACACTGAGAATAGTTAATTACACAATGAGATTTCAAAAAATACACACTGAGATTAATATGCAAATTACTAATGAATATTCATGAGATGAAAAATTCAACAGATTAATATTTTGGTCTCCCGAACTCTTGTCATCATAATGAAATGCGGTTCCTACAACCAACATTCGTAATAAATTTCAAGACTTAACAACTTGTTTTGCTAACTCATATTCATAAGTTTGTTGCCTATAATTCAGATTATTACTAACAGTATATCGGGATTTTTTGCTTAAAACTGTTTAAGCATGGTCCCTTTTCAAAAGTCTTTCAACTGTTTCCCTGATATCGCACTTGTAATCTTTTATATTTTTGTTACGTTTATATGCTATAATAGGCACTTGGGAAAAAAAATCACTGCATTGTTTGTATTTTTGCAGATTGTTCCAATGTGTTCTTTTAATTTTAATAAAGTTTTTCACCATTTGGTTATATTTTGTAATGACAGTAAGTGGGTATTTTTCTTGTTCTATTGGTCTTTAATAGCGTAGTTTTTCTATCCGTTGTATTTTTAATGTTTTATATAAAACATTTAGCGCCAAATTGAAGGACTAACGAGTTCTGTCCCCAAGTTGTTTTAAGCTTGTAATAGATTCAAAAGTATGCTAATTAGATATATGCGCATAAAAAGTGCGCACAAATGTCAGTGTATAATTTTAAATTCTCAGTGTGTAGTTTCAAATTCTCAGTGTGTGTTTTTCAGTTTATTTCATCTCAGTGTGTCTTTTTGAAATCTCATTGTGTAATTTTCAATTCTTAGTGTGTAATTTTCAATTCTCAGTGTGTGTTTTTCATTTTTTGTAAATTCAGTGCGTTTTTATGAAATCTCAGTGTGTAATTTTTTATTCTCAGTGTGTGTTTTTATGTTTTTTAATCTCAGTGTGTTTTTTTTAAATTCTCCGTGTGTAAATTTTTCGAAAAATGGTTTAAACATAGTTTTGGCGAGAACGGCTTGCCATATAAATCACTTGGTTTTCTAAAACGAAATTAAAAATCTCAAACCCTGATATAAAATCCAGAGCATATAACTAGTACTACCCAAACTAGAATATAGTTGTAGTGTCTGGGACCCACATATGAAAGACCAACAGCTTAAACTTGAAACAGTACAAAGACGAGCGGCTCGCTACGTACACATCAACTACGAGTACACGAGCAGTGTCACAAACATGTTATACCAGTTGAAAAGGCCACCACTAGTTGAGAGATGATTAAATGCTCGACTTATTTAATTTTATAAATTGATACCCTGCCTTATAGCATTCCAACGCATGTTCTTGAATAAACCGACAATAGAACAAGACAAAACCATACTCGGATATACAGACACATCCAAACTTCCTATGAAACATTCAGATTGTCGTTCCTCACTTGCATAATCATACAATGGAACTTGCTCCCTCAGACTATCATTGAAACCACTTCTGTTGACAGCTTCAGATATCAGCTAATAACAGCTGTGTTTTCCTGTTTCAAATAACCACATTTAACCCAAAACATGAACATAAAAGATATTATTTTAATCACAATCTGTTTATTCAAACACTTACATGACTTAAATTGTTATTAAGTTATAATTACTAATTTGTTTAAATTTTCGCCAATCACGCACACACAACAATATGTAGTCTTCAGTATTTAAGCCTTGTTGACACAAAGAAGAAGAAGAAAGAGATGAAGAAGACACGAATTTAAAACAATTTGGGAAGAAATTAAAAAGAAAATTTCATCTGCTATCAACACCAAATGTTGAACTTCTACAATCTAGACATTACCATTGGTGGCCTTGGGCTGTTTTCTGCGTTTTGGTCGGGTGGTTGTCTCTTTTACACATTCCCCGTTGACTTGGGACAGGCACAGGATCATGTGTCAGATATAAATTAGTTTTTATTCGATCTTGATCATTCCCTTTTTATTATGCAAACGAGAAGGATAAAAAATACTTGATAAAAGTTAACTTTCCTTGTACTATAAAAGGTAATTTTTAATTATGATATGACAACACGGTAAATTTAAATTCTTGCAGACGTTTAATTGTTTTCTGTTAAAGAAAGGCATCTTAAAGACACAAGTTGTTCAATATATTTTTGTTTATGTAATAAACTCTGAATATGTTCAATTATAACTGTAGGATTGAGCACAATGCGTTAAGTGGCAAATATTTCAATCATATTTAGGACGGACAAAGTTTAGATTTATGATTACTGTACATATATTATACAAGAAGCCATAATGATTTGATGTAATATTTTAGTTTCATACAAGTTTTAGAAAAATGATTGATTTAATTATACAATTAGATACACTACCAACATATTACATAGCTTGCATATATTGTAATCCAACAACTACCGGTACTGTAATGGTTCAGTGTTATTCAGCAGAGAAAATTGAATGAGATTAATAGTTTTAAATCCTATCAAAATACATTAAGTCTGTAACCACTGTAATCACTCTGTTTTTCATGATGACAGAATGGCAATTCTTATTTTTTCAATCGTGCCATTGATACTCAAATATTCTAATTCAACAAAAATTTACTTAATTTTCAAGACAGAATAAACTAAAATGCATTTTCCTTAACTGAAAATTTAATAGTGTATAACCCTGTTTGTAGTTTCTACATTAATTTTAATTGTTCTTTTCTTTCCATTATTCATAACTGCATATGTACCATTAACAGTTTTGCAACCAAATGTAAGGCAAATATATTCTGTGCATATTAAGAAAAATGCATCTAAATGTATAACACTGTGTCCAAGCTACCCCGGCAAAAAATGTTTCTACTCCTCCATTTTTTATTGTGATATAACATTTTCTACAACTGTTCTAGATTAAAGGAGCAATAAGTCAAAAGCACGGCGAAATGATGATCTAGAGGCTAGGATGAAATTTGAAAAAAAAGGCAGGACAAGAGTTTTGAGTAAAAAAAAGGCAGGATGAGTAACTTGGCAAAAAAAGGCAGGATGACAATTTATGTTATAAAATAGTCAGGATAAACTAATAAAAAAAAAGGCAGGACCGAATAGAATGAAAAATAAAAATGCAGGACAGAGATTACAACCAAAAAAAAAATGCAGGACAAAATGTTTCATCCTAGCCCAATAAAAATCAAATGGTAGCTCCCTTACGATGTACCTGTTCTATTATATTACATAATGTACCAGACTGAGTGAAGACCATGTGGATCATATGCAATGAAAGAACTATAAATCCAGATATTTGTGCCGTTATTTCACTATATTCACTTTTGAACACGGATATATAAAATGGCACAGGTTGGTCGGAAAATATAAAGCACTTAACAAGTTAAAGTCTTTTCAAAATGATTAAATTGTCATCATATACGAGTGAATATGGGTAGTTCATCAAGTTTGACATTATAATTACGCAAATATTGAGGGCCATTAATAACCCGTCCGTCTAATAACGCCCTCCATCTGCCTAGAGGTAAATATATATCTCTTGAACTTGCCCCCTTGTCTAACACAGGTGCTACAAGTGTGTTATTTCCAAGCAAAAATTCGGAGTCAATTGTTTGGCACTCTTTATCTAACGGGGCTATCCACCATAACGGGCGAATAATAGGAGCACCGGTCTGAACAGATTCTTCCGCCAGTTCAATTATAAGATCGGAATATTCTTCGTGCAACTTCACAAATTTTCGGGATATATTGACAACTTCATCGTCGTACTGCCATGGTACAATAGAAAACTGCATGGCCGGAAGTAGTGCAGTAGCCTCTAACCACCTAATAAATAACTCACGGTCTGGCTTATTTCCTTCATATGCATTTCCTCCTATCATATCAGGCAATACGAATGGATATCCAAGTAAGCCGAATGCCAATGCAGTATTGATCAGCGTTTTTAATCCATTTTTATTTTCCCAGTTCGAATTTTTATCAAGCATGCGTACAAATACTGGTAAATGTTGTGTGCTGACACCAACTCGAACTTCTTGATGGCGAACACCAGTATCAGAGGCATATGCTAACTCGGCCCATTTAGTTGGATAGAAATTCGGACTGTCATATGTGGTTTCGAAAATATTTGGCAGCCAGTTTGTTTCGCCTGCATCAAATTTGAACGAACTTAAATTGTATGTTTTCTGTAAAAATTGTAATTTATCAATAAACCACTGCACTGCATCATTATTTGAAACATCTAAAATCCCCGCTGCATTCCCATCCCACCATGAAACAAGAGCCGGCAGTAATGAATCATATTGTCTTACCAGAAAGAATTTAGATGCTGCTTCTTGAAATGTTAATGAATCAATATTGAAGAATGGATGGACCCAAATAGTTACTCTAAATCCCATAGCATTTAGTTGTTTAACCATTTCAGTTGCATTAGGAAATTTGTTGACATTAAAAACCATATCACCATATTTCGGAGTCCAGTCATCATCTATTTCTACTTGTGAATGCGAAAAATTATAATTTAGAATATTTGAAGCAAACTCCATCACAGTTGTTTGATTTATATCTTTATGGTACTGGGCCCATGTTGACCAAATCGGATACTTAAATAATTTTCTATCTGGTATATCTGATGGTTTAGAAAATGAAGCCGACATGAAATCATGAATCTTTCGAACGTTATCGGCGACACAAATTTTGTAAGACAAGTGAGGATAACCCCCTTTAATGTTTGTATATGGATACTTTTCATATTTAGCCATTAGGCAGATTTTCTTATCAAACGTTTGGTTGATACTAATATAAAGCGGAACATCGCTACTAATGTTTATCCCTATTCCGTGTGTATTGATGAAATAACGTTCCTGTACACCACCAATACGCTTGGCGTATGAATCATTAGCAACGAAAGCTGAGAGATTCAATGACGTCTGTTCCATGGGCCAGAACTGGTTCCAGTCCTCGTAGCCACCATACCAGTGCGCACCATCTAAATCGAAACAATCTAATAGTATTTGATCAGAGCAAGAATACGTCCTCCAATATACATCATAGCACTCTGCAGATGCATATTTATTATAAGATATATGTAAATCTTTCGTACCACTCCAATCTAGACAAAGTGCATTACTGCTACTTCCGCAGTCAGTCGCAACTATTTTGGTACTTCCGGTATTTGATAATTGTCCGGATAGACGAACATCTGTATCTGAATTTTTTATTTTCAAATTCCAGTAATATTTTTCTAAATGTAAATTTCCAACTACGTACTCGTCTGTAATTTGAGGCTCCTCATTATTATGTCGTCCTGCTTGCCAGGCAATTATTCCTACAATCACACTGAGCAATATCAATGAAAGTAAGACGAAACCAACTTTCATTCTTCCATTAATTTTTTGTCCGGACATAAAAACTCCTGAAATGTTTTAATGATATGTTATTTCCACAATTAAATTGACAAAAATATGTAAATCTTAATGAATAAGAGGACGATACATGTCTAAATTTCGGGGGGAGGGGGGGGGGGGGGATTTATAAACAGTTAATCTACTCTTCTTATAGTAGAAGTTGCAAGGACGAAAGCTTTAACTGACTTCGCTTGTGTCCTATTTTAGCTTAGAATTACTGAAAATTATTTAAAACCGCAAGGGTTGACAGGGGAAAAAAGATGGGACTTTAAAACCATTGCTACTTGGGGCGCCTGTTTGTATGTGCGGGATGTATCAATACGCAGCCACTTCCAATTGCAATGGGGATGTTACTTTTGTTTTTAATGCTAAATATCTACCCTATCAAACATACCCTCATTTTCCAATGGCAGTTCAAATTTCGCTCCCTTCGGCATATCTTGCAGAACCGGCTACATATTGTATTATTTTATTTTGAATTATTCTCGTCGTGAATATGCATGAAATATTTGCTCTACACGTTCAGCAAGCAACAAGCAATCAATCAATTATTTATGCACTACCTTGCACAAAATAAAACAAAAATCATTTCCATTTGTTTTAATAGCAACTGCATGATTTATGGTTGAAATTATCTGGATCAATGTTTGCATTTCATATATTATAGATCACATTACATGTATTGATTTCTTTTTTTAGAATAAATCAGATTGTATTTCTTGTTTGTGGAACATGTATAGGATAAATAATTACTATGGTTGAGGTTTTTTATTCAAGAATAAGTTCAGAAAGGTAAAACGACACTTGTCCGGTTTTTTTTCTAGACTTGTGTTCATTAAAAAAGGGTTGTGTTGTTTTAAATTTTAATGTGTGTATACAAAATGCCATATTTTGGAGTCTACATATTTGCTCCCTCAATATAATAGTGATGGTGAATGAATACTCGTAGATCAGTTAAGCTGGTTAAGCTGGATGCGGGTGATCCGGTACAAACTGTACAAATGTTGTTCTTTTTTTATGTAAAATGTTCAAGTTGTTTCAAAAAGATTTTTATAAAGTGCGTTTAGATTGGTTGGTGTTTAACGCCACTTTCAGCACTGTTGGCTATTTTGAGGAGGTCAGTTTTTATTGGTCGGGAAAACCGGAGTGCCCAGAGAGAAACACCTATCTTCGACTGGAAATTGTGCGTATAGTTGAACCGTAAAGACAACACTTATTTTGAACTATAATCTGTAGTAAAAATCAAACTTGTCACCAAAGAATACTGTAAATTCAGAAACTATTGCGATGTTTTTATTATTGCGAAAAATGCGACAGGGTTATAATCGCAATAATTTAAACTCGCATTTTGAAATTTTTGATATGAATTAAACAGGATTTTTCTCAATATCGCAAAAATTAAAATCGCATTTTAGTCTAAAATGACAAAATCGCAATAATAAATGCACGCAATAATTTCTGAATTTACAGTACTAAATTATTTATAGAAAACATGACAATCGAGGTATTCGATTCAAACTCGTTGTTGTTTTATCAATATTTATTTAACTTTTATATTGCTTTTATGTTGTTTTTTTTTCTGTATTAGTATGATTCCTTTTTGTACCTTTTTGATCGTCATAGGCTTTGGTGTCCTTCGGCTATTTCTGCTGATTGGTTAATTATTGCCTCTTTGACACATTCCCCGTGTCCATTCTCAATTTTATTTGACCAAAGGTGATAGGTGTTGGGAGGGAGCCGTATTTTCTGATATTGATAAATGTATGTACGCATGACAGTCATTGTACATGTTATCATAAAAAAAAGTAAAATAATAAAAATTCCGAACTCCAAAGAAAATTCAAAACGGAAAGTCCCTTATCAAATGGCAAAATCAAAAGCTCAAACACATCAAACGAATGGAAAACAACTGTCATATTCCTGACTTAGTACAGGCATTTCCTTATGTAGAAAATGGTGGATTAAACCTGGTTTTACAGCTAGCTAAACCTCTCGCTTGAATGACAGTCGCATAAAATTCCGTTATATTGACAACAATGTGTGAACAAAACAAACAGACATAATAGGTAAAAATGTAAAAAATAGGGGTACAGCAGTCAACATTGTGTTATAATCTCAATCACTATAAAAACAAACAAATATGTAAACAAAGAAAAACAAAATGTCATATACACAAAGCACATAAGCAAACAAAGGGAGAGTACCAATCAGCCTATTTTTGATATTGATACATGTACGTGTGTACATATTATTATATTACTATTGCATTGCTTGTCATGAACATTGTGATTTTGTTAATGGTTTCGTCCGTTGCAAGATCGAAGCTAGTCAGATTTTTTGGCACAAGTTCGAAATCGAAATAGTTTATGACCTTCCGTGGTTTGTATCCAATTCATATTGTTCAATTCGGTTCTAAAAATTTTGTCAAAATATGGTCTACCCATAGAGAACCATATAAAAGACTCAAATGAATTAAGACAGCGATTGGGCAATTTTGAATGATATTCCCAAATGAACAGTTAACTTATAATAGAATAAAATAATTTCACTACCATGCAATGATAATTTGTTTATATTCATATGCTCGTTATACTGAACTATTAGTAATCAATTTTAAAGAAAAAAGAAATAAAACTTACCTCTTTAACTATTTCGATAAAACAATTCTTTGTATGGGATAACCAAGGTCGTCCCTATATTTTGCGAACGATTAATGTTATCATGAAAAGGTAAATCTTATTGTACAAGTATCAAATGTCTTGAAAGAGATTGTAATTTATAACAAATAAATTGTTGAACTGCGATAAAAAATGCAAATAAGGTGAAGAAACTGTTATCAACACTTGAACGTACTTACTAGATAAAACTGTTCCCTATATATGTATATTGTGTATTTAAAGTACACAACGGCACAAGTAAACATAAATGGATCTTAAACTTTACAGGAGCTTCAAACAATTTAAAAAAATTAAAGCATGTTTGCTTAGTGATATGATAAATGTATACTATAAAATTGGTGAATCTGGTAACATTTTTTATGCGGAACCAGGTCTCCGTCTGTCCATCCGTCCGGCCGAAAGAAAACTTTCGTCAAACTTTTCTTTGCTTCTATGAAAGGGAATGAAATAATATTTAGTCTGCAGTTTAATAATATTAAGTTGTAGCAAGTGGGCATTTTTTTACATCTACCATGTATTCACTTCCTGTTTGTCGATAATTTGAAATTTTACAACACTCATTGTACAAGGACAATTGTCGTCAAAGTTTTTTTTGCATCAGTGAAAGGGAATTTTTAGTTATGCTATTACCTCAATCGATTGCATGCAGGGACGCAAGGCCATCCCCGGTATTGGTCTAGTTTTAAAAACAATTATACCACTTATTCTATCTTGATGCAGATCTGTATCGGCTTTTATACACGATGGAGAAGAGCGCCGTTGTTATGGGCGGTGTTCTTGTAGAGCGGTCTTGAATGCTTCTACAGAATATGCATGCACAACTTTATCTGTCAGTTGGTTCCAGTGTATGGTTGTTTCCACAAAGAATGAATATTTATATTGTGGCTTATTGCTGTCTGGCACTTTAAGCCCTCTGGTGTTGTCTATTATTTGTCGTTCAATAATATTGTCTGTTTCATAATTTGAATACATTTTGGCTTTGATTGGTCTTTTCGGTCTTCCTGGTGTGACAAAATTGTCGGCTGAGCAGAGCCGGCACTAGACCCCCAACTACCTTGTATATCAGGATCAGGCTGAGGCTGTGTCTTCTTTCCTCTAGCGTCTCAATTTCAAGCTGGGGTCTCATGTTGGTGATGGACCCCGTCTCTCGACTCCTGTAGTTTTTCTTAACGAATTGTATGCCTCTGTTTTGGATACGTTCCAATTTGTCTATATCCCTTTTCATATATGGGTTCCAGATGGTTGCGCCATATTTCATTGTAGATCTTACTAGGGATATGTATGCTGCTTTTCTACATGCTTCTGGTACGTTTCTCAAGTTCCTTCTAAGAAAGCCCAAGGTGGCGTTGGCTTTCTTGCTGATGTTGTTTATGTGGATACTCCATTTCAGGTCATTTGATATTTGGAGTCCTAAATATGGGTTCACTTGTACTTCTTGTAGGATGTGTTTATTAAGCGTGTAGAATTTGTCTTGTTTTTTTATTGATGGATAAGACATAGCATTTTTTCGCGTTGAATCGTATTCACCATTTGTCGGCCCAAATTTCAAGTTGATCTAAATTTGATTGAAATTTGTTTTGGTCAGTTTTAATTGTTCTGTACAATAGGCAATCGTCTGCAAAAAGTCTTACTGATGATGTTACACTGTCTGGCAGGTCGTTTATGTGGCACATAAACAGGATGGGTCCTAAGACGGTTCACTGGTGTACCCAAGAGTAAACTGTTGTTTCGCCGGATATTTCCCCTTCCACGATGGTGCGCATTGATCTGGCAGTTAGGAAGTTTGATAGCCATTTGTGTGTATTTCCTTTAATTCTATATTGGTCTATTTTGTGAAGTTATTTGTTGTGTGGTACTGTATCAAATGCTTTGGAGAAGTCTAATATGGCTACGTCGATTTGATGTCCCTTGTCATGCTCTTGTAGGAAGTCATTGATGGTAGTGATGAGTTGGGTTTCGCACGAGTATCCTGACCTGAATCCATGATGGTTTAAGTTGGTTAGGATCTTGTTTTTTTCCAGATGTTTTAGGATGTGCCTGCATATGATGTGTTCTAAAATTTTGCTGGTGATAGATGTTAAGGATACAGATCTATAGTTTTCTGCGAGGTGTTTGCCTACTTTTTTAAAGATACTAGATATATTTGCATTCCTGGATATTTTTTTTAATTAAGTAAACAATTTTTAAATCAAAATTATTCTTGCTCAAATTTTTTTTTAACTGGCAAACTTCACGTCAGTATCAAACGTTTGTATTTTGACCGTTCAAAATGTCTAATCCTTATTCAATCATTACAACACAAAATGTTTTTGAAATATTTTTGTGTTGGTTTTGAAAATCTTTTTATTATTTACTTACCAATAAGAATACGAAACAAACACACCTAAGGCCTTTCCTAAAAAAACATTCATTATTGTATGTTAACTTTATAACAGCTAGTGGGAAATATTATACGTGCTTTCAGGACATAACAGGTTAATACTTGAAAAATTATTGGTCTCTATTACTTATCAACAAGTTTTAAATGCAAGTCTTTCCTGTTTGTCAAGCCTGTGACATTTTGTCACGGAAGCGATACATGGCGGTCCTACAATCCGTCGTCAATATTAAGGTTCAGTCAGTGGTTAAGGTTTTTGTAGACATTATTATCTTTGTCAAAACTTTAAGGCATGTTTTGAATATTGAACAGAAGCTTTTTCATGATCCAGAGAAAAATCATAAACTTTTTTTTTTCATTTCCCCGTTTTTTACTGAAAAGGGACTTTTCATACAGTTTACATTTAGATACGGTCTAGGATTAAAGTTTTTTTATTATTATAATAATAGAAATCCATAATTTTGTCAAACCTTTGTAAAACCCTATGTTTTGTTTTGTATACTGTTGGTTTTCTTTTAGTCCTTTTCCTTTCTTGTCAGTTTATTTTCGACTTATGAGTTGTTACAGTTTGTGTAATAGCATTAATATACAGACTGGGATAAATTTTTGTCCACATCAACTACTGCATGAAATGTTATATAACCCTGATAGAAGCTTTTTGAAGATCAAGAAATAGCCTCTGAGGGGAAAATAATTTTCCCCGTATTTTACTGAAAAATGGATATAGTTTTTGGCAGTCAACATTACACTTTTATACTGACATCAGCAATAGACGAGACACAGAGTTTTGTGGAACTCTAAACGATATTTTTGATAGCTGCTCATGATGCGCAATTCATACACTGTTTGATGAATTTGTCGCCAGTTAACAAAACATATGAATATTTCATTATTCAATTGGACTTCTCATCAATGCAATAAGAAAACAAAAAAACCAAGCAATGAAAATATAACATAAACATCTACATGTATACTACAGATCACATATAATTATGAACGCTTCGTCTCCAAAGAAAGTTGAAAAATGGCTACTTACGGTCTTCTGACGCAAGTTAAAGTTAACCCTTGCAAATTGGGGCATTCGTTTTCGGCTGTGTGTGATGTATAAAAACACAGACGAGTCCGGTCAGTAAGTGGACGTTTAATCCAATGCCTCGTGCAGAGAAGGTGCCACGCTCTCTACATGTTACGAACCCTTGCAAAACCTTCCAACATACCCTAATTTTCCAGTGGCAGTCCAGATTTCACCCATATTACATGACTTACCTGTTGTATTTAGTGTTAATTTCTTCTCGTCCTGAATATGCATGCACTTGTTGCCACTGGACGTAAAACAAACAAAAATCAACCAATCCTCTTTCACATACAACACCTGTTTCGTGTAATAATTTATAACAAATTTGAATTTTTCATTCTCAAAAGCCTGGTCAGTGATTGTCTTTTGTGATCACTGCGTAGCATCACCACCGGATATAGGTATCCCCGAAGCAAAAACACCATGATAACAAAAACAATTATCTATTCCATTCCTCGTACAGTAAAAACTATTCGCCGTACAATTTACCCGCTTTATTTTACACGAGATTCTCTGTGAAAAGAATAGTTTATTTTGAAATTCAATATTATTCAAGCTTAAATACGACATAACTTTAACGAAAACGTCAAATGAAATAAATGTTTTTAACGAGTTTGAACTCGATCGTTACATTCTTCTTTGAACAGGTACCAACCTTTCCGATTCTGACGATTTGAAAAGAGAGAAAGCCAATTAAGGATCATAATCAACCCTAAGTAGTAGTTTCATTATTAGGAATCACTATCACAAATTTTTACTTGCCAGCAAAATTTAAAATATAATGAAAAAAAAAAAAAAGAATTTGACCTTACCAGACTTCACATTTGTGTTTTCCACCGCTTCAGGGGTACCTATATCCGGTGGTGATGCTACACAGTGGTGATATCTTAATGTAATCTGTTATTTGGAAAATTTAATGTTGACGGCATATCTTCAATTGTTTTTGTTTAATTTATTCCCAGAATGTTTATTGACTGTGGACGATATAGATATAAGTTATTCAGCTGGTATTGATAAGATAATTGCACCAAATTTTTAACTATTTTGCAAATGTATTAATGAAGGCAAGCTCATAAACCTATATTAGTATTCTTTACAGTATAGTTGTATATTAAGTGAATTGTTATATAAATTTGACCCGAGTATGTACCGTAGGAATATGTACTTTATTGGACATTTGTGTCCTTTTGTCTCTGATGGATAGTTGTCTCATTGTCTCATTGGCCATCATGCCACATCTCCGTATTTTAATATACGTCAGGGAACAAACACCTCATGGTCCTTATCGAATGCCTGATACACCGAATATAACACAGATGTTTACCCATAAAACCTCTCAAATTATTAGATCTATATCAGATCCTTTTGAAGTCTGCATTATACAATCTCGAAATGAATTATATTGCAACGTTGAAAAAAAAAATACACGGTAGCCAAAATGCAAAATCGCAGAGCTAAAAATAGTAACTGTATAGAAATAAGAAGATATTGTGTGATGGCAAATGAGATAGCTATTCACCAATGACCACATGATCGATTGATCATCGGTGTTTGGTCGGGTTACATTTGCTTAGTCAATTTCTGTGTAATATTTTCGCACTACAGTTTATCTTCTATTATCCATGACGTGTCTGCTCTTTTTATGACCTCTATTATTCCATAGAGTTCTGGAAACAACATAGAAAATTAATACAGATAGAATTTGAAAATCATAAATTTAATAGCATAAGTATTTATAAAAATGTACATCAACGCTATACATGTACACTTATATATCATATACATGGATACAAATCGAAGTGATCAATGAAAACTATAACGACTTAGACAACAGTGTGACATAAAATATTTTATTGAACGCTTGTTTTATAGAGATTATGTTCTATACACTGATTGTGTCATGAGCAAACTAGTAATTTAAGAGACAGTACATCAGTGTGTCCTACTTTTTGAAACCTTATTCCTCCTTGGCTATTAACAAAATGTTCATACTTGCTTTCAATGAAGCATTGTTAATCAATTATTTCAGATGACATTAACTTTTCCATTAAAGCTTAAAACCTTGCTTAGAATTTGCACTGTTCATAACTTTAAAATTTAGTATTTTCAATTTTTTCATTATTTTCTGGCTTTTCAAAATTAATTTCAGTTTCATCTTTGGCCCATTCCTGAACTTCTCCACTAGCAAAGCTTCCATAAACAACAATTCCAAGAACACACACTCCAGCACATACATAAAACATGTGTCTCCACTCTTCAGCTGTATCCTATCGAAACAATAGCAGGCAATGTTATCCCTATGTTTTTAAATAGTTTACAATGAATAATTGTTTGAAAACCTTCATTATAGAGTTAGAATTGTTAGTTCTGGTCATGCATTACATATCAAATCCAGAATTCTTTAAAAAAATTATCGGGGTATTTCATAATTCTTATCAACAAGCTGTTTATAAATCAAATGTCACAAAAGATAAAATAACCGCAAAAGTAGGGTGATAGGCCCTGGTAACACCTATTTATTTCAATTTATATTTACAACATTGCATGGGTAGAGACAATGCATGATCCATGAAAGTCATGTTGAAATTAACCTTGCATGTAATGGTGTATGTGAATGGGTTTGGAGTACCCTCAAAACAAGTCGACATTCTCTTGGAACAGCTTTTGAAGAGTAACGATGCTAATACGGCTCTGTATCTCGCACCGATGATACAAATGTAAAAAATGTAAAACAAATATGTTGAATATATTATACGCATTACATATTTTGCAAGAACAGTTGATAAAAAAATATCGATATTTAACAGACATATTTAGACAAATTCAGTATGAAAATTATTAACGATTGTTTTCAAGTTTGAGTTTAACTGTAAACGTATTGCTTAATTATTTTCGTTTCGAAAACGTTATAATAAAATTGTCAAACTTCAGAATATTAGAATTTACATATAGTTAAAAGTTGCGTAGATATGCATAGTTTTTCATTAAAGGAAACGATTCGATAGTGATTAAATTTATCCACTTCAAAATAATTTTCGATAAAAGCACCTATTACAAAAAACATCTACAATGAAAAATGTGGTTTTTGTTACAAATAATTGCCTTACATGCTTTGGTTTACTTCTAGAACCCAACTATTAGCGAGATGTGTTAGACTTCGATCTTAATTGTCATGGATTGATATATTTCGTACTGAAGATCAGTATGTCTCTCCAGTTTCTCCGGCTTCCTCTACCAGTACTCCAGTTTCCTCAACCGGTAAACACTTTATTGATATCGTCATGGCAATAACAGTTTCCCGGCATTGATCATTAATGGTAACGAGCCAGTTACAGCTATTTATCTTGCACCGATTATACAATTTTCAAAAATATATTGAATATAAGTTTACTTTGTTGCAACATCAGTACTTGCTTACAGCTTACTTTCTAATCTTAGCTCATCCTGCATAAGTGTAATGATATTACTTACATTTGGTGTTAAAATACCTGTTACAATTGGTGCCACCATGCCAGGAACAATAGCCAGTGTATTGGTCAGCCCCAATAAGGTGCCCGCATACCTGCAAGACCATTATAGTTCTGTTACAGAAAAACGTCTCTTATTATGTATTTTTTTTGGTCTTGAGTTATTATCAGATTAAGGCGTTTAGATAGAAATAATGTTTCTTCATAGAAATATCTCATCAAAGATACTAGGCTTATAACGTTGTACGCCAGGCACGCGTTTCGTTTACATTAGACTCATCAGTGGTGCTAGAATAAATACAGTAGAAAGGCAAATCAAATACAGATGAAAAGCTTTTCATTCGAATTTGATTTACCTTCCTTGCTACTGTTTTTACTACAAACAAGTCTCGTAAATCCAAATAAAACCTGTACATGTTCGTATTCAATTGAAACAAACCATTATTTGTTTCTTCAATGGTAGCGTTAGTAGTCATTTTGTTTTAGCAAATGCGCGTCAATATGTTAGAGAGCGACACTTTAAAATCTTCTTTTTTTTCATTTACTTACTGTTGTCCTATATCGATATTGTTTACAAGACATCCAGCATTATGGAAACCAGTAAACAAAAATGCCAAAGACAATAGTAACACGGCAATTTCACGATCTTCACATGATGTAAAACCAGTTCCTATTAGAAATACTCCACTTCCAACAAAACCTGATAAAATAACGCAAGCATCAGAATTAAAGAAACTATTTTAGTTTTATTATGTAACTATAAATTTTTGTAAGGATTAAAAGCGGGAAAATGCGAATTGGGCGGATAGACCAACATCGCCTTACCATAATACGTACGTCTCTTAGTAACCTGAGTAGTTATTGAATAAATATGGTCCTACATCATGTCGATATTATGGTCTTTTATATGTTGGCATTGCACAAGCTCATACTTGTTCAGACTGTTAATTAGGTATTAACACTAAAACTGTAAGATATGTATTGATTGATACTTTACTCTAGGAGTACCTGTGAATCGGCCCTTTGTGTCTTTTGTTCATTATATTAGTTTTTTGCGCTGTTTTATGTTTTGTGCTGCGATGCTTATCTGATGAGTCAAGCCATTTCCAACTTATAAATACTGTTTGTTTTTATACTGTGCTGTTACACAACTGTCCCAGGTTGAGGCCAACAAACATGTTTAACCCCTCCACATTCTATATTTGTCTGTTTCAAGTCAGAGGCCTGTAACTCATTGTTTGTAGTGGTTGCTGTCTCGTTTTCGTTTGTGGTTTGTCATAAATCAGGCCGTTGGATTGTAGGTTTGATTTATTTTACATTTTGTCAGGCCTTTAGAGTTTACTATACTGTATGGTTTTTTGCTAATTTTTATAGGCTGTACGGTGACCTATAGTTCCTTAAACCAACTTTATATGGACTCTTTGATTTTTCAACTGGGATAGTGAGATAATTTTCGTCACCATTTTTGATGGTTAGTATCTACTTTTAAATGCTTTATAAATAAAACAAGTCTTGATTTGTTGTAGTTTTCTTCAGGGATACTATTCTTTTTCATCATTTTGCTAATTTTCAGACATCAGTGAACTTATCTTTAGCTGCATTATAATGGCTATTTCCTTAGTCATACATATCATTACTGTTTTTGTATTTATATATCATTTGATCAATTGCAGATTGCTATTTCCATAAAAGGGCAGAAGATATAAAAAAGGGGGGGGGGGGGGGCAATAAAAAAACAAAGAGTCGAAAAAAGACATATTTGTAAAAAAGACTAACAAAAGTCCAACAAAACAAAAAACAGTTAATTACGAGTAAACAATATGAACATCACAAACACCGGGGAGGAACTCAGGTGCTCCGGAAAGTAAGCAGTTTGTATTTCCAAGTGACGCCCGTCGTTTCTATGTTAACCTTGCAAAATTCTCTGGTAACACTTGTCGGGGATACATTTATTATATAAAACTGTTGCACATTATTAAATGTCTCTTGTCTAGCCCTTATGTAGCAAACATTTGAACGTGTACATTGGTAAGTGTATAATATTTGACCTTCATACGTGACTGAATTTGTTATATCTGACTTTTGGAAAGAAGAATAGATCAAACCATAACGGAAAAAAACAACACAAACATTGAAAGCTAGAATAGGGATATTGCTAGTCATATCTATTTAGTTGATTCTATTATATTTTTTATATATTTAATATATTCTTATATATACTTTGCTCAAAGTGATATATTTTCGTCCCCCGTCCACGCGTCTGTCCGTCGGCTCTCACTTGCAAGATTTTTACAAAAATTGTATCATAGATTTATATAAGTAATGCCTCGGATAAGCTCGAAAATCTATGTCGATCAACTATTTTTAAAAGAATCATGCCCCTTTGAAATATACACTATATGGACAATTGCATTGTTAGCGCTCTCATATGTACAATTCTTGCCAGATTTTTTGGAAACTTATATCATAGGTTTGTATTAGCAATATCTCGGACAACTTTTAAAATCAGTACCAATAAATTTTCTAAAAGAGTTATGCCCAATTGAAATATTAATCATATGGAAAATTGCAATGTAAAGCACTCTGTCGTGTACAATTTTTGACAGATTTTTATCAAATTTATACCAAAAGTTTAAATCAGCAATCGGACAAGTTTGAAAATAAGTGCCGATCGAATATTTTAAAAAGAGTTATGCTGCTTGGAAATATTAATTATATCGGAATTTGCATTTCACTGAATTTGCTCTCAAGCCTTCAGGTTTTTAAAGAACAAACAACCAATTTTTAGTTATTGTCCTCGGAGAGATAAATTTGTGCAACGCGGGTGACATTAGAAATCTTTTCTTTTATTGTCGTCATTGTCATCCCAAATAAAATTCAGTTCACATATACTTTAATTATATAATAAAATTAGAATATATATAATAAATTTGTACCTAGACAGGAAGATAAGCGTCTTATACGTGTAGTCGAAATTAAACTTTTTTTACGCAGAAAGTCTACTAATTGGCTGAGCAAAAATCCCGTTAGCACTTGGCAAGCAAAAGGCAATGACGATACTGCTCCATTCTGAAATATAAACCATAGTAATCTGAGAGGAAAATAAATTTTTCTTTATTTAGCAAAACACTTTAATAAAAATATGCAATGCTATTGAAATAAAATACGAAACAGGATAATCATTAGTTTAAGAGTTTAAACCCATGATTGTGACATGACTGTTTTTACGGTAGTTGAATTTTGACCTTAAACGGTCATTTTGATCTGAACGACTGTTAAAAGACTTAACAATATATTATTCAGTTTTTTCAGTGTTTCGGTCAATTTTCAGACATATCCATTGCGGTAAATTCAGTACTGTTCAGACAATTTGCTTGCGGTCAATTAAGATCTGTTTATTGTATGTTCAGACAGTCTTGAAGTTGTTTACCTGAGTGTATACATCAGCATCATACTGAATTTTCTGAAAATCTACTCAACAGTACTGAACTAACTGCAAGCTAATTTTCTGAACAGTTCTGAATTTACCTCAGTAGATAAGTCTGAAAATTAACAGCAAGAATGGACATAAATGTAAAATTTATTGTTTAGATTTTCAGTTGCTGTTCAGACTTTTCAGATGATGTTCAGATCAGAATGACCGTTTGAGACTAAAATTAGTTTGCTAGTGAATTATTATGCGGCTTTAACACAAATTCTTGCTGTTTATCACAAAATAGTATCACACAAAAAGCAAAAACAAGTTCAAATTAAAATCATTTTCTAAAAGAACTGAAAGATTGGAAGAAACGTAAAAAATTCCCAAGAAGTCGATATCAAGAAATTAAAAAGACGCGTTGTAGCTCTGAAAAAGAGAGACAAAAGATACCAAAGGGACATTCAATATTCGGCAGAGCTCATGTTGTTTTATTATTTCAACAATAATTTCCCAGAAATAAAGAATGTTCACCTTTTAAAAGCCATGGTTGAAACAAAAAACTCAGAAAATGTGAACTCTGTTTCGGATATAATGCCGGAAGTTTGAAGTTAAACCGGAAACAAGCTGTTAGATGACCGCATTTTCCGTATAACCTGCTCCGTGTTTACCAATGATAGATAGTTACTACTCACATGCAGAATGGTCTGAAAAACGCACACTATTCACAGAAACGTTTTACCTTTTTTCTGTGACATTTAGAAAAAAGAATTTTCATAAATACTCACACTTTGTATATCATATCTCAAAACTGTCTTCATAAACATTGGTATACTTGTTGCTAACGCAAAGAATACCCAGTTTACACAAAAGCGAGCAACGAGAATTGCAAGAAATGGAGGATTTTTCGCTATCTGGCACCATGGAACAACAGCTGTCTGAAATAAACAAAAAACATGTGTTATCAAAATGTCTTTTAGAAGTAGCAATCATGTTAATAATAATGAACTCTGAATAAGGGGTTTTCAAGATTTTATGACAAAAAAAATATCAAAAAGATAGTTTACGTGTATCTCTAAAAGCATTTTTCTAATATTATCAAACATCTGTTAAGAACTTCAACAGAATGGTTATGTGTCTTTATTTTTGTTTCTTTAAGCTATACGCTTGGATATTATAAAACAGAGGTAAGGAAAGTAGAGTCATTATTCAAAACAACGTGAGATACCAAAATCAGCAAAACATTTAAGCCGGAATAAGACAGACAACATTCAACGTAAATAAAAACTAATAAATGAAACTAAAGATTGAAAAGCACAATTCCAAAATTCCACCAGATTGCGGAAAAGAACTCTGTGCTTAGTAAGCAGTTCATATTCCCATGTTGGTCATGTCATGTTAAAAGCCGATGATAAGTTGTTTTGAGAGATATTCATAAACAGAAAAACAAAGATGTTGCCACGACAAATTGGAACATTTATATGATTGACTGCAATCAAAAATTCAATTACGGTCAACCAAATCATGATAGCGTCCGCAAAACTTTGGAAGAGATAACGTCAGCGTTACACTGAAAACAAATGATAGCAGTAACATTTCTGTGAGCAACAATACTCTTTCAATAAAACTCTATCTTGGATTGCAAATACGATTGTAATATGCAGCTTCTTTGTTTAACTGCGACATTGGATCAATTTTGTTTAGGATATCTTATCTTGATACATAAAAGTATTCATCGTAAAATAAAACAGGAAGTCAAACGAAACAACTAATTAATTTTAAAAATTCATCTGTACGTTGCGATCCCTTGATGTCTAAATTAAAAAAGGGACGGATACTCAATAAAATTTATAAACAATGCGATTGGCCTAAACAGAAAGTCTCAATCAAAGTCCGCAGGTCTTATGTATCGATCTAGTCTTAGAGATTAAGGATAATTTTGATGCTGCAGAATGTTTCATTTGTCTCACTATACTCTCGCTTACATTGTATTCTTTGATATGAAGATGATGGTATTGCAAAGTATTGTAAAAGTAGGAATACTTGACACGAGTAACATTTGTCACTTGTATGACCACTCAAATAACTGTAACTTAAGATGTGTTCAATGACGACAATGTCATCTTTTCCATTTGATCTGACACCCTTCTAAATCAAAAAAGAGGCAGAAGGGAAAATAGAAATCGTAAGTCGTTGAACAACCGTCAACACCATGGCAAAAATAAAAACAACAGAAAAACGAAGAAACGAAATACATGTCTACAAAACTGAATACTGACCAACACGAAAACTACCAAAAAATCGTAAATAAAAAAAAGTTTGGAAAATGAACAAATCAGGACAGATTAAAATATTACCCGTTTGTTTGTGTCAAATTGTATGTTTGATTTGATATAATTTAGTTCTTCTTTGGAAATCCATTGATTTATGTCTGGTGTATCACGTATACACAAAAACCATGCTATAGCCCATACAACTGTAAATCCACCTGAAATGATACATACAATTTGTTTTCTAAAATGTTTTTCTCTTATGGATGTGATCTGTTATCTTTTTCTCGAATTAAAAGATATTTCTCACTGAAAATTCGTTAAATTGATTGGCTTATCCGGCATAATGAAATGATATTACGATATTTCCTTTGGCTATTCGTTAGGTCATTAATGACTTTCAAAGATCAACATCATTTCTCTATGGCAACGAAGATCTGTGATTTCTTCAATAATATACAAAACACAAAATTTTTTTTTTTTGTCAAATTTTACTACATAATGCATGATGGTACAAAAAGTTTAAAATGTATTCTATTCGATTCTTCTTTGCTCTAAAACTTATAAATGTATCCACACAATCAATGATGTTTGTATTTGGGTTTTACTGTGGACAGTCATAAATTGACCACCATATTGCATCACATATGAATGCGTCCGTGATTTTGTTGCCATTTTATCAACAAAAACAAGAATACTAGTTTAATTTTTTTTTTTTTTTTTTGTAGTAGTAAGCTTAAGCCTTATATACCAGGAACATCGTATACTTTAGATTCTAAGATATCAGACGCATTGCGCAATCTATCAAACAATGTGTGAATGTACCGGTATACATGGCCATATGACAGTCCACATTTTGTTCACTACTTTTTCCGGAAATAAAGAGTTTTTACTATTAACTTTACTCTATTTTACTTTACTTTTTCAGTGACGCAAACCATACGTGTCCTTTTATTCTTATTCAATAATGCCAACCTACTTCATTACTGTAGATCTTTGATTAAATGTTGCCGGTAGCCATTTCTTTGCATGATATGAGCCTTTTCGATGTAATGTTCGATTTCATGTTGTGCAATGTTTGATACATTTAAAAAAAATATTTTGTTTCTCTAAACCAAAGGAATTTTTTTGGGGGAAATCCTTATATATAAATATTAAATAATGTACTTTGGATAGTGAAACAGTGATAACATTTAGACATAATATACTTATTTATAAATACTTACCGGTCAAGTAGAAAATGGACCCCCATCCATTGTCAAAGCCATGCTTACAAAGGTAACCAGATGTTACAAATGATATAACAATACCAAATGGCACACCTGAAGACAGAATTACTCATTATATAAGTTTGGCTTGAAATCAGAATTCCTATTTTATATTCTTTTTAAAGTGTATTCGTACAAAAAGCAAATGCACATAGCCAAAGAAAAAAATATCAAAATATAAGACTCATCTCGAAAACGTATAAAAGTTATAAAAACTTATCAACGATACTACAGTCAAAAGTGTTGTACCACTCAAAAATCAATTGAACTGATGTATATGAATAACTTTAGTGTTCCGTGACTTTTAAAATATCGTCTTTTTAGTTATTCTATACTGTTTTATGTAATGATTATGTAATTCCAGGTACCATATATAACAGCATTACTTCAGAAGAGAGCATAAAAGTAAATAATATTTTCTAAAATCGTGGATGAAATAGGAAAAAAAGCAAAAGGTTGAGTGGGGTAGGAATATGAAGGCGTTGGGTATTTACAACTTAAAGGTGTGATATGGTCCCCTCACAAACAGTTTAATCGAAGTATTCTTAAATATGTACAAAGCAAAACATTTGTTTATCACAGAAAGACTTCAAATTTAGCATTTTAGTTATTATATACTTTCCTTACCTAAGTATGCGAAAGACATCAGTTTACTCTTTTCCAAAAGAGGTGCCCAGCGACCAATAATTGAATTTCCAGAAGGAAGAACAAGTCCCTGCAAATGAAATAGTTTACTTATTCAAGCAATGAAGAAGAAACAAAGGATGTAATCAAAATACTTAGTCAAATAAGGACAAAAAATATAAATTAAAAAAAGAAAGATTAATAGAGGCAAACGCAGTTTATCAAATCTAGGACGAACTGAAGTTGTGCAGAAGGTTAAGCTGTTTCTGCTCTATTTTCCCCATAACAAATTGCAATGCAACAAGAAAAGTAAAAAGACTTTGAAAAATGAAATTATTCGTGGTCAGTGGAAATTTGGAATATGTATATAAGATAATAGGAACATGCTGTTTTATTAAAATGGAGATGAGGTGTTCTCTCATTTACGTTTATCCAACACTTTTTCTATTCGTAGAACTTAAATCTATGAAGGAAGAATATCGGTCAAAGGAGATTACGACGTATTATCGTCTTCTTTGTCCTCAGAAATTCAAGTAAGTTTATATCCACGGCTTTCAGATGTATGGGTTAAGATGAAACGAGAAACGCACTTAATATATATAAAGCGTTATATTCTTCTTTTTGTGCTGATTCGGCGTAAACAACCACCAATCAATCAATCTTAGGTGCTGATTAGAATAGTAAGATTTAAAAAAATAATTAATTGTCTGCAGAACAGTTTGAAATAGTCTGCGAAAAAAATATTGTTTTGTGGATTTAATATAAACTTAGTAATTGGGTGAAAATGTTGAAGGTGTTGAAATGTTATGATGCCGGTAATCGATGCAAGGACTATATCGTCGAGGAGCAAAGTTACAAATTTCCATTATATTTACCAAAATTCAGGAAACTTACGCAGTCTTTTTGTTCTTTTGTCGTTCCCTAATTTAAACAAATTGTGATGAAGTTATCAGCTTACTAATCCATTTACATTCGGAGGAGTGTTAAAAGGGGAAGCATTGTGTTTGTGTTATATTGATTCAGATGATGAACGGTAATAATTGAGTACCAATATGATCAAAATGAAGATAGCTATTTTTTTTCATAAATTGTAGTGCTTTTTACAACTATAAGGTTCATAGTTTTTTTATCGGGTAAGTATTTTTTTCTAGTAACTTTTATGTGCATATGTTTATTAACACATTTAGATAAGTAGATTAATGTGATAGATATAAAAATATTATTTGGCTTGTACAATTAAATCTCAACTATGGAGTATAACAAGTATCGCATCTGGATTCTCAACGTCATTAAATTTATTATGTTTTCAAATGTCGGATAGACACAGTAAGAAAAAAGTTAAAATTATAATTCAGATATTGCATATTACTAGTATATCGACTGATTACCATGTAACTTTTACAGTTTGAGTGGTACGTTGAACTGTGAAAGAATATATCTATCTTATTATCTTTGCAAAGAAAGTGGAATGAGTTTAATATGCAGTATCACTATTCACTTATTCCAGTGTTCTTTTATCATGTTTATTTGTGGAACACGTTTTTTGAATGAGTTAACTTTGAAAAACAATGTTTTCATTAATTATAAAACCTTTCAATATGGACATTTGTCCCTCTAAAAGGAGTCTGCTGCAAAATATGTTTTGCATTCAAACATATAGTACCCTTCAAACTTTGTATGTACTCACTGAAGAAAGTCCTAAGATAACACGAACTACAAATACTGCATTCACTGATGTTCTGGCACAAACTGGTGTCACAAGTGAGGAAATACCGGCTATTATCAAAGCAATGCCAAAAACTCGTCTGCCACCATATGTATCTGACAACCATCCTCCAATAATTTGGGTGCATAAAAAACCATAGAAAAAAGAGGAAAGTAATTTTGCTTGAGTCGATTTGTCCCATTCAAATTCTGCATTCTAAAAAAAAATAGAAAAGTTTTAGCCAATGAAATACTACTACTGGTCAAAACCTGCAGTCTTCAAAAAAATGAAAGAAGTAACTTTAAAAGGTTAATACAATCAAAAGATGAAAGTGGGTCATTTGGTTGATAATATGTATAAAAATAGAAAAGTTTTGGCCAATGAAATACTACTAATGGTCAAAACCTGTTGTATAAAAAAACACACGAAAATAATTGGTGGATAATACGTGACAAAAATAAGCACAAAACAAAACTGTTTCACAACGTTACTTCAGCATAACGGCTGATCTGTAAATAGAATAAGTAATTTGAAATACTTTTATAATGGTAATTTCGTTGGGTAGGTTTTTCCCACAAAGGGTATATTTCTTATATCCTTTAATTCGTTATTTTACAATATCATTGCGTTTCATAAAAATGGCCAATAATTTCGTATATTTTACATGTATGTGCAATATCGATTGCATATGCTAAAAGAATTTTCAAAGAAATACCAATATGTGTACAACCACAAGTTATATAGCTTTAAAATAACACTTTACCTCAATAGAGTTTTGGTCATCCATATGGTTCATGCAGTGCTCAGGGAAACTACTGTTTAAACGAGTTTCCGAAGAAATGTTACCAGTTTTCACCATACATACTATGGCAACGCTCAGGTTGAAACTTAAAGCATTTCGCAACGTGATGCCGACAAAAACAAAATATGAAAGTATCCAACGTTGAGAGCAGATACATGGGATACCTAATGAAGCAAAAAAAAAGACAATATGATTGATTGATTGATTGGTGTTCAACGCCACTTTCAGCACTATTGGCTAAACCGTGGAACGGCTGTCGGCGGAGGAAGCCGGAGTGCCCTGAGAGAACCACAGACCAGAGAGAAGCAAAACACAATAAGGCATTATGATTATTGTTTAATATTTAAACATGTTTTACCTCCAACCAATATTTATACATGTTTCATCAGAACTTTACTGTTTAACTCACATTGTTAGTGCCTCTTTGAAATCCTGCCCTACTAATTATCTAGTTTATCTCCCGTTTACAGAATTTGCATAGAACAATAAACAACTGTCATATAAGTGGGAAGTTTAGCTAGCTATAAAACCCGGTTAAACCCACTATTTTCTTCAGAAAAATATATGAAGGTTGTTTTCCATAAATTCCGTTGGTTAATATTGTTGAGCGTTTAATTTTGTCAGGTTTAAATTTATGGACTGCTACCTTTTTAATTACCCTTTGAGCTCGGTATTTTTATAATACTTTTTACCAGAAAAAAATTCCAGTTTAGATAACTAAACATTACAAATGCTTTTTTCTGATTAATTGATTGATGGATTGATTTGATGGTGTTTAGCGCCATTTTCAACACCATATGCTATATCGTGGCGGCCACTTATAAGCCGGAGTACTTAGATAGAGCCAACGACCTTTGACAGGTCAATGCATTATATGTATGCGAGATAAGACAGATACTTAAATCAAGAATAATTTATGGAGTAAGTCCAGATGTCTCTAATAAGAGTGACTTTTTTATGACAGTAAAATTTATATCTATTTTTGGCTGTCAAAGCAGCAATATTAAGCATACGTATACCATACATTGTATGTTGACCCTTTTGCCAAACGTCGTAATTTTATCGTGTGTTGCACTGGTTATCGATAACAATTGTCTTACGCAATAACTGAATGTCTGAGAGCTTTCAATGCTTGGGGATGTGCATAATCAATATATTGACATGTTCAAAAAGTTAGTAAAAAGTTGTTTTTAAAATATTCTTCATTTATATACCTATATAGAGTTACATGTATTTCCTTTCAGAACCATAGATCATTCATTTGAAGAATCAATCCGAACGATACCAAATTTAAATAAAATGTGCTTCAAGGCATGTAATAATGACCTGTGTACGGTTATTATTTTTTTCCGATTAAAATGCAATTTGAAACTAACGTTTGTTTAACCATTTAATTCATTTGACAATAATAGCATGAATAGTGTGTTGTTGCGAATTGGGGTTTTACTGTACAATTTTTCATCTTTAATAATCTGTATATAGAAATAAGGAGATGTGGTAGTATTGCCCACGAGACAACTATCCACAAGAGTTCAAATGAAGTGGATATGAGCAATTAATTACAACCGTACGGCCTTCAACAATAAGAAAAACCAATACCGTACAGTCAGCTATAAAAGGCCCAGACATGAAAAATGTTTAAAGGTTTTAGGCAGAAAGAACCCTTTTCCCCGTTTATTAGACTGAAATATTTTATCCTTATTCTCAATTTTTGGAAGAAAAAATTACTATTTCCAGACGAACATGACGAAATGGAGAAAACAATTTTCCTGGACAATTCGTATTAAATTGTCAAATTAAAATAATCTGCTGTTCTATGGCAAAATGTCATGAAACAAGAGGAAAACATAGCACCTCCTTTCATAAAGTCAATATAGTAAATTACTGACTTGTATGTTTTTGTACACCGTATCAATTCATTTATTTATTATATATTCGTGCATTTACAGTAACATGTTTTTTTATGTAACTGGACAGTGATTACTAACGTTTATATTTAGATTATTATAGGATTAAACACGTATTTCTAGAGGTTATTGATGTGTAAACTCGGGCGATTAACTCACAACCTGAATAAAAATCCGAAGGATATTGATGTGTAAACTCGAGCGATTAACTCACAAACGTATTAAAAGTCCGAAGGACTTTAATGTGAAGTTTGTAAGTTAATTGCCCGAGTTAAAACATCAAGAACCTCTAGAAAAATGTGTTTAATCCTGATAGTTCTGAATACAAACATACATGGTGACGTTCCCTTGTCACCATCTTACGGTGTTTATATATCTCAACTTGTACGATTCGCTCGTGTATGTAACAATGTTTTAGATTTTAACGAGAGAAATGTATGTATTACTGAAAAATTATTACACCAGGGTTTTCGATATCACAAACTAGTCAAAACATTTACTAAATTTTATCATCGGTATAAGGACATCATTCGTAAATATAGCTCAACATGCAGACTTCTTATACGTTCAGGTATTTCACATCCAATTTTTTATGGAAATATTCTTTATAAAGCACAAAAATGTCAGTATTCACCTCTGAAACTAACAAAACCTTTAAATAGACTTATTAAGAAGGGATATAGTTACGATACTGTTGTCAGGTCATTAAAGATTGCATATTTTGGCGTTGATAATGATTCACTTATAGGGTCTTTGCATCTGCACTAAACACATTTATTTAAAAACCAGTTGTTGGCATGACACGGGTTATGTTCTTCTCATATATGTTATGATGGTATGATACTAAACCCCTAACGGGAAGGATTGTGCCTGATATTCATATGATGAAGACATAATCTTTCAATCAGTTTAATTGAAGTCTGGAGCTGGCATGTCAGTTAACTGCTAGTAGTCTGTTGTTATTTATGTATTATTGTCATTTTGTTTATTTTCTTTGGTTACATCTTCTGACATCAGACTCGGACTTCTCTTGAACTGAATTTTAATGTGCGTATTGTTATGCGTTTACTTTTCTACATTGGCTAGAGGTATAGGGGGAGGGTTGAGATCTCATAAACATGTTTAACCCCGCCGCATTTTTGCGCCTGTCCCAAGTCAGGAGCCTCTAGCCTTTGTTAGTCTTGTATTATTTTTAATTTTAGTTTCTTGTGTACAATTTGGAGTTTAGTATGGCGTTCATTATCACTGAACTAGTATATATATTTGTTTAGGGGCCAGCTGAAGGACGCCTCCGGGTGCGGGAATTTCTCGCTGCATTGAAGACCTGTTGGTGGCCTTCTGCTGTTGTCTGTTCAGTGGTCGGGTTGTTGTCTCTTTGACACATTCCCCATTTCCATTCTCAATTTTATAGTTGTTGTTTATAATAGTTTTATTTATATGTTTTCCGTTCGTATTCCATATATGGGCAATGCGCATGAATATACCAAAGTGAAATCGACACACAGGGAAGCTAATTTAGGTCATCACATATCCTCGTAAAAAACTAAAAAGTAAGAATTAACAACACATTTGGCTAAATAATTTTGTTTAAACATAAAAAGAAACAATTACGGAACAACAAAAACGTTACATGTTAATATCTGAATGCATGTTAAAGGGAGGCCTCGGTGGCCGAGTGGTCTAAGTAGTTACTACTGTAATCACTAGCCAGTCAACAATGAGGTTGTGAGTTCGAACCCCGCTCGTGCGAGTGCACTCGACTCCAATCTTAATTGACTAGGAGTGTCAGTTTTCCTATCGAAGGTCGGTGGTTTTCTCCGGGCACTCCGGCTTCCTCCACCAATAAAAACTGGCCGCCACGAAATAGCCCAAAAGCGGTGCTGAAAAGTGGCGTTAAAACACAAAAAATCAAATCAAATCAAATCTGAATGTTGAAGCGTCAAATAATCCGGATTTGTAATCCGCGCCATGAATGTGTACACACGCTACACAGGTAATCATTTAAACTACACAGCTCAAAAGTGTTACATGTTAGCTGAAATTAAAACTACAGTTGTGAAATACAGAATTTGCTGCAAATCCAGACTATTTTGCTGGTTTGAAGATGGACTGACTGTTTACTAGAAAGTTAGGATTTTGCATATCTATGGAGTGGAGAGGGGTTCGTTCGGTAAAAACAGATTGTCCAGTTTCTGTGACATTGTCTGGAAGTGTAGAAATGGCGGAAAAACTAGAAGGGGCAACTGGTACAAGTGCTGTTGATGACGATGAGTTACCCGTTGCTACATTGTCTAATACCGAACTAATTTTATACTTCTGATCTGTGCTTGATCTCCTGCAATAGGATTTCAAACTTTCCTCATATTTATGGTCGGACATAAACATGATGCTTCTATCTGTTAAACCAGCTTGACTCATGGCGGTAATAGCTGTTGATCTAAGTGAATGTCCTGTGTAGCGTTTAACCCAGGCATTTTAACAAATGTCAGGCATGAAAGCTGAGAAGTTTTAACCTTGACCGGGGTTACATTATACCATGTGTTGTAAATACATGGAGTCGTAATGCTTCTCGGCAGCATTAAACAGTACTTTTGCAGCAGGATCACACGCGTAAATTAAACTTGAGTACTCAGCATAGAATTTGCTGTTTAAAATTCTGTGTCACGGACGATATCAATGCTACGGCCAATGTCTTTAAGATATCTGTTTATAGCAGCACGTACATTTTTTAAGGAATGTTCCTGTGCTTGCTCTTCTGGCGTTTTTAGCGGCCTTTTGGTAATGTTTTGAGGTTGAATCTCAGCATAAAATTGCCTCACACTGATGTTCAGACTGTCTACAGACACAGTCTGAAAGTTCACAGTACTTGCGAGTCTTTCAGATCACCAAGATGAAACGTAATAATGTACATATAAATTTGATTACAAAACAGTTCATCTGCTTATGTTAATATATTGATTAAAGATTTTTTATATGGGTTGATCATGTGTTTATGTTATTTTTGTTGTTTGGTTGCTGTCTTATTAACCTAGACCAGTCTTCACGATAAACTTTTAAATCTACAGGCCGGAGCTCAATTTTTGTAAAAATTCAGTTCTGTTGGCCTGTAGAGATGTTTTTTACAGGCCCGAAATCAATTTTACATGCCTTGGCTGTTGGACCTGTGGTTAAGCTGAAGACTGCCTATACCCCACATGTCCTTTCATTCATATTTCTAAAATAAAACTGTTTGTCAGGTTATTTCATTAACTGTAGTCTCAAATAATACACCAATCTCAAGTTGTATTTTATGAATGAGTTAGTAATTTCACTGGTTGACCCGGGGTCAATTGGCGTAAACGACGTCATCGAACAATCAGTTCTTACTGTGACGTAATAACATAAGCATTGTGATGTGTGGAGATAACAGGAAAGTGCATGAATTCGTAAGTTGTCTATTTTTGCATTTTTGATTGCTTGTTTATTTTTCTCTCTCTCTCTGTTTCATTTAGTTGGGTATACGTAATACTCATTGAAATGTACAACATTTTTTGTATTATTTTAAGTTGTGTCATTTCATGTTTTATGTTTTATTTAAGGTTGTGTCATTTCATGCTTTATTTTAGGTTGTGGTAAGTCATGATTTGGATCAATCCACTCCTTTCTGGGAAATGGTCATGTTTTTATTTATATTGTGTGTCAAAACGGATCATTGCCGGGGTAGGTTTGGTGGAAAAACAACAGCAAATTTGCATCACTGTGTTTCAAAAAGATATTTTATAGAATCATACCATTAAAGACTCCAACTCCCCACTTTTTGTTCTTTTTTGTCGAAGCACTGTACTGATTTTGCTCTATTTCAAGCAGAGTTTCTTTGTCTAGATTCTAAAAACGTCTAGAGTTGGAAGACTTGTCTGATTCCTGTATTGATGAAGGTTCTTGCTGATGGTGTTGGACCTGGGCATCATCTGTTTAAGCAAAAGTTGTGCTTGGTTGGGTTTCTGTCAGTGTTTGGTCATCATTGTTGATGTTTGTCACAGCATGCAGCAGCATTTCATCAAAGCCTTCAACTTCACGGTGCATAATCCCAAATAGGTCAACAACTTGATCAGCCTTAATGTCTTCTGGCAGTTGTAATTCAAACGTTATTGGAACATCTGGCAACGTAGATGTGGCAAAATCAGCTTCAAGCTCCTTGTTTACAGATTTTTAGCAGACGAGGTTTTCAGATGAATTAAAGGTCATGTGATTTTCGTATTTATTTACCAATTAAATAAATGATAAACGTTTGAAATTATGAACTCCATCTTATTTAATTTTTATAACCACAAAAAATATAATTTATACAAGGCCGATTATATTTATTATGCGTTCGCGATTTGGAGCCGCCATATTGTTTACATTAGTTACAAAAGTGGTTCCGGCAACACAGTCTATCGAAGTGTAAACCAAGAATAGAATGTGGAATGGACCAATCACACTTAACTATATGTAGATATGCAAATGATATAAGAATAATTGAGTATTATTTCACCTTATAATTTAGCTGTTAGGCGTGGCTATACATAGTTGCGATAGAAAAGAATATCCCACTTTAATTTGATCGGTAAAATTGGATACATTTACCAGCAAATCTTTGCAGAAAATAGTATGTTTTGACGGAATAAGTCAGATAATGCACATTTGAAGGTTTTTCTTGTCGTTATAACACACCTTGGGTGTCAGGATATCCCAAAAGAAAGACTTCCCTACGGTCTGTCCTTTATTTGATCAATCCTGACAACCCTCGGTGTGTTATACAATAAGAAAAAACTCAAAATATGCATTATCTATAACAAAATCAACTCAAAAAGATTCATTTCAAAGAATAAAAAATACTCAGAAGTAATATCTTTAGAAAATAAAAATAAAAATATCTGTTCAAAACCTTATTTAATTTCTGCAGTTCAATTGAAAATAAATATTTTGAGAAAACATATTTGTATGTTATTAACATTTAAGAGTAACCTACGATTAATTTCAGTCTTAAGATATTTTTAGAAAAGCGTCCTAGACGTTGATGATTCTCTTCTAGACAAGATAATTATTCGCATGGAACAAAAATGTTTACAGGATTCATAACATTCCTTTATTTTATTCTTCGTTTATAATTTTTTTTTGTAATGAGGTCCCAATTTCATAAGTTTACCTTAGAAGGATTTTGCTATTCGTTTAATGCCTTCAACTATTCAATTATTTTTACATAGTGGTCTTTCAAATTGTGTTGTTCCAGCATTTATGATGAAGGTATATCAAGATAATGCTTTAGGCGTATCAAATTTATAAAGTCCATATGTTCATTAGTAAAATGTTTCAGGGAGCAATGTAGATTTATAAAAGAATATATAATTTGTTAAATAAGCTAATTCTGTATTTTCAACATATTCAAGATTTTGTCATTTCGATACAACAATTTAATTTCAAAATTGTACAGAAAATTACATCAAAAGGTTTGTTTGGAATTATGTAGGTATCACAGTCCCCTCGTTTTTACTTCCATTTTCGATTTATTTGTTACTTTTCGAAGGTTACCGTAAGGAAACCCACTGCGAACTTGATTTATGAGATTGTATCACGTGACTTGTCCTTTTAATTCATTTACCTCCCTTAGTCGTAGGTTGAAAGTTATAATTATATCTTAAATTTACAGATGAGCATCAATTTACCATTTTGGTTCTAAAAGAAACGTGTTCTTGAAAACTTTCCTCTAGTGAAAATTTACCGAAATTGAGAGGTACAATGTATGATAAAAATACATTTTTTTGCCTTGAATTTAGTTAAAAACTTCCAAAACTGTCAAAATATCCTCACTTTTAGGTTAAATCATTAATTTTTAGATATGAGCAAAGGCTTTACCAAACAATTTTTTTGCCACAAAATGTATTTTAAAAATTGCTATTGTGTGTAAAATATCTTTTTGATGAAATCTGAATTGTTAAAAAAAAAGTTGTGTGTTAAAATGAACATATTTTTTTTATCAAATATGTCAATTTTGACATGTGATGATTTAAAAGCGACAACACTTTTCTGCACTAAATTATCAGTGTTTGTTTTTTTTAAACATAATAAACATACATATGTAATGCTTGACGGAGGGCTTAGCGCTTTCAAACACATCCCATTCTGTATGTGCCTGTTCCAAGTCAGGAGCCTGCTTTTCTGCGGTTGTCGTTGGTTCGTGTCTGTTGTATTTTCTGCTTTCTTTTATTTTGTGTGTGGGTTCTAAATCGGGCCATTAGTTTTATCGTTTGACTTGCTCCACAATTTGCCAAGCCGCGTCCTTTGATAGCTGACTATACTGTTGCTCGTTGTGGGAGGCCTGATGGTGACCTTTGTTTGCTTGCATCTACTTCATTTGAGGTCTAATGAATAGTTGTCTGGCATACCACATTTACTTATTTTCATATTGCTTATTTATTCAAGAAGAGAATGCGACACTGCATACTTGACAAGTTGTTGCTAATGAGATGTAAGAACTAGAATACTTAAATGTTTGGTTTTGAGTATGTTCGATGATTTTGAAATGGCTGTCGTCAAATTTAACCTTAAGGTCTATTTTATGGAATAGTAATGAATTGCGATATGAATAGGTCGTTTTTTTTTCAAAATAAATATTTCTTAACACAAATATTCATATTGTAAATATATATGTCTGTCCTTTCTTTTCGAATACTTTTATTTCAACACAATTTGCACCTTTACCGCGATAATTCAAAAATGAGAGAATTTTTAGAATAGATTTGAGCTTGAACATTGCTTTTAAAAATTTTTGTTATCTTTATTATGTTATATTTTAAAGCTTACATCCATAAAATCCTCTTGAAATTATATCATTTCAATAGTTAATATCCTTACCTTGTCCGGAAGATTCCATCATGGATATTTTATCTAGAGATTAAAATGTAAAACAAAACAACCTTATTTATATAATAAAATATATTGAAATATTATGTAAATAACTAAAAAAAGTGACAACAGCACGTTATCAATTTCATAATTCCAATGCGGTTTTCTGGATTTCCCATCAACAGGAACGCTCAAAGCCGAATATTTGAAAGCTAAGGATGTATATAACTGTTAATTGTCCAGCCGATCGTGATAGATGTTTCCTTATAAGAAAACGTAATTATCTTTTATGTGTAGTTAATATCCTTACCTTGTCCGGTAATGACGACAGCCATTTCAAAATCATTTTGTATCCTTAAATTTGACGACAGCCATTTCAAAACCATTTTGTATCCTTAAATTCCACTTAAACGTTGTCAAAAGAGATAATTTGTATCCTCGATCGTGACACCCCTGAAAGCGACTGTTAACATGATACATCGTTACACCTTCTCTTCCTTTCATCTTCTTAGTTAATAGTTCGTTAAACTGTTATGTAATTATTTTTATAGTAATTCATTATAACAAAACGTTACGACAAAAGAGATGATTTCAGCTTCCCAATTGTAAACTTTTCATTACTACTTAGCAACATTCTAGCAAGGCCTGCATATGGAGAATATCTATCTTAGTTGATATGATATCCTACATTTCCTATCACGATTTCCTGGGTAGAGGGTTGCTAATTACAAAGAAGCTATTAAGCCAAGAGTTTCAAGATATGAAGTTGAAATCATTCTTTTGAATATTTTACGGATGTAATGAGTTGATCGACCGATACGGAATATCTTTTTCACAGATGACAATAGATATGTTCCAATAGTCGTTACCACAATCCCGTCCTCTTTTCCTCGAAGGTGACCTATCAAATTATCATCGTGCTTGAATGAGATACACGACGGGTGCCACATGTGCCAGTTGTCCGGAGCACCTGAGATCATCCCCGGTTTTTTGGTGGGGCTCGTGGTACTCAGTCTTTAATTTTCAATGTTGTATTTTGTAAACTGTTGTTTGTCTTCTGCTTGTTGTTTTTTTTTTCATTTTTGCCATGATTGTCTGTAGTTTTATTTTACTTATTGGTTTGGATATCCTTTTGATTATCCTTTTGGTATGTTTTGCCTCTGTTTTGCATATCGATTTTCGATAAATACTGCAAATGCATTTAGATATTTATTTAGACGTTCAATTAATGACAACAAACCTCAATGCGACTTTTGCAAAAGTCATATTTTTTTCAAATATCGAAAGACATTAGGATACGACCTAACCTAAAACAACCATTAATGAGTTGCCTGATTTGGGAAAAACAAATAAATATGTGGCGCTGTTAAATTATTTTTGAGATTTCTACCCTCTCTTTTTATCCTAATCGATTAATGGACTTATACAGGAAAGCAATCAAAAATATGTTTGAATCTATAAAAACAATTGAATATCAAACTGCAGTTAATTTTCAAGGGTATGTAAAAGGTCAAGTATCTTAATTCAAATTGTGATTGTGAAAAAGAAATAGTGGAATTAAATTCAGTAATAAACAAATGCAGTTATTGTAATTATAAAACTTGGTATTAATTTTTTTTTTTTCATGTTCTGTCCGTTTGTATTTCTACTGGTTACTTTCATATGTTTTAAATAAGTTTAACCCGCGAGATTTAGTCCGTGCATTTTACAAGTCATTTGGATTTGAACTATACAAGGACCTTGACCATGGCTAAAGAATTAAAAAATATTATTATTAAGTTTTAAAATTAAGCAATGTTTTACAAAAATAAGGGTTTGATTTTATTCAAACTTGTTTATTAATATTATAAATATTGTTAAACTCTGATATTTGCTTAAATTGTCGCCAACTGTTTCTTTGGTTTATAATTTTATAGAACTGTATAAATATTGTTAAACACTGTTATTACATTAAATTGTCGCTAATTTCTTTGGTTTTTATTTAATATTGCATTTGTTAATTGAGTAGATAGTTATACTCATAGTGCAAGTTGTTATAATAGTTTGATCAACTGTCTAATCATGTTAATGCAAATCTTCAATATTATCTTTGTTATCTTGAATTCAAATTATGTAGTATTATAACCGGTGAGTAAGCCATATGACGTTTTTATAATACAATGTATGTATATTTACACTTTGTTCGGAAACTGTTTCTGGCCGAGAGGAAAAGGGAAGAGGGCGATGCCAAACTGAGCGGCAGACAGGGAAATATAGTGTAACCATCGGAACGCAGAAGGCGTCGCCCTAGGAGAGGTATGCCTATTATACCAAATGAAGTCCTAGATGTTCCTCAAGCCAATTCTGCTACATCAGCTACCTCAACCACTTCAACAAGAACCTCAACAGCTGTTATTACCACCACAACAACAGAATGAAATGCCAAATGTAGTTCCCCAACAGCCCCCTGTACAACAAGTTCCTGGTCAGAGATTTCTTCAGGCTCTCCAACCAGCGCAGCCCATAGTAACTTATACTGTTAAAAATGGTGAGGTTTTGATTATACCTTCTAGTAATGATGTTGATGTGTTTGTACCACAAAACATTATAAATCAAATTTGGAATCTAGAATATATTGATTTATCTCAATTACTGTACACGATCTGTGTTTCTAATATTGGTCAACCGAAGAAAGTGCTAGGTGTTGATGAAAATTGGAACTTTTTAATCAACAGAAACAAATATTCATATATATAATGTACTATTTGAGAACATTTATAATAAATATGACAAGCAATTTCGACTTAGAAAAGCTCGAGATCATATGCTAGTAGGGGATGTCATTGATGGACAACTATGACTTCAGTTTATTGCAGAAGGCATAAATCATTTTCAAAAGACAATTTCTTACACACCTCTCACTTTCTACGATTATAATGTTAAAAGTGGTTGTACTCGTATGAATTGTGTATATAGTCATTTATGTATAAGATGTAGTCAGTTCCATCCTTTGATGTACTGTACAAATGATTCATATAACATCAATCCGCGAAGTTCTCTATCTTCACAACATTCTGCTTCTAAGTGTCAAAATTACCCTAGGGCATCTGCTACACAAAATTATACACCAAGGTATCATTCCAGTTCTAGAGCTACAAACCGGTCAAATTGGTTTTCGAATCCACCTAGAAATTTTCACCAAAATACTCGTTTTTCAGTTGATCATTATAGATTTCTAGGACAGCAGGCCAACTTTCCACGGATACATTTTTAATTATTTCAAATTTATCATTTAGTACAGCTTGCAATCAACATTTCGATATTTGGTTATACCCCTATTAAGACTTCGGTTTTAGAGAATATGTTGAAAGACTACCCTGCTACATCATCTGTAATTATATTATATAATGGTTTCAAATATGATTTACGAACACACTATACATGCCAAAGGGTTGCTTATGAAAGCAAACATTTAAATATTGGTTTGATAAGATTTAAATTGAGCTGGGAAAAAGTTATGTTCGAGATGGAAAATTGTCGAATTGCGGGGCCCTTTTATAATCGACCTATTTCAAATCTAAGACCTTCGCCCATAGGCATTTTGCCACAGAAAACAGATGGTTTTAGTTTAATAACACATTTGTCTTCGCCAGCTAATGGCAGCGTCAATGGTTTTATTGATGAGGTATATACTTCAGTAAAATATTCATTTTTTGACAATGCAGTAAACATGATTACAAAAGTTTTAAAGCGGAAACTGCCAAAATGGATACAAAATCCGCCTTCAGATTATTTCCCATGTATCCTGGCGTATTTGATTTGATTGGGCTTTAAAATTGAAGGCTGGTATTTTATATAAAAAATATTGCTAATGGGTTATCTGGTTCATGCAGTCATTTCAATGGGTTTCAATGATGGTATGATACTAAACCCCTAACGGGAAGGATTGTGCCTGATATTCATATGATGAAGTCATAATCTTTCAATCAGTTTAATTGAAGTCTGGAGCTGGCATGTCAGTTAACTGCTAGTAGTCTGTTGTTATTTATGTATTATTGTCATTTTGTTTATTTTCTTTGGTTACATCTTCTGACATCAGACTCGGACTTCTCTTGAACTGAATTTTAATGTGCGTATTGTTATGCGTTTACTTTTCTACATTGGCTAGAGGTATAGGGGGAGGGTTGAGATCTCATAAACATGTTTAACCCCGCCGCATTTTTGCGCCTGTCCCAAGTCAGGAGCCTCTAGCCTTTGTCAGTCTTGTATTATTTTTAATTTTAGTTTCTTGTGTACAATTTGGAGTTTAGTATGGCGTTCATTATCACTGAACTAGTATATATATTTGTTTAGGGGCCAGCTGAAGGACGCCTCCGGGTGCGGGAATTTCTCGCTGCATTGAAGACCTGTTGGTGACCTTCTGCTGTTGTCTGTTCTATGGTCGGGTTGTTGTCTCTTTGACACATTCCCCATTTCCATTCTCAATTTTATTTCTTTATTGTTGCACTTGGCTGTAGAGAGTTAACTGGAGTAAATGAAATTGATTACTATCTAGATGATTGTTTATTTGATGGAGCAGAAAATACCGACCACTGTCGGTTATTAGTGACCACGTTTTGCAATGTGTTGAATTAGGAGTCCCTTTAGTATTGTTTAGCTGAGGACAAGATCGAAGGTCCAAGTACGAGAATAACATATTTAGGTTTAACAATTGAGACAGAAATAATGCAAGTTCAAATTTCAGAAAACAAAATATTTGATCTGCTTCAAAAGTTGAAAGATACAAGTAATCACAAAAAGATAACGTTTAAACAATTATAGCGTTTTGTGCCAGTGCTTTACCTGCAGGACGTGATTTCAGTAGACGTTTATATATGGCATGTCAGAGAGTGTAAAAACCCGCATCATAATAAAGATATTTTTATTATTTCAATTTGGAAATAATTTTTAAAACATTTTAATGGGATTTTTTTATATTTTGGACGATGAATGGTTGTGAAGCTCAGTTTTAAACCCTTTTTAAACCTCTTTTCCGATAGTGGTGGAGGAATAGGTGGTTGATGTGATGTATATTTTAATGGGAAATGATCCTTTTAAGTTCGTCCTATGTATTGGAATGAATACGTTTTCAGAGACTTCATTTTATTAGAAATGATCATTATTGCATTCGCTATCTAGTTGAGGGGTTGTTTAAAAAAAAAAGACTGAAAATAATGTTTAATTCTGATAATCAGTAGGTTGTAAAATTAAGTATTGCCTGCTCATCAAAATCAGCTCATGTTATGTCACTTGTTAGACATATTGTATTGTGGCTTTGCTGAGTAGTTTTTTGTTCATATTCCTAGTTATTAAAATATTTTTGCTGACTTAATTTCTCGTGAAAAATTACAGAAATATAAGGAATTGGCCGCGTGTGCAGAACCACATACCACAATAGTTCCAGAGAACGTTTTGGACAATTATGACCAGAAGTGTTGAGCCTAATAAAATCCTCAAGTTTTTCCAGAATATGGCTTACGTATCACAATGGACAAGTATCATTTCAAAACGTTAAACGTAAACTAAATTTGAATGACGTATAATCGTGTCCTATTTCACATTTAGTTAAATATATGGATGACATGCTTAAGGGAGAATATTCATATTCTACTGTTAAAGCGTACCTTTCAGGAATTAGTTTTTATCATAAAATTAATGGGTTTTTTGACAACACTCATTCTTTTATAGTTCAAAAGAAGCTCTATGGCATGCTCCGTTTAGATAAGCGACACGACTATCGTAAGCCTATTACTATTGATATATTAATTAGACTTTTAGATGCATTGAAATTGGTTTATTTTTCAGTATATGAAACATTGTTATTTAAATCTTCATTTTCAGTTGCATTTTGGGGATTTCGTCGTGTTCATTTTGGAAAGGAATAAAACTAGTTCGGTTTGACCTGTTCTGTTGATGTTAGATTGCTTTGAAATGAGCATAAAAATGATAGACCTTTATTTGTCATGCAAATGTAAAAACTTTAACTAGATACCAGTTTTAAAGAAAACCCTTGCTTTGTATGTTACAATCCTGTGAATTTAATATTCAGTCTTTACCTATAGGAGCTGCAACACAGTCTTTTCTTGATGGTTTAGATGCAAATAGTATTAAAATGAAAAGTCGATAGAAATCAGCAGCTAGCAAAGGTGATATAAGAACAAACCCGAAATAGTATTTAAAAAACTTATTTTCAGGATACCTGCAAGATACTTTGGGTAACTGGCTCTTCAATTGTCACACGAGCTAGCGACTACGCTCAAATAAACCTGTAGTTGCATCGCTCGGATTAAAGAAAATTGGATGTCTGTTAGTTTGGATCGAAATGTCAGGTATTAATCAGCCGAATTTGGTTAGTTTGGTACAAAGTATTATTAATTAGAGAGTTATTCCATTTGCTGTTATTCTTCACTGTGGGGGTAATGATATTCGCGACACACCTTGTGGGGAATTAATCTATTGTATGAGGTTTGCCATACACATTCTCTCAAAGATTTTATCTGGCACTGAATAAGTGTGGTAATGTTTGTTACCTAGATTTAATGGGGTTCTGATATAACATTTGAGCTATGGAAACTACTTGGCGAAAAATAAATAGGGGGTGCGTTCATATATGCTTAAAATATGAGGTCGTGTGATTAAAGATACATATTTTGAGGATAAGTATGTTGGTCGTTGTAGTGACGATGGGGCGCATCTTTGCTTCATCGGCAATGATATATTCCTAAATCAGATTCACGGTTGTCTGGAAATACTTTTTATAACTTCGTTATTGTATTGTATTCTTTAACGATGAATAAACGATGTTCAAATGTTGAGTCCAAATTGTTTTAGTTTATTAATAAGAATCTGAATGATGATGATTGTATTGAATTTATTTCAGTTAATGTTGATATCATTAGAAATTTGTTGGTTCTTGTTGTTAAATCTGTCATGCGATAAATTTCATGGCGGATTTTCAGTTGCGCAACTATTTACTCAACCAGACGTTTTGATCAAATTTACATTATGCTGCTATGGATTACCCATTAGCTATTTTTAAAACTTTGTTACTACTGGATGGCCCTTCAGTAACTTTATCGTCATCAAGGTTTGATTGACAAATTGACTGTGTTTCTTTGTTGTAATAAATGCCATGACAAATTTACAGCCAAATAAATCTTATTTTACTAAAGCTTTTGATTCATAGTTAAATTGTTAAATTAAATACATCATGATGTCGAACATATATGTAAACAATATAAGTACACTTACATTTATCTAGGCCCCTTTTAATCTATATGCACACATATTTATATATAATGTCTAAAAATAGCAACAATCAACATCCAATCTATTTAGGCGTGGATGAGTTTGTGAAAATAAACTGATACAGTTACTGAATTAAAATTATATAAATGTCTAAGAATATAACTTAAACACGCTAATTAATACATTAAAAAGTTCTATTATATTTTAAATAGAAATACGCAATATTTCGCTAAACAAATTAGTTTCATCAGGCGTGTGCATCTCTCAAGGTGAAATCGGATGCATGACAAAAAAATATTTTTGTAGCTTGAACTACACAAAATTTGAGTAAAAGTTTAACAAAATTTATTGATGTTCTTTAAAAAATATATGTTTGTAGCTTCAACTACATAAAGTTGGAGTAAAGGTTTAACATATTTATTGATGTTCGATAAATTGTATGAATTTCTATAAATTGTATGAATTTCTATGAATTAATTTGTATGATTTCAAGATTATTGTTTTGATTTGTTTTTAAATCTTTTTTCGTCTCTGTCATTGAGTCCATCAGGTTCAAGAGTTCGTAACTGGTGCATCCAAAATCTCTCTCTCTTTTGTCTTCCTTGTGTATCCCAATTTTGGTTTTTCTCGATGATTTGAAATGTGACGTTTAAAGAGCAGGACATGATTTTGAAAACGTCACTTATATATATAAATAATAATTAAAAACGAAAATAAGTTACTGTATCAATAACTAAATAGATAACAGAGTGTACAAAAAGAAAACTAGTTCTAAGTTTTTCCAAAGTTATTTGCTGTCAAACAACGAATGTCAAACGTATGCCTGTACTTCTTATTTAGTCATCAACATGATCAATGATTACTCATTTGATGTGGTTTTTCATTTGAAGATATTTTCACCTAAAACCTTGTAATACGGTTTTTTTTTAAATATTCATTTGGAAAATGTTGTTTTCAAAATTATACAGTGAAATCACTTAATTAAACGTTTTACTGATTCCCCACGAAGTCTTATGATTTCTATGGTTGAAGTTTTCGATAGACAAATATCCCGATATGCTTCTCCCTAATATGGACAATTACAAATATTTTGATTCATAATGGAACACACTTTCTTCCAAAAAAAAATCCTTATAAAATCTATGGAAACAACCACATGCACCTAATATGATTGTTTAATCACCGTAACTGTAGAAATTAATATCCAGTTTTGTTTAAAATTGCTATCTCCATGTATTGCGTACACACACATACACACACGACTTCGGCTTGAATGAATTCCATATTAATGTCCAGAGCAAAAACAAGTTATCTTGTTTATCTGGTTTTAAGAACGCCATATTGTCATTTTTTTTAAATAATACACTGAATACCGTTTATTACCAGTGTTTATGTTCATTTTGTTTCATTGCCCAGCATGATAACAAATGTTTCAATGTTCTAGGACATGGATTGTCCTTAAAAAAGGTATTTGAAAAAATGACAACATTTATTTAGTCACCAAATAAATCTGATATCTGCCAAACATGTGTGCAAAAATGCTGAGACAAAGTATTTTCTTGTAAAAAAATTGTTGTAAAAGAATAGTTTGTTTTTAGATTAAAAGAGGGACGAAAGATACCAGAGGGACAGTCAAACTCATAGATCGAAAACAAACTGACAACGCCATGGCCAAAAATAAAAAGACAAACAGACAAATAATAGTACAGATGACACAACATAGAAAACTAAAGACTAAGCAACACGAACCCCACCAAAAAACTGGGGTGATCTCAGGTCTCCTGAAGGGTAAGCAGATCCTGCTCTACATGTGGCACCCGTCGTGTTGCTTATGTTAAGAGTTTATGTCCTGATCAAAGGTATTTTCCATTACCGGTTTAAAAATAATACACAAATGATTAGTCCATTAATTATGGTCAGCCATTTACTTTGAATTCAAATTGCAGTTTAGTATCCCTACTAGTAATTCAAAATATATGAATAAATTTCCATTAAAAAATAATGAATTCAACTCTTTTTGTTTGTTCCTGTATAATTGTAATAGTAATGGTGTCGGCACTTGAGGTATCTACATACATTAATACGGGATATATTTAAATTTAAAGGACATCTGGATCCGGTTATACGATACAGTTTCAATGTTTCGATGAAAAAAAAATCCTATACGTAAGAACAAAGACAACAGGTGATTTGCGGTATCTTTTACCAGTAGCTTCTCCAGGATTAGTCTTTGGATTTCAAGAAACTTTCCATATTACCTGGGATTTTCTGGGCGAAAATGGGTTTGCATTCATATTATTCTCTTTACCGGATGTCATTTTGCAATTCTGATTATAATATCCTAAGGATTTGTTCATGTTGTTAATTACCATGTCAAATTGAGGTAAAATATGGAGGAAATGAGATAGTTTTAGCTTACTTCAAACAGTTTTTATTTGTTATTAAATTTTATAGACCAACAGCAAATTGTATTAATCTAAAAAAAATACACCCACATTTTATCCTTCAGTGAATAATATTTCATAAATCATTGTACATTTCTTATAATTTGTATGTATGACACTTCACATTATCAGCACAGAAACTGCGTTATAAAACTTATAGTACTACAACTGATCTCGAAAAACATGCTTTATTAACGAGTTTAATGTACCAGAATAACACACGGCTGGAAATTGTTTAAAATGATAGAATAATAATATTGATATTTTAATTTTTGTCTGGTCGTAAAAAAGTTTCTTTGTCACATTATTGTAATTTAACCCGTTTACGGGGTACCTTAATTCTGGGTTTTCGGTAGTCTATTTGAAAGTAAAAACATGAATGTGTTGTTCAACTTCAGACTCATCAAGAGTCCTTGGAATGCTGAGAACTTATATAAAATACTATTCTCGAACACAATTATTAAACTTATAGTTGGTAGTATATCAATAAGAAATTCAACGCAATTTTCTTTGAAAACAAGAAAAGATATGATTTGAAAACAGAATTTTAAGTACAAAGATACGATATAGAGATATGCATGCAAATTAAATGGATATTACCGAATAGTTTTGTAAAAAAAATCAGAAATGAAAACTTCTTCATGCCTTTTTTTCATTACGAATATAGAATCCGTCAACCAGATTCATTTTTATAATAATTATTTATCAAGTTCAAATATTAGGTTGTTTGTACAACAATTAATTTGATATTTTCGAGGTGAGTTTGTACATGATCTGTGATTTATTGGATATATATGAGTTGTTGAAGTGTGTTTTGATCATATATCGTTGTTCTTTTGTTTTATTTTCTGTTCATGAGTTATATTTTTTTTTTTGCTTGAATTATGACTTTTTTATGATAGTTTAACTAAATTTAATCCTTGTGATAAGAATGTTTTCCAGATAATGACTAGTTTTGGTAATCCTTTTAAAGTTTATTCCTATACGAGTCCCAAAAGAAAAATGAATGATATTATTCTGAGAAAATGTAGTGTGGGTCAATGAAGCAAGTAATATGCATGCGATACACGGTAAAATTTACTTGAAGCTATAGATATTCTTAGAAATTTGGTGTACGACAGTGTTACACAAAAACTAAGTGTTCTTGATAATCTGTTTTCCTTGGATACTAGAGATGTGTAGCATCAGTCCTTTATTAAAACAAACACCAACAGGCAATATTGTTGTGTCTTAATATTAGAAGTAGATGACGAAGATCGTGACCAATCTTAACAAATTTAGCCCCATAACCTGTCGCATTGATACAAACACGCTCTCAATATCCTCTTAGAAGTTTGGAAGTTGACTCAGGTCTTTTTTAAACAAAACCTTGAAAGGAGACAGATAACGGCACAAAATCGAGTCACCTGAATGTGTGACCAGTCTATTGAGGTGATGAAATGACATTAATGCTTTATCCATGGAAAGATAATCGCGAATGCAGATTTTTTTCTTCAAAGTGGTCTACCAATCAGCATGCATTAAGAAGAAGTTATTGACATTATTAATGACGACCTGTATTTGCATACGAAGGGTTTTCTTATGTGGCACATCCTCGACACCTATACCGATCAATTTTGCCCTGGGATGCCCCGGATAGATATTTGTCTGGCAGACTTCAGAGCAAAGTAATCAGTTCACAGTAAACAATTCAGGCACAGCGTGACCACGGAATGTCAAAAATCGTAAAGCTCTGACCTTACTGTAGGAGATGCCAATGCATCCACTGGAATTGAAGTCTGTAAAAACTTTCAGAATTACATCAACTTGAAAGTAGGTCTAATATCAGGGATATATTAAATGAGGAGCAGTTATTTTAGTCTTATGCTACTGCTCTATGGTCCGAGAATCGGTACAGTCCTTTCTGATAAGAAATTTAAAACTTTAGAGACTTGATTCTACATGTTATTCCGAATAAGAAATCATATATTGCCAATGCTGCTACAATTGTTTATGTTTTGACAGCAAACGGTCTATTTAATCTGCTGAAAGAGACGGGTGTCAAAATATTATTTTGTTGAAAGGTTAAAAATACCTGAAATATATTGAGAAACTGATGTATTACAGATTTATAATAATAATTTTGTTATATGTTGTACTGAAAAAGGATAGGCAATACAAAATCTAATCGATGTGAAAAGGTCAAGGTCACATCTACATTTTTATGTCATAAATGGAAAAAATCAGGAGGTTAAGATTACCGCCATTTTGAAATGATGGTCCTTCATACAAATAGTCAAACTTGTCGTTTTGACATCTTTTCTAGTTTATACTTGTGATAAAGTCGTTTTTGTAGCATTTTATTGAATATATCTCAGAAAATTTCGTCTGTTTGTCTCATGTTTGCATTTTGATATATTCAAGGTTAGACCTTTGACTTCAATTTTACAAAAATGCGACCATACTGGGTTTGTACGACCAAACTTTTCTTATTGAACACATTTTCCTCTTTCCAACAATGTACAATATATTTGTGTGTTCTTCTGGTACATTAAAGTCAAATCATATTTTCTTTGGTTGCAGTACTATTAGATTCTATAACATGTTGAAAATAAATGTTGCGATATTATTTGACTCGGCATAACCTTTACTAAATTGTAATTTTGATTAAAAAAAAAAGATGAAAAACTCTTGATAAACATATGTAGGCTCATGACAGACATATTTTCAAGCTTTTATATATTTTTTAAAGAAATAACAGCGTGTTAAAAATGGCAAAAATAGCATCAGGACTAGGATCACAGATACCCTTTTTAAGATTGTAAGCTTCTGTGTTTCCCTGGTTATATGTTTTACTGAAAATAAAGAGAACATGACCATTACCGTGTATGGACCTGCATTTTGCATCAATTATTGAGGTAGCATGTATACTGAAGCAGAACTGATCATTCCCTGCAATTATTGAAGCCATGACAGCTTTTTCTAACTATAGACAAACAGGAAGTGGCTGCACGGTGGAGGTAAAAATTGTTTACCCGCTTCAACTAAACATTATCAAGCTGCAGACCCAATATAAAATCATTCTCTTTCATAGAAGCAAACAAAACTGTTATAACTGTTTTCTACCCAAGTGTCTTTCGGACGGATGGACGGACGGGCTGAATGGCGGAATTAGACGATTATTAGGCCTGCTGTCACCGTTGGCGAAAACGGACTCCATGTGTATTAACTTTTTGCTCATCTATAAAAAACCCAGCTTCGATGTCATTTGTGTGCATTGGAAATCAGTTAAAAAGAAACATAAACTATCCAATATCTATCCTACTTTTATGCGACACAATAAACTGTGGAATCTGTTGGTGCGGGCTGAAGTGTTTTAGTCGTGTATATCTTATGGAGAAAGCCGTTCATGTGGTGACAAACGCTGCAAGTACTGCCTTCAGATGCATCTTTCTGCTGAGTTTTGTTTTGTTACTCTGATGTGCAGGATTGCAGATCCTCACCTTAGTAGCAATATACCAACTTCACCCGCGTATGGAGAATATATTTCTCAACTCATATGATATTCAAGAGCTTGCAGCCGCTATAAAACGCTATCGGTGTCTGAGCACAAAATAATGACCCAGGGTTTTATAAAAGAAATTTTCGTCCTTTTCCTCAGAACGTTCATCGGAAAGTACCAAGAACTAACAGATAAATATTCAGTTTGTAAAGTTCACAAATAATACAAGATGGTCTTCAGTTACAGATTTCAGGTGCTAAAGTGGACTATCTTCTCATTAACTTTACTGTTTTCCCTTTATTTGCTTTCGTGCTGTGAAGGTTTTTTTGGGGTTTTTTTTTCGTCGTCTGACTTTTGACGTGACTTGGTATTTACGAATCCCGCTATCATATTTTTCACTTTGGGTGTTCCTGATGCAGGTGGGTCCTGATGTGCGATTCGGATGCAATAGATTTTTACTGTGTTGTTTTATTTTGTTTACCCTTGGATTTATATTTTAATTATTTTGTTCTATATCGAGAAAATGTTTACTATATACGGTACGTACTATAAACTACAAACAAAATTTATCGGCGTCTTTGTTAAAATACTTTCAGCTACAACACCTTTTTGTGACGTCTTTGTTAGAATTCATTTGTATGTTTGTTTGAATGGTTTGTCAGTTGTGGTGTATGTTAACACAGTTTTGGCTGTTGAATCCCAATTACTGTCACATTAACCTATATGTCTGTTTTGGGTTGCTCACATTATTTTGTCAATTTAACCGACCCATTAACTACTGTCATACAACCTCAATAATTTGATACGAATGAAATAAGAACGTAAGGTAACATTTTATTGTGATTAAGGGTATAGAATATGTATCAGAGACAATGTTTATAAAAGTTGACAAAGTTACATCAAAGACATTTACAAATGGAATAATATTTCACATCAATGCGATAACATCTATGCCAGTACAGTAGCAATTGTAACATGTGTAAGTTAACACATTGGTTTTATTGCATTACTTGCCTTGGATATAGAAAAGATATTAAAAACACTAGTAGCCTATAGCATTAGCCAGGCGTGACACTAACAATTCAACTATTAAAGTGCAATAAAAAGAGTGAAATCCGAATAAAAATAGCTTCCTGTTATACCGAAAAACAATCGTTGAATCTGTATTATCGATTGCAGCTACATTACAGATAGCTGATAATAAGGTATGATACACGTATGATATAACAAAACTGAATCTATAACTCAAGGATTATTTCACGGTCAACATTCACTTATTTTGACAAATAAAAGAGGGGCAAAAGGGATATTCAAGCTCATTAGTCGAAGACATTCTGACAAAGCTATGTCAAAAACCATTCAAACATAATGTAATAAGTAAAATCAGGACGCCAAGTTGAACGCGTACGGTATGTCCTCCCGCAATGACATGCGCATGTACATTTGTATCAAACTCTTTTCCAGACTGTTCAGTAAAGTCAGTTTAACTGACAGTTTCCTACATTTGAAATGTTTATGATTAATATATATCATTTATTTGTTTTTCATTTGTTAATTGTGATAGATATATTTCAACGGTCTCTAATTAATTTCAATTTTGTTGACATTTGGCAAAATAATTTCGTCCGAAAAGAATTTCAATCCCTTTGAATGCTACATGTACCTGTTTTTAGTATTATAGTCCACCCTAGTTCTATAAATCTTCACAAAACGTTTTGTTTTTAATTAATTTACTTATTTTGCAGTGTTTATTTACTTACATGGTTTACGAATTCTGATAATTAATTGCAGTAATTTGTTCCTTCAGGTCTAATGTTAGTAACAAGGAGAATAACAGTTAATGAAGTGAATGCAAAGGCCATAACAACAACTGGTCGTCTGGTGTTCCAATCAGAATTTTAAATAACATTATCTATATATGAATGAAGATCATTTTGTTCAAGGGTTTTCATTTGTATTTGATTGAAATGAACTGCTACAAACAATTGAAAGGCTGTTGTACAATAAACTGTACCTCACTCTGTAAAGATTTGATTGTGAAATAAATATTTACAATAGAAACCTAATGTGTATCTACTTTATCTAATGAAAAAAAAAATTAAGTCAAAATTGTAAGACTGTGTATAACAATAGAAAAAATGTGCGATATACATTTTGCTACGGCAATCAAATTCAGTATTTTAATCATTTTTTTTTTAATTTACAGAAATCAAATCACTATATATATCAAAAAGCTAAATTAAATGCTATTGCTTATTGTCCAATTTTTTCATCACATTTTCTACGTTTGAATTAATGTAAATGTAAATATTACAGAAATACATGAGTCTATGTCGGATATGGATATGAGAGATACGCCGCTTATAACATAAATGAGACCCTTAAAACTAAAAGTATTAAATCTATATCAGATCATTTTGAATCTTACATTATACAATCTCGAAAAGAATCACATTGCAACGTATTTCAGACAAAATATATCACCATAGCAAAATTCTACACCACAGAGTTGAAAATAGTATTTAATGGTACACATCTGTTCTAATTGAAATCAGAATCCCAAACCCCCTTCTGTCATCATTGTGCTATATGGCCTCAAACATTGTTTTCATCAGCAACACAATGGGTAATGCTTATTGAGCAATAAATGTCTATTGATTAGGGAAACCTAGATTTAACATAGGTTTTTGGTCGTTTCAGTGTAATGTTTTTCTCCCTTTAGCTTATCTTTTCTTTTATTCTCTTGCCATGGCGTGTCTCGTCTTATAACTTTTATTCTTTTTGATGGGATTCTCGAAGAAAAAGTACACAAATAATACAGATAGAAATTAAAAATCAAAAATATTAATAGAATATTTTTTTTTCAAATATACATCAATACTTAATTTGTAACCTAATATATCATATGCATGGATACAAATCTATGTGATCACTGAAAAATGAGCATCTTGGACAACAGTGTCACATACTATTATTTATTGAACGCTTGTTTTATAGAAATTTTGTTCTATATCCTCATTTGAGGGCCAGTACAACAGTTTGTATTACCTTTTCAAACGATCGTTATTCTTGGCCATATATAAAAGTAAAATAACAAAAATACCGAACTCCAAGGAAAACTGAAATCAGAAAGTCCCTTGTCGAATGGCAAAATCTGTCATATTCCTGACTTAGTACAGGCATTTCCTTATGTAGAAAATGGTGGATTAAACCTGGTTTTATGGCTAGCTCATAACCAAATGTTCATATTTGCTTTTCAATGAATCGATCACTGTAAATCTTTTATTTCAAACAACATTAACTTCTTTTAATTAAAATCATTATTAGCATTTTGCAACTTTACAATTTAGTATTCTCACTTTTATCAATATTTTTAGGTTTTTCAATATTAATTTCAGTTTCTTCTTTGGCCCATTCTTGAACTTCTCCACTTGCCAAGCATCCAAAAACAACAATTCCAAGCAGGCATACTCCAGCACACACATAAAACATATTTCTCCACTCTTCAGCTGTATCCTAAAAACAATAACTATCAATGTTACCCCTAACATGTTGATATCTCTCAGGGTTTGAATAATATCTTTCTAGGCATGTACTGAATATCGAATCTAGAAACCTCTAAAAATATTATCGGGCATTTCTAAACATTTTTATCACTAAAGATGTACACTTAACGACAGTTACAAAAATAAATCAGACATGAAATTAACGGATTAAGACTGGGTAACATATATATTTACACCATTGTAATGATAGTGGTCTATGCACGATCCGCATGTTGACATTCACTGTTCGTTTGTTTTTTTTTTTGTATAAGGTATAATGAATATGACTATATTTGGAGTACCCTTCAAAAAAGTCGAAACAGACAAGTTGACATACATTTTTGTGTGTATTTGTTACTTTTACGTTTCTTTTTTAAACCTTTCGCATTCTGTGTCCAGTATTTTTGTGCAATTAAGTGAAAATTGTATTGCAAAGAGTGCAGTCCAGTTCCAATACAAGAATTTACGTATGGTTTGCATTTGCAAAATTTTGTCACTTCAAAAAATTTCGAGAAAATTTCCTTTAAATTCCATCAAATATCTTCAATGCAAAATGTGCTTCTTGTTACAAATAGTATCCTCTCATACTTTATTTTACTTTCCTATGTCCCGCTAGTTCGTTCGACTCCGATCTTAATTTTGAATGATTGACTTATTTCCTCAATAAGGTCTGTGGGTCTCTACGGATTTTCCGGCTTTCTCCGCAAGTAAAAACTTTATTGATGTGTTTATTACAATGACAGTTTACCGGAAATGGTCATTAATGGTAACGAGCCAGCTACAACTATTTATATAGCACTGATCATACAATTGTAAAAACAATTTTTGGAATATACGTATTGAATTGTCGAAACATCAGTATGTACTTACAGATTACTTCCTTTTTGTAGTTAATCATGCATAAGTGTAATCATTTTACTTACATTTGGTGTTAATATACTTGTTACAGTTGGTGCCACCATGCCAGGAACAGCAGCTAGTGTATTGGTCAGCCCAAATAAGGTGCCCGCATACCTGGAAGTATATGTAAGCTTTTATACCGAAAAACATTTCTTGCAACTTTTATTTACTTGTTTATGCTTTGACATTTATTGTTTATGTTCTTGGATTATCATAAGATTAAGGTGTTGAGATATATTAAAGTTTCTTTATAGATTGAGTTAATGATATAATAGTTTATGTTGAAGAGAGACGAAAAATACCAAAGGACATACAAACTCACAAGTCGAAAATAAACTGACAACGCCACGGCTTCAAGACCAACAGACAAACAACCGTACACAAAAGACAGAGGCTAGAGTCTAAGCTAGAGGCAACAGTAGTTTACCGATGTTCAAATCTCATAAATCCATTAAGAAGATATAAATAAAACACTGTAAATTTGCAGACAAAATTCTGAACTGTAAATGTTCTTGTTCATGTGAAAGCAATAATATTTTGTTTTCTTCAACTGTAGCGTTTGCAGATAATTTGTAGATGGCCTCACTATTTTAGAAAGCGACAGTCTGAACATATTTATACGAGTGAAAGCTCTATGCACATTTCATTTAATTACTTTTGTCCTATATCGATACTGTTAACAAGGCATCCAGCATTGTGGAAACCAGCAAACAGAAATGCTAAAGACAATAGAACTACAGCAATTTCACGATCTTCACATGATGTAAAACCAGTTCCTATAAGAAACACTCCACTTCCAACAAAACCTGATAAAATAAAGCAAACATCAGAATAACAGAATCGATTTAGTTTCATTACTATAATATATGCATGACTATACAATTTTTGTTTTTTAATTGACTAAAAGCATATCGCGGAAAAACACTAGAGGTAAATATAAGATTAACCACTAATGTGAATCTAAAAAGCAATAGCGTTTTGTATTAAACTGTTCCTTAACACTTGCCTATTGTTTTTATATAAGGGAAGTCATCGGAAGCGGAAGTGCTTCATGCAAAATAAAAATGCGCACGATCAACTCTTTACCACTCTAAAAATGAATAAAATGAATAAAAGAAGCATTCAATTCTTATACCTGAGTATTTACATTTGTATGCTACAACCATTAAATAACATGCTATAACAAATTGTTGTTACGTTGTCCAGGGGGAAAAAGTCTAACAAAAACACCGAAATCTAAGGCAAATTCAAAAAGGGAAAGTCCATTAAAACAGACAAAATTAAACGCTATCAATCAACGGAACAAGTGAAAAACAATTGCCATATTCCTGACGTGGTACAAGGATTTTATTGGGAAATGAAAATTAATTTTGGAATGCCTCTCGATTGTTGTCATCTAATCAAAAGTAAGATTTTTAATGGAACATAATGCACTGTCATTATTCCAAAAATAAAATCCCGTTCACATATAATATGATTATTATAAGATATGATTACGATATATATAATTACTTTATACCTATACAGGAACATACGCGTCTTATCAGTGTAGTCGAAATTAAACTTTTTTTACGCAGGAAGTCTACAAATTGGCTGAGCAAGAATCCAGTTAGTACTTGACAAGCAAAAGGCAATGACGATAAAGCTCCATTCTGAAATGCAAACCATAATAATATGAGAGAAATTTATAAAATAAGGCAATGCTATACAAATAGAATATGAAATAGAAAACTCATAAGCGTGATAAGATTTGTTATTTTACGGCTTTGTTATAAAAAATTAAACACCAAAATCGTGTAGTCCTGAAGAAGAAAAAAACACAAAATGTTGGAAGATATGTAAAATTTTTCAAGAAGTCCGTATCAAGGCATTCAAAAAGTGAGTTGTTGCACGGAATATTCGGCAAATTTCATTATTAAAAAAAGTTTTGTTTCATTATTTCGACGAAAATTTCCAAGTTAAATTTAGAATTTCAAACTGTTTTTTGCAAAGTTTGAATAAAACTCATAGTTTACATAAAGAATATAATAATCATAAAAAAAGCAATTCACAAAAACGTTTCCATTTTTGCTGTTACATTTAAATATGAATTTTGATAAATACTCACACTTTTAATATCATATCTTAAAACTGTCTTCATAAAAATTGGAATACTTGTTACTAACGCATATAATACCCAGTTTACACAAAAGTGAGCTACGAGAATTGCGAGAAATGCAGGATTAGTCGCTATCCGACACCATGGAACAACAGCAGTCTAAAGGGAAAATCATATATTATCATTACGTCTTTTAGAAATTGCAATTCTTTTAAAAACAATGAAATCTTAAGGAGATGTTCTGAAGACATTCAAAATATATTGTACGTGTATCTATCAGCATTTGTTCTAATATGAACATCCTTCTGTTTAGAGCTTCAACAGAATGGTTTTGAGACTCTTTTTTTATTTCCTTTGAATTGTACGTTTTGTTATATAATACAGCAGAGGCCAAGAAGTATAACTTTAATCCTTAGTAATGTGAGAAACCAAAAGCGGCAATGGGGATAAGACAGACAACATTCTTGGTAAAAAAAAAGGAAAACCAAAGAACAGTCCGCTAAATAGTAAAGAGAAAACGAAATCTTCAGCAACACCACACCTGACAAACGACATGGCCGAACTCAGTGCTCAGTAAGTAGTTCCTTTTCACATGTTGTTCATGTCATGTAGAAAGCCGATGATCATCTGTTTTCAGAAATAGTCAATAAAGAGAGGTGAAAGTTATCCAAGGGATATTCAAACTCAAACGTCGATAAAAAACTGGCAATGCCATGGCAAAAACGAAAAACGACGAAAAGACAAACAACAGTACACAAAACACAAAATAGAAAACTAAAGACTGAGCAACACGAACCACACCAAAATTTGCTTGATCTCAGATGCTCCAGAAAGGGTAAGCAGATCTGCTCCAGTTGTGGCACTCATCGTGTTGGTCATGTTAGTACAAATCTGATGAAAAGTTTAATTCGGTAGGTCATATTCAAGGAAAACAGGACGTGATTGTGGTTACAGCAATTGGAACATATCGGTCGTCATCTATGAAAACATTATTCCAGAGCGGTCAACCAACTCGCGATGGCATCCGTAAAATGGGTGATTTTAACTTCACCACTTGGAATTCTTGGTTCAATAGCTTCCTTGTAAGCAGCAACCCTTTTTTAAGAAAACCATGATAGGAAATGCAAGCTCTGGAATATCGTATCAACTTGGAGATATATACTCCATATGCAGGTGCTACTTGAATGTTGCTACATAGCAATGGAACGTTCACAATTGGGAAAACTGAGAATTGATAACGAGTCTGTTGCTACGACAAAATGGAACATAAATGTGGTCGACTGCGAACAAAATAACAAATATCAATTTCGACCAATCAAGGCAAGATAGAGTTCGCAAAACTATCGAAGATATAACGTCAGCGTTACCTTTAAAACAAATAACGATAATACCTTTTCTAAAGCAGCAATACTCCTTCAATAAATCTAAAACTCGGAAAGGAAATAAGATTGTAATATGCAACTTGTTTGTCTAGACCGAATCTTTGAACAGTACTAAGATTTATTTTGTTTTTGTCTGATATTTAAATATGAAATATATCCATTGTATAATATAACAGCCAGGAGGAAGAAATAACTAGTTACTTTAAAATTTTCGTATGAAAGTATCGATCCCTTAATATCTTAAAGTTAAAATGGGAAAAATAATCAGTTAAACTTAAAAAACGATGCGTTTAGCCAAAAAAGAAAGTATCAATCAAAGTCAGCTGGTCATATAAAATTGAGAATGGAAAAGGGGTATGTGTCAAAGAGACAACAACCCGGCCAAAGAGCAGAAAACAGCCCAATGCCAACAATGGGTCTTCAACGCAGCGAGAAAATCCCGCACCCGGAGGTGGGCTTCAGCTGGCCCATAACCAAAAATGTGTACTAGGACAGCGAAAATGAACGTCACACTAGAGTCGAAACATATAAATGAACCAAAATTTAAAAAAAACATTCAAGACTAACAAAGGCCAGGGGCTCCTGACTTGGGACAAGCGCAAAAATGCGGCGGAGTTAAACATGTTTTGTGAATTCGCAACCCTCTCCCTGTACCTCTATCTAATGTAGAAAAAACAACAGCAATACGCACAGTAAAACTCAGTTTAAAAGAAGTCCGAGTCCGATGTTAGAATAGGTAACAGAAGAAACTAAGCAAAATGACAATGATATGTATCGATTTAGCTTTAGAGATTAAGGATACGCCTGTGCTGAAGAATGTTTCATTGTATCACTATACTCTCGCTTACATTGTATTCTTAACATAATGATGATATTACCAAATATTGTAAAAGTAGGAAAACCTAATACAAATAACATGTGTCACTCATATGACCACTCAAATAACGCAAATTTAAAATGTTTTCAATGTCCTCTTTTTCATTTGATCTCACAGCCTTCTAAAACAAAGAGACAGAAGATTCCTAATGGAAAACAGAAATCATGAGTCGAACAAAAACTGACTACACTATTGCAAAAACAGAAAAACGAAGAAATGAAAAACAACATTCTACAAAACTGAAGACTGAGCAACATTACCCTTACCAAAACCCGTGAGTAAACAAATGTTTGGAAAATGAACTAATAAGGACAATTACAGATATTACCCGTTTGCTTGTGTCAAATTGTATATTTGATTTAATGTAATTTAGTTCTTCTTTGGAAATCCATTGATTTTCGTCCGGTGTGTCATGAACAATCAAAAACCATGCTATAGCCCATAAAACTGTAAGTCCACCTGAAATGAAATATACAATATGTTGTCTAAAATGCGTTTCTCTTCTGGTTGCGACTGGTTATCTATTTCTCGCATGCAAAGATATTTCTCGTATCACACTACACTAATGTGTGAACAATTCAGTGATACAAAAAATATTTTAATTTTTTTGGCTTATCCAGGATCATGAAATGATATAACGAAATTTTCATTGGCTATTCGTTAGGTCATTGACTTTCAAAGGTCAATACGATGATGTTCATTTCCTCCGAGGGCAACGGAGATCTGTAATTTCTTTATTAATATACGAAACACTCTAAATTTTAATTTTGTCAAATTGTATTACATTCTGAAGCGTTCAAAACATTTTTAAAAATGTATTATGTCAAAGTTTGATGCCGGAACAGGACATATGACGTCATACTGGTATGTGCCAAATACTAGATCAAGGAGTCAACGGATACAATGTAACACAAAGAGAATGTTTATAACAAGAGAAATAGGTTTATCGACTGGTAAGAATTGGTTATCGCTTGATATCAACTCTCGTTGTTTAATTTAGATCGTTTTAATGAAAAAAGTGTAGAAAAAATACCAAACACTAAGGCAAATTCAAAAAGTGGAAATCCATGAAAACTGACAAAATCAAACTCTATCAATCAACAGAAAAAAGTGAAAGAAACTGCTATACACCTGACTCGGTACAGGGATTTTCCGAATAACATGGTGGGTTAAACCTGGGTTTACAACATGTTGTTTAAAATGTGTTTCAGCTCACTAGCGAAGTTTTGTGGCTGTCTTAGATCTTCAGATACCAGAGTAGTCGTCTGATCCGTAACTTTAGCAAGTATGACTCATGTTGACTGAGCGTGGATATTTATGAAAGATAAAGCATGTATAGCAGGAGACACTTACCGGTCTAGCTCCTTTTGACGATCACACGATTGCCTTAGTGTTTGTTTGTTACCTTAAGTTAATTTTTCTTTTTAATCGAGTATCCAGTTAGGAACATCAATGATGATTGTCGTTAATCGTATGTTTATGTTTTTGTCCTTAAAAGAATCTAGTATTGCAAGCAGGCAGTCTCTGTTAACATTTATTCACTACTTTTTTTGGAAATAAATAGTTTTTACTATTTACTTAACTCTTTTTACTTTACATTTACTTTTTCATTGACGTAAACCATACGTGTCCTTTTATTCTCTTTCAATAATGCCAATCTTCTTGATTACTGTAGCTCTTTAATTGTCTGTTGCTTTAGAGCAAATCCGCTAGTCAGTTTTTTTGCACTTGCATGATTTGACTATGTTAAGAATTTGTTGTAATGTTCGGTTTACTGTTGTGCAATGATTCATACATTTTGATTTTCTTTACATTGCTTTTTTAACAATAGTTGAGAATTTGTATGAGGAAATGCTTATAATAATTATAGGGATTTAAATTAAATATTAAAAAGTGTACTGTGCATAACAAAACAATGATATAATTAAAACATGATACACTTATTTATAAATACTTACCGGTCAAGTAGAAAATGGATCCCCAGCCATTGTCAAATCCATGCTTACAAAGGTAACCAGATGTTATAAATGATATCACAATACCAAATGCCACTCCTGAAAACAGAATTACTCAGCATTTAAATTTGACTTCAAATCAGAATTCTTATTTTCTATTCTTTTGGAAGTATAGTCGTACGTATATCGAATGCGTACAGCATAAAAAATCAAAATATAAGACAAATTTCAAAAACGTTTACATTTTATAAAACTATAAACGATTCTAGTCAAAAGTGTTTTACCACTCAAAAATTCCAATATATATTACATATAAAACACATGGAGATGACCTCCAGAAACTGCCGACGGTCATATAACCCGATATAAACACAAATATAAATATAAATATATGGCGAGCACGTGCAATTATTATAGGTTGAAAAATATGTTAATCGTCGATTTTTGATAAATGTTGAAAAAATGCTTACCTTTTAATAGCTGAACAAGCCTAGTACATGATTAATCCATCTCCAGCTAAGGGGTTGAATTGAAGGTCACATGCATACGGATTAAATGAGATTAAATTATTGACTTGCAAGTCAATAACACATCAGCGATGTTTTTGAGCTTATTTTGACAAATTTGGGTCACACTGAAATCGTATAGCGAAATAATATTTTAAAATTCCACTTATATTGATACTTGAAAGAAAAAGAATCTTACTTCAAATTTTTGTCGAAATGGTAACTAATGCCCCTTTAAATATTTACTGTTAACTCATTATTGAATTCAGTTTTTATGCTTAAAAGGGCTATTTTTCGTACATGTCTTTACTTAAAAATAATTATTTAAATCCAAATATTGAATTTGTTTCTTTTATATACTATGTAATATTTTTTTTTTTCGTGCAGAAATAAAGATTTGTCATATTAAGACAATGTTTTCTTTAAAATTAGCAACCAATTAAATATTGGCAAATACTATTTTAGTAAGCTTGATCATTTTTGTAATTTTTGGTAAACATTCCACTCAAATTGGACAATAAATAAAACTTTATTAAAAACTATGTGTTTTTTTTATATTGAAAGTATTGTAGAATTTCTAGTTGTGAAACAATTTTGACCTCAGACTATCTTAATGTCTTTATATAATTGTTAACGCTTCCTTATTCTTTGGCTGAGTATTATATAAAGAACATATCGAAGGAAAAAGATTTCAATCTGGTTCAATCTATGTCATGGTAAGTCTTTGTCTCTCTATGATTACAGAATGATTGTAATGTAATACCAGTAAATGTTGGTCATTTCGAATACTATCTGTACGTTTTACAGTTATTAAAGTCGCTAATTATACCAATCATGTTTGTTTACTATTCTTCGCAGACAAAAAAAAAAAAATATATAAAATGAAAATATAGGCACACATTTTGAAATCAGAGTCTAAGGAACATAAATGCCCCTTGGGTAGTTACATCAAAAAGGTCCGTTATAGAACCCTCACAAACAGTATCATCGAATTATTCTTAAATATGTACAAAGCAAAACACTTTTTATCACTTGGACATTTTATATTTAGCATTCAAGCTCATGATATACATATACTTTCCTTACCTAAGCATGCGAAAGACGTCAGTTTGCTCTTTTCAAAAAGAGGTGCCCAGCGACCAATAATTGAATTTCCAGAAGGAACAACAACTCCCTGCAAATATAATAAAGTTATTGTTCAAACAATTTTAGGAGACATATAGGATGCGATCAAAATAATTAGTCAAATAAGGACAGAAAACATCATATCTAACAAACAACAAAAAAACGATAAAAAGAGGTTATCAGACTTCATATCTTCATCACAAAAGTGCCAAAAACGGTATATGACATGAACCGAGGGAATCAGATATATTCCAAAAGGTGCGTCGACACGGTAAACGACTGTCGGTATGTATGCATCACCCACAATGCAAATCTTCATTCAGTCAAAATATGACTCAATCTGGAATAGGACACAATCGGTAAATATACATATCGGAAGACTATCCCGGTATCTAAAGATCTTTGACCGCAAAAACGTGTTGCTGGTGAGTGGAGGCCCATGATGGTGATCGTAAAATTTGTATATACATAGCGTCGATTTCAGTCGTTTTTCCTAATAACTCTGTACGAGAAGTATTGTGTCAGGGTGACACCCTTGTTTAGTAAGTCTATATACATGATAATGCATTAAACCCCATACGATGCGGCAGAGGGTATGTTGCTGCTGAGAAAAAGTAAGTTCATAATTGGAAAGTTGAAATCCTCACGTCATAGATTCAAGTTGAAAGCCGTCTATGTTTTTTTTCAATATCAAGGAGAAGATCAGGATATGAAGCAGACCTATTAATTTCGGTATTATCCTTAATCTAGTGATCACTGTGATATATGAGATCAAGCACTGAAATATGGCTATTGAGTGAAAGGGAAGCATCAATATACTAGTATCTGAAAGTGAAATCAAATAACTTTGCAAGATGCCTTTGTTTTCTCTTTTGAAAGGTTCAGTATGAATTCTGCTTCAGATAATTACAGGTTCCCATAACAAATAGCAATTCGGTAATAACAAGAAAAGTAAGAAGACTATCAAAAATGGAATATATTCGTGATCATTTAAAATTGGAAATATGCCTCAGATACTAGATACAGTCTGATGTATAAGAAATGGAGATTGTTCGTCCATTTACGTTTATCGAACACCTCTTTCCATTCATGGGACTTTTACCCATGGATGATAAGGAGGCAAATTTATGTTCGACATATTATCGTCTTCTTTGTCTTCAAGCATGCAAGAAATTCTATAGACACGGCTTTTAGAGATGAGTTGGTTAAGATAAATCTTCAACCGTTTCAAATTTATTAAAAGTGGTATTTTTTCCTTCAATGCTATTAGGTTTCAAAATCTTTGATAGACAAAATCTTAGATGACAGCTGTAAAAAGGGACAGCCTACAAGTAAGTTATTTTTTAAACTGCATTAATTATAAACAGATCAGTTTTGAAATAGACACCGAAAACAAAATACTGTTTCTGTGGATTGGATATATACCAAGCAGTTGTGAAAATGGAAAATTGTTGAAATGTTATTACATTTTGCAGATTTATGATTCGATGATTGCGACAAGGACTGCATCGTGGAGAAACATAGTTGAAAAATTAAAATTCGATTACCTTCACCAATATGCAAGATACTTAGTAATACTCTATCCATTTGTTTTTGGTTTTCATTTCAAACAAATTATCATGAAGTTATCAGCTTAAAAACCTATTTGTCTTTAGAGAAGTGTTGAAAAGGGAAGGTTTTTTTAGTTATATTTATTCAGATGATAAAGGGTGGAAATTGAGGACCAATAACATTCAAATGAAGATACCTATTTCTATCAAAGTGTGTGTAGCTTTACAAAACTACAAGTTTCGTATGTTGTATATCGAGTACAACATTTCGTTTTCGTTTGTTCTAGTGACCTCTATATGTTGACTTGTATCTGTATTCTATATTATCTCATTTTGATTAGATTAAGTAGATTAAGGTGAACAATTGTAAAAAAAGCAATTTTTTGGCTTGTATAATTAAGTCTAGACATTATACCTAATGTAATTAATCTGGATTCTCAATGTCATTTCATTTTTTATGTTTAAAATGTCGTTTAGACATAAAAAAAATCAATTAATCATTATTCAGACATTGTAAATTATCGACTTACAAACATGTAACCGTTATAAATTACTGTTTTAGTTTTATACTGAACGAATTTATTTATTTTCACACCCATGAACTGGTTTAATCTTTGTGTAGAAGGGAATAGGTTCCTATTTAATTAAATGGTTGTTTCAAAAAACTGATTCCAAATTGTTTTGCTGCAACTCATATAAAGCCTTCTTCTCTAATGAGAAAGGTAAATATGCTAGATAAACTTACTGGAGTTGTAATGCAACTATTAATGCTGTAATGTTTCTCCTTGACCACATTCATGTATGCTTCGGTAATAAAGTTTATCGACAGATTTTAGTTATTCCTATCAGCACCATTTGTCCCATTTAAAGCAGACTTTTTCATAATATTGTTATGAATCACAGTTTCTGGTCAAATTCAGCAAAGACAAGTCTAAATTCCATTTAATCTAAAAATTATCCTTATCTTGATCTCGAAAGATAGGACGATTGTTCGTTCTCTATTGTTAAATTGTTTATATAGCCCATTTCGTTCGCTATGTCCGTGTCAGTAGTGACGTTTTTGGATTTCAATTAACGTAATCTATGTATTATTGGTAAATTATTAAGTTAAGCGTTTCGTTACCACACATTACTTAAAACCTTAACTAAATTCTTCCATAAATACAAATATTTTGTTTGGAAGTTTGGTCGTACCTGTAGAAAACTGATAGCAAACGGGATAGCACATCTTAATTTTTACGGTGATGTTGTTTACCAAGCCAGTAATTTTAGATAAAATCCGAGTAAACTTATCGATCTTTTAAATAAACGTATTCTAAACGGTTACCAACTCAACACTGTAATTAGATCTTTGAGTATTGGTTTTATCGGTATAATATTGATTTTGTTATCAGTAAATTAAAACCAAGCTAAATATTATAGTTTTACACATAATGCACATTAATTTCACGGTCGTACAATCTGTCGATACCTTTATTTTGGCCTTGTACAAAGTCATGATTTCTTCTGACGGTTAATTGGCGTCTTTACACTAAATCCATTGGATGTTGGATGTGTACTGATTGATATGTTTGCCTTAGATACATGATTTTTTTATTAGTTTTTATTAGCTTTGAACTTGCTTTCAGTAACTGTGAGTACTCTCAGATATGTACCTTGTGTCTTTTGTTGTTTTGGGAGTTTTGTTTGTGCTTTGTATCGATCTTATGAGTATGAGTTATGTCCTTTTCAAATGACTTTTTTAGTTTGTTCTGATGTTGTACTGTTACACCACTGTCCATGTTTAGGAGGGTTTGACGCCAGCAAACATGTGTTTAACCCTGCCACATTCTGTATGTACCTGTTCCAAGTCAGGAGCCTGTAATTCAATGGTTGTCGTTTGTTGCTGTATATCATATTAATTTTTCGTTAATTGTTTTGTATATTAATCAGGCCGCTAGCTTTCTCCATTGAATTGTTTAACATTGGTCACTTTGGGGCTTGTTATAGCTTACTATGCGGTATGAGTTTGCTCATTATTGAACGATTACATATAGTTGTTAACTTCTACGCCATTTGGTCTATGATGGAGAATTGTCTCATTGGGAATCATATCACATCTTATTTTTTTTATAAATATGCAGTAGATATCAATATTCATCTGTTTCCATGTCTTCTTTCTCGTAAACAAATGTATTAAGTTTAAAAATAAAACGTGTTTTGATTATTTATATACCATCTGTCGTGTTTTTGCATCCAAAATACAGTAAACCTTCATTTTTGATCTATATATGTACTCACTGAAGAAAGTCCTAATATAACACGTACTACAAATGCTGCATACACTGATGTTCTGGCACAAACTGGTGTAACAAGTGAGCAAATGCCAGATATTATCAAAGCAATGCCAAAAACTCTTCTGCCACCATATGTATCTGACAACCAGCCTCCAATAATTTGGGTGCATATATACCCATAGAAAAAAGAGGACAGTAACTTTGCTTGAGTTGATTTGTCCCAATCAAATTCTGCATTCTGGAAAAATAGAAAGGTTTTGACCAATAAAATACTACTACATGTACTAGTCAAGACCTGTAGCCTTAAGGAAGACGCAAATAATAACGTTAAAACGGAAATAGATAATAATATATCATATGGTTGATAATACGTGACATGAAAATAACAAAAATACATATTTACAACGTTACTTCATAATATGAAAATCAAGTAATTTGCAATACTTTTATAATGTTACAAACAAACTGAGTACTCTCAGATCTGTACTTAGTGTCTTTTTGTTGTTGGGATGTACAAGTACCCAACCACATCCATTCTGTGTTTTAACAGATGTATTTCTATTTGTATCCATCTGATGAGTTAAGCCTTTTTCAACTAATTTTATAATTCGTTCTTATGTTGTACCGTTACAACACTGTCCCAGGTTAGGGGAGGGTTGGCGCCTTCAAACTAGTTTAACCCCGCCACATTCTGTATGTATGTGCCTGTCCCAAGTCCGGAGCCTGTAATTCAGTGGTTGTCGTTTGTTGCTGTGTTACATATTTGTTTTTTGTTCCTTTTTTTTTGTACACAAATTAGGCCGTTAGTTTTCTCGTTTGAATTGTTTTACATTTGTCATTTCGGGGCCTTTTATAGCTGACTATGCGGTATGGGCTTTGCTCATTGTTGAAGGCCGTATGGTGACCTATAGTTGTTAATTTCTGTGTCATTTGGTCTCTTGTGAAGAGTTGTCTCATTGGCAATCATACCACAACCTCTTTTTATATTTAAATTGCGTTGGATGGTTTTTTTTCTGGCTTATATCCCATATATCCTTTAATTCGTTATTTGATAAAACAATTCAGTATTCAAACAATGGCAAACAATGCTGAACTTTCAATTATATTATACAAGTTATGAAAGAAAACATGAGTACTTTGAGCATGATGAGTGATGTCATGAAGTCTCCAACATTTATTTCAATAACATCCCTAAAATATAATAAGTTTGCTAAAAAAGTTAAAAATTTAAAGTAAATGTCTCAAAGCTCTGTATTATATCCATCAGATTTATTAAAGATTTCCATTTATATCAATCTTCTCTATACAATTGAGGGCCAGACTTGTAATAATTTAAACAAAATTCAGTGATCTAAAATTGGTGCATTTTTTTATTTACACAGAAAAGACAAACTTCATATTATTTTTAAATAACAGTTTAGTCTAAATGTACTATATTGTATTGTTTATTTGCGTAATTCTCTGTCCGTAATGTTGAACTGTATTCATGTCATGTAATGGTGTCATTTTAGTGTTATATTTAACATTGCCATAAAAGTGCGAGGTTTGGCTAGCCACAAAACCAGGTTCAACCCACCATTTTTTTCTTAAAATATCCTGTACCAAGTCAGGAAAATGGCCATTGTAATATTATAGTTTGTTTCTGTGTGTGTTACATTTTAATGTTGTGTTTCTGTAGTTCTCCTCTTATATTTAATGCGTTTCCCTCAGTTTTAGTTTGTAACCCGGATTTGTTTTTTTATCATTCGATTTATGAATTTCGAACAGCGGTATACTACTGTTGCCTTTATTTAGCTTCTTTTCAAATCAATCATATAACAATCTTTCGATGAATAAATCTTGCTCAATTAATTTCTTTTGTTTACGATTGACAAAAATTAGAATTCTCTCATTTAGACTGTTTCGAACAAAAATGCACAGAGAAAAACACGTAGACTTGTTTATACTTGTGCTTTTGAAATAGAAAAATAGTATATTCATTTTTTAAAAAATTAAAGTGATATGTTTCATTGTTGGAAAAGACAACGGGCTCGTATTAAGCTATAGATGTAGCTTTTTTTCGGATGTAAATCATATTTTTCTTTTTATATACTTCACAAACAAACAAACGAAATGAGGAGGATTGATGATATAGGGAAACTTCCTTTTGACATAATTCTTCAAAACTAGTTTGAAAGATGCAGAACGCTAAAATATTCTATCTAAAAACATTTAAAGACAACGTCGGGGCTGTGCGTTTACTAATGTCCTTTTTAAGCTTACTATTCTGCTAATCATTAAAAGATGTGGATGTTAATTTTTTCGTTTTTTTGTTTGTTTGTGGTGAATGATATTTTTATTATAATTATGTGAAATTCAAAAGTCTGTTAGTGGTAACAGATAGTGCATTTATATTAGGGTTTAATGACATCAAAAACCGTCAGAATATCCATCATCTGAAAACGCAATGTTTTTTTCATATTTTCCAGTAGATTGCGTTGAAAATCTTATAGAAGCAAAAGATCAAATTTTAAAGTTAACATTTTTTTTTTAATTAATTATCATAACATGTGTGAAACAAATTTAATTACAATTGGTTGACATATTGACCCACTTGTAAGCTTTTTGCATGGTTCTGTCATAAATTGTGTATTCATTTAAACAAATGACGTACTGAGATGTTTTGTACGGTGGCCGGATAAGGTCAATTCGCATTTTCGCCTTTCAGCTTTTAAAATTCTACATGGCAAAAACGCGAAAAAACAATACATGTACCACGAAAACGTAGAAACGCGAAAGGTATCACTTCTCGTTTTCGACTTCGCGCTTTCGCTTCTTCGCTTTTGTGTTTTCGCGTTTTATCTTATTCGCGTTTTCGCATTTTATCGATTTCGCGTTTTCGCAATTTCGCGTTTTTGCGATTTAACGTTTTCGCGTTTTCACCGACACTAACCTTTCATATTGCAAGATCGCAAAAATATCCAGTCAGTTTATCTCCAAATTGTTAATAATTATCCAATCAAATCAAAGATACGAAATGATTGACACAAGTTGGCAGTAATTGACAAACGCTAAATCGCGATATTGCAAAAACGCGAAATTGCACAATCGCGATGTTAACAAAACACAAGAAATCGCGAAAAACGAGAAATCGCGAAAGTGCAAATTGCGAAAATGTAAAAACGCGATAACGAGAAATAGAAAACGCAAAAACAGGACATAAAACGATTTCGCGTTTGCTCCCAATAGAGTTTGAAGGGCGAAAACGTGAAATGGCCTTATCCGGCCACCATTGTTTTGGGTTTTTTTTCAAAAGAATTTAAGTTAGGTCGCTTTTACAAGTCGGTGACCCTATCTTTTGATGTCTCTGTATTCCTCCTTAGACAATGCTAAATTAAAAGCTGGGTTTATTATATTCTATCAAACCTTGATAACAATTCATATATGAAACTATATCATGTGCTAATAAAAATTACTTTCTCCTATATATTTTTATAAACATGACAAATCCCATTAACGTGGTGAAACATGCTTTTTGTGCATTTTCCAATGTTTATTTGCAGGATATCTTTCGAATTGAAAAATAACACAAAGATATGTAATTTACTGTTCATTGATCTTAAGGGATAATTAAATACCAACATGTGTACACCACGAATTACATAGCTTTCAATTAAGAAATTACCTCAATAGGAATTTGGTCATCCATATGTTCCGTGCAGTGCTTAGGGAAACTATTGTTAAAACGAGTTTCCGATGAAATGTTACCAGCTTTCACCATACATACTATGGCCACACTCAAGTTGGATCTTAAAGCATATTGCAACGTAATGCCGATAAAAACAAAATAGGAAAGTATCCAACGTTGAGAGCAGATACAAGGGATATCTAATAAAGCAAAAGAAATAGCAATATGGTTATTGTTTAATATCGAAACTAAGTTTTTCCTTCCAACCAATACGTATACATGTTTGAGAACGTAACAGTTTAATTCACGTTTTCAGTGACTCTATGTAATGTCCTGCTAATAGAAGACGTCTTCACTTTCGACATAATCTATACGTTAGGCAGTTTCAGATTGGTTGCATGATTTGTGCTTTACGCCGCCTCAGCACAAAAGGATTATATCGCGGGGATAGCAGTTTCGGACATTAGTTTCGAATGTTTAATGCATATGTTATATGTATAATGCATGATTCAACTTAAATCATCTCCCTATTACCTGAAACAATCTAAATTAAAATACCTAACATTACCAATGCGTTGTAATGACTGATTGATTAATGGTGTTTAACGTCATTTTCATCACTCTTGTCTATATAATTAATTATCATAACATGTGTGAAACAAATTTAATTACAATTGGTTGACATATTGACCCACTTGTAAGCTTTTTGCACTGTCTTTCTAAATTCTAGATCTTGAATTTACTGCAAAACTTCAAAAACTGTCAATATAGCCTCAATGTTAGATTTAATCACTTATATCTAAATATGAGCCGAGGCTTCACAAAAAAAAAAATTTTGCTACAAGATGTATTTTACAAAGACGTTACTGTGTGCAAATATCTTGTGGGGTAAGGGGTACGCTCATATCTGTTATAACAAAAACGTCTGTGTTAATATGCCATTCTTGGTCGGATTTGTACATTTTGACATTTATGATGACTTAAAAGTGACAACACAAATGACCTTTAATTTATGCAGTAAAGTACCAAGATACATTAACAATGTATGAACATAATAAACATAACTGTTTAACATAATAAAAATAACTGTATAAGGCTTGATGGATAGTTGAGCGTTGCAAACATGTTAAACCCCGCCACAGTATGTATATGACTGTTTCAAGGCCGGAGCCTGTTGTTTATCGGTTCATGTCTGTCATATTTGCGTTTTGTTATGTTTTTGTTCTAAATCAAGCCATTTTATGTTTTGAACGATTTCACATTTTGTCATGTCGGGGTATTTAATAACTAACTGTATGGTATGTGATGCATTGTGTTGAAGGACGTATGGTGGCCCTTATTTGCTTACAGCCACGTCATTTGGACTTTCAAAAAACATGTCAATTTGGCAAATACAAATTAGCCGTGTACTCAAACTTCTGCCAAATAGATTGATCCTAAAACGTTTTTTTTTTCATTCATATGAAATATATTCGTAATTTCCCAGGCTATCTAAAAATGAATAGTGATATGTATAGCTCGTTATTTATAAATCTCTATTTGTTAACGCATATATTTATATTGTAAATATAAATTTCTGTCCTTCCTTTTCGAATATTTTTATTCCAACACAATTTCCATCTTTATTGCAATATTTCAAAATGATAAAATAATGGATTAGCTTTCAGCCTAAAAGAAAATGAAAAACAACACGTTATAAATTTTATGTGTCCGAAGCGCTTTTCTTGATTTACCTTCATCAGGAACGTTCAAAGCCGAATATTTGAAAGTCAAGGATGTATAAAGACCGAAAACGTTGAAGAGTTATATAAACCAAAAAGGACCTAAAAAAATAGTCAAATCCAACTTAGGCCAACTTTGCCTGAGGGAGTTGAAACCTTAGTTTCTGTATAATTTCAATATTTATAAACCGGCAATCTGAACATTGCTGCTACAATTGTGGTCATTTTTTATGATTTTATTTGAAGTTTATATTCGAGAATTCCTATTTGATATTCTTACCTTGCCTGGAAGATTCCATCATAAATATTCCATATAAGAATTAAAACGTAAAGAGAAACAAGCGTATTTATATAAATAAACATTTTCTCTTTTCAAATATTTTGTAATTAATTATCACTGTAATCATATCCAACCGGCCGTGATAAATGTATCTTTAAAAACTATTATGTAATTATTTTGGAAATAATTCGTTCTCACTTTTGATATATGACATTGTTTCCTATATTTTCGTACATACATTTATTTTAATATGACATTAAAATATTTGACTTTCGGTCCCCCTGAAATAGGCAATGACAAGCGGTTGGCAAGAGATTTCTTTGAAAAATTAAAGGAGGATGGTTAAGAGGTTAGTGAAGTAACTACTTACCCAGACAGTATTGCTACAACTTCAACTTCACTTGTTCAGACATGTGGTGTCTAACCATCGAAAATTTGCAAATAATCTGTCCGCAGTTTCTGGCATTACGCCCGCTCGCTTAAAGTTGCAGAGAAACCAGCTACAGAGTTTATTTCCATCTAAGATTACAGCCCGCTGTCATGTCGAATATGTACATGCTAATATCTTTTAGCACACATCTCCAACTGTAACGAAATTAAAAATATTATATGTTTCAGATGTAATAGTAAGCTGTTACTGTGGAGATCACACATATCGTCTTAAATATTCTTTTGTGTGTTTAAAATCTAGAAAGTACCATACATTATTACATGGGTTGATAAAAATGCTTATCTGAAGAGGCATAATTTTTAAATTGAGTTTAATGACAACCAACTGTTGCGCCAATGTGTCAATTACCGACTGCTTCCTAGATATGACTGCAAAAAGAGAGGCGAAAGATACCAAAGGGACATACAAACTCATAAATTGAAAACAAAATGATAACGCCATGACAAAAAATGTACAAGACCGAAAGACAAACAACATAGAAAACTAAAGACTGTGCAACACGAACCAGCCTATTAAAAGTAAAAATACGCAAAAAGTTGAAGCCCTAACTCAGTCCATCCCAAACACCGTACCAGCTAACTCCAGACACTTTAAAGTTCGGGTACATACGGCATGTAATAGTTGAATTTACACTTGTATGCAAATGAGTCCGCCATCTTTAATTTATTCCGGTCAATAGGTCATTCGGAGTCGGAAACCGTATTGGTGGCCATTATGATTGGGACGTACTGACAACTTCATTATATTTTTCACGTCTTGTTGTCGATAGCACACATTTAAGCAATGCTCAACAATTATACTTTTAACATTACATACTCGTAAGTGGTTTCACATGTGAAATATATATTTGAATGCACGAAAAGATATAAATTCAAACAGAAATCGTGGACCCTGGTTACGTTGAAGGTCGTGGTAATGAAATGTAAACATACATTTTTTATTTTGACCTTCAGTCGGCTGTTTTCTCTCTCCTCTACTATCAAAAACCGGCCTTCTATTACAGAATATACTGGATTTTAATTATTACATTTTTGATTGGGGTAAAACCCATTCAATTGAAAGTTTAGTCTGAAGAAGAAAAAAACCGAAATATTATGAAAAAGGGGGTGGGGCAGTCTTTCACTATATATATAAAAGTTCAATGCATTTTGATTTTTTTGTTCCTAAAGAAGGTGTAGCAATACACTAAATGGGGTTAAATCTTTGAGATGTGTCCTCTCAGTCTCAGGTGCTTGTTAGTTGTTTATTACAATACCAACAGCGTGAAAGAAAAATGTCAAAAAAAATCCCTATAAGTAGGAAACTGAACAATTGTTGACAGCAGATCTGTCGCTGACACCTGAAGAGCAATCCTTATGTCTCGCTTTCTGACAAGTTCTGTTACTTTTCTCGCTGACAAGGCAACAAACTGTAGTGGTAGCCTTAATCCACCTGACGATTACCCTTGGCAGGGATGAAACAGTTTTTATTCCCAACCAACAATGGGTTGGGACAAAGTACCCTTGTTTTCCCCTTCTATGGGGGTAGCTTAAACATTCATTTTCTGCTTTAAATTTGGGTTATTTTTGTGTTTATTACAATATCTTAGATACAGAGATAGCAAATATACTTGATATGTATTAAGGTCTCGCTTATTATTTGAAATGAAATAGTAGGGGAACTCTGTTTTTTCCTCTTACACAACATGTTGTAGTCTTTTTTACTACCTAATGCCAGGTTTTCCTTTAATAGCCTCTATTGAATTAAAAGGTCTAAGTCATCAAGTGTCCATGAGAAAAAAACAAAGAGTTTTGATATAAATAGATATAAGAAGATGTGATATGCGTGCCAATGAGACAACTCTCCATCCAAGTAAACATGTTTATTGCATTGCTTTATCATGTTTATAGATTAAAAATAAAAAACATGTATACACTGCATTTTTAAATGCTTCAATTTTACTTTCTTTATACTAGCTATATCCAATACATCCAAAACTCAATACCAGAATATTCAGTTATTGATTAAGCAAGTTCAATTACTAACACAAAGCATAATTAAAAAATAAAACTTAAATCTTGTACATGTGAACATCATTGCACATGTAATATAAAATCAAATACAACCACTGTAAACGTTATCAGATTTGTATTTTATAAGGGTCAACATGAACTATAATTTGAAAAATACAAAACTATAATTTGTATATCATGTATACATGTATAACATGTATAACAGAATTTTACACAAATTTTAAAACATTTTTAAAATCTTTTTCTACTATTCATGTACAGAAGTTATATAATCACAAAAATACAATTATAAAATATCTAGTTTAATTTATGGATTTATTTAACATTTTCGTTGCTTTTATACTTTGACAGCTTTTAAAAAAGGGGTATGTTGCATGTGTTTTAGATGTTCAGTTTGTTAATTATGTTTTTCATCAAATGAAATTGCTAAAAGAAATTGTGCTGTATTCAAATATACACAAAATGGAAAAAAATTAACAAAATGGAGGGAAATTCACTCTGATATTCATGACTGTAATAAAGGCACATTTCGTTGCATATGTGAACCACCTTTTAAGCTCTTTCCCTTCCCAACTAAAGATCTAGAGAACAGAAAATTGTGGATAATAAACTCTTATCACAGAAATATGTCTCGCCCTTTTGTAGTTTTGATAATGCAAATGTTGAAATTAAAAAAGCAATACTTTAACATGTAAGTCATGCAAATATTCAAAGTCGATGAACCATGACTGAAGGTACATGGCTTAACAATCTCCATGGAATGAGATGTGCCAAAGCTAATACAACTGCATACCAAATACCATTGACCTATTATAAGTCGTTCCCTTTAAAGAAACCTAAACACAAACATTAACTTGTAAACTATGTAAAAGTTTCTAAGTCAATGAACCATGATCAGGGGCGGGGCTATTTAATCTCCATGGAAACGATACTTGCAAATGCCAATAAATTTGCATACCAAGTAGCATTGACTTAACATTAGCAGTTCATCTTAATCTGATCTAATCACAAACTAATACATGTAAACTAAGCAAAAGTTTCAAAGTAAATAGACCATGACTGAGGGGGCGGGCCAAATATTCTCCAAGGAAATGAGATGTGCTAATGCTTATACAACTGACCACCAATTAACATTAGCCTACCAATAATGGTTCCTCTTGAACTGACCTAATCACAAACTAATACATGTTAACTGAGCAAAATGTTCAAAGTCTATAGACCATGACTTAGTGGGCGGAGCCAAATAATCTCCATGGAAATGAGATATGCCAATGCTTATACAACTGCATACCAAATGTCAGTGACCTACCACTAGTGGTTCCCCATAAATTGACATAATCACAAACTAATACATGAAAACTATGAAAAGTTTCAAGGTGAATAGACCTTGACTGAGTGGGCGGGGCCAAATAATCTCCATAGTAATGAGATGTGCCAATGCTAATGCAACTGCATACCAAATATCATTGACTTACCACTAGTGATTCACCATGAACTAGACCTAATCACAAACTAATACATTGTTGACACCGTCGCCGCCGGAAACAGCATACCTATGTCTAGCTTTTTGACTCCGTCAAGGCGAGACAAAAATCATGAATAGACAACAAAAAAGGGCAAGATTTGGGAACCAAATTATGATTCCAGAGTATGCTCCGAACATTTTCTTGATGGTCATCTTTCTGAAGCAAATCTCTACCCAACTCTTAAACTTGGGTATGATCCTATTAAAAGACCTCGTGCTCGTCGTCCACCTCTTGACAGAAGTTTGCTTCAAAATCAATCCCCTGTTAAAATGCCACGACAGGATAGTGAAGATGTATCTTTTGACATTGAACCTATGGATGTTCCTACATGTGCGTCATCTGTGCTTCAGGATGAACAGTCAACACCTGATATTTCTGCTTTAAATTTGTATACACGTGGGTCACATGAGCTTCAGAAAAAATCTTCCACTTCTAACATTTCTAATACTGAAGATCTAAACACTAACATTTCTAATACTGAAGATCTAAACACTAACATTTCTAATACTGAAGATCTAAACACTATCATTTCTAATACTGAAGATCTTAACACAAGTAACTGTGACCATGACTATTTCTTAAATTGTGAAGGTTGTATGAGAAGAGATGTTAAAATTGCAGAACTAAAACAAGAAATTTATAAATTGAAAAAACATTTTGTAGTTAAAAAGGCAAACTTGCATGAAAATGTAAAAAAAACCTTTAATACTCAAATAGTGCTTAACAGTGACCGTAAGGTGAAATTTTACAATGGTTTACCAACAGTAGCAGTTTTTTAAACACTATTTTCTTTTATTGAGCCAGTGGTAAAAAAATGACATATTGGCGTGGACCTAGAAGGGTTGCGAATCCTTTGAAATATAAAGCAAATTTTAGAACTTTCAAACGTACGTTATCTCTGCGTCAAGAATTTTTGCTTACCCTGATGAAATTAAGACTTGCCTTGTTGTCTGAAGATCTTGCTGATCGATTTGGTATCTCGACAGCTACTGTATCCAGGGTTTTTACGACATGGATTAGAGTGCTCTCAAGTATACTTGGACATTTTGTTTCTAACCCGTCAAAGGAGCTTGTAAGGACAGGTTTACCACCATCTTTTAAAAACCACAGGTACCAGGATGTTCGCCACATAATAGATTGCACGGAGGTTTTTATTGAAAGGCCAAATTAATCTAGAAATTCAGGCCCTTACTTGGAGTGATTACAAACATCACCAAACTGCAAAGTTTTTGGTTAGCATTACTCCACCAGGAATGATAAACTATGTATCGCAAGCCTATGGAGGAAGGGCAAGCGATAAATTCATTACAAACAATAGTGGGTTTCTTGAAATCAGAGAGCCATATGATAAGGTTATGGCAGACAGGGGATTTCAAATTCGAGAAGAACTGGCACTTCTTTCTGCAGAACTGTTAGTTCCCCCTGGGAGACGTGGTGTGTCTCAAATGTCCAAGACTGGGGTTCAATTTACAAAAGACATTGCAAACAGGCAAATTCATGTTGAACAAGCAATAAGGAGAATGAATTCTTAAATTTGAGTTACCTTTAACACTTTTGCAGCATTTATATGATATCATTAGGTCAATAGCAGGTCTTTGTCACTTGTACCCCCCTTTACCACGATATGGATAAAACAAGTAAAACCGGATAGGGCTGTTTACTGTTTGAAATCCATCATCAGTCATTAATTTCTTTTATTGTATTTATTCTTTCTGCTGTTTACATAAACTTATAGATAATCATTATTAAATTGCCTACATGAATTATAGTTTAAAGCCATCCATGCCGTACTAATGAAGTATTTCCCAAGTCACATTATATATAGTTGTCAAATTTTCTTTAAGTCATGAAAAAAAAATGACTCTCAATAATGAATCATGATTTATTTATTTATATCAATATCGATGGCAGCAAATTTTAAAACAAAAATAGTTATGTTTATACTATGACTGATGATGGGTTTCTTTTTAATTGTATTGTGCCTTTTACAATCTTACAACTTGTTAGAAGTATGACTAAGAAAATTTGTTTGAATAATTACATATCATTCTTGTCAACTAGTAGTACAATATGCTAAATATACATGTATCTTATGACAGTCATCCTAAATAATTCTATTTTTGATATGTATTTAAAGAAACATACATGATTAACCTCATCATTATTCAAGTAGCAAAAAATTGCTATTATTGTTGTATCTTTTTTTAAAATTTAAAGATTTTTCAAAACAAAATAAATAATTGTGTATTACTTTAAATTTGTATAAATTGTAAAAGTATTTGTAAGTGTACTGAAACATTTCAAATCCATCTTTTTTACTTTAGATTTCACATTTGAAAAGGAAACTTCAATTTTTTTAATATTACAAGTACTTGAAGTAAGAAATTCAGTAAAACAGAAATATTGCAGGATGACTTCACATTATGTAGTGAAAGGGGAATAACTCTAAGTGACTAATTCATTTAGTTTTGACAAAACCATTCTTTATTCTTACATTCCTCTAAAAGTGTTTTTGTTATTTTTATACATTTGAAATGATACCATTTGTTACATTTATCACAACAAATACTTCTTTTAGAGAAGCTCTTAATATTTTCTTGTTCTTTAATAACTGATTTGCAAACAGGACAGAAAAAAATGTTTCCTGAAATATCTTCTCCAACTGATGTAACTGACATTTTTCTTTCAGGCTTTGACTTAATAACTCTGGTACCATGAATTTTGCAAAAAAATGTTTGACATTTGTGATTAATTGTTCAGTGTACATTTGGTCAAATACAATTCTTTCTATAAAAGTACCATAACATGTATGTATGAAAAAATCACACCATTGCCTGTTACAAAATGCCATTTGAGCTTGAACTTGAGCAAAATATTTATGATTATGCTTAAGAGTTAACTTTTCATCTGTGTGATACAAACAATTTGGAAGAGTACAATGACAAAACCCTGAACATTTTTTACACTCTTCAATGCATAAACATTCCACTTTCAATACACCATCACCACAACATAAACATGTCACCAGAGCATCTGGGGATGCAGCAAGGTATGAACAATGCTTATCTAGAAATATGCCACACTCAGACAATTTAACATTTTGTTGATTACAAACATATTGTTGATAATAAATTTTCTTTGCTTCAGGTTCCATTTCACGGCCATATTTCAGTGACTTTATATTTGCATTGGGTTTAGAATAACCACACAACATACCAAGTAAATTATCAACATTCTCTTCGGGTTTTTTTAAAACAGAGTTTACTCTGGTGTACACAGCATAATTTGAGGCTGTTATCCTGCCTGCCCTTAACTGTACCAATTCAGGATTTTTAAATTGACCTAAAGTTGAAAAATTAATAGAAAGCTGTTCTTCATCAGTAAGTTCTGGAATAAAATCCATGAAATTCAATTGTAAATTGTCCTCTGTTGACTTGAAGTGACTGACTATATAAGGTAAAATATATTTTGAGACATCAAACAGAAAACAAGGTTCAAAAGAATCTTTTGACACATTTTCTGCATGTGATGTATCCATAGTCACAACTACTGGTTGTTCTGGTTTTTCATCAGGAACTCCTGACGAAAGAAAACATAAAGGCTATGGGTTTCATAAAGGCTTTGGGTTTACAAACTGGAAATAATTTTAAAAGGTTCAAAGTAAGCATTTATCTTATTCAGGACAAGAAGTTGAGGATACGTCTATGAATTTCAATGAAATACCCCCCCAAAAAAAAAGAAGGAATTTGGGATTGATTCTCGGGGTAATGGCCCTGACAGTTAGAATTTATAGGCCAAAAGTTTTGGCCCAAAACCATTCCTTCTTTAATACTTAGTGTAAATTGCTCTTTTCTTGACAAATTTCTCTACAGTTTCATCCAGATGCATCTGGCAGAGCATAAGTATTATTTATTTTTATTGGAAAAAAGTAATCTTTATAATGAAAAAGTTTTTTCTCATTTTTTTAAAAATCTGAATATATAACCACAAATTTGTATATTCCCCCCAGATCTTGTACAAAGAGAAGTAACCCTTATATTATGCAATTATCTTCCCTTTTAGCAATTTCTCTCTGACTGTTCACTATTCTATAATGTAGTATTTCATTTATTATTTTTTTATTGTCTTTGAGCACGAATGTTGTACTCTGAATAATGAGTACAGTTGTATGACCGAAGTACCTAGTATTGGATTTAAGCTGTAGACTAGTTGGCTTTGATAAGTAAACTCATGAACAATAGTATTTTCTTAGGTATTATTTTAACTGGTTTGCTAGCATAACACTTTGACATGAACATAAGCATGTTTACAAAAATAAAATTATAAAGGGACATAACTGAAGAACGGTAAAAGTGATGCTACCCAAATTTGAATTTGATTTGAGTTTTGTGGTAATAAGCATTGTGTGTAAGTCTAATACCATTTGGTTGAGGCTAACTTAGTAGAGAACAGTAACTAAAAATTCAGCAATTTTTCTATTTGTAAACACGCATAACTCTAGAACAGTTGTGTATAAGTTTTATAACATTTGGTTGAGACAAACTAAAGTTAGAGAACGGAAACGAAAAATTCAGCAATTTTTATGTTTATAAAGGGACATAACTCAAGAATGGTAAAAGTGTTCTCACCAAATTTCGTACTTAATCTGTATTTTGTAGTAATAAGCATTGTGTATAAGTTTCATAACATTTGGTTGAGGCAAACTAAAGTTAGAAAACGGAAACAAACAAATTGTAAATAGTTTTGTGGTAATGAATATTGTATATAGATTTCATAATGTTTGGTTAGGGCAAACTTAAGTTACAGAATTGAAACTAAAAACTTTGCAATCTTTCGATTTATAAAGGGGCATAACTCAATAATGGTAAAAGTGATACTACCCAAATTCAACTTGATCTGTGTTTTATCAGAGGAAGTCAAAATTAAATATTGCATTGTATAAAGCATTGATTGTAGTTGATTCAACTATAATCATGGACAAAGGAAGATAACTCCAATTTAAAAAAAATGATATTTAGAAGAAAATAAAAATTTTGCAATTTTTCTATTTATAAAGGGGCATAACTCTAGAACGGTAAAGGTGACGCCACCAAAATTCATACTCGATCTGTGTTTTGTGGTAATAAGCATTGTGTATAAGTTTCATAACATTTGATTGAGACAAACTTAAGTTAGAGAACGGAAACTAAAAATTTTGAAATTTTTCAATTTATAAAGGGACATAACTCTAGGACGGTGAAAGTGACGCCACAAAAATTCAAACTTGATCTGTGTTTTGTAGTAATAAGCATTGTGTGTAAGTTTCATAACATTTGGTTGAGACAAACTTAAGTTAGAGAACGGAAACTAAAAAATTTGAAATTTTTCCATTTATAAAGGAGCATAACTCTAGAACAGTTAAAGTGACGCAACCAAAATTCAAACTTGATCTGTGTCTTGTGGTAATAAGCATTGTGTATAAGTTTCATAACATTTGGTTGAGGCAAACATAAGTAAGAGAACGGAAACTAAACATTTTGCAATTTTTCCATTTATAAAGGGGCATAACTCTAGAACGGTTAAAGTGACGCCACCAAAATTCAAACTTGATCTGTGTATTGTGGTAATGAGCATGTTGTATAAGTTTCGTATCATTTGGTTGAGGCAAACTCAAGTTAAAGAACGGAAACCAATTTTAGGACGTACGTACGTACAGACGGACAAGAGTAAAACTTAATGCCCCCTCCGCTACGTTGGGCGCACAAAAATAATTAAACCAAGTCTGTTTGCTGATTCTATCTTGAAGAGCAATCCTGCTACATGGTTACATGTCTGACCAAGCCTGAAATTTAAGCAAATATTAAACATCTTTGTTACTAAGAAGTAGTCATTTTTTTAATTTTTTATACGACCGCAAAATTTTTGCGGTCGTATATTGGTATCACGTCGGCGTCGTCGTCCAAAGACATTTGGTTTTCGCGCAATTACTTTAGTATAAGTAAATAGAAATCTATGATATTCCGACACAAGGTTTATGACCACAAAAGGAAGGTTGGGATTGATTTTGGGGGTTTTGGTCCAAACAGTTTAGGAATTAGGGGCCAAAAAAGGACCCAAATAAGCATTTTTATAGTTTCCAATCAATAACTTGTGGAATGGTGTATGGATCTCTCTGAAATTATACCACAAGTTTCCATACCACAAAGGGATGGTAAGAATTGGCTTTGGGGGGGGGGGGGGGGGGTTATGGCTAACACCGTTAAGGATTAAGGGGCCAAAAAAGGGGGAAAACAAGGGTTTCAATGTTAATGGACAATTACTTTAGTACAAAACATAATTTAAAAGCAGTGTAAGGGAGGTAATTCAAATGTGTCACTTACACTGCTTTTAAATTATGTATATTGGAAATATGCCAATAATTTTAGTATTAATAAATTCCATTGGAAATTCGCCAATAACTTTAGTATAATAAACTCTATTGGAAATTTGAGGTCCAAAGGGTCCAAAATTAAACTTTGTTTGATTTCATCAAAAATTGAATTACAGGAGTTCTTTGATATTCCGAATCTAACCGTGTATTTAGATTCTTAATTTTTGGTCCCGTTTTCAAATTGGTCTACATTAAGGTCCAAAGGGTCCAAATTAAACTTAGTTTGATTTTTACAAAAATTGAATTCTTGGGGTTCTTTGATATGCTTGATCTAAACATGTATTTAGATTTTTTATTATGGGTCCAGTTTTCATGTTGTTCCAAATCGGGGTGTAAAATTGAACTTTGTTTGATTTCAACAAAAATTTAATATATAGGGTTCTTTGATATGCTGAATTTAACCATGTATTTTGATTGTTGGACCCCATTATCAAATGGGTCCACACTGAGGTCAAAAGGGTCTAAAAATTAAACTTTTTTTGATTTCGTCAAAAATTGAATTCTTGGGGTTCTTTGATATGCTAAATCGAACCATTTATTTAGATTTTGGATATTGGACCATAATAGGTAAATGTCCAATTTAAAATTTTTAAGTTCTTAGACCACATTCATTCTGTGTCAGAAACCTATGCTGTGTCAAATATTTAATCACAATCCAAATTCAGAGCTGTATCAAGCTTGAATGTTGTGTCCATACTTGCCCCAACTGTTCAGGGTTCGACCTCTGCGGTCGTATCAGGCTGCGCCCTGCGGAGCATTTTACTGATGTAAGCATTAGTGAAGATGTTATACAAAAATGTCTAAATTAGGTTATCTTGATCATGTCAGTTTTCCATTTACATGTATGTTATTTCTGTTGACAAAGTTTGTTTTAGATTTTTTAGTGATTCTCTGTTATCTTAAGATATATTTATAAACTAAATATGAATAAAAATATGCCATAAAACTGTTTTGAATTTTGAAGTAAAGTGCTGAAAAAGGCCCATGGTACAACATTTTTTAAATGAAGTACTGAGGTAAAGAACTTAATTTTGTTTGAAATACCAAAGTGTTATAAGACTTTCAATATTAATTTGTCTGCACAAAGAATTCTGTCAGGAAGTTGTGCTATATTTAGATATATAATCAAAATGAATGTGTAGGTCACTATGAATTAGAATAGAATATTTTTAGTCATCAAATTAGGGCCCCAGAAGGGAATATAGCATACAAACATAATTAATAACATATGCAATACACAGACATTATAGATATGTATCATGTGTAATACAAAAAAATACAACAGAAAATATTATACAACATGAAATATATAGCAATATATAATAGTACTATGGGTAAAGGTTAATCTTATATACCATATATATTGGTTGGGTCCCTTATAATGAATGAATGCCATGGAACCATTTAACCTTCTTTTGGGGTTCATTCAAGGTTAATATAGAAATAATGAGATGTGGTATGAGTGCCAATGAGACTCTCCATCTATGCTAGTCCAAATAATTATGATGTCTTGGAAGGCTATTTTAAATTTCTGCTTTGACTCTTTTCTGCAGGCGTCAAAGAAAAACTAGAGGCTCTAAAGAGCCTGTGTCGCTCACCTTGGTCTATGTGCATATTAAACAAAGGACACAGATGGATTCATGACAAAATTGTGTTTTGGTGATGTTGATGTGTTTGTAGATCTTACTTTACTGAACATTCTTGATGCTTACAATTATCTTTATCTATAATGAATTTGGCCCAGTAGTTTCAGTTGAAATTATTTTGTAAAAATTTACAAAATTTATGAAAATTGTTAAAAATTGATTATAAAGGGCAATAACTCCTTAAGGGGTCAATTGATCATTTTGGTCATGTTGAATTATTTGTAGGTCTTACTTTGCTGTACATTATTGTGTTTACAGTTTATCTCTATCTATAATAATATTCAAGATAATAACCAAAAGCTGAACAAATTTCTAAAAATTACCAATTCAGGGGCAGCAACCCAACAACGGGTTGCCTGAATGGTCTGAAAATTTAATGGCAGATAGATCTTGACCTAATGAACAATTTTGTTTTTGAAAGACTTGCTCGAAATGCTTTGGGTTTAGATATATGAGCCAAAAACTGCATTTTACCCTATGTACTATTATTAGCCATGTCGGCCATCTTGGTTCCCAGGCGGCGTCATCAGACACAATTTTTAAACTACATACCCTAATGATGATTGTTTACAACTTTGGTTAAATTCATCTTAGTAGTTTCAGAGGAGAAATTTTTTGTAAAAGATAACAAAAATTTACGAAAAATTGTTAAAAATTGACTATAAAAGGGCAATAACTCCTTAAGGGGTCAACTGACCATTTTGGTCATGTTGACTTATTTGTAGAACTTACTTTGCTGAACATTATTGCTGTTTACAGTTTATCTCTATCTATAATAATATTCAAGATAATAACCAAATACGGCAAAATTTCCCTAAAATTACTAATTCAGGGGCAGCAACCTAACGACGGGTTGTCCGATTCATCGGAAAATTACAGGGCAGATAGATCTTGACCTGATAAACATTTTCACTCCATGTCAGATTTGCTCTCAATGCTTTGGTGTCAGAGATATAAGCCAAAATCTACATTTTACCCCTATGTTCTATTTTTAGCCATGGCGGCCATCTTGGTTGGTTGGCCGGGTCACCGGACACATTTTTTAAACTAGATACCCTAATGATGATTGTGGTTAAGTTTGGTTAAATTTGGCTCAGTAGTTTCAGAGGAGAAGATTTTTGTAAAAGTTTACGGACGACGGACGACGGACGACGGACGCCAAGTGATGAGAAAAGCTCACTTGGCCCTTTGGGCCAGGTGAGCTAAAATATAATCCCACCTTTCAAGACGTCATAATTTATTTGGACTACATCTATGTTAATATAATGCATGCAAATAAATTATACCTACCCAGCGGTACAAGTACAGTTGGCAGCTTTTATATCACCAGATTCTTTTTCTATGCAGGCCCATACATCATGGTCTGTATCAGATAGTCTTAATTTGTGATGGGGTACATTTTGCTCTCAGCAAACAAGAAGTATGGTCTCTCTTTGTGTTATGGTGAAACACCTCTTTCAACCAATCACTTTTGAAGTATTCATAGGCTTTTCCAACCTTATATTCACTGAGATATTTATTAACGAGTCCGATGGTGGGGTTCACAGTATTTATGTACGAAATAATATCTGATAAAAAAGCCGGTGGCCAGTGTGCTATACCCTCTTTCTCGTCACACCACTTTTCTGACAAAGTCAATGGTTCGGGAATTTCTTGTTTAGAGAGAATTTTATCATAATCTGCTTTATTTAGCTTTAATACTTCCGATTGTGATGGCACAGTAGGTAATGACAATCTACTCGCCGCATACGTCAGAGCAACAAGTTTGGCTTTGGTACCTTCACCTGAAAGTCCACAGAGACTTAGGAATTCTTTAAGAAGGATCGAGGCTGTAAACACTTCATAAAAGAAATTCCTGAAAACTTGATATTGTATCCCTTTAAGTGAGTGGATCGAAATAATGAAATAAAATTATGGGGTCACCGTTCATTTAAGCGTTTTATAGGCCACCAAAATAAGGAGGGTTTTGTTGCTGTTTTCCAAAGAATAATAGGGAAAATTGTGTGTTGACATACTTAGATTTTAATAACAGATACAATTTATATAAGATTTTGTTTAAATTTGTTTTACAACAAGCACAAGCATAGTTTTACATGTTTAGCTAAAAAAATATATAGGTCATCGTTAGTTTAAGAAAGATATTTCACATTCTTAATCCAATTATCCATTTTTGGAGGGAAAGACTAATAGAAAAAATATCACCTGCATTACCTTCATCCTAAAAAATTAAGAGAAATTAATTACAGATTTCTATTAAATTTTTTATTATTAGAGAATAATAAGTGAAGTTCAGAAAAAGCAACAAAAAAAAGGATCACCGATCCTTTAAGAGAGATAAATCACTAAAAGGGTGAAACCATGGCAACAACAAAAATGGCTATTTTTGATAAAATTCAACTTTTTCTCCTATTTTTAGCCAACATTATATGAAATGAAAACCTAATTCTTGTTTACAATACCCAGTTGAGATATGTAGGCCCACATTGAATTTTATGTCACATGGTCAAATCGTAAGGTCAAAGGTCAAGGTCATGGCATTCATAAATTAATGTTAATTCATAAATTTTGAGGTGTTTTCTATAAGATCATTTGATTAGTAACTCAAAGTTTACAGATATACTTTAATACATTATGTAAAACAAAAAGTGGAAGGTGGAGCTGGATGATTATATAATTCAATTGTCAAAGTGACCATTGTTAGAATAGTCAAACCTTGATTGTAGGGAACAATCTAGATAATTTTAAATACCAAATATTTAGAAGGAAAAGTACCAAACTTTTATAGATTATGACCAACTGGGAAAACTGCTTCTTATTAGATCTAATGTCAATAGGACATACAAATTGACAAGATGTACTCAGTTGCGGATCCAGAAATGTTCATAAGGGGGGACCCACTGACTGCCTAAGAGGGGGCCCGCTCCAGTCATGCTTCAGTGATTCCCTATATAATCAACCAATTTTTTCCCAAAAAAGGGGGACCCGGGCACCCTGGGCCCCCTAAATTTGCCTCTGGTACAAGTCTACTAGACTATTAGATAGATACACAAAATTAATTTCCCCTCTATTCCTCCAAGTCTGATATGGGAAACCTCAAAAATCAATTCCATCAAAAAATAAAATAGGTGTCTAATGGCATTTTGAATTATGTTTCACTTTCTTGGTTTTTGTGAAAAAAAGTGAAAGGTTTAGATTAATATGTAGTATGAGCCTGTCCCAAGTCAGGAGCATGTAATTCAGTGGTTGTCATTAGTTGTTGTCATACTTTTATTTTTTTTGTGTTTTGTACATAAATCAGGCTGTTAGTTTCCTTTTTTGAATTGCTTTACATTTGTCATTTCGTTTTATAGCTTGCTATGCGGTGTGGAGTTGGCTCATTATTGAAGGCCATAGGGTGACCTATAGTTGTTGACTTCTATGTCTTTTAGTCTAAGGTGGAAAGTTTTCTCAGTGGCAATCATGCCGCGTCTCATTGGCAATCAAATCCCATTTTTTTATATATATTTGAAATTTTAGACAAATAGCTGACAAATATAACACACAGGACAGCTTCTATGTTTGTTGTATAATAAATTATTAGAGGAGCCATTTATATCTAAGTTTGACAGACAAATTTTTCTTTCATTTCACAGTACATGTACTTGTTTATGTATAAAAATTAATACATGAGATAGTTGAACATGATACACCAGCCATTTAATCTTTTTTCATATCTGTCAATTTATATCCGTTTTATGTACATAAAAAATTTCAGGTTGAATAGTGTGTTAGATTTGGATTAACTAGAAAATGTTTCTATATGACACAGGATGTCCTGCCTTTAAATGTAGGTCACAGCAATCAAATTGTTGATGAGCTGTGTTGTACTATAAAAGAATACTGTAGTGGTGATATATCACTATAGATTTCTGTGAAATGAACCTAAACGCAAGACTTAACCAAAGACACTAAAGCATGAAATGTAGGTCATAGTGACTCAAGTAATGTGTTATACTACTAGTATACAAAGATATCTGTGGTGAATAAATATCATTGATATATTACCATAAGTTTCGGAGAAATGGGGCTAAATGCAAAATTTAACTGGATAGGGATGTACATACTTATGGATGGACAAGGCTATATCTATATAATCCATCTACATTTGTGGCAGGCATAATCAATCCAATCTTGGTATCTACTTTAAATATAAATAACAACATGCTGTAAACTGGTGACAAAATAATTCATTTATGGTTATATTTAAGTTCCCATACATTACTGATCCAGATTACATAAATTCCACAAACAATTCACCAATTTAAAAGTGTTGAAAAGCATGGTTTGATTAGCAGCAGGCCAACTTTACAGGCTTATTCCTTTGATATAACCTTATAACCTTATGACTTTTCACAGTGCGCAAGTTTTTTTTATTCTGTTCTGCAAATCATGTTATGCAAATACATGTCACTTCCCCCTCCCTCGTACAAGAATTTTTAGTGCACACATGTTTTCATGCTAAAAACAGTGTTTTTGAGATTTATAAAGTTTTCAAACAATAAATTATGTTGATAAGCGTACCTGTGTCATTTAATATACTACCTTTATTTTCTTTGGTAGTATAGTAAGTTGACCAAATACAATGTACATGTATTATATGCCTATTGGGACTAAAATTACATAAGTTTTCCACAAAAAATTGAAAAATAACACTGCATCAGCATAAATTGTACTTCTTATATCATGACATCTTAGTATAGAGATGATAGAAATGAGCAAACAGTAAAAAAAATCTATTTCCTATAGCTTCTCAGTTCTGTATTCATTTTTATGTGTAAATATGTGTTATGGCCTATATTGACCAACAAATAATTTTCAATCATACATGGCCAAGACCATTTTATACTCATGTGGTATGATATTTGTAACTTTTTTTCCATTCAAGGTACATTAAATATATTTGGAAGAATAATTTAAACCAAAAGACCTTAAAAATTTTAAATTGGTAGAAAAAAAATACATTTTTATGTAACGCCACCTTCATTTGAAAATCTCTTTTTTTTCAGGCACAGGCTCATATTAATTTAAATTTTGAATAATTGTAATAAATCTTGAATCTTTGATACATTGGATGATTCTTTAATTGCTTTAAATACATGCTACATTATATATAAGGGCATTTAAAAAGCTAGTTTTTGCAAAATTTAATTTTTTAAATCACAAATCTTGATAGTTGAAATTGTTAAATTAAATGTAAAACATAAACACTCAAAGTTAAATTATTGAAATGGACATATTGTCTATAATAAAGATTTTTATTGTCATGAAACTTTGTCAACTCTTTTATAATTCCTTAATCTAAGGTCATGCCAAGTTTAAAAAAAAATATCTATTCATTTGAAAACACAATTATTTCATAGAAGAGGTGGATTTATGGCGGAGGTACATCTATGGTAAATGCATAGCCTTTTTACAAGTCCCACTCCAAACGTTGCCTAGTTTAGGGGCCCTGGGCCCCCCCTTTTTTTAAATCCTGGATCCGCATCTGTTTAGTGCATTTCTTTAAGACAATAAATGAAAATAAGAAAATAAATCACACTTGCACTTTCTCAAGATTTTTTACAGTGTTATGTACTACTTTTAGGAAAAATTATATCAAAACTATAGACATGATAGGATAGTCTACCAGCTCTAACTCCAAATATGGAAAATATTTTGTTAAGGGGGTCTGTAATTCAGTTAGAAAGCTCCATACATACATGTACTAATTTTTGCCTTGTTCAACTAACCCAAATCACTACTTTACCTAAAACAAAATCATGATCCTTGTTATTTTACATAAAAATAAGGAGATGTGGTATGATTGCCAATGAGACAATTATCCACCAAAGTTCAATTGAAGTGTATGTAAACAATTATAGGCAACCGTACGGCCTTCAACAATGAGAAAAACCCATACCATATGGTCGACTATAAAAGGCCCTGACATGAAAAATATGAAACAATTCAATTAAAAACTAATGTACTTTTATCCCTCTAACTACTATTTTACGCATAAATATAGAGAAATAAATGAGGAAGGTGTATGAAAAAAAATTGTAAGTAAGACATTGTTCACACTAGGAACTATATTTGTAATCAAAGAATGATAACTGTGTACGAGGACCAAATGTCAGACATTTCAGTCAACATTTCAATATTAAAACATTAAGAAAATGAGTATCTTTCTTAAATCATGCTAAAACAGAGAATTAGAGTGTTATTTTCTTTATACATGTACTTTAAAATTAAACAGTAATCTTTCAAAATAGAAAGTTAAGTTGTGTACCATACTGTTTGCATTTGCTAAATTAGTGACGCAAGGATCCTATATTATGCAGATCAATTGTACGATGGCATTCAAATGTAGAAATAGGTAAAGATCACAAACTTTCACTTCCCATATGTTTATATGTAAGTTCATTTATATGTAATATAGAAATTATAATACATGTGGTAACAAATCAGTGAAATAACATGAACATGATAAATAACCTTTTACATTTTGCCACTGTGATAATAATTATAAGAACTATTATTCAATCCCAACTGATTAAGCATAGACTGATTTGATTTAATCTAAGTTTTTAATTCTGTCCATGAAAAGTGTACTGTTCTAGCAAAACACATACTGGTATACCTTTATTAATTTAGGCATTTGACATAAGATTTTGCAAAGAGAACAAAATTTTAATCCAATAGTACATGTAAATTGTTTAAAATATATACAATGAAGTTTAATATGGAACTTAGCCTTACAATGTATCATTAAATATTCAACACCGCTTGATATGTGCTAAGTTTTACATGAATTATCTACAAGTGCGGATCTAGAGTTTTTGAAAAAGGGGGGAGGTGGGGTTACTCCCCAATAATTGAATATATACAGCTGAGCAAAATTATTAGTTTTTTGTGGATTGGAAGTTTTTCTATGAAACAGTGCATAACAAAAAAATGTACATAAAATGTTTAAAGAGTTCCTATTCTTTACCAATTTCTTTTAAATCTTAGTTTTATTATAAATAAATGTGGATAGTGTCCACATGTGGACACAGATGATACCCCCGCTTGCATATATCATAAAGTTATAAAGGGACATAACTGAAGAACGGTAAAAGTGACGCTACCTAAATTTGAACTTGATCTGAGTTTTGTGGTAATAAGCATTGTGTGTAAGTCTCATAACATTTGGTTGAGTCTAACTTAAGTAGAGAACAGAAACTAAAAATTCAGCTATTTTTTCTATTTGTAACCAAGCATAACTCTAGAACGGTTGTGTATAAGTTTTATAACATTTGGTTGAGACAAACTAAAGTTAGAGAACAGAAACGAAAATTTCAGCTATTTTTATGTTTATAAAGGGACATAACTCAAGAAAAAAAAGCTACCAAATTTCGTACTTAATCTGTATTATGTAGTAATAAGCATTGTGTATAAGTTTCATAACATTTGGTTGAGGCAAACTAAAGTTAAAAAAAGGATAAAAAAATTTGTACTTGATCTTAGTTTTGTGTTAATGCAGACCTTCTAAAATTCAAACTGACCATTATTCCGTGCGTTCATCGTGTATCGTGCGTGTTGCGTGCGTGTATCGTGCGTGTACCAATCGTGCGCTCATCATTCATCGTTCCGTGTATTTTCCGTGTAACGTGCGTGCATCGTGTATTCTTAATCGTGTATGGTGCGTGTATCGTGCGTGTATCGTGCGTTCATCAATCATTCATTCTTAACCGTGTATCGTGCGTTCGTCAATCGTGTATAACTGTGTACATCAGATAACGTGCTTTTGTCAAACGTTCATCTCTAATCGGGTAACGTTCATTCATTGCGGTTTTTATATGATAGTCGGTTATAGAGCTCATCAAAGCTTATATTTTATCTCACGGTTAAAGTGTATATATATGTTCCGACTTTAAATAAAATTTACATTCATACTTACTTTCTTGTGAACACTTAATTAACTTCATCGTACATAACGTTCATACAGATTCATGAATTTTTGTGTAAAATTTATTTATCATCTGTAAACATTTCGTGGTTATTCAGTGAATCTTGGCTGGGACTGACACATTTTAATATAATGATACATGTTCTACGTACAAACAATAACATTATGACATTTCTACGACAGAACAGTTAAAATTGGAATTTCTATTCAACTGAGCGAAATGGGCTTAAAAATATACTGTTGGCCAACTGTTATTTGTTAAAAAATATTCCGCCAATTAAAAACAACAGTGCTTTTGCAAAATTTAGATGTGGGGTAGCTCCACTAAAAAAAGAAACTGGAAAGTATGAAAGAAAAGAAGTCCACGAGATGACATGTGTTGTAGCTCTACTATTGAAGATGAACTTCATGTCATTTTTAAATGCCCATTATATGTAGATTAAAGACAAATTATGATACATTAAGCAAAACATTTTAATGAACATTTTAACCTTTAATTATCAGATAGCGAAAAATTTATATTTTTATTTAATAACGGCAATGTTGCTGCTATAGTTGCCAAAAACATCAACAATGTTTCATTGAAAAGAAACGGCATTTTATTTCCTAGTTCTCAAAGAAAAAATGTTTTATTTTCATATAGTACAGGTGGACACTGTAAATTTTAAATGTAAATGAGTAAATATATTGTGTCTTAAAAGTCTCTCATTATTCTTTTTAAGATTGGTACAGACCTTCTAAAATTCAAACTGACCATTATTCCGTGCGTTCATCGTGTATCGTGCGTGTTGCGTGCGTGTATCGTGCGTGTATCGTGCGTGTACCAATCGTGCGCTCATCATTCATCGTTCCGTGTATTTTCCGTGTAACGTGCGTGCATCGTGTATTCTTAATCGTGTATGGTGCGTGTATCGTGCGTGTATCGTGCGTTCATCAATCATTCATTCTTAACCGTGTATCGTGCGTTCGTCAATCGTGTATGTAACTGTGTACATCAGATAACGTGCATTTGTCAAACGTTCATCTCTAATCGGGTAACTGTCATTCATTGCGGGTTTTATATGATAGTCTGTTATAGAGCTCATCAAAGCCTATATTTTATCTCACGGTTAAAGTGTATATATATGTTCCGACTTTAAATAAAATTTACATTCATACTTACTTTCTTGTGAACACTTAATTAACTTCATCGTACATAACGTTCATACAGATTCATGAATTTTTGTGTAAAATTTATTTATCCTCTGTAAACATTTCGTGGTTATTCAGTGAATCTTGGCTAGGACTGACACATTTTAATATAATGATACATGTTCTACGTACAAACAATAACATGATGACATTTCTACGACAGAACAGTTAAAATTGGAATTTCTATTCAACTGAGCGAAATGGGCTTAAAAATATACTGTTGGCCAACTGTTATTTGTTAAAAAATATTCCGCCAATTAAAAACATCAGTGCTTTTGCAAAATTTAGATGTGGGGTAGCTCCACTAAAAATAGAAACTGGAAAGTATGAAAGAAAAGAAGTCCACGAGATGACATGTGTTGTAGCTCTACTATTGAAGATGAACTTCATGTCATTTTAAAATGCCCATTATATGTAGATTTAAGACAAATTATGATACATTAAGCTAAACATTTTAATGAACATTTTAACCTTTAATTATCAGATAGCGAAAAATTTATATTTTTATTTAATAACGGAAATGTTGCTGCTATAGTTGCCAAAAACATCAACAATATTTCATTGAAAAGAAACGGCATTTTATTTCCTAGTTCTCAAAGAAAAAATGTTTTATTTTCATATAGTACAGGTGGACACTGTAAATTTTAAATGTAAATGAGTAAATATATTGTGTCTTAAAAGTCTCTCATTATTCTTTTTAAGATTAGTACATACAATGCAAATGTTTTAATGTTTTATGTTTATTTCTGTGATTCTCATTTTATGTTTTAGTGGTGAGACTATAATAAAATATTGAATCAGTATTAACATGATTAATGTTCAACTTGAGTCATTTCTCCAATGTTGAACAATGCAAGATTATAATTCTTCGCTTATTTGGCAAATTCATATTCTACTAAATATTCAAACATTTAAGTTTTGATAAATACCATTACAAATATAATTTTTGTCTTCGTTTCTGATGGTCACGTGCAGGTAAGGTTATTCCATTGAGAAAATACAATATACAAGATTGTCGGGTAAATGTGGATTGCGGATTAAGATTTTAGATGTCAAACTTGAATTAACAAATTAAACTGAGGCGAATTTAACACGAATATGTATTTTCTCTTTTACAGTGTTTTTATTCTCTGTTCTTTATTTTCATTTAAAATAAGCTAAATATGTTTTGTGGAAAATTGAATACAAATAAACATATCTATTTGAAGGCATTTTTTTAATTAAACAAGTATAAGATCACGCAAATATATCCCGTATTCCTTAAGAAGGATTTTAAATTGAGGAACTTTTTAAACTTGAAATTGTGTTTACGAGGTTAAGATATTCTTTTTTATTTAAATTTTTTGATAAAATAGTTAAACATATTGTATTATCATAACTAGTCTTTATTTAAATGGAATAAACATGGAACACTTTCACAGATTCACTTTTCATTGTGTTCATGGTTGCATATCAAGGACACCGTTTTTAATGTATGTCTAAAAGATTAATATCCGAAAAAATAATTCACAATAGTACTTTGTATTAAAGAATGACGGATTATTTTACCATGGGGGTATTTTTTGTTCCGTTACTGAGGACATTGTTTTGTCCTTAATGAATCCATATGACAAATTTGACTCCAATAAGGATAAATCTTATCTTATAGAAAAAACCGGTAGTTTTTATCCGATAGATTTTGTGTTCATCTTTATCGGATATAAAAGATTGAAAAATACAAACAATTAATTGAAGTTTCGTATGCATCTATCACGATCCAGCAACTTTTGACTAGTATAAAGGGTTGCCTTGGTTTTATAGCTCAAAACGGTATCATTTCTTTTGCTTTACATTGGGTTAAATAATGAAATGTATGTTTCAGAAATTTACACAAGTTTGATTTCGGCTTTGACTCCCGGGAACACTGTCGTTTACAGTAAAAGACGAAAATCTACACATGTACGTTCTTATAAAAAAGAAGTTGTGGTATGATTGCCAATGTTCATCATTATATCATAGTTATTGTACTCCCCCTAATAATGAATCTATAATATATTCCACTGGATGTTAAACGATCAACTATTAATTCATCCATCTTATCCTTTTAGTTTTGTGATAATTTGCATATCAAATACATGAAACAACAGGGGCGGATCCAGCCATTTTAAAAAGGGGGGTTCCAACTATATGTCCCCATTCAAATGCATTGATCGTCCAAAAAAGGGGGGTTCCAACCCCCTGAACCCTCCCCCTGGATCCGTCACTGAACAACTGCAGAGTTTCACTAAAGTTAGAAGGCCGATATTATTGCACATATAAAACAGACATTAACATCGATCCCTACGTTTTGATCCCCTCACAAAACAACACTTTATAAATTTCATGCATCTGTAACGCTTTTCTGGATTTACTTTCACTAGGAACGCTCAATGCTAAATATTTGAAAGCCAAAGAATGTATAAAATAGATAGGAGTGTAGAGCTATATGACCAATAAAGGGCCTATACACATTCACAACATTCTGTGTACTAGTATTTATGTGTCTGTCCAAAGTGAAAAGCACGTAGTTCAGTGGTTTTCGTAACATCAATTCTGTTATATACATGTATTTGGGCTTTTTTTTTGTGGCAAGATACATGTAGCTTTGAAATAAAAAAGGCCGTTAGTTTGCTCAATTGAATTGTTTCATATTTTTTTCATGTCGGGGCGGGGCCTTTAATAACCGACTTTACAGTTCCCGTATTTTTTCATTATTGAAGGTCGTATAGATATAACTGCTAGCATTCCTCTTGATTTGAACTTTCTTGAATAGTTGACTCACTAGCAATCATACCACATTTTCTTATTTTTACATAAGCCTTCAATCCATCAAAAACCAATTTAGTCTGCTGTAGCTGAAACCTACGCTTCTTAAAAAAAAATCTAAATTTATATACTGACAATTTAAGAAATGTTTGTCTGTTCGTGATATAAGTATCAAAATATTTTAGCTATGAAGATGTGTAAACCCTTAACTAAACCCTATTTCTTTAGGCAATACCTACGGGAATTAAAATAATAAAAACCATTATTAGAAAATCGGAATATATATGTGTGTATGACTCGGAGGTGCAATGGAGATCATAAAGTTTGATGGCCACGCGTGAAGTGCGCTGGTCTGCACCGAAGTGCGATGAGCTGTTCGATGGTTTGCGATGGTTTATATATAACGCGGGATACCTAGATTAAAGTCTACAGATGTGCAATTATTATAAGCAGTATATTTGTTTCAATGTCAGTATATAAAGCATTTACTAGTGTTATTGTCTATGAATGTAATAGTTAAAGTTGCCGCGTACTAATTTAGAGATCGTCCTATTTGATGTTTTGCATGTGGAAATTATTCTTGCTTCAGCATGTATCTTTACTTAATTTGTTCCTCTAATGAGATCATCATTTACCGTTATATAATCATAAGAATAGTTTCACGGTGGACCCGTATGTATTGAGGGAATGACACTTCATCGTACGTAAAAACAAATCTTTCGTATATTTCCCGTTTCACAGTCCTACATGTATATTGAATTTTACCCACAACTCAGAAAGTTGACCAGCGCGGGGTATGCTTAAACCTCTTATTCTAGATGTCAGGTAACTTACTCGTGTTTATGTTGGATTGCTGTCTGATTGACGAATATCCATCATTTTATATATATATATATATATATAACAAACAAATTTAAATTATATATATATATATAAAGAAAAGTTAAGTAGAATCCGTATGCTGGTAACATATAAGAAAATTAATAAAAGATAATAACGGTTTCAATTCATCACTTTTACAAGCGCTTTCACTGCTTTTACAGATCTTCAGGTAAAATATATATATTTAAATTTGTTTTGTAGAGATGCATCCAGTTGCACCTTTTCATTTAAAATATATTTCCGTGAAGTAATCTCAAAAGATTACTCACTTCAATAAAAAATAAATAAGGGAAATGAAACCTCTTCTCGCATGTTGAACTTTGTGTAATTGTTCTCTTCGACAAAATACTGCCTTGAACTCAATTTTGGTATAAATATAAAGAAGCCACATTTGGTTCTTAAATGGTTATTTTTTAAACACCTAAAGCTAGGTAAAGCCTATCTCTTGATATAGGCTCTTAAATTCGGCAACTTTTAGAGACCGACCGTGCTTGGGCTGTATAGCCAGTCAAGTCGCTAAACTCTCATTATCCGTTTAGAGATTTTCTGAAAATACGATGGTTACTGTCTCATTAGAAACTAAAACCTTATCAAATATGGTGGCCTTCGGCTGTCATCTGCTCTTTTCGGGTTGTTGTCTCTTTGACATATTCATCATTTCCATTCTCAATTTTAAAATAAACTAAAAATATGATAAACAGTTGTCAGATCAATATTCATTTAACAAGCCAGTGCGTTGATACAGGTTATATTCTACTGAATTTACTATATCCGTTATTATTACGTAATTATATAAGTCCCGTGTCCAGGTAAAAATAACAATTTGTGGTTTGTATGTCAGGTGAAAGTGACAACGGGTGGTATGTATACTAAAATGTTTATCGTCTTCCATTATACATGAGGGTGTGGATGGGGGTTTATAGAATAGAAAATTATTGACCAAAAAATAAAGAATACAAAAAATAACCAGACAAATATATAGAAAAGAAAATGATGAGGTACTAGAATATATGGAATAAAGAATGATCGACAAAAGGTATAACGATTAGAAAAAATTGCCTAAAATGATAGAATACAGAAATAATGAATCCCCATTCAGACCCTCATAATCTGACGATGACATTTAGCTTTAGGACAATTATGGGCATGTGATACAGTTTTAGAACCACAGTGATTTTTTTTTACAAAAGTTCACATATATACAAGCTAATTTTTACAAAATCAATTTGTATATGTAATAAAAATTATATCTTCATGTGCTAAATTTAAAAGACAAATGGATTTGAATTATTCGACATTAAAAAATTTTACTTATAACATTTCGATTTCTTGGACATTTTTGTCCTTTGAACAGACATCCTTAACTTTTTTGTTTCAAAAGATAAAGATATGCGGATTTCGGTAAAGAGATTAGGAATATCTTCGTTATAAAATTGGGCTCTACATTTGTGTAACAATTATTTGTTAATATTTAATTTTTGTGAAAAGAAATTGATACAAGAAGAAAAAACGGTATTTTTGTTGTATATTTATCTAGTTAAAAAAAAGTCGGTAATTTCTTCATAAAAGTTGCAACGAATAATCTTCATACAGTATCAAGCAAAATGTCATGTCTAAAATGAGGGGGCCATAACTGATAACACTTTTTCCTTAAAAAAATAATTATTTGGATAAGAAAATAACCCAGATATTTAGATATATTAGTATTTTTTTATTTTTTTAAAAATCATTTAATATTCATCGGTTTATGATTAAATGAAAAATATAGAACATTGTTAAGTTGTTTTTAAGGAAGGAAAATAATGTTTGTCCCGAGAAAAAAGCCCCCCCCCCCCCCTATAAATGATCATTAATTTACCTAAATGGGAGCTTAAATTTGGAGACCGATCGCGAGGCCTGACTGCCATAAACAACGGATATCTTTTACAGTTTGGAATTGGAATTGGAATTAAAAATTGCATTTCCCAAAGAGTTTCAGGTAAAACCCCGAGAATCTCACCTCCTAGAAATTTGAAGTGCCAGGATGTTTGAAAATATGTATGAATTTTATTACATACTTGAAATTGTATAAGGAATATAAAAAGATTGAGTATGTTTACTGTACAAACAAACAACAGACACCAAGTGATGGATACAATTGTGGCTTATATTGTTTAAATCATTTTTACTGAGAGCAAAATTTAATTGATTGATTATTCAGTGGTTGTTTAAACGTCCAGTGGCAAAAATTTCATGCATATTCAGGACGAAGTCGTTTCAGAAGTATATTATGAAGTATTTGGTATTACAAATGTTTAAATTTTCTCACTTTATTTGGTAAATTTCATTTTCTTAGCTATTTCTAATTAATTTGTACGAATCAGATTTTTCTGACAAATTATATATTTTGCTCTAAATTAACTCATACGATTCTGATAATATAAGGAACATTGTAACTTAAGTAAAAAAAAAAGAAATTATGATTGTTTAATCAATAATGTTGTTATGTAAGTTCGCTCGTGTCAGTCGGATCACTGATTTTCGGCAATATCAAGGAAAAACCGGCACGTTCCAAATATTGTTCATCTACTCATTTAATGGTGATTCTTTTTCTTTAAAAATTGGAATTTATGTAATAAAAATCTTTCTATCTCTACCATAGTATGAAAACAGAGTACAAGTAACACGTCCTTTCTAGTCCTTAGTGGCATATTTTAAGTCCTTAGCAGTGTTTAGACGTACAGGCAGAAAACAGTCGAAGGCCACCAATGGGTAGAAAATCCCGCACCGAAGGCGTTTTTCAGCTGGTCCCTAAACAAAAATGAATTTTAGTTCAGTGATAATGGACATCATACTAAACTTCGAAACATACAAATATTTCCTAAATTTCGGAACGTAAACATATGATAATTAATTAGTTTAGGTTACAAATTTAGGCAGATAAAAAGAAGGGGGGGGGGGGGGGGTCAATGCATTTGAATGGGGACATATGGTTAAAACCACCCCTTTTATCCTGGGTTGAGAATCCTCTTTTTAAAAATGGCTGGAATCGCCACTCTTTAAAACGTAGCAATTTATAAATTATTTATATTAAGTAGAATTATAAAATCAATGAGTTTTATAATTTGACAACACTCATTGATAATGGAAATACTAAACTACAATTAATTTATTTAATACATGGAGTGTTTAGTAAAACTGTCGACCAATCAACACAGAAAGCGAGATATCTAAAATTTGTATACCCTTATAGATTTTCATTATCATACATTAATTTTAAATGCAATTCCAAATAAAATGGCTTTGAGAACCGTGTATTAAGCGCTTATCGTTCATTCGTCAATGAATCATTCACCGTGCGTGTATCGTGCGTGTATCGTGTGTTCATCATTCATCGTGCATCGTGCGTGTATCGTGCGTTCATCATTCATCATTCATTTTTCGTTAATCCTCCGTGTAACGCTCATCGCTCATCGTGCGTGTATCGTGTATCGTGCATTCACCGTGCGTGTATCGTGCATTCACCGTGCGTGTATCGTGCGTGCGTGTATCGTGCGTGTGGTCAGTTTGAATTTTAGAAGGTCTGTACATACAATGCAAATGTTTTAATGTTTTATGTTTATTTCTGTGATTCTCATTTTATGTTTGTATGTGGTGAGACTATAATAAAATATTGAATCAGTATTAACATGATTAATGTTCAACTTGAGTCATTTTTCCAATGTTGAACAATGCAAGATTATAATTCTTCGCTTATTTGGCAAATTCATATTCTACTAAAAATTCAAACATTTAAGTTTTGACAAATACCATTACAAATATAATGTTTGTCTTCGTTTCTGATGGTCACGTGCACGTAAGGTTATTCCATTGAGAAAATACAATATACAAGATTGTCGGGTAAATGTGGATTGCGGATTAAGATTTTAGATGTCAAACTTGAATTAACAAATTAAACTGAGGCGAATTTAACACGAATATGTATTTTCTCTTCAACAGTGTTTTTATTCTCTGTTCTATATTTTCATTTAAAATAAGCTAAATATGTTTTGTGGAAAATTGAATACAAATAAACATTATATGTATTTGAAGGCATTTTTTTTAATTAAACAAGTATAAAATCACGCAAATATATCCCGTATTCCTTAAGAAGGATTTTAAATTGAGGAACTTTTTAAACTTGAAATTGTGTTTACGAGTTTAAGATATTCTTTTTTATTTAAATTTTTTGATAAAATAGTTAAATATATTGTATTATCATAACAAGTCTTTATTTAAATGGAATAAACATGGAACACTTTCACAGATTCACTTTTCATTGTGTTCATGGTTGCATATCAAGGACACCGTTTTTAATGTATGTCTAAAAGATTAATATCCGAAAAAATAATTCACAATAGTACTTTGTATGAAAGAATGACGGATTATTTTACCATGTGGGTATTTTTTGTTCCGTTACTGAGGACATTGTTTTGTCCATATGACAAATTTGACTCCAATAAGGATAAATTTTATCTTATAGAAAAATCGGTAGTTTTTATCCGATAGATTTTGTGTTCATCTTTATCGGATATAAAAGATTGAAAAATACAAACAATTAATTGAAGTTTCGTATGCATCTATCACGATCCAGCAACTTTTGACTAGTATAAAGGCTGCCTTGGTTTTATAGCTCAAAACGGTATTATTTGTTTTGCTTTACATTGGGTTAAATAATGAAATGTATGTTTCAGAAATTTACACAAGTTTGATTTCGGCTTTGACTCCCGGGGACACTGTCGTTAACAGTAAAAGACGAAAATCTACACATGTACGTTCTTATAAAAAAGAAGTTGTGGTATGATTGCCAATGTTCATCATTATATCATAATTATTGTACTCCCCCTAATAATGAATCTATAATATATGCCACTGGACGTTAAACGATCAACTATTAATTCATCCATATTATCCTTTTAGTTTTGTGATAATTTGCATATCAAATACATGAAACAACAGGGGCGGATCCAGCCATTTTAAAAAGGGGGTTCCCAACCCAGGGCAAAAGGGGGGGGGGGGGGGAGTTCCAACCATATGTCCCCATTCAAATGCATTGATCGTCCAAAAAAAGGGGGGTTTCAATCCCCCTGAACCCTCCCCCTGGATCCGTCACTGAACAACTGCAGAGTTTCACTAAAGTTAGAAGGCCGATATTATTGCACATATAAAACATACATTAACATCGATCCCTACGTTTTGATCCCCTCACAAAACAACACTTTATAAATTTCATGCATCTATAACGCTTTTCTGGATTTACTTTCACTAGGAACGCTCAATGCTAAATATTTGAAAGCCAAAGCATGTATAAAATAGATAGGAGTGTAGAGCTATATGACCAATAAAGGGCCTATACACATTCACAACATTCTGTGTATTTATGTGTCTGTCCAAAGTCAAAAGCACGTAGTTCAGTGGTTTTCGTAACATCAATTCTGTTATATACATGTATTTGGGCTTTTTTTTGTGGCAAGATACATGTAGCTTTGAAATAAAGAAGGCCGTTAGTTTGCTCAATTGAATTGTTTCATATTTTTTTCATGTCGGGGCGGGGCCTTTAATAACCGACTTTACAGTTCCCGTATTTTTTCATTATTGAAGGTCGTATAGATATAACTGCTAGCATTCCTCTTGATTTGAACTTTCTTGAATAGTTGACTCACTAGCAATTATACCACATTTTCTTATTTTTACATAAGCCTTCAATCCATCAAAAGCCAATTTAGTCTGCTGTAGCTGAAACCTACGTTTCTTAAAAAAAAATCTAAATTTATATACTGACAATTTAAGAAATGTTTGTCATAGATATCTGTTCGTGATATAAGTATCAAAATATTTTAGCTATGAAGATGTGTTAACCCTTAAATAAACCCTATTTCTTTGGGCAATACCTACGGGAATTAAAATAATAAAAACCATTATTAGAAAATCGGAATATATATGTGTGTATGACTCGGAGGTGCAATGGAGATCATAAAGTTTGATGGCCACGCGTGAAGTGCGCTGGTCTGCGCCGAAGTCCGATGAGCTGTTCGATGGTTTGCGATGGTTTATATAACGCGGGATACCTAGATTAAAGTCTACAGATGTGCAATTATTATGAGCAGTATATTTGTTTCAATGTCAGTATATATAAAGCATTTACTAGTGTTATTGTCTATGAATGTAATAGTTAAAGTTGCCGCGTACTAATTTAGAGATCGTCCTATTTGATGTTTTGCATGTGGAAATTATTCTTGCTTCAACATGTATCTTTACTTAATTTGTTCCTCTAATGAGACCACCATTTACCGTTATATAATCATAAGAATAGTTTCACGGTGGACCCGTATGTATTGAGGGAATGACACTTCATCGTACGTAAAAACAAATCTTTCGTATATTTCCCGTTTCACAGTCCTACATGTATATTGAATTTTACCCACAACTCAGAAAGTTGACCAGCGCGGGGTATGCTTAAACCTCTTATTCTAGATGTCGGGTAACTTACTCGTGTTTATGTTGGATTGCTGTCTGATTGACGAATATCCGTCATTTTATATATATATATATAACAAAGAAATTTAAATTATATATATATATATATATAAAGAAAAGTTAAAAGTAGAATCCGTATGCTGGTAACATATAAGAAAATTAATAAAAGATAATAACGGTTTCAATTCATCACTTTTACTAGCGCTTTCACTGCTTTTACAGATCTTCAGGTAATATATATATATTTAAATTTGTGTTTTAGGGATGCATCCAGTTGCACCTTTTCATTTAAAATATATTTCCGTGAAGTAATCTCAAAAGAATACTCACTTCAATAAAAAATAAATAAGGGAAATGAAACCTCTTCTCGCATGTTGCACTTTGTGTAATTGTTCTCTTCGACAAAATACTGCCTTGAACTCAATTTTGGTATAAATATAAAGAAGCCACATTTGGTTCTTAAATGGATATTTTTTAAACACCTAAAGCTAGGTAAAGCCTATCTCTTGATATAGGCTCTTAAATTCGGCAACTTTTAGAGACCGATCGTGCTTGGGCTGTATAGCCAGTCAAGGTCGCTAAACTCTCATTACCCGTTTAGAGATTTTCTGAAAATACGATGGTTACTGTCTCATTTGAAACTAAACCTTCTAAAATATGGTGGCCTTCGGCGGTCATCTGCTCTTTTCGGGTTGTTGTCTCTTTGACATATTCATCATTTCCATTCTCAATTCAAGTTAAAATAACTAAAAATATGATAAACAGTTGTCAGATCAATATTCAAAGTCAGTGCGTTGATACAGGTTATATTCTACTGAATTTACTATATCCGTTATTATTACGTAATTAAATAAGTCCCGTGTCCAGGTAAAAATAACAATTTGTGGTTTGTATGTCAGGTGAAAGTGACAACGGGTGGTATGTGTACTAAAATGTTTATCGTCTTCCATTATACATGAGGGTGTGGATGGGGGTTTATAGAATAGAAAATTATTGACCAAAAAATAAAGAATACAAAAAATAACCAGACAAAGATATAGAAAAGAAAATGATGAGGTACTAGAATATATGGAATAAAGAATAATCGACAAAAGGTATAACGATTAGAAAAAAATGCCTAAAATGATAGAATACAGAAATAATGAATCCCTATTCAGACCCTCATAATCTGACGATGACATTTAGCTTTAGGACAATTATGGGCATATGATACAATTTTAGAACCACAGTGATTTTTTTTTACAAAAGTTCACATATATACAAGCTAATATTTACAAAATCAATTTGTATATGTAATAAAAATTATATCTCCATGTGCTTAATTTAAAAGACAAATGGGTTTGAATTATTCGACATTTACTTATAACATTTCGGTTTCTTGGACATTTTTGTCCTTTGAACAGACATCCTTAACTTTTTTGTTTCAAAAGATAAAGATATGCGGATTTCGGTAAAGAGATTAGGAATATCTTCGTTATAAAATTGGACTCTACGTTTGTGTAACAATTCTTTGTTAATATTTATTTTTTGTGAAAAGAAATTGATACAAGAAGAAAAAACGGTATTTTTGTTGTATATTTATCTAGTTAAAAAAAAGTCGGTAATTTCTTCATAAAAGTTGCAACGAATAATCTTCATACAGTATCAAGCAAAATGTCATGTCTAAAATGAGGGGGCCATAACTGATAACACTTTTCCTTAAAAAAAGGAAAAAAATAATTATTTGGATAAGAAAATAACCCAGATATTTAGATATATTAGAATAAAAATATTTTTTTAATTTTTTAAAAATCATTTAATATTCATCGGTTTATGATTAAATGAAAAATATAGAAAATTGTTAAGTTGTTTTTAAGGAAGGAAAATAATGTTTGTCCCGAGAAAAAAGCCCCCCCCCCTCCCTATAAATGATCATTAATTAACCTCAGTGGGGGCTTAAATTTGGAGACCGATCGCGAGGCCTGACTGCCATAAACAACAGATAACGAACAGCAAACAGTGGATACACCAATTTATATGTATGAAAGACAACGGCGGACACAAAATGATTGCACTGAATAATTTCAACTACCATTGAGATCGTTTTTTTTTCAAATCTCCTTATCAAAATAGAAATGCATTTTAAAAAACCTTGGGATATCTTTTACAGTTTGGAATTGGAATTGGAATTAAAAATTGCATTTCCCAAAGAGTTTCAGGTAAAACCCCGAGAATCTCACCTCCTAGAAATTTGAAGTGCCAGGATGTTTGAAAATATGTATGAATTTTATTACATACATGTACTTGAAATTGTATAAGGAATATAAAAAGATTCAGTATGTTTACTGTACAAACAACACCAAGTGATGGATACAATTGTGGCTTATATTCATTCAAATTTGTTTAATTCATTTTTACTGAGAGCAAAATTTGATTGATTGATTATTCAGTGGTTGTTTAAACGTCCAGTGGCAAAAATTTCATGCATATTCAGGACGAAAAGTCGTTTCAGAAGTATATTATGAAGTATTTGGTATTACAAATGTTTAAATTTTCTCATTATTTGGTAAATTTCATTTTCTTAGCTATTTCTAATTAATTTGTACGAATCAGATTTTTCTGACAAATTATATATTTTGCTCTAAATTAACTCATACGATTCTGATAATATAAGGAACATTGTAACTTAAGTAAAAAAAAGAGATTATGATTGTTTAATCAGTTGTTATGTAAGTTCGCTCGTGTCAGTCGGATCACTGATTTTCGGCAATATCAAGGAAAAACCGGCACGTTCCAAATATTGTTCAACTATTCATTTAATGGTGATTATTTTTCTTTAAAAATTGGAATTTATGTAATAAAAATCTATCTATCTCTACCATAGTATGAAAACAGAGTACAAGTAACACGTCCTTTCTAGTCCTTAGTGGCATATTATAAGTCCTTAGCAGTGTTTAGACGTACAGGCAGAAAACAGTCGAAGGCCACCAATGGGTAGAAAATCCCGCACCGAAGGCGTTTTTCAGCTGGTCCCTAAACAAAAATGAATTTTAGTTCAGTGATAATGGACATCATACTAAACTTCGAAACATACAAATATTTCCTAAATTTCGGAACGTAGACATATGATAATTAATTAGTTAAGGTTACAAATTTAGGCAGATAAAAAGAAAGGGGAGGGGGGGGGGGAGGGGATCAATGCATTTGAATGGGGACATATGGTTAAAACCATCCCTTTTATCCTGGGTTGAGAACCCTCTTTTTAAAAATGGCTGGAATCGCCACTCTTTAAAACGTAGAAATTTATAAATTATTTATATTAAGTAGAATTATAAAATCGATGAGTTTTATAATTTGACAACACTCATTGATATTGGAAATACTATACTACAATTAATTTATTTAATACATGGAGTGTTAAGTAAAACTGTCGACCAATCAACACAGAAAGCGAGATATCTAAAATTTGTATACCCTTATAGATTTTCATTATCATACATCAATTTTAAATGCAATTCCAAATAAAATGGCTTTGAGAACCGTGTATTAAGCGCTTATCGTTCATTAGTCAATGAATCATTCACCGTGCGTGTATCGTGTGTTCATCATTCATCGTGCATCGTGCGTGTATCGTGCGTTCATCATTCATCATTCATTTTTCGTTAATCCTCCGTGTAACGCTCATCGCTCATCGTGCGTGTATCGTGTATCGTGCATTCACCGTGCGTGTATCGTGCATTCACCGTGCGTGTATCGTGCATTCACCGTGCGTGTATCGTGCATTCACCGTGTATCGTGCGTGTGGTCAGTTTGAATTTTTGAAGGTCTGTGTATAAGTTTCATAACATTTGGTTGAGGCAAACTAAAGTTAAAAAAAGGATAAACAAATTTGTACTTGATCTTAGTTTTGTGGTAATGAATATTGTGTATAGGTTTCATAATGTTTGGTTGGGGCAAACTTAAGTTACAGAATGGCAACTAAAAATTTTGCTATCTTTCGATTCATAAAGGGGCATAACTCAATAATGGTTAAAGTGACACTACCCAAATTCAACTTGATCTGTGTTTTATCAGTGGAAGTCAAAATTAAACATTGCATTGTATAAAGCATTGATTGAAGTTGATTCAACTATAATAATGGACAAAGGAATATAACTCCAATTTTAAAAATTACTTGATATAATTAGAAGAAAATAAAAATTTTGCAATTTTTCCATTTATAAAAGGGCATAACTCTAGAAAAGTTGAAGTGACGCCACCACAATTCAAACTTGATCTGTGTTTTGTGGTAATAAGCATTGTGTATAAGTTTCATAACATTTGGTTGAGACAAACTTAAGTTAGAGAACGGAAACTAAATATTTTGCAATTTTTCCATTTATAAAGAGGCATAACTCTAGAACGGTGAAAGTGACGCCATCAAAATTCAAACTTGATCTGTGTTTTGTGGTCAAAAGCATTGATTATAAGTTTCATAACATTTGGTTGAGGCAAACTTAAGTTAGAGAACGGAAACTAAATATTTTGCAATTTTTCCATTTATAAAGGGGCATAACTCTAGAATGGTTAAAGTGACGCCACCAAAATTCAAACTTGATCTGTGTTTTGTGGTAATAAGCATTGTTTATAAGTTTCATAACATTTGGTTGAGGCAAACTTAAGTTAGAGAATGGAAACTATTTCCATTTATAAAGAGGCATAACTCTAGAACAGTTAAAGTGACGCCACCAAAATTAAAACTTGATCTGTGTTTTGTGGTAATAAGCATTGTTTATAAGTTTCATAACATTTGGTTGAGGCAAACTTAAGTTAGAGAATGGAAACTATTTCCATTTATAAAGAGGCATAACTCTAGAACAGTGAAAGTGACGCCACCAAAATTCAAACTTGATCTGTGTTTTGTGGTAATAAGCATTGTTTATAAGTTTCATAACATTTGGTTGAGGCAAACTTAAGTTAGAGAACGGAAACTAAATATTTTGCAATTTTTCCATTTATAAAGGGGCATAACACTAAAATGGTTAAAGTGACGCCACCAAAATTCAATCTTGATCTGTGTTTTGTGGTAATAAGCATTGTTTATGCGCATATTTCCTGGTCAATTTCTAGTGTAAAACAAGTGTGAAACTGCTTCATAAGCTACTAAAATGAAGATCGTGTTCTACTATTTTCGATCTGCGTTTCAGTATTCATGAAAAGCAGCCCACGCGTTCAATTATTATGAATTATCTTGTTATTGTCTCCACTCCGGCAAGAACATGCCATTTCCTCCAAAACGGAAGTGCATTTACAACAATGAAAATTGCAATTATAAACGTTATAAAATTTTAAAATTACAGTTGTCAATTAACACTCTTTGGTTATATATTCAAATAATATAGATTATTTATAATAATCAAAATTAATTGTTATTGCCAATTACGACGATAGGTATGACTTTTGATATCATTGCGCAACATTCTGCGCAGTAGGCGCGAAAATTTGAACCCGCGAGCCCCCTTAAGTGATGAAACTTTCAAAATATTAAACTCATCGAGGGATTCTGCCATAATCTTGAATTAATAGTTACGTATGTTTACAATGAAGTTTATCTGAGGGGGCTGATGGGCCCGGGGGGGGGGGGGGGGGTGTTACTGTCTATCCTTTCGGGTATAACTGTGCCGACAGCACTTGCTAAATCATATCTGTTCTAACCAGAAAACATTGAAATGTCAACGTATATTTGTTCCGCCTAACAGAAGTTCCACTGGGAACTTTGTTATAAACAATGTCATAATATCTGTTCCTGTTGGAACAAATATTCTACACCATTTATTCCGTTAGGAACATTTACTGGAATATTTTTTCCAGTGGAAATAATATTCCGGAATATTTTTTTCCATTTGGAACTTGTATTATGAAGGAACTTCTATTCCGTGACAGAAAAACATGCCCTGTTCTAAACAGAAATATTGAAAAACATACCCTGTTCTAGACACGCTCAGAAAATGTATTAAAATTACAGTTTTCAATTAACACTCTTTGGTTATATATTCAAACAATATAGATTATTTATAATAATCAAAATTAATTGTTATTGCCAATTACGACAATAGGTATGACTTTTGATATCATTGCGCAACATGCTGCGAAAATTTGAACCCGCGAGCCCCCTTAAGTGATGAAACTTTCAAAATATTAAACTCATCGAGGGATTCTGCCATAATATTGAATTAATAGTTACGTATGTTTACAATGAAGTTTAAACCTGTTCTAGACCGTATAAAATAGATGCTGAACTAGACCCGGGTTCTAGACTGTATCTTAAACAGTTAAATGAGCGATCCTTTTCTAGACAAATACTTTGTTTAAAAAAAGACCCTGTTCTCACCAGCAGGGCATGAAAAAGCGACCCTGTTTTTACCAGCAGGACATGAAAAAGGGACCCTGTTCTAACAAGCAGGACATGAAAAGGGACCCTGTTCTAAACAACAGGGCATGAAAAAGGGACCCTGTTCTAATTAGCAGGGCATGAAAAAGCGACCCTGTTTTACGGCACACTCGTGTACTACTAAAAATATAGGAAGTAACATGGCTGCGTACTTGTATATCCACCACAGCAAAACGGACGTCCCAATTTGGCAAGAGTATTACTGCCTATTGGAAGTAAAACCTGTAGTGACCATATTTCTATTCCTCAGACAGTCACCCTTTAGAGCGGCACTCGGTGACAAAATGATGTCCTCGATTTATCAGAACTACGATTCAAAGTTGATGAGCAAATGAGGAACACTGACCATCGCGCTAAATGGAAATATTTCTTATAATATATGCAAAAGGCATAATGAATGGTCCGGATTTCTAGGTTTCTTTCTTTGAAATCGAAATTGAAATTGTTCCACCAGACATATTGTAAAATTGAAAATAAAGACTTTTTATGTTCATTAATCATTCAGAATTGAATAAGATATAGAGATCGTTTTCTACTGGTAGTCCCGATTGATTGTTGGTTGCTTAATATCTAGTGGCAAATATTTCATGCATGTTTCAGGACGAGAACAAGATAACAATAAATTCAATTTAGGTAGGTCTTACAATAGAAGCCGGAATAAAGGTCGGGAAAATTCGGACAACCACGGTAAAATGAGGGTATAATGGATAGGGACAGAAATTTAGCCTTGCAACAGGCCAAATAATTAAGGACCCTTCAAAGAGTTGTAGCATGGGTTTTTTAACGTGCATAGAGCGTGGCAATCTCTAAACACGAAACATCAGATTTAACGTCCTTATTCTGACTGAACGTGGCTGCGTACTCGATACATCCCGCACAACCAAACGGACGCCCCTCTTTGACGAGGGTTCTATTGCCGGTCGACGGCAGACCAGAGTTGACCATATTTCTATTACTCCCCTGGCACCTTTAGAAAAAAAGGGGGGTAGTCCCGAGAAACCCAAAGGAAAATAACAGTCCGAACCATTCAAGCGCTTACTGTTACACGATTCTAATAAAAATGAAGCGTCACAATTATCAAAAATGATTTATAAACGGAGAACTGTTCTGGACAGGTTATGAACGTAAGAAATAGACTGTTAATCGTAACCGTAATTATGGTCCAAAATTTGTAACAATTGCGGGAAAATCGTAACAGTTGGCATCTATGCTTTTAACATCACTTCATTTCTATTCATTTTATTAATGTTATGCTATTACATGTGTTATCAATATTAAGTATATCAAAGAATTAAGCAACAAAACTATAGTAGGTTAAAAGTTTAATTAATCTAACATAGCATGATAACAATAATAATACCCGAGAAACAAATGGTATTGTACTATTCGTTATTAATCGGCACCTTACCAAACAAATCATTCCTTCAATTAGTGTCTATCATAACAATAACTTTTTTTTATTATTGTTACATTTCAATGTGGTCATAGCCAGTGCCATAAAAAAAATTGTAACATAATTCATTAAGATTATTGCATTAGAACAATCATTTTCATTCAGAAATTAATAAATAAAAACAGAGACATATATACGTATGTACATTAACCAGCCAATTTTGCCCCTATGTACAAATGTAGAACAACTAAAGTTGCTTCCCTTTGTACATTAACCGATTTTAAATTGAAAATTAATGCCATGTTACTTTATTAATTAAAATAAATATAAAAAAAAAGATAAATAACAGCTAGGAATTGATTATGTAAGATTGCAGGAAAGTATGATTTAAATGATTTGTAAAATTTTGAATACACTGTTGAAAGTTTTGTCATTTTTATAGTTCACAATAAGAATGCATATAATGATTTGTATTACTCTTGCAAAGTTAAAAAAAAAACGTGAAATGAAATTATTTAAACTTATAGCAGGAAATTAACTTATATTCCTTTAAAAAATATGAATGTTAGGTTATTTTTTTCCCTTAAAATATTATTGTTTGGACACCACTAAAAGAAGTTAATTATACAATTAATGTAATTTGCACAATGATTTTATAAATAATGCAAAACGATAGATTTCAGTAATTTACGGGGGGATAAAAAGGGGGAGGGTAGTCATTCTGAAATTTGACTACGTTTATGGTGATCATGATATCATGATACATATAGGGTATTCAATTCAATTCAATTCAATTCAATATTTTATTTACGTCTCACCTGATGTATAAAATTACACATTTACATTTATAAAAAGATACATTTTGTATACATAAGCCAATCTGTACAGATTTATGAGAGACGATAACAACCAAAACAACATGTATGTACATTAATTAATGTTAAACATGAATGGTAAAATTATACAACATAATTATTCAATTATTACAATATAAAACTTCTCGGCGTCTTTTCAGAATAAAATTACAGGTTTTGGCACATTATCTTAAAATATCTTGATTCGAAAATAATATATATCCTTATACTTTCAATGTAATCATGGTGATCATGTAATCATATTACTGTGTGTTTCTTTATTCTACATTGACTAGAGGTATAGGGGGGGAGGGGGGGGGGGGTTGAGATCTCACAAAACATGTTTAACCCCGCCGCATGTCCCAAGTCAGGAGCCTCTGGCCTTTGTTAGCACTGCTGACACTGAACGTAAAACAAACCACAATAAACAAATTCAATATTACTCTTAATATCAGTGTAAATTAAATATACTTTTTCTGCTAATATTACTGTTGGGGTATATGTTGAATAATTGAAAATGAGTTATTGATAAAGTAAATCTTGGTACACACGGAAAAAAAAAGATAAAGCCAATAAACACTAGTGATATAAAGGTTCCTCTATCAAAATATATGTGATTTAAATAAGTAATTATAATTGTATGTATTTATACAAATTATAAAATACATTTACACCATAAAATTGAGAATGGAATTGGGGAATATGTCAAAGAGACAACAACCCGACCAAAGATCAGACAACAGCCGAAGGCCACCAACGGGTCTTCAACGCAGCGAGAAAATCCCGCACCTGGAGGTGGTCCTCAGTTGGTCCTTAAATAAAATTGTGTACTAGTTCAGTGAAAATGGACGTCACACTAAACTCCAAAACATATAAATGAACTGAAATTAAAAAAAAAACATACAAGACTAACAAAGGCCAGAGGCTCCTGACTTGGGACAGGCGCAAAAATGCGGCGGAGTTAAACATGTTTTGTGAGATCTCAACCCTCTCCCTATACCTCTAGCCAATGTAGAATAAAGAAACACATAGCAATACGCACAGTAAAACTCATTTCAAAAGAAGTCCGAGTCCGATGTCAGAAAAGGTAACAAAAGAAACTAAGCAAAATGACAATGATACACAAATGAACAAAGGACTACTAGCAGTTACTGACATGCCAGCTCCAGACCTCAATTAAACTGATTAAAAGATTATGTCACTCTTCATGATAGACTATTCAAGAAACACGGACGATGGGATCTGATACTGCAAAAAAAGATATATGTTCGGGAAATATTTCCGAAAAAGTAACAGTTTTAACAATAACAAAAAACCTTTATATATAATCTACTTATTCAATCATTGTAACAGTTATTTTCAAAAGTATGATACTTTCACAGGGAGAGCTCATACATGCGTTGAGTTGTAAAAATAATGTATGTCCGTTAAGTCTGGTGAACTAGAACATAAGATATCTTATTTACCTTAAAATATTTCCTATTTATCATTTGATTTTCAAGATATCTTTAAATTGGCATACATATAAAAAAAAACGGCTTGTCATATATGTAGATGTAGAATAAGTACACGTGCTGTTACTAGACCATTTGATTCACACCATGACTCGTAACTATTCAAATTTATTATTACATGTAAATTAATATCATGAATATAAAATAGAAATATTACACGTACTATTTGACTTTAATCTAAAACCCAGGTAAAGGAGGGAATAAAAAGTAAATATTATATTAAGGTAACGCCTATGAACTGATTACTGGATACTGGTATGTTCCTTCTTTCTAAGGAGCGCTATGCAGCTTATCTCTTGACGGTTAATGATTCCCTGTAGAACGGAATAGATTTGAGGCAATGTTTACCTCTGCCTCTGGTAATATAACCAAGGTGAAAATCTCTTAGTGTGGTCAGTTGGATATAGTCAAAAGGATTGTGACAAAATGGGTATATCCGCAACCCAAAATATATATGCGACAAGGCTCCCGAAAGTTTTGGGTATCTGAGGTACGATGCAGAGTAGAGGCAATGTTTGCCTCTTCTTTTGAAATAACGACACACGTAGGGAAAGTCTTGGTATTGCCAGCCGGCAAAAGTCGATCTTGGCCATAAAAGATTTAAGATACCCCATCTTCTGTTGCCAGTACGCTACAGGTATATATTAATATATTTTAAGTGTCGTAATACAGACAATGTCTACCTTTTACCCTGGTGTTTTGGCCAAAGGGGATAACCTCTTTGTATGGGCAGTCGGCAATAGTTGAGTTGTGTTTTATGACAAACCGGACACATCCAAACCCTATGCAGCAAAACACAACAATGTGATGTGTATCTGGGGTACAATGCATAGTAGAGGCAATGCTTACCTCTGTATCTGGTACTATGTCACAGTTGAAGAATCTTTTATGGCTGTAGGTTAAAGTTAATATAGTGGAGTACTACGAACACCCCACCCTATGAGCAAACTACCTCTGCCTCTGGTACTATGGCCCAGATGGAGTACTGTTTTGTACGATCAGCCATCAAAAGTCGAGTTTAAGTATGTGATATTAGGAATATAATTCATCCCAGCCTATGCAGTCAGTTATTGGAATTTCTTGAGTATTTGAGGTACAGTGTTAGTATAGGTAATGCATACTTCTTACTCTGGTACTATGAACAAGGTGTTTCCAGTCAGCAATAGTTGATTTAAGCTGTGTAACGTGCTGATTGCCCTCATCCCCAAACAACATTCAGCCAGACAGGTCTAAAAGAGGGGCGAACTATTCCAGAGGGACAGTCAAACTCATAGATCGAAAATAAACTGACAACGCCATGGCTAAAAAATAAAAAGACAAACAATAGTACACAAGACACAACATAGAAAACAAAAGACTAAGCAACACGAACCCCACCAAAAACTGGGGGTGATCTCAGGTGCTCCGGAAGGGTAAGCAGATCCTGCTCCACATGTGGCACCTGTCGTGTTGCTCTAAGCTACTAGCAGTGTACGGTGCATGATAGAGCCAATTTCTACCTCTATATCTATTTCTCTGACCCAGTTAGAAATTCTTTTAGTATGAACAACAATAGATTACTTCGACACCTGTAGGTTTGGTGTATCTCTGATACAATGCAAATAAAAGCAACGCCCAACTCTGCCTTAGGTACTATGGTAATTCTTAGCATGGCCAGTAGAGAATAATTTTTTTGAGCTAAAGTGGAAAACTGAGCACCTCACAAACCACACTCTATGCAGCCAATTCCTTGAGGTTTGTGGTATATGTGATACGATCAATAGTAGAAGCAATGTCGATCTGTGCATCTGGTACACATTGCCTCTGGGACAATGTCCCTGTTAAAACATCCCTTAGTATGAACACTCGGCAATAGTTCATTGAATTATATGAGATATCAAGCACCCTCCTCACGCTATGCTGCCAAAATCGTGTGGGTCTTTGATATATGTTATACGTTGCATTGGAGCAAGGAATTGTATATTTAGAAGGTATGGAAACGCGGCCGACTTCAAAGAAAAATGTATGATGCATCTCTGACTTGGGTGATGTGTTAATTACATCCCGTCGCTCTAACTGGCTCATTACTTATCTGCCAGTAGTTATCGAACTTGGTCATTTAATCATGAAATGAAACAAGGAATTGTATATTTAGATATACAATTCCTTAAATGAAATAAACAAAAAATACAGCCTTAAACGAAGTTACATTTATTTCTTGTACCTCCTCTTGATATTTCACGAAGGTATGCAACAATTAAAAATAAGATCAATTAATAGATGAAATCTGACATTATATGAGTTTTTAAAAAGATTTAAGGTAATGCAAAAAGTTAAAAAAATAACCTTTTTAATTTTGGAATATGACTGGTATAGAATAGTATAAAGGAAGAAGTACGTGAACAGATGTGATGTAGTATTTTGTCTAGATAAAAGAATTTAGATAATAGGTGTTATAATAAACACCGATATGGGATATCCAATTTGCAGGTATAATCTATCATGTATCATTGATAAGATAATTTTTGTCGTATATATAAATTAAGCAGGAACAGTGTATACTAACTATAGGCTGTTCCTGATTTAAGGTGTCAAAAAGAAATCACGCCGAGCTCACCTGTTAATAAATGCTAAATTATGCCGTGGTGCAATAATTTTTTTAATTAGAAACAGTTAAAACTTTCCGACATTCGCATATTATTTATTTTAACACCGAAGGAATATTTTGCGACCTCTAGACTACTGCTCTTCTAGAAAAAAGGAAGTCTTATATACATTTCTTGCCTGTAATTTTCGACTTCGTCGGTGTGGAACTTGACTGATCAAAATGGCGTCAATGTGAACTATAAACATGGGATTTTGAAAAATCATAGCAAATTCGTTTTTATCACCATTTTCATAAAACCAACACTATGTGATAGAAAAAAGACTAAGCTTTTAAATTGTATGTCAATGTCACATCTATTTCAAGTAGTTAGTTAACCCTTACCAGAATACGGCGTGTTGGTGTATTTACTTACGCACTACTTAAAATTTTCAACATGTTTCGAAATAAAATCATTTACATTGTAACAATATCATTTAGCATTTGTAATTTATACCAAACTATAGGGAAATATTCCTTCTTTAAAATGATATCTCATTTTTCTCACTTTATTCTTTCTACCTTCCAATATTTAGAAGAAAACGTATTACACTTCCAGATTGAAAGACGTGTTTTGACAGAATAATGAAATTCAAAACTGAAATTTCGATTAATCGTAGAAAATTCAGAAATGTTACCAGAAACTTAAAAATATAGCAAAATGCTGGAATAAGGTTTCAGCTTCATAATGATATCAACTATTTTGATTTGCACTTCGTAGTTGCCGAGCTTTTAGAAAAAAATCAAAACACTGTATTTTTTGTTTTGTAATCCGGATGAAACTCACTCAAGTTTCAAGACCGAGGTCTATTTTAATTAGAATTTTCATAATAAAATATTACAAACGTATGTTCGATGAGGCATTCAAATGATACATTAGGTGCGTATAGTTGAACCGTAAAGACGACACTTTTTTTGAACTATAATCTGTTTTAAAAACCAAACTCGTCACCAAAGAATACTAAATTATTTATAGAAAACATGACAATCGAGGTATTCGATTCAAACTCGTTGTTGTTTATCAATATTTACTTAACTTTTATATTGCTTTTATGTTTGTTTTTTTTCTGTATTAGTATGCTTCTTGTTTGTACCGTTTTGCTGGTCATAGGTTTTGGTGGCCTTCGGCTGTTTTCTGCTGATTGGTCGGGTTATTGTCTCTTTGAAACATTTCCCGTTTCCATTCTCAATTTTATTTGACCAAAGGTGATAGGTGTTGGGAGGGAGCCGTATTTTCTGATATTGATAAATGTATGTACGCATGTACATGTTGTTATAAAAAAAGTAAAATAATAAAAATTCCGAACTCCAAAGAAAATTCAAAACGGAAAGTCCCTTATCAAATGGCAAAATCAAAAGCTCAAACACATCAAACGAATAGAAAACAACTGTCATATTCCTGACTTAGTACAGGCATTTCCTTGTGTAGAAAATGGGGGATTAAACCTGGTTTTACAGCTAGCTAAACTTCTCACTTGTATGACAGTCGCATAAAATTCCGTTATATTGACAACAATGTTTGAACAAAACAAACAGATATAATTGGTAAAAATGTAAAAAAAAAATAGGGGTACAGCAGTCAACATTGTGTTATAATCTTAATTACTATAAAAACAAACAAATATGTCAACAAAGAAAAACAAAATGTCATATAGACAAAGCACATAAGCAAAGAAAGGGAGAGAACCAATCAGCCTATTTTTGATATTGATATATGTACATGTGTGCATATTATTATATTACTATTGCATTGCTTGTATTGGTACATGTACATGTGTGCATATTATTATATTACTATTGCATTGCTTGTATTGATACATGTACATGTGTGCATATTATTATATTACTATAGCATTGCTTGTATTGATACATGTACATGTGTGCATATTATTATATTACTAATGCATTGCTTGTCATGAACATTGTGATTTTGTTAATGGTTTCGTCCGTTGCAACATCGAAGCTAGTCAGATTTTTTGGCACAAGTTCGAAATCGAAATAGTTTATGGCCTTCCGTGGTTTGTATTCAATTCATATTGCTCAATTCGGTTCTAAAAATTTTGTCAAAATATAGTCTACCCATAGAGAACCATATAAAAGACTCAAATAAATCAAGACTGCGATTGGGCAATTTTGAATGATATTCCCACAGTAAATTTATAATAGAATAAAATAATATTACTACCATGCAATGATAATTTGTTTATATTTATATGCTCGTTATACTGAACTATTAGTAATCAATTTATAAAGAAAAGAGAAATAAAACTTACCTTTTTAACTATTTCGATAAAACAATTTTTTGTATGAAAACCAAGGTCGTCTCTTTATTTTGCGAACGATTTGTGTTATCATGAAAAGGTAAATCTAATTGTACAAGTATCAAATATCTTGAATGAGATTATAATTTATAACAAATAAATTGTTTTACTGCGATAAAAAATGCAAACAAAATGAAGAAAATGTTATCAACACTTGAACGTACTTACTAGATAAACTTGTTCCCTGCATATATATGTGTATATATTGTGTATTTAAAGTACACAACGGCACAAGTAAACAGAAATGGATCTTAAACTTTACAGGAGCTTCAAACAATTTTAAACAATTAAAAATATGTTTACTTAGTGATATGATAAATGTACATGTATACTATAAAATCGGAGAATCTGGTAACAGTTTTCATGCGGAACCAGGTCTCCGTCTGTCCATCCGTCCGGCCGAAAGTCAGAACACTTTCGTCAAACTTTTCTTTGCTTCTATGAAAGGGAATTATTTAATATTTAGTCTGCAGTTTAATAATATTAAGTTGTAGCAAGTGGGCAATTTTTTACGTCTACCATGTATCCACTTCCTGTTTGCCGATAGTTTGAAATTTTACAACACTCATTGTACAAGGACAATTGTCGTCAAAGTTGTTTTTGCATCAGTGAAAGGGAATCTTTAGTTATGCTATTACCTCAATCAGTTGCATGCAACGACGCAGGGCCAGACCCGGTATTGGTCTAATTTTAAAAACAATTATACCGTGAACGATTTTTATTTGTTTTGCACACTTATTCTATCTTGATGCGGATTTGTATCGGCTTTATACACGGTGGAGAAAAGAACCGTTGTTATGGGCGGTGTTCTTGTAGAGCGGTCTTGAAAGCTTCTACAATATATCTGCATGCACAACTTTATCTGTCAGTTGGTTCCAGTGTCTGGTTGTTTCCACAAAGAATGAATGTTTATATTGTGGCTTATTGCTGTCTGGCACTTTAAGCCCTCTGGTGTTGTTTATTATTTGTCGTTCAATAATATTGTCTGTTTCACAATTTGAATATATTTGGCTTTGATTGTTTTTTTCGGTCTTGCTGGTGTGACAAAATTGTCGGCTGGCAGATCCGGCACCAGACCCTCAACCACCTTGTATATCAGGATCAGGCTGCGGCTGTGTCTTCTTTCCTCTAGTGTCTCAATTTCAAGCTGGCGTCTCATGTTGGTGATGGACCCTGTCTCTGGACTCCTGTAGTTTTTCTTAACGAAGCGTATGCCTCTGTTTTGGATACGTTCCAATTTGTCTATATCCCCTTTCATATATGGGTTCCAGATGGTTGCGCCATATTTCATTGTAGATCTTACTAGGGATATGTATGCTGCTTCTGCTTCTGGTACGTTTCTCAAGTTCCTTCTAAGAAAGCCCAAGGTGGCGTTGGCTTTCTTGCTGATGTTGTTTATGTGGATACTCCATTTCAGGTCATTTGATATTTGGAGTCCTAAGTATGGGTTCACTTTACCTCTTGTAGGATGTGTTTATTAAGCGTGTAGAATTTGTCTTGTTTTTTTATTGATGGATAAGACATAGCATTTTTCGCGTTGAATCGCATCCCTCATTTGTCGGCCAAAATTTCAAGTTGATCCAAATTTGATTGAAATTTGTGTTGGTCTTGGTCAGTTTTAATTGTTCTGTACAATAGGCAATCGTCTGCAAAAAGTCCTCCTGATGATGTTACACTGTCTGGCAGGTCGTTTATGTGGCACAGAAACAGGATTGGTCCTAAGACGGTGCCCTGAGGAACCCCAGAGTCAACTGATGTTTCGCCGGATATTTCCCCTTCCACGATGGTGCGCATTGATCTGGCTATTAGGAAGTTTGATAGCAATTTGTGTGTATTTCCTTTAATTCCATATTGGTCTAGTTTGTGAAGTAATTTGTTGTGTGGTACTGTATCAAATGCTTTGGAGAAGTTTATTATGGCTACGTCGATTTGATGATCCTTGCCATGCTGTTGTAGGAAGTCATTGATGGTAGTGATGAGTTGGGTTTCGCACGAGTATCCTGACCTGAACCATGGTTTAAGTTGGTTAGGATCTTGTTTTTTTCCAGATGTTTTAGGATGTGCCTGCATATGATGTGTTCTAAAATTTTGCTAGTTTTCTGCGAGGTGTTTGCCTACTTTTTTGAAGATACTGGATATATTTGCATCCCTGGATATTTTTTTTAATTAAGTAAACAATTTTTAAAACAAAATTATTCTTGCTAAAAAAAAATTTTTTTAACTGGCAAACTTTACGTCAGTATCAAACGTTTGTATTTTGACCGTTCAAAATGTCTAATCCTTATTCAATCATTACAACACAAAATGTTTTTGAAATATTTTTGTGTTGGTTTTGAAAATATTTTTATTATTTACTTACCAATAAGAATACGAAACAAACACACTTAAGGCCTTTCCTAAAAAACATTCATTATTGTATGTTAACTTTATAACAGCTAGTGGGAAATATTACACGTGCTTTCAGGACAAAGACAGGTTAATACTTGAAAAAGTATTGGTCTCTATTACTTATCAACAAGTTTTAAATGCAAGTCTTTAACAATCCTGTTTGTCAAGCCTGTGACATTTTGTCACTGAAGCGATAAATGGCGGTCCTACACTCCGTCGTCAACATTAAGGTTCAGTCAGTGGTGAAGGATTTTGTAGACATTATTATCTTTGTCAAAACTTTAAGGCATGTTTTGAATATTGAACAAAAGCTTTTTCATGATCCATAGAAAAATCTAAAACTTTTTTTTTTCATTTTCCCGTTTTTACTGAAAAGGGACTTTTCATACAGTTAACATTTAGATACGGTCTAGGATTAATAAGTTTTTTTTATTATTATAATAATAGAAATCCATAATTTTGTCAAACCTTTGTAAAACCCCATGTTGTGTTTTGTATACTGTTGGTTTTCCTTTAGTCCTTTTCCTTTCTTGTCAGTTTATTTTCGACTTATGAGTTGTTACAGTTTGTGTAATAGCATTAATATACAGACTGGGATAAATTTTTGTCCACATCAACTACTGCATGAAATGTTATATAACCCTGATAGAAGCTTCTTCAAGATCAAGAAATAGCCTCTGAGGGGAAAATAATTTTCCCCGTATTTCACTGAAAAATGGATATAGTTTTTGGCAGTCAACATTACACTTTTATACTGACATCAGCAATAGACGAGACACAGAGTTTTTGTGGAACTCTAAACGATATTTTTGATAGCTGCTCATGTTGCGCAATTCATACACTGTTTGATGAATTTGTCGCCAGTTAACAAAACATATGAATATGTCATTATTCAATTGGACTTCTCATCAATGCAATAAGAAAACAAAAAACCAAACAATGAAAATATAACACAAACATCTATAATACAGATCACATATAATACTGAACGCTTCGTCTCCAAGGAAAGTAGAAAAATGGCTACTTTCGGTCTTCTGACGGCAGCTAAACCCTTGCTAAGTGGAGCATCCGTTTTCGGCTGTGTGTGATGTATAAAAACGCAGACGAGTCCGGTCAGTAAGGGGACGTTTAATCTGATGCCTCGTGCAGAGAGGGTGCCACGCTCTCTACATGTTACGAACCCTTGCAAAACCTTCCAACATAACCTAATTTTGCAGTGGCAGTCCAAATTTCACCCATATTACATGACTTACCTGTTGTATTTAGTGTTAATTTCTTCTCGTCCTGAATATGCATGCACTTGTTGCCACTGGACGTAAAACAAACAACAATCAACCAATCCTCTTTCACATACAACACCTGTTTCATGAAATAATTTATAACAAATTTGAATGTTTCATTCTCAAAAGCCTGGTCAGTGATTGTCTTGTGTGATCACTGTGTAGCATCACCACCGGGTATAAGTATCCCCGGAGCAAAACACCATGATAGCAAAAATAGTTATCTATTCCATTCCTCGTACAGTAAAAACTATTCGCTCTACAATTTACCCGCTTTATTGTACACGAGATTCTCTGTGAAAAGAATAGTTTATTTTGAAATTCAATATTATTCAAGCTTAAATACGACATAACTTTAACAAAAACGTCAAATGAAATACATGTTTTTAACGAGTTTGAACTCGATCGTTACATTCTTCTTTGAGCAGGTACCAAACTTTCCGATTCTGACGATTTGAAAAGAGAGAAAGCCAATTAAGAATCATAATTAGCCCTAAGTAGTAGTTTCATTATTAGGAATCATTATCACAAAACTTTACTTGCCAGCAAAATTTAAAATATAATGACAAAAAGAAGAATTTGACCTTACCAGACTTCACATTTGTGTTTTCCACCGCTTCAGGGGTATCTATATCCGGTGGTGATGCTACACAGTGGTGATATCTTAAGGTAATCTGTTATTTTGGAAAATTGAGTGTTGAAGACATATCTTCAATTGTTTCTGTTTAATTTATTCCCAGAATGTTTATTGACTCTGAACGATATAGATATAAGTTATTCAGCTGGTATTGATAAGATAATTGCACCAAATTTTTAACTATTTGGCAAATGTATTAATGAAGGCAAGCTCATAAACGTATTACAGTACAGTTGTACATTAAGTTAATTGTTATATAAATTTGACCCGAGTATTTACCGTAGGAATATTTACTTTATTGGACATGTGTGTCCTTTTGTCTCTGATGGATAGTTGTCTCATTGTCTCATTGGCCATCATGCCACATCTCCGTATTTTAATATACGTCAGGGAACAAACAGCTCATGGTCCTTATCGAATAAAATTGAGAATGCCTGATACACCGAATATAACACAGATGTTTACCCATAAAACCTCTCAAATTTTTAGATCTATATCAGATCCTTTTGAAGTCTGCATTATACAATCTCGAAATGAATTACATTGCAACGATTTTGAAAAAAAATACATGGTAGCCAAAATGCAAAATCGCAGAGTTAAAAATAGTAACTGTATAGAAATAAGAAGATATGGTTTGATGGCAAATGAGATAGATATTCACCAATGACCACATGATCGAATGATCATCGGTGTTTGGTCGGGTTACATTTCCTTAGTCAATTTCTGTGTAATATTTTCGCACTACAGTTTATGTTCTATTATCCAAGACGTGTCTGCTCTTTTTATGACCTCTATTATTCCATAGAGTTCTGGAAACAACATAGAAAATTAATACAGATAGAATTTGAAAATCATAAATTTAATAGCATAAATATTTATACAAATTTACATCAACACTATACATGTACACTTATATATCATATAGATGGATACAAATTGAAGTGATCAATGAAAACTATAACGACTTAGACAGTGTGACATAAAATATTTTATTGAACGCTTGTTTTATAGAGATTATGTTCTATACACTTATTGTGTCATGAACAAACTAGTAATTTAAGAGACAGTACATCAGTGTGTCCTACTTTTTGATACGATATTCCTCCTTGGCTATTAACAAAATGTTCATACTTGCTTTCAATGAAGCACTGTTAATCAATTATTTCAGATGACTTTAACTTTTCAATTAAAGCTTAAAACCTTGCTTAGAATTTGCACTGTTCATAACTTTAAAATTTAGTATTTTCAATTTTTTCATTATTTTCCGGCTTTTCAAAATTAATTTCAGTTTCATCTTTGGCCCATTCCTGAACTTCTCCACTAGCAAAGCATCCATAAACAACAATTCCAAGAAGACACACTCCAGCACACACATAAAACATGTGTCTCCACTCTTCAGCTGTATCCTATCGAAACAATAGCAGACAATGTTATCCCTATGTTTTTAAATAGTTTACAATGAATAATTCTTTGAAAGCCTTCATTATAGACTTTCTCAGAGTTAAAATTGTTAGTCCTGGTATTGCATTACATATCAAATCCAGAATTCTTCAAAAAAAAATCATCGGGGTATTTTATAATTCTTATCAATAAGCTGTTTATAAAACAAATGTTACAAAAGATAAAATAACCGCAAAAGTAGGGTGATAGGCCCTGGTAACACCTTTATTTCACGTTTATTTCAATTTATATTTACAACATTGCATAGGTAGAGACAATGCATGATCCATGAAAGTCATGTTGAAATTAACCTTGCATGTAATGGTGTATGTGAATAGGTTTGGAGTACCCTCAAAACAAGTCGACATTCTCTTGGAACAGGTTTTGAAGAGTAACGATGCTAATACGGCTCTATATCTCGCACCGATGATACAAACGTAAAAAATGTAAAAAAATATGTTGAATATATTATACGCATTACATATTTTGCAAGAACAGTTGATAAAAAAATATCGATATTTAACAGACATATTTAGACAAATTCAGTATGAAAATTATTAACGATTGTTTTCAAGTTTGAGTTGAACTGTAAACGTATTGTTTAATTATTTTCGTTTCGAAAACGTTATAATAAAATAGTCAAACTTCAGAATATTAGAATTTACATATAGTTAAAAGTTGCGTTGATATGCATAGTTTTTCATTAAAGGAAACGATGCGATAGTGCTTAAAATTATCCACTTCAAATTTTTTTTCGATAAAAGCACCTATTACAAAAAACATCTACAATGAAAACTGTGGTTTTTGTTACAAATAATTGCCTTACATACTTTAGTTTACTTCTAGAACCCAACTATTAGTGAGATGTGTTAGACTTCGATCTTAATTGGCATGGATTGATATATTTTGTACTGAAGATCAGTATGTCTCTCCAGTTTCTCCGGCTTCCTCTACCAGTACTCCAGTTTCCTCAACCGGTAAACACTTTATTGATATTGTCATGGCAATAACAGTTACCCGGCATTGGTCATTAATGGTAACGAGACAGTTACGGCTATTTATCTTGCACCGATTATACAATTTTCAAAAATATATTGAATATAAGTTTACTTTGTTGCAACATCAGTACTTGCTTACAGCTTACTTTCTAATCTTAGCTCATCCTGCATAAGTGTAATGATATTACTTGCATTTGGTGTTAAAATACCTGTTACAATTGGTGCCACCATGCCAGGAACAATAGCTAGTGTATTGGTCAGCCCCAATAAGGTGCCCGCATACCTGCAAGACCATTATAGTTCTGTTACAGAAAAACGTCTCTTATTATGTATTTATCATTTAGTTTTTTTTGGTCTTGGGTTATTATCAGATTAAAGCGTTTAGATAGAAATAATGTTTCTTTATAGAAATATCTCATCAAAGATACCAGGCTTATAACTTTGTACGCCAGGCAAGCGTTTCGTTTACATAAGACTCATCAGTGGTGCTAGAATAAAAACAGTAGATAGGCAAATCAAATTCAGATGAAAAGCTTTTCATTCGAATTTGATTTGCCTTCCTACTGTTTTTACTACACACAAGTCTCGTAAATCCAAATAAAACCTGTACATGTTCTTATTCAATTGAAACAAACCATTATTTGTTTCTTCAATGGTAGCGTTAGTAGTCATTTTGTATTAGCAAATGCGCTTCAATATGTTAGAGAGCGACATTTTAAAATCTTCTTTTTTTTCATTTACTTACTGTTGTCCTATATCGATATTGTTTACAAGACATCCAGCATTGTGGAAACCATTAAACAAAAATGCCAAAGACAATAGTAACACGGCAATTTCACGATCTTCACATGAAGTAAAACCAGTTCCTATTAGAAATACTCCACTTCCAACAAAACCTGAAAAATAACGCAAGCATCAGAATTAAAGAAACCATTTAGTTTTATTATGTAACTATAAATTTTTGTAAGGATTAAAAGCGGGAAAATGCGAATAAGGCGGATAGAGAAACATCGCCTTACCATAATACGTACGTCTCTTAGTAACATGAGTAGTTATTGAATAAATATGGTCCTACATCATGTTGATATTATGGTCTTTTATATGTTGGCATTGCACAAGCTCATACTTGTTCAGACTGTTAATTAGGTATTTACACTAAAACTGTAAGATATGTATTGATTGATACTTTACTCTAGGAGTACCTTTGAATCGGCCCTTTGTGTCTTTTGTTCATTATATTAGTTTTTTGCGCTGTTTTATTTTTTTGTGCTGCGATGTTTATCTGATGAGTCAAGCCATTTCAAACTTATAATTACTGTTTGTTTTTATATTGTGCTGTTACACAACTGTCCCAGGTTGAGGCCAACAAACATGTTTAACCCCGCCACATTCTATATTTGCCTGTTCCAAGTCAGAGGCATGTAATTCATTGTTTGTAGTGGTTGCTTTTTCGTTTTCGTTTGTGGTTTGTCATAAATCTGGCCGTTGGATTGTAGGTTTGATTTATTTACATTTTGTCAGGCCTTTAGAGTTTACTATACTGTATGGTTTGTTGCTAATTTTTATAGGCTGTACGGTGACATATAGTTCCTTAAATCAACTTTATATGGACTCTTTGATTTTTCAACTGGGATAGTGAGATAATTTTCGTCGCCATTTTTGATGGTTAGTATCTACTTTTAAATGTTTTATAAATAGAATAAGTCTTGATTTGTTGTAGTTTTCTTCAGGGATACTATACTTTTTCATTTATTTGCTAATTTTCAGACATCAGTGAACTTATCTTTAGCTGCATTATAATGGCTATTTCCTTAGTCAAACATATCATTACTGTTTTTGTATTTATATATCATTTGATCTATTGCTGATTGTTATTTCCATAAAAGGGCAGAAGATATAAAAAGGGGGGGGGGGGCAATAAAAAAAACAAAGAGTCGAAAAAAGACACATTTGTAAAAAAAGACTAACAAAAATCCAACAAAACAAAAAACAGTTAATTACGAGTAAACAATATGAACATCACAAAAACCGGGGAGGAACTCAGATGCTCCGGAAAGTAAGCAGTTTGTATTTCACTAGTGACGCCCGTCGTTTCTATGTTAACACTTGTCGGGGATACATTTATTATATAAAACTGTTGCGCATTATTAAATGTCTCTTGTCTAGCCCTTATGTAGCAAATATTTGAACGTGTACATTGGTACGTGTATAATATTTGACCTTCAAACGTGACTGATTTGTAATATCTGACTTTTGGAAAGAAGAACATATCAAACAATAACGGAAAGAAACGACACAAACATAAAAAAGCTAGAATAGGGATATTGCTAGGCATATCAATTCAGTTGATTCTATTATATTTTTAATATATTTCATATATTCTTATATATACTTTTGCTCAAAGTGATATATTTTCGTCCCTCGTCCACTCGTCTTTCCGTCCTCTCTCACTTGCCAGATTTTTACAAAAAATGTATCATAGATTTATATTAGTAATGCCTCGGACAAGCTCGAAAATCAGTGTCGATCAACTATTTTTAAAAGAGTCATGCCCTTTTAAAATATACACTATATGGACAATTGCATAGTTAGCGCTCTCATGTGTACAATTCTTGCCAGATTTTTTGGAAACTTATATCATAGGTTTGTATTAGCAATATCTCGGACAAGTTTTTAAATCAGTACCAATCAATTTTCTAAAAGAGTTATGCCCAATTGACATATTAATCATAAGGAAAATTGCATTGTAAAGCACTCAGCCGTGTACAATTTTTTGCCAGATTTTTATCAAATTTATATCAAAAGTTTAAATCAGCAATCGGACAAGTTTGAAAATAATTGCCGATCGAATATTTTAAAAAGAGTTATGCTACTTGGAAATATTAATTATATCGGAAATTGCATTTCACTAAATTTGCTATCAAGCCTTCAAGTTTTTAAAGAAAAAACAACCAATTTTTAGTTATTGTCCTTGCTGAGATAAGTTTGTGCAACGTGGGTGACATTGGAAATCTTTTCTTTTATTGTCGCCATTGTCATCCCAAATAAAATTTCGTTCACATATACTTAAATTATTATATAATAAAATTAGGATATATATAATAAATTTGTACCTAGACAGGAAGATAGGCGTCTTATGAGTGTAGTCGAAATTAAACTTTTTTTACGCAGAAAGTCTACTAATTCGCTGAGCAAAAATCCCGTTAGCACTTGGCAAGCAAAAGGCAATGACGATACTGCTCCATTCTGAAATATAAACCATAAATTGAAGTATTTTCTTTATTTAGCATAACACTTTAATAAAAGTATGCAATGCTATGGAAATAAAATACGAAACAGGATATCCATTAGTTTAAGAGTTTAAACCCATGATTGTGACATGACTGTTTTTACGGTAAATGTCGACCTTAAACGGTCATTTTGATCTGAACGTCTGTTAAAAGACTTAACAATATATTATTCAGTCTTTTCAGTTTTTCAGTCAATTTTAAGACATATCCACTGCGGTAATTCAGTACTGTTCAGACAATTCGCTTGCGGTCAATTAAGATCTGTTTAGTGTATGTTCAGACAGTGTAGAAGTTGTTTACCTGAGTGTATACATCAGCATCATACTGAATTTTCTGAAAATCTACTCAACAGTACTGAACAAACTGCAAGCAAATTTTCTGAACAGTTCTGAATTTACCGCATTAGATTAGTCTGAAAATTAACAGCAAGAATGGACATAAATGTAAAATTTATTGTTTAGATTTTCAGTTGCTGCTCAGACTTTTCAGATGATGTTCAGATCAGAATGACCGTTTTAGACTAAAATTAGTTTGCTGGTGAATTATTATACGGCTTTGATAAAAATTCTTGCGGTTTATAAGAAAATAGTATCACACAAAAAGCAAAAACAAGTTCAGATTAAAATCATTTTTTAAAAAGAACTAAAAGATTGGAAGAAACGTAAAAAATTCCCAAGAAGTCCATATAAAGAAATTAAGAGACACGTTGTAGCTATAAAAAAGAGAGTCGAAAGATACCAAAGGGACATTCAATATTCGGCAGAGCTCATGTTGTTTTATTATTTCAACAATAATTTCCCAGAAAAATAAAGAATGTTCACCTTTTAAAAGCCATGGTTGGAAAAAAAAACTCAGAAAATGTGAACTCTGTTTCGGATATAATGTCGGAAGTTTGAAGTTAAACCGGAAACAAGTTGTTAGTTGACCGCATTTTCCGTATAACCTGCTCCGTGTTTACCAATGATAGATAGTTACTAGTCACATGCAGAATGATCTGAAAAACGCACACTATTCACAGAAACGTTTTACCTTTTTTCCGTGACATTTAGAAAACAAATTTCATAAATACTCACACTTTGTATATCATATCTCAAAACTGTCTTCATAAACATTGGTATACTTGTTACTAACGCAAATAATACCCAGTTTACACAAAAGCGAGCTACGAGAATTGCAAGAAATGGAGGATTTTTCGCTATCTGGCACCATGGAACAACAGCTGTCTGAAATACAAAAAAACATGTGTTATCAAAATGTCTTTTAGAAATAGCAATTATGTTAACAATAATGAACTCTGAATAAGGGGTTTTCAAGATTTTGTGACAAAAAGTCATCAAAAAGATAGTTTACGCGTATCCCTAAAAGCATTTTTCTAATATTAACACTCATCTGTTTAGAACTTCAACAGAACGGTTATGTGTCTCTATTTTTGGTTTTCTTTAAACTGTACGCTTGGATATTATATTACAGAGGTAAGGAATGAAAAGTCATTATTAAAAACAATGTCAGATACCAAAATCAGCAAACCATTTAAGCCGGAATAAGACAGACAACATTCTACGTAAATAAAAACTAAAAAATAAAACTAAAGATTGAAAAGCACAATTCCAAAACTCCACCTAATTGCGGAAAAGAACCCCGTGCTTAGTAAGCATTTCATATTCCCATGCTGGTCATGTCATGTTAAAAGCCGATGATAAGTTGTTTTGAGAGATATTCATAAACAGAAGGCAATAACAAGGTTGTTGCCACGACAAATTGGAACATTTATATGATTGACTGCAATCAAAAATTCAATTACGGTCAACCAAGTCATGATAGCGTCCGCAAAACTTTGGAAGAGATAACGTCAGCGTTACACTGAAAACAAATGATAGCAGTAACATTTTTGTGAGCAGCAATACTCTTTCAATAAAACTCTATCTTGGATTGCAAATACGATTGTAATATGCAGCTCCTTTGTTTAACTGCAATCTTGGATCAATTTTGTTTAAGATATCTTATCTTGATACATAAAAGGTATTCATCGTAAAATATAACAGCAAGTCGAACGAAACAACTAATTATGTATCGATCTAGTCTTAGAGATTGAGGATAATGTTGATGCTGCAGTATGTTTCATTTGTCTCACTATACTCTCTCTTACATTTTATTCTTTGATATGAAGATGATGGTATTGCCAATTATTGTAAAGTACGAATACCTGACACGAGTTACATTTGTCACTTGTATGACCACTCAAATAACTGAACATTAAGATGTGTTCAATGACGACAATGTCATCTTTTCCATATGATCTGACACCCTTCTAAGTCAAAAAAGAGGCAGAAGGGAAAATAGAAATCGTAAGTCGTTGAATAATCGTCAACACCATGGCAAAAAAAAAAACAAAAACAACAACAGCAAAACGAAGAAACGAAAAACATGTCTACAAAACTGAATACTGACCAAAACGAACACTACCAAAAACCGTGAATAAATAAAAGTTTGGAAAATGAACAAATAAGGACAGATTAAAATATTACCCGTTTGCTTGTGTCAAATTGTATGTTTGATTTGATTTAATTTAGCTCTTCTTTGGTTATCCATCGATTCATGTCTGGTGTATCACGTACACACTAAAACCATGCTATAGCCCATACAATTGTTAATCCACCTGAAATGATTCATACAATTTGTTTTCTAAAATGTTTGTCTCTTATGGATGTGACCTGTTATTTATTTCTCGAATTAAAAGATATTTCTCACTAAAAATTCGTTAAATTGATTGGCTTATCCGGCATAATGAAATGATATTACGACATTTCAATTGGCCATTCGTTAGGTTATTAATGACTTTCAAAGATCAACATCATTTCCTCTATGGCAACGAAGACTGTGATTTCTTCAATAATATACAAAACACAAATTTTTTTTTGTCAAATTTTACTACATAATGCATGAAGTTACAAAAACTTTAAAATGTATAATGTAAAACTTTGAGGCGGGAACAGGACAGATGACGTAATAATGGTATGCTCGAAATACTAGATCAACGAGTCGCGCAATTTTATGTGTATCACAAGAATATTTACCATAATAGAAATAGGTTGAAAAAATTGTGAGAATTGGATATCGTTTGATATCAACTCTCGTTATTCAATTTAAATAGTTATAATAAGCAAGTTGTTTAGAATGTGTTTAACATTAGAGAATAAGCAGCTTATAGAAAACACAAAATTCGCATATTTCCTATGTTTATGTACTTTAACGTTATGAGTACTAAATGTATGATCTTACATTAAAGTTTACAGAAAAATCACAAACCATAATTCTATTCGATTCTTCTTTGCTTTAAAACTTAAAAAAATGTATCCACACAATCATTTATGTTTGTATTTGGGTTTTACTGTGGACTGTCATAAAATGACCACCATATTGCATCACAGATGAATGCGTTCGTGATGTTGTTGCCATTTTATCAACAAAAACAAGAATACTAGTTAATTTTTTTGTTGGTATTAGTAAGCTTTAGCTTTATATAACAGGAACATCGTATACTTTAGATTCTAAGATATCAGTCGCATTGCTCATTCTATCAAACAATGTGTGCATGTACCGGTATACATGGTCATGTGACAGTCCACAATTTGTTAACTACTTTTTCAGGAAATAAAGAGTTATTACTATTCACTTTACTCTATTTTACTTTAAGGTTACTTTTTCAGTGACGCACACCATACGTGTCCTTTTATTCTTATTCAATAAAATCAACCTACGTCATTACTGTAGCTCTTTGAATTACTATTGCCCCTTAGCCATTTTGTTTTGCAGGATATGAATATGACAGGAATTTAGAGTCTACTTGATTTAATGTTGTGCAATGTTCGATACATTTAAAAAAAAAATTTTATTTTTCTTAAACCAAAAGAATTTGGGGGGGATCCTTATATGGGCTTCAATATAAATATTAAATAATGTACTTTGGATAACCAAACAGTGATAAAATATTTAGACATAGTATACTTTTATATAAATACTTACCGGTCAAGTAGAAAATGGACCCCCATCCATTGTCAAAGTCATGCTTACAAAGGTAACCAGATGTTACAAATGATATAACAATACCAAATGGCACACCTGAAGACAGAATTACTCATTATATAAGTTTGGCTTGAAATCAGAATTCTAATTTTATATTCTTTTCAAAGTATATTCGTACAAAAATCAAATGCACATATGATAGCCAAAGAAAAAAATATCAAAATATAAGACACATCTCGAAAACGTATAAAAGTTATAAAAACATATCAACGACCCTACAGTCAAAAACATCCTAAAAACTTCTTTTATGTCCATTTTTTTTTAATTCTTTAATGTTAAACTCATGATCAAATTCAGTTTTTATGGTTATATATATATTTCTATTACTGCAAAAAACATTAATAATGAATTTGTTGCTTTCATATGCTATGATATGTATTTTATTCGTGCAGAAATTATGATTTGTCCTTAGACAGTGATTTCTTTTAAAATTTAGAACATACAAAATAATGGCAAAAAACATGACTTATTGTTGGCTTTTAATGTAAAAATGTAAGAATTTATTGAAAACTATGTGTTTTTTTTTATATAAAACATGTAAAATATATTATAGAATTTCGATTGGTGAAATAATTTTGACCTCTGACTCTACGAATTTATAATATGGGATTTGGGTCAATATCCCTAATGGACCTTGAGATGAGGAACACAGATTTATGACTTTCATTAAAAAATTAGTCCGCCATACAATTGTGGAAGCTGTGATTTTAAAAATTGACATAAATGAACTAGGACTGGTGTTTTATAGAGCTGATGTGATGTGAAAAAAGTATAAGAAAATAAACCTGAACAAATAACTACAAAGGACATATTTTTTAATGATTTTTATGGTCAGAATTGGGATTATTTCCTGAGGAGAGTAAACATTTTTCACTATCTTTCGGGGTTGGGCACTTGACGGGAAAACGAATCACACTTGCCACCCCGAAAATCGCACCACACATGTGCAAGTGTCTCAGCTTCAAAATGAGCCATCATACATATCCAAGTTTACGATATGGCCTGAGCAGCAGAAGAAAACGTTAACATTTCCGCCTATGGAGAATCTATTACGCATATTGCCCCACTTTGTGGCCTTGAATTTCAAAGGTGATGGAGTGTTTCATGGCTCAGTGACCACAATTTAGGATGATAGCTGCTGAAATCAAGGTCAGTTACACTCTTTTAGTGCTAATTAATAAAAAAAATACATAATGGATTCCCAAACGTTTGATTTGTATCAAAAATATACTAATTTTTTGTAGTTAAATAGCATTGATGCAGAAAATGGGTCATGTAAAATCTGGACATGGGCCATTCAGAGGAAAAGAAATTATATTTTAGGGATGCTAAATGTGGCTTATCCAAATGGAAAAAGGACAAAAATGAATGTTGCACGCTTGGCAAATATGTTACAGTTAAAAACAATTGACATTGATAGAAATTTAGATGCCTCGCACCTCTGCCATAATGCCTTGTGTGTTAATGCTGACCATATAATTTTTGAGCCCCATGATTTAAATAACCACCGTAAGGTCTGTGTAACTTCACAAAAATGCACCACTCATGAACTGCATGGCACAACATATCCTAACTGCATGTTGCATCTTAAACTGTGGTTTGTTCTATTTTTAATTCTAAAATTTAAGTCTCCGAGGTGACATATTGCACACTTCACTATGCATGAATCATTTACTCAAATACAAGTTTCTTACACTGCTAAAAAAATAGAAAATGGGATAAAAGCCCTCCCTCTCACCCTCCAAGACACTGAAACAAACATGCATGTTTATATTAACCTGAGGTAACACATTTTACGGCTTGTTTCACGAGTGTTTACCTTTTATTGACATAGGAGGGGGAGTAACTCTTGTTGTTTACAAATGTATTTTTAACTGTGTCAGGAAATTGGGACATTCAAACCACATGAACCAACTAAAGTAAGCATGCTTTAAAAGAAATCTTCAATATAAAAACCAAACAAATCAAACAAAAACTACAAAATTATAAAATTAGGATATCAAAAGTAAAATAAAAAGCTAACAGAACTGAAATAGTTGCAAATGGAAGTAAATATGGACATGATTTTATTTTATTTTATTTCCTTGTATGTTGTATCAATGAATGTGTGCATGATAGGAAAAATAAATTTTTATGCAATACATGTGTGTTAATTTGCATGTATGATGCTGTGTGTGGTATGTTTTAATGTCAATTCACTCTGTAAGATGTGTACAACTCTAAATTATGATGTCATAATGCAATGACGTCACAAAAACAATGACGTCACAATGTACACTTCACCAAAGAAATAACCCATTGTTCCCACTTTCAACACACATACAAAATAACCCTCTAAATTCTTATTCCTTGATGGATTTTGAAAACAAGACTAGTTTTAAAAAGGTCTGTGACTAATCTTTACATTAATGAACATATATTAGAGATATGTATTCAATAAAAAAAAAATATAATAGAAAACAAGACTATCAGGGTGGAAAAATTTCTTAAATCTGATAGTGTTTAAGTGAAAAACACTATATTTACATGATTTATCAACAAAAAAATTAGGATTTGTAGAACGTCTGTAAGGTAGAAGAGGCTTATGAATTGCAGTTATACCAATAAAAGTTAAAACAAATGTTTAAAATGTAAATTTATAACATATGCTTATTGTGTTTTTTTCTTCCTTAAAAAGGATATTGAACAGTTATAAACATTGCTACCTAAAAGTATTAAAATGAGCTTATTTTATTTCAGATATGGCTAAAACTTCACAGAATTGTTCAGAAATGTGTACTAAAGGGATACAAACTGCAATATAAGTGGAATCTGACATGAGCTGATCTAATATGGGTCAATATCCCTAATGGACCTTGATATGAGGAACACAGATTTATGACTCTCATTAAAAAATTAGTCCGCCATACAATTGTGGAAGCTGTGATTTTAAAAATTGACATAAATGAACTAGGACTGGTGTTTTATAGAGCTGATGTGATGTGAAAAAAAGTATAAAAAAATAAACCTGAACAAATAACTACAAAGGACATATTTTTTAATGATTTTTATGGTCAGAATTTTGGGATTATTTCCTGAGGAGAGTGACATTTTTCACTATCTTTCGGGGTTGGGCACTTGACGGGAAAACGAATCACACTTGCCACCCCGAAAATCGCACCACACATGTGCAAGTGTCTCAGCTTCAAAATGAGCCATCATGCATATCCAAGTTTACGATATGGCCTGAGCAACAGAAGAAAACGTTAACATTTCCGCCTATGGAGAATCTATTACGCATATTGCCCCATTTGGTTTAATTTTTAACTATAGGTATCCATGCATATGTCCTCCATCATTGTGCAAAATCAATACCGTATATACAGCTATAAAATGCATCGATATGACTAAATGCAAAACAATTCAACTGAGAAAATGAACGGTCAGAATTATGACAAAACAATAAACGAAAAACAAAGATAACAAACAAAATTCAGCGATAACTACTGAATTACAGGATCCTGAGTTTGGTCAGGCACATACATTATGCGGTAGGATTTGTAAACGCTTACCCCCTCCTAAACGATTCTATCATTGAAAAGAGCTTGACTCGTCAGACAGGCACGATGCATAAAAAAAAAAAATACAAACAAACGACAAAGTATTTTTCTAAAGATATGACAGAACTTTTCACAGATCACAGGCTTATAATTTGATACATCAGAAGCGTGTTTCGTTTACATAAGACTCAACAGTGGCACTCGAGTCAAAACAGACGGAAGGCCAATTCAAATACAAGGTCGAAAAACATTACAAACCAAAAATTGTAGTAAAAGCATTTGTTTGGTATTTGTGAACGGATGTATTCGTCCGAATTATCCTCATTGTTGGACTGTGTACGTTTTGCATCAATGAATTGCTTTTAAAAATGCCGATACAAATCAACTATTGTTAATAGTTTAGCATAAGAATCAAATGAGTCATGTAAACATGTTATTATCTTTTTTTATTCAAAACTTTAAACTCGATTTCCATACATCATCATATTTCATTTCTAGCTACATGTTTCTTTTGCTTTTTGTAGACCGGTTTTGACATGGCTATGTCGGTTTTTCTACGACTTATGAGTTCTGAATGTCCCTTTGGAATTATCTGCCTCTATTGTATAGATATTAAATTGTTGTTATTGTTATCTATTCTACCATTAAATCGGGCCGTTAATTTTCTCGTTTGAATTGCTTTACATTTGTCATTTCGGGGCCTTTTGAAGCTGACTATGCGGTATGGGTTTTACTCATTGCTGAAGGCCGTGCAGTGACCTATAGCTGTGAACTTCTATGTCATTTGATCTCTGGTGGAGAATTGTCTCATCAGCAATTATACCACATTTTTTATTTTTAATACTAGTTGTTTCGTTTGAAAATCAGATTTAACTTGAAATAGTTCAGCCAGTGTGTGTGTTATTTTCCGCATTACTTCAAAAACAGCATGTGCAATGTGCAAGTTTTTTTTTTCTTCAAAAGTATGTGACAGTTGTTGATCGACGTCTATGATAATTTTGTTTTTTACGCCATGGTAATGTTTTGTCAAACGATGTGTTATCCAAGTTTCACACTTTGTTAAAATGCTCTTTTTTTCAGACGATTGAATGGTGTATTTGGTGACTTAAATATTCCTGACCATCCTATTATACATTCCCAAAACACTTTGAATTTACATCGTGTCGATATACTTATTTTGCAATTGTATCGTACTATTATCTTTAGTTTATCAGTACATAATGTTTCTTGTATCTTTTATCGAAAAAGTTGGCCGAAACTTTCAAAACAGAGTACAACTAATAACTGCTTACTTTTCAATAATTTAACTGATGTCAAATGAATAACTGTATTGTTCTGTGACCTTACAATATCAGTTTTATCATGTGATCACGTTTTTCTGATGAATGAATAATACCAGGTACCATATGTAGAAGCATTACTTCAAAAGACAGCAATACAAATAAATAATATTTTCTAACATCGTGGATGGAATAGGCAAAAAAATCAAAAGATTGAGTGTGATAGGAATATGAAGGCCCGTTGGGTATTTACTACAAAAAGGTGAGATATGTAACCTTCACAAACACTTCAATCAAAGTATACTTGAATATGTACAAAGCAAAACTTTTGTTAATATCGGGGGGACGTTATATTTAGCATCCAAGCTTATTATATACTTTCCTTACCTAAGTATGCGAAAGACGTCAGTTTGCTCTTTTCCAAAAGAGGTGCCCAGCGACCAATTATTGAATTTCCAGAAGGGAGAACAACTCCCTGCAAATGAAATAAATTAAACTGTACTTAAAAGATAAATAGAGGCAAACGAAATTATTAAACTTAATATATCCATTACAATTTAAAAATTGGCAATCGAATTATAAAAAAATAAACTGATGTAACCGTATGGACTCCAAAATGTATCCGTAGACAGTGTTAGCGTCTCCTGCTTGCATGCATCATCCACCATGCACATCAACACTATGTCAAAATGTCACACAGGCAGAAATGGGACATAATCAGTAAATATTCAGATAGGAAGACTATACTGGTATCTAATGATTTGTTTACCTTGAAAACATGTTGCTAGTGAGTTAGATACGAATACAATGTCACAGTCAATCTACTCTTGATGATGAGTGTAAAACTTGTGTATACGTAGAGTCGATTTCAGTCGTTCTTCCTCATAACTCTGTTCGAGCAGTATTGTGTAAAGTAAGTCCATATAGGGAATGCAATGAACCCTTAACTTTTTAAATAAATTGAAAACTATAGATTCCGCAACAAGAACGCTTTCAAAATCTAGGACGAACTGGAAATTGGCAACAGGTATGAGCTAATACGAACAGGCTGGTTTACAAATATGGTGATAGGCCGTTCGTTCATTTGCATTTATCGAACATTTTTTCCATTCGTAGGACTTCAACTGATAAATGTTACGTAATGTGATGTGAATCTATGGACGCAAAACAACTTTTAAACAGTCATCAGCTTAATAATCCATGTTTCACAAGTTTTAGAGAGGTGTTGAAAGCGGAGGCAATTTAATACCAATATAATAAAAATGAAGATAGCTATTGTTTTGCTTTTTACAACTAATAGTTTCATAATTATTAAATCTGGTAAGTTATACTTTTTTTCCAAGAACCTTATGTGTTTATGTACATGACCACATTTCGATATTTAGATTAAAGTGATTATTTAAAAATATTATTCGGCAGGTACAATTTAATCTCGACAATGCAGTAAAAAAGTGTTGCCTCTGGATTCTCAATTTCTGGTATCTTTGAAGAGTTTCATTACATTTATTATTTTTGACAGTTGTTTTCCATTTAATTGAAGTGTTTGAGATTTAGATTTAGCGATTTGATAAAGAAATTTTTCTTGGAGTTCTGCATTTTATTTATTTAATTTTTGTAGACAGTTAAAAAAATGTTTATGTTATAATTCAGACATTGCATATTATATCGACTGATTACCATACAACTTATTTATTTTAATTTAATTTAAGTAGTTAGGTACATTTCATCATGTTCATTGGTGAACGAATATATTATTGTATTATCTTCGCAAAGAAAGTGGATTGAGTTTAATATTCAGTTTCAATATTCATACATTCCAGCGTTCGTTTTTATTTCTGGTACAAGTTTTTTTTAATGTGTGTTTTCATTATTTATGCAACCTTTCAATATGGACATCTGCCCCTCTTAAAGGAGTCTGTAGCAAAATATGTTTTGCATTCAAACATAGTTATACATTCCCTCTTCGATCTATGTATGTACTCACTGAAGAAAGTCCTAAGATAACACGTACTACAAATACTGCATTCACAGATGCTCTGGCACAAACTGGTGTCACGAATGAGCAAATACCAGCTATTATCAAAGCCAAGCCAAAAACCCGTCTGCCACCATATGTATCCGAAAACCACCCTCCAATGATTTGGGTGCATATAAACCCATAGAAAAAAGGAGGAAAGTAATTTTGCTTGAGTCAATTTGTCCCTATCAAATTCTGCATTCTGAAAAAGATAGAAAAGTTTTAGCCAATGAAACACTGCTACTGGTGAACACGAAAATAGCAACATTAAAACATAAATACGATAAATAAATAACAATTTAATCATTCGGTTGATAATAAGTGAAAAAAAAAAATTGGAACGTTTTAGCCAATGAAATACTACTACTGGTCACAACATGTAAGTGTTTCAAAAACACGAAAAGAAATGATGGATAATACGCGACAAAAATAGCACAAAAAATATTTCACAACGATATTTCTGGATAACGGTTGAACGGTAAAATATTTTAGGTTTTTGCAATACATTTATAAAGGTTTATTTTGTTGGGTTGGTTTTTCTCACATGGCATATTCTTTATATTTATATCCTTTAATTGGTTGTTTTACAATATAATTGCGTATTAAAAAAAATTGGCAAACAGTTTCGTATATAATACATGTACATGTATGTTCATTATCGATTGCATATGCTAAACGAATTTTCAGAGAAATACTAATACGTGTACGACCACCAGTTGTATAGCTTTAATCTGAAAATTGACCTCAATAGAAAATTCGTCATATATATGGTTCCTGCAGTGCTCCGAAAAACTATTGTTAAAACGGGTTGTATTTGCCAAAACATTTAGGAATTTTTGGTCCTCAATGCTCTTCAACTTTTTAGTGGTTGTCATATTTCATTGGTGGAGGAAGCTGCAGTCGCCATAGAGAACCTCCGACCAGTGAAAAGCAAACAAAAATATAGCAATATGATTATTGTTTAATATTTTAACATGCTTTATCTCCAACCATTATTTATGAATGTTTCATCAGAACCTAACTGTTTAATCCATATTGTATTGACTTTCTTGAAATTATGTCCCACAAATGCAAGACGTCTAAACTTTCGACATAATTTTATTTAACGTAGTATCGGACGTATATAGCATAATAATGTAGTGGTGGTATGACGCATATACTACACGGAACTTCTTCAAAACAAAATTATCAATTCGTCTACATTCAGCTCCGTACGCACCACTGATAGTCAAATCGTTAACAAGCATATCACTGCCACTACCCAGCTTTAAGCCTCTTCCGAACATTTGAAAGTCCCTACCATGTACTGGTTAACGAAATTACACAAAAAAACATTTAAATTCCGTTTCATCTCCGCATCTAGTAAGTGTTCTACTACTATTCTATCAGTGCTTCTTACTACCTCCCTCACTTCTATCAAAATACTGGTTATTAACTTTTGTAATAAAGCTTATGAAAATAATGGTATTAATTATTTTTGGAGTGTTAAAAATTCTTTCGAGGTTTTAGATAAAATAAATGTTTTTGATGGTCCTTTTAATTCTGTTGACAGTTATGATTTTTCTACTCTCTACACTACACTTCCACACTATCTAATAAATAAAAAGTTTTCATATTTAATAAAATGGTCTTTCGAAAAATCTCATTGTAAATTTATTTGCTGTAACTCGTTTAAAGCCTTTTTCTGTAACGAAAAAGGAAAGTATTGCTAGATACACTTACTGGAAATGTGAGGATATGATTGAAGCTTTAAATTTTCTCCTAGATAACATATATGTACGTTACTGCGATAAAGTGTATCGTCAGGTAGTAGGTATTCCTATGGGCACTAACTGCGCCCCTTTAATAGCAGATTTATTCCTGTATTGCTATGAATCTCAGTTCATGACCAAACTCAGTAAAGACACATCATTGTTACATTTGGTTGATACATTCAAAAATACCTACCGTTATCTGGATGATATTTTGTCGTTAAATAATCCAGAGTTATCTAAATATACTACCGAAATTTACCCGAAAAAAAAGTGTTTTTTTTAAATGAGGTCCACATTCCATTAGTTTACCTAAGAATGATTTTGCAAATCGTTTAATGCCATAATTATTCAATTTTGTTCCATACTGGTCTTTCATATACCGTGGTTCGAGCTTTTATGAAGATGGTAAATCAAGATAAGGCTTTAAACCCATCAAACACTTAATATGCTGTATGTGCCTGTCCAACTCATGATCATTAGTCTGTTATTCAGTGGTTGTCGTTGGTTCATGTCTATTATATGTTGTGTTTCATTTTTGTGGTGGGTTCTAAATCGGGCCGATAGTTTTCTTGTTTGACATGGTCCACATTTTGTATAGCTGATTATACGGTATGGGATTTCTCATTGTTGAAGGCCTCATGGTGGCCTTCATTTGCTTACATCCACGTCATTTGGAGTCTAATGAATAGTTGTCTCATTTGCAGGCATATCACATCTAATTATTTTCATCTTGAAAGTAAATAACGTGTAGAATGCGACTCTTCATACAAAACAAGTTGTTGCTAGTGAGATATTATAATTGGAATACTTATAATTTTGTTTTTTGAGCTTGTTTGATGCTATTGACATGGCTGTCGGCAAAAACATTTTTATACGGCTAATCCAAATTAGCAAAGTGCGTACTAAAATTTGTGCCAAAAAACATTGATCTCAAAATACTTTTTTATGCATATGAAATATATTCATAATTTCCTCCCGACCTTAATTTACACCTTTGCACGATATTTAAAAAATAAGAGAATTTTTAGAATAGATTTTAGCAAGAACATTGATGATACAAATTTTTGTTTTTTGCTATGTTATGTTTTATAGCTTACAACCGTAAAATCCTCTGGAAATGATATTTATTCAATAATTTATATCCTTACATTGCTTGGAAGATTCCATCATGATTATTTCATCTGGGAACTAAAACCTAAAAACAAACCACCCTATGCATATAATAAAACATATCAAAATTTTATCTTATTTACTTAAAAACATATGAAAACTGCACGTTATAAATTTCATGTGTCCGAAGCGCGTTTCTGGATTTACCTTTAGTCGGCTCGTGATAGATGTTTCCTTGTAAGTATAATAATTATCTTTTCTGTGTGAAAAACCATTTTGTATCCTTCAATTCCACGTAAACATTGTCAAAAGAGATAGTTTATGTTTATTCATTTGTTCATTTAATTTCAAATTATATATATATATCCTCGATCGTGACATGCCTAAAAGCGACTAAAGCAGGATACGTCGTTTTACTGGCTCTTCCTTTTATCTTCTTAGTAAACAATTCGTGGAACTCTTACACTGTTATGTAATCATTTTGATAGTAATTCTTTATCATTTTGCGACATGTGACCTTTTTTTTCTTTTACGTGCATACATTCATTTAAATCTGACATGAAAATATTTGACTTTCGGCTCCCGCTAAAATAATATTTTCAATTTGATATTCATTTAAATAAAAAAAAAAACAGGTGATTTTACCTCAAATATTGTTTTGTTTTGTTTTGACTTTCATGCTGCGTTCACACGTAATTCAAATTCGATTCGCATTAACTAATTCGAATTAGTTTAATTCGCATTCGAAACGTTTTACGTCCAAACGTAAATTCTAATTCGAATTGCAATGCGCGTCAAATTCGCTTTACTGTCCGAACGACGTTAACTTTTAATTCGTATTAACAAAAACGCATTTCTAATGCGAAATGGATAATGCGATTTAGCCAATTCGAATCAATTCGAATTAAAAAAGAAGTGTGTGTGAACGCGATTAGCGAATTCGATTCGCATTCGATTCGAATTCAATTCGAATTAAATGTACGTGTGAACGAGGCATCAGAATTCCAGTTTTATTATTTTTATTACATGTGCAAAACCCAATATTTTAGAGAAAAATATGTTATCATTAAGATTATATATGTAAGACTCAGATCGACGTCCGGTCTCTAATCGACGTCCGTTCCTCAAATCGACGTCCAAATCTGACGTCATAATAAAATAACATTCCAAATCGACGGCCAATTTCCTGATGCTCTTATCAACGTCTTCTTTGTTGTACTCAAATTGACGTACAATTTTTGGCTTTTCTAATCGACGTCCGTTTTATGGACTTGCCGCAATGACGTCATAACTTTATTAAATAATAATAATAATGTTTTATTTTAAGAGAGTTACAGAGTTAGCTATAAAACTAATCTTCCCCGAGGCCCCCTGTCAACTTTCAACATGCAGAAAAGTGTTATTCGGATAATAAATAAATCTAGCTATTGAATGAATAAAGTAAACTATAAATGGTTTTGTTAATACATGTATCTCTTTTTTTTTAATTAGGAATAAATGCGTTGTAAACAATATTAACTGATAAGAATTACTCAAAAATACTCCAGAAAGGTAAATTTCCGCTATCACAAAAAATGACAATATGATGGCTTCAACAATGGAACAAGACAAAGTATATGTAATGAAGGATATGTTTTGGAGAGAAAAGGAAAAAAAAAAGGAATAAGCAAAGATCCAAACGCCGAGACATTTTGGGCCGGAATGTCGGTGGTTGTCTTATTGTCATTTGTTAATGTTTGTCCTTTTATTCTGAAAAAAATATAAGAAAACAATTCGTTTCTTCATGCAGCTTTACAATAGGACAAAACGATACAGGTATAAATAAAGATCAATCTAATAACAATAATGCTGCGTCGGATAGAAATCGACCTTATGCAAATGAATATCAATATGTCTGTCACCTATTGCGGATTGAACAAATCTCAATGGAAAGTCTTTAACTGTTAGAAAATTGAGATGTCATAAAAATCCTACAAAACACACCAAAATTCATCTTTTATTTCGTATTTGAATATTCCAATACATGTATATGTGCAGTAATTTATTATAGTTATTAATATTGGACATCGATTAGAGAAGACTACAATCGATCGGACGTTGTTTTAACAATACATGATGTCACACTGGACAATGATTAGAGGTTAACAATATTGTGCACTGATTTGAGAATGTGACGTCAGATTTGGACGTCGATTTGAGGAACAGACTTCGATTAGAGACCGGACGTCGATCAGAGTCTAACATATATACACATCAATATGCATTACACGTATGTAGGTTAAGCCGCCAATGTATAAACAATTTAAAAGCAACTAGCATTATCTGTTAATTTCGGTTGAGAACAATACGTTACGACAAAAAGATGATTTCAGCTTTGCAATTGTTAACTTTTCATTTCTCTGTAGCTACATTCCAGCAGCGCCTGCATATGGAAAATATATCTCCTAGCTGATATTCATATATTTCGGTATTTTTGTTCTATTCTTTTATGAAACGATATTCCACATTTCCTATCATGATTTCCTTGCTGAAGGGATGCTTACAAGGAGTTATCAAGTCTAGAGTTTCAAGTGATAAAATTATCCTCACGGAAGTTTTACGGATGTCATGAGTTGATCGACCGCTATGAAATATCTGCTTCACAGATGACGACATATTTTTTCCAGTAGTCGTAACCACAATCCCGCCCTTTTTCATTGAATATAACCTACTGAATTATCACCGGGCTTAAATTAGTAAATCGACGGGTGCCACATGTCCGGAGCATCTGAGATCATCCCTGCATTTTGGTGGGATTTGTGTTGCTCGGACTAGTTTTCTACGTTGTGTTTTGTATACTGTTGTTTTTTTTTCTGCTAGTTTTTTTTTTTTGTGTTTTGCCTTGGCACTCTTTGTATTTAAATCGACTTATGGGTTTGAATATCCCTTTTGTATTTTTCGCCTCTATTTTGCAATGTATATATCTGCGTCTGCAATATCAATTTTCGATAAATATTTCAAATGCATTTTGAAATTTATTTAGACGTTTAGTTAATGACAATTCAAAATGCAACGAACCTTAATAAGACTTTTGCAAAAGTAATCTTGGGGTCAATAAATAAAGATAATTTAGCTAAAAAAAAAAAGAAAACCCAACAGAAACGGTGATCGATATTTCCTTTTCAAATAATATATGGCATAACATGAAACAACCATTATTGAGTTGCCTGACTTGGGAAAAACAAATAAATATGTGGCGCACTTATACAAGGAAGCAATCATAATTGTTTTTGAATCTAAAAATGAATATAAATTTGCAAATATATTTTCATGAGTATGTTGAAAGTCAAGTATTTTAATTCAAATTGGGATTGCGAACACATAAATCATTTAAACGAAAATCAGTATCAATATCAAATTAGATATCAAAAAGTGTACAGGAAGAAAACTAATGATTATGATTTCCAAAGTTATTTGCTGTCAGACAACAATGTCAAACGTATGCCTTTACTTCTTTTGTATGCATCAATTATTACTCATTTGATGTGGTTTTATATTTGATGATATTTTAACCTAAAAAGGGTCTATAAATCATGTTAGTACTGTTTTTTAAAATATCCATTTGGACAATGTTGTTTTCAAAATCGACAGTGATTGAGTTTTCCACTGTTGATATGTTCTTTAAAACAACGTAAAATCACTTAAAACACGTTATACTGAATCACCACGAAGTCTTATGATTTCTATGGTTGAACTTTTCGATAGTCAAATATCTTGATTATATTCTAACTAATATAGAAAATAACATATAATTTAATTTGTAATATAACTGTTTTTAATAACTTACGAAGATCCTTATAGGAAACGGTTACAAATACATGCACCAAAGATGATTTTCTAAACATTGTCGAGATTGATAAATCATCGTAATTTTAGAATTAATAGACAGTTTTTATTAAACGTATACGTATGCACACTACTTTGGGTTTATTGATTGCAAAAATTAATGTCCTAAGACAATAACAAAAACGTTTATCTTGTTCATCTGGAGGTAAGAACGCCGTATTGTTGCTTTTCGTTAGTTTATACATTGAATATCGTTTATTACTAGTATGCATGTTGATCCAACACTTTTTCAATGATACACATGCCTAGGACATGGATTGTCGTTAAAACATCACATTAAATTAGTCATTAAACATGTTAAATGAATCCGATATATCTAAACCGGTGTGCCAAAATGCTGATACAAATGTCTTTTCTTGTAAAAGAATGGTTTGTTTTTAAATTAAGAGTTTATGTCCTGATCAAAGGTATTTTCCGTAGGTTAGTCAATTATTTTTGTTCAGCTATTTACTTGAAATTTAGTATCCTTGATTCACAATATATGATTAAATTAATATTAAAAGAAAATAAATTGAAATCATTTTGTCTATTCCTATATAATTACAATGTATGATAGTAATGGTATCTACATTTGAGTTATCTATAAGTTGTGAACAGGTTATCATTTTGTTCAAATTATAATGTGTACAATTAAAACGTACAAACTATAATTAGTATTTTCAGTTTGTACAAACTACAATTTGTATAAAAAGTGACTGTTCACATTATAATTTGTACAAAATAAGTCTTAATTTCACTACAAACTTGTAGAAATAGAAATTAAAGAAGCAACACGGCTTCCTCTGCCTCCTTTTTAGACTTATACCTCGAATTTGACATAAGCGGTCATCGCAGTGCCAGAATCTATGACAAACGAGACGATTTTAATTTTGAAATTATCAATTCCCCCGACCTTGGTAGCAATTTACAAATTTCACCTCCATATGGGATATACATTTCCAAACTTGTTCGGTATTCAAGACCTTGCAGCTGCTACTCAGACTTTGTAAAACGTCACCAGTGTCTGAGCAAAAAGTTGATGAACCACATTGTTGTCAATAAAATGGAATTTTATGCGACTGTCATACATGTGAGAGGTTTAGCTAGCTTTAATGCCAGGTTTAATCCCACATTTTCTACACAAGATAATGTCTGTACCAAGTCAGGAATATGACAGCTGTTTTCTATTTGTTTGATGTGTTTGAGCTTTTGATTTTGCCTTTTGATTAGTGACTTTCCGTTTTGAATTTTCCTAGGAGTTCGTTTTATTTATTTTACTTTTTACACAGAATAGGTTGTCAAATCGAATGATAAAAAAGAAGTCATTAAAAGATTCTAGTTGGTTTCTGCTTAAGACTCCTGATAAATTACCAGCTTCGGTTTTCATTTGTTGGCCAGACAATGCGCGTTTTCTTGCACGAATGATTGTGTTTTTGAGTTCCTCTGATACAACTTCAATGGTTGTACTAGTTGATCCAGTTTCACTATCATTCATTTCACTACCAGTCACAGAATCGTTAGGTTCTCTTTCTGATTCTACCGATTCAACATATGTGTATGTTTTCATCCGTGTCATCAATTTCATTGTTCTCCTCTGAAACCTCTTCGAACACTTTCTCCAAATCTTCTTCAGTTTTAAGATTTGGCAAAAGTTCCATTGAGCAAGGAAGATGAAGACAAAACAATCTTTGGGTCAGAACCAAACAGATCATGACAAGACGATCGATCTATTACCCTGTGATATTATCGATTTTTCTGAAAATGTACAAAGCGCAAGCCTTCAGACCACTGTCGTGTGTCATTATCATTCATCCTTGATATTAGCGTTTCGTCAATGTCTGCATTTGCTTGTTCCACAGACCCTTGACTTTGCGCCCATGAACTATTACTTATTCTGACCAGAAAGATTTTAGTTCAGTAATTATATGTCTAGTGTACTCTCTCCCATTATCACTTTGGAGGATATGTGGTTCACCAAATAGAAGAAAAATGTCAAGTAATTGATTAGAAACTCCAGGAGCTCTCTTAGATTTCAGAGCTCTAAGAACGCTTAAGGAGTAGAGCCAGTAACCCAAATTAACGGCCCCGTAAAGGCATTTTTTCTAACATCAACCATTAAAGTAAATCTAATGAGTATGCATTACTAAATGTATAAAACTAAAATTGTATATCTGCTTCATATTTATAAAGTGCCTAGAAAATCAACCTAACAATGTTAAAGTAGATCTGATTCTTTTCTTCCTCCATATTTATATATATTAGCCTGAAATAGGAATAGATTTAATGTTCGTCCATTGTGCTAGAAATTTGTCATTTTCTCCACCTTTTTCATGATTTCGTATGTGGCGCCACCCTTTGTCCATTGGAATAATTATTGAAAAGTAAAGGATATGGTATATAAAGAATATTTCAGCAAAAATATTTGCGGGCGAAGTGAACTAACTCCTTTGGTCAGATGATCTTGCTAGTGCATTATCCAATTAAGTTCATTGTCGGGGACAAATTGAAGGTCTACAAAGTCAACCTGCCTTCTACAGTTGAAGTCAGCAGAAATTATAAGTTAACAAAATGTTTTGATATTTCAGTTAGTTTTCGTTTCAGGATACACTGTTCACAGTTGGTTGTAAATATGCGTATTGCTTCTCGCTTAAGGTTAGCATAATGTTTTTTTAAGTTCTTTGTTATTTTTATGGAGACCTTCATGACCAACCCCAACATGTGCTGTTTTTATATTATCATACATTTGCTCAATGGATAAGTAGTAAAATATGGTGTCATCTGAAAGTAAAAATTAAACCATTTTGAGTAAGACACGAAGCTAAACTGATATTTTGTTATAAAGATAATTATTATAGTGGAGTGATCAAGCCAACATTTTTTCAACTTTAATGGACCACCCTACCTGCAGGCTATTTTATGATTTTTCGCGTAAAGAAATGTTGAAACTTTAATTATTGCCTGGTAGTAGAATCAATAAACGGTTCTATTTTTTTTTTAATTTGAGGGCAAAGTTCAGTAGTTGAGTTTTTCATTAGTGTTAAAAGTTTCACATGGGGTTATACAATAATATATGAATTATGAAATAGGCAAGACATTACTCCTTTAACGAAAGAATAAATAATAGCAATTCATTTTTGAGTCAATTTGAAAACTTTGTAATCATCAAATGCCAACTTTTTATTGAAATTTAGGTTGGCAACAAAACAAAAGCCAATGACGAAACAGGAAATGGCTTTCAGTTGATATTGTTTTACATAACAGGTACATTTAAATGTATATTTCTGAATTTTATGCATTTTCTAATAAGAACCGAATATAATTTTGATTCTGATCAATTATAAACCGGTTGCCAGCGACAAATATTTCACTAGGTAACTGAATAAAATAGTTTATTTAAAGTACTGATAGGTTGAAAGGTTAGCGAATATTTTTTGTTATGAATAATACGATTGTATGGGTAGGAATTGTTACATCAGAAGTCTACTTTGGACACCTCAGAAAGAGCCAAGGGTCCTTAAACATGCAAAGAGCACAAGATTTTCAGAACTCCGGGCTTCTCATTGTTTATCGATGTGTTTAAACATTACGCATAGTCAAAGCTGTATCAACCCTCGATGAGTTCTACTGTAATATATTTATAAGAAATAATTTTCCCAATATTTTTGACTTTGCATATTTCGATCAGACATCGTTTTCATCATCGTCGTCTTTAGAAATTGCTTGTTGAGTAAAATGATCCATGCATTCTGCAGACCCTCCACATCATGAACTACTTATACAAGCTACATTCTGTGTGTATCATACTCAACTTTTATTTCAAGCTCTTTACCCTTGCGTGTTAAAATAATGTCTTGAAGGATATCTGACGACAAAGGTCCCTCGAAGAAAATCAGTTTGTGTTCCCAATTCCTCAAACAAATGTGTTGTCATTAAAACAGTTAAGAGATCTTCAATGCCTTAACTGCTTTTGGATGAGACAAAACATGAGATATGACAGTCAAGGAGCGCCTTCCATACGTTGGTTGCAATACTTTTTATACAGTTTATGTCCCTGAATCAATTGAAAAATGTCTTAATAAAGGAACCATGAGAGCCTCTTAGGGTAGCATTAATTCTTGAACACCACGATCAAACTGTTCGCAAATAAGAATCTGTTTACTGTATTTCGAGCATAAATTCTGGAGTCAAAACATAAGTCATATATCTCAATTTTATAACTTACCAGCTGTTGCTATATAAAAGATGAAAGCCCATGAAATCCTCTTATTCTATTAATGTGGGAGTATAAAACGTCTGCAATAAATCATTTCGGTTTTTGGGCAATAGCATACAATTGCTGATTAAACGTTTTCTCTGCATTTTGATAAACATACCTTGTTTCTTCATAAAGACATCTTTGGAATTTGTCTATTTCCTAATTTTCTAAGCTAGAGTTATATCTTTGTACTTCCGATTATGATTCACAAAAGCCATGGAAGTTTTGATTCTCGATCATATTTTTGTTATCATAAAACTCATGGTTTTGTCGTAATGCCAACTCAAAATTTTTATAAAATAGATATTTCAGATGGTGTTTGGTAAGTCCCATTTGATATATCTAAGGACTACTTTTAACTAAGAACTGTTGCAGTGACTGTAATGTTTGCTATTCATTCATAGTTATTGTCTCAATATCAGTTTCAATTTCTGACAGTATTTATCCAGATTTTAAATGGCTGGCTGTTTGAATGGTTTTAGCGTTCCTAAGTTGACTTCCTTCACCTGCCTTGGGTACACAAAAGGCCAACCTAAAGTTGGGAAAATGTAATACTAGTACTACTTTTTTCCCTATACTGTGACATAAAGATATAGAAAATTCTTATGACACCATCAATACAATACTGGTTTACGTCTTTCTGTACTTCTTTCAGATAAGGCTTAATAAACTACCTGTATCCAATCATATCTTATCTTATTTAAAAAGAATAGTAAACAGTACCATTTAAACAGATAAAAATGACAGTTCCATTCAATTTGTATTAATTTTATCTTATATTTATAACATAAGCACAAATTCAAGATTTGTCGTACTAATCTCCATTCCATGCTTTAGTATATGCCATATTGTAGTTCAAAATTTCAGAGCTTGTAATACAATTCATTAATCTGTCCTGAGATGGAAAAAAAACGAAGATGTTAGACACTTAAAACATTAAATATGCAAAAAAACTCAGCTGTAAAGTTGCCTTTGTTGCCTGTATTAATCTATGAAAAAGCTGAACTATGTCCCTTGGGAGTATTCATTTCCAACAATAGTCCTTTACAACAGTAGAAAATGAAAAAAAAAATATCTATGCTTGATATAATAAAATACAGAAACTACAAAATGAAGCACTATTGAAATATTTGCTGCATGAACTGCCAAGAATGTGAACAATTCTTTACACAGGAGAGTATAAATTCTATCTAACTTTAGCCTCAATTGGGCCTCGTTTGTTTCTTAGATGGACAATTTTAACACTAAAAATGCTTCTATTTTGACCAAATATTGCCTTACTACATAAACAGTTCAAACTTAACCAGACAATTTCCAATTTTGATAGATTATGTCTTATGAAATACCCAAGTGATACATTTAGGGAATTACACAGCCAAAAAGGCAAATATTTCAGTAAAAAAATAACCGGAGTGGTCTCTTAACTTTACTAAATGAAGTTTTATAACTATTTAACACACAAAGATTGGAAGATATCGATGTAATGTAAATTTAAAAATGTTGTAACCACTCAGTGGAAATAAAACAGAGAGCATATTCTAAAAACTGAGTGAAAAGGAAAAAACAATAGGGATAAATAGTAATAATTATAGTTTTGCTATATGCATTAGCACTTAAACTTTCATAAAATGCCGAATCAAGAGTTTGAGGACTATAAAAAGAAACAAAAGTAAATAATTTTTCGAATTGCTTTTAAAATGAAAAAAATCCAAAAGTCATTTTCTTTCTATTTTATGAAAAACTGCACCGTAGGAAATGGTTCAACCGGCCAAAAAAGTAAGATTAAGGTATTGGCTTTGCAAAAAAATAATTTTTAGCCTGCAGTTATGCCGGTCCATTAAAGTCGTAGAATAAGCAACGTTTCTTGATTTGTCACTCCACTATGAGCCTGAATACCGATATGCTGGTTCAAAACTTATAAATAAAAGAAGATCTGTGAAATAATTTAGCTCATTTGGTCGTTTGTATGATGACCTTAGGGTCATATAATAATACTTGAAAATACTGTGATCATTCAGAATTATAATATAAGATAAATGCGACATGGTGGCTGCAATCTTCTGTATGCAATGATGCATAGTATAATAACATATTACATAACAAACAGACCTTTTTGGGACTCCCATATTGTGTCTTTGAAGCTCGGGAAAACAAGATTTATCCTTTCAGGATTTGGGATTGATTGTTCTTAACATTCGATTTCAGAACACCTTCCTATATTTGTCATATAAAACGAAAAAATTACCATTTCCTCCTTTTTTGAACGGCATCATATTTCGTAAGCAAATGTCTGTCTTGGTCACTTTTCGTCAATGCCTGTTTTCATTTGTAACTTTAGAAATCAACTCATGTAATTTCCTTAGTATAAAGATGGTTGTGCTTTGGTGTCTTATTCTCAGCAAATTGCTGAACTTCATGATAGAATTGATTCTGTTGATCAACAATACTGGCCATTTTATTGAACACTATAACTTTTACGTTTGCAAATAAACATTCGAATATCAGTGAACAGGAGTTCAACTTTAACATCAAGGCAATATAAATGAATCAATATGACTTTAAAGAATGCATTAATTTTACATGAATAGGCTATGTTGTTTTCCTTAAAAAGTTAAAATATTTGTTTTGGACACTCACGAGCATTTAATTGGCAAATAATACAATCTAGGAATTGAAGGACAAGTTTTGGATTGGATAAAATGTTTTAAACAAATAGGTCACAGCGAGCTAGACTTTATAGTACATATTCACCTAGAGGTAAGTGATAAGCGAAGTACCCAAAGGCTTTGTTCTGGGACGCGTGCTTTTTTTGGCATTTATAAATGATTTGCTAGATGCAGGCGCTGGACTGGTTAAAGTTTTAATCGTTCGTAATTAATGAGCAACAACACCAGGAATTGCAAGCTGATTGAGATAGATTACATGATTGGTCTAGAAAATGGAAATTATAAATAAATGCAAGTAAATGTTATGTAATGCAATATGGTCAAAATAATAACTTTTCTAGATATACAATGTTATTGAAAAATTGAAAAGATATCGCACCGTGTTACCAAACTTGGACCTAATATAAGAATTTTTAGTTATATAGAAAGACTGAAAACATTAAGCCTACCAACACTTAGATACAGAAGAGAACGTTATGATATGTTTCAAGTATATAAAGCTTTACATAGGGTAGATAATTGCAAAATATTTTAGAGTTGTCTACAAATTCTAATTCAAATTCATCCTTGGAAATTAATTCAGAGGTGTAAGTCAACTAAATGTCTTAATACTTTTTCAAAAAGAATCATTGATCAATGGAACAGTCGTTCAACAGAAACTTAAAAAACAGTGAAAAATCTGTAAATATATTTGAAAATCGTATTAACGAGGAAACTGGAATGGAAAGAAATTTGATCATACATAGCTAGCTGTCAGTAATTGCGAGTACTCTCAGATTTGTACTAAGTGCTTTTTTTTGTGGGGATTTAGATGTATTTTTGCTTTATGTCGATCTGACGAGTAAAGCCCTTTTCAACTGATTTTTATAGTTTGTTCTTAGGCTGTGCTGTTATTCCACTGTCCCACGTTAGGGGAGGGTTTTTATTATCATTGCAAGCACCATCATGAACATAAAAAATGGTGCTATGTCAAACATTGAAGATACAGAGGTTAATATAAAACAGGATATAACAGTAAATAGCTTGTTAACAACAACAAATAGACTAAAATCACCAACAGCTTATCCTTATAAATGTAAATCAGTAATATCATATTTACTGCTCATACTATTAGCAAATGCAAATAATTTAAATCCAAACCCAGGACCGACACATAACGACAGCACTATATACCCATGTGGAACATGTGACCAGCTTGTGACATGGGACGACAGAGCCATAAGATGCGATACCTGTGACAAATGGTTTCATATCAACTGCCAAAATATTCACAGTAAAACCTATAGCTACCTTGTGGATGATAAAAATATCTCTGTGCGATGGGATTGTATCATTTGTGATAATCAAAATTACAATTCCTTATGTATGTAATTGTTCAACAGCTATGTCAGCAAACAATAGTTTTAACTTATTACTAGGTGGTACACTTGATATGAGTACAGCATCCCAACAAGAATGTGTAAAACCAAAACACACATCAACTCCAAAGAGGAAAAAACAAGAAACTAGAAATAAATCATTTGTATCATTAAGGATCCTAAATGTGAACTGTCAGTCCATCAGAAACAAACAACACCAAGTCCAAAATCTTATAGATAGTACAAAGCCAGACGTAATGATAATGACAGAAACTTGGTTGGATTCATCAATCACCAACAGCCAAATATTCCAACCAGAATATAACATCTATCGAAAGAACAGAAAGGAAAATAAAACTGGGGTTGGAGTCCTTATCGCCATACACAACAAGTTTCTAAGCACTGAAATACTAGAACTAGACACTAACTGTGAAATAAAATGGACACGAATACAACAAAAAGGCACAAAAGACCTCTACATATGCTTATATTATAATCCTAAAACAAAGAGAGACTCTCTGAATTTGAAACAGCTGTAACTACAGCTTCACAAAACAATGCATGCTTAATGATTGGGGTGAGTTTGACCTACCAGGATGGAATTGGACAAACAAAACAGTACGCCAAGTAACCCAACATGCAGAACAACACTACCAACTTACAGATATTCTTGATGACAATGGACTAACTCAACTAGTACAAGAGCCAACAAGAAATAAAAACACTTTGGACCTTCTTATCACCAACTGTCCTAGTGAAATAATGAGACTTGATGTCATTCCAGGAATTTCAGACCATGATATTGTTTATGCAGAAATGAACACCAATCCAATGACAAACAACCAAAAGCCAAGAAAAATCCAACTGTATAGAAGAGCTAAATGGGACAGCATAAAGGAAAATACGAATTTGCTTTATATTAGAATTCAAAAAGAAAGCCAGAACAAGAAGACAAACATCAGTATACTCTGTTCAAAGAAGACCTAGAAAGCAGTACTAACCAGTATATACCTTCCAAAATATGCAAGATTAAGTACAAAAACCCATGGATAATCCAGGAAATCAAAAAACTTATGAGGCGATGAGATAGCTAGACCAAGCCTATAAAAAGAAAAAGAAATCAAACCATGCTACTAATGTTAAAAGATTCAAACAACTGAAGGAAACCATCCAAAGAAAATCAAGACAAGCCTTTTGGAAATATATAGAAGACATAATTACTCCAAGAGATAACGAGAACACCCGTTTACCAACAAAACACTTCTTGACCTATATCAAACACAATAACAGTGATAAAAATGGAGTAGCACCACTTAGAAGAAATGGGAAATTAGAAACTGACCCAAAAAATAAAGCAAATATTCTAAATGATCAATTCCAATCAGTCTTCACCGCTGCATGTCCCATCAGTAAAAGAGATTTTGAAAAGAAAAAAAAAACTCATGACAGACCTTCTGGAAAAGTATCCAAACGGCGAACAAATAATCATCACAAATAATGGAGTGGAAAAACAACTGAAAAATCTAAAACCACACAAGGCGGCTGGACCAGACAACATCAAACCAATGATTCTGAAAGAACTAGCCAGTGAAATTGCTCCGATCTTTACCATCATATACAATTTTTCAATGGAGAAAGGAAAGATACCCGATGACTGGCGAACTGCAAATGTCACTCCGGCATATAAGAAAGGCCATAAATACATAGCAGCTAACTATAGGCCAATATCCCTAACATGTATCTGCTGCAAAAATAATAGAACACCAGTAACAACATGAAACATGCAGAGGTAAATAACATCCTATACCCACTACAACACGGCTACAGAAGTAAGAGATCATGCGAAACACAACTCCTTGAATGTATCGATGACATCACAAAAAATCTGGAAAACGGAAAACAATCAGATCTGCTAATACTTGACTTTTCAAAAGCTTTTGATAAGGTGTCCGACAGCTTACTACTCCATAAACTACACCATTATGGCATCCGAAGTAAAACAAACAAATGAATACAGGAATTTCTCACCAACAGAACCCAAGTAGTAGTTGTTGAAGGCGAAACATGACAAAGTGAAAGTAGAATCTGGAGTACCACAAGGATCAGTACTTGGACCCAGTCTCTTTCTGTTTTACATTAACGACCTATCAGAAGGCCTACACTTCACAGTGAGACTGTTTGTGGTCTAGTTGACCATTTCCTAGACAGCGACCGCCATTAACTCCAAGAAGACCCAGACAAACTGACAAAATGGGAAAAACTTTGGAAAATTGAGTTCAATCCTGAAAAATGCAGCGTCCTCACAGTCACAAAAAAGAAAAAAACAATCAAGTGGGACTACAAACTCCACGGCTATACTCTGGTGCATGAAACATCGACTAAATACCTAGGCTGCACCATTGCAAATGATTAAGATTGGGGAAAACACATTAACAGCATCACAGGAAAAGCCAGCCGATGCCTTGGTTTCTTACATCGAAACCTCCACATTAGCTCAAAATCCATCAAAGAGAATGCCTATGAAATATTAGTAAGACCGCAAATGGAATACGCCACGACAGTATGGGACCCTTACTAGCAAAACCACATAGATAAAATTGAAAAGGTACAAAGACGAGCTGCACGATATGTAGCCAGCAGACATAGAAATAGATCAAGTGTCAGGAACATGACAACTGAATTAGGATGGAAAAGCTTACAAACAAGAGGAAAAGAAGCTCGACTCATCATGTTTTACAAAATAACAAACGACCTTGTAGCCATATATAGACAAGAGTAAATGTCTTTTTTTTTCGGTGTTCATTGTAGATCGAAGGCCGTACGGTGACCTATAGTTGTTTATTTCTGTGTCATTTGGTCTCTCGTCAGTCAGGATTCTACTTCGTCAAAATTATCTCCCCATTACGCCAGTCAATTTTTACAATCGTAAAAATGGGAGCCATTGTACAGGGATGACGCGCTGCCAATTTAGCTCTTAAAAACCGATATATTTATCCACATAGCACCTTTACCTTTCTTATATGCCAGTTGTATTTTAAAAGACAAATGTATCTACTAGATATTGAGCATCATTAATGTACTTTTCTGTATTCAGTCAACTTAAAACTATTGTCTGATCGGTTGTCATGTGAAATTTTCGAAAGTTCAAAAACATTTAAAAAAAATCTAATTAAATGTTAGTGGAAGGGCACACTAAACTTTCCAAAGGTTGAAGTCTAATAACCCTAGATAACACACACAAAAAATGAAGTTTTTTTGAAGTTATGCATTTTTAAGATCCAGTTGTAAAGTCTGTCGTCAAGTAATTTAAGTAAAAATTTGTTATTCGAACACACCTCATCTGTTTTTATGACTCATTAGAAAGGTATTTCACTTCACCCATATATTTCATTTTTAGAACTGTGGATTTTTTAAATATCATTAAATCAACCTGTAGCCTAAATATATAAAAATAATAGAATCTATAGCGAGATGATGTATCAAAATTTATAACTTTATACGTTTTCAAGACAGAATAATCAACTCAAACACGCCCGAACATAAAAAGGTGCACTCGACTTTCTCTTTTCGATGCAATTATTGCCCATTTTTGGGGATTTTTTCCCCCAAAAACCATCGCCGGGGGCAGAGATGCAAATTAATGTTTTAGAAAGATCAATCTTTTATCTTTCTGTGGAATTTTTTTCGGTGGAATTTATGCTTACGCACAAAAAAAGATTTACTTGGATTTGAACCTGCCACAATCGACTGATTAATGAAAATTTGTCTATAATTTAAAAAATATCTCGAAGCACCATACTACATGTGCTATAACCGAAGTAAAAACACACATATAAGATGCATAAAATCCTAAACTATGCACCTTTTTTAGACGTTTCAAGCCCATAGAAACAGATGTAAAAATTCAAAAATACCAATTTTGCTTGTTTACCTTCTCTAACAAAGAGTATCATTTCTTTTGTTTAATTTCAACTGGAATTCCGCCTGTTGTGAAGAGTTGTCGCATTGAAATCATACCACATCTTCTTATTTTATATAATTAAGCGAAAGGAATCTAAATATAGAACAATTGTAATTAAGGCGGTTAATGTGGCATTTTTTTATTAGAGTATTAAACTACAGGAATTAAGATATTGTTATTAAGTTCGTTAAATTATTTTCAACTTTTAAATACAGTTGACACAAAAAATGCATAAAATTTAATCCTTTACCAACATATTGTGTAGGATCAATAAAATATTATATAAATAAAGTTTTTGGAAAATTAAATCTAAATATAGAACCATTGCAATCAAGCTATTTATATAGCATTTCTTATCGAACTATTAATCAAACCATAGTGATAAGGAAATTTTCTGACAATAGAGTTTTGGACACAGTACAAATTAAAGGAAAAATTTTCCAAGAAGACTTTGGGAAAAGTTTTTGCTCTATCAAGGTATGATTTCGGAATTATCATCAAAACAATAATGATAAAGCTTTATTATGCGCACTCAATTATCATATGATATTTATGTTATAGATATCAAGCACTATTAAAATTTAATATTTTCAATTGCAGAAGTGCAGACTTGATAACTACGTAAAACATGTTAAAAGATTGTAAGATGTATACTGTCTTTTTGATTCCAATTGTTCAATTTGAAATTACATATGAAAAGGAATTCAATATATTGCTATCGTCGTTCCAATTTTATTTAGCAATGGTTTCTATATAGAATACTAATTTATAGTACAATCCTAACCCTGACATCCCTACCCTAAACTAACACACAGTTGATCCATCTGCTTAGTTGAAAACCCAATTTTTGTTTAAAACAATGGACATCTTATTTCATATCAAATAGTTCGTAACTGATAACCTGATATCATAAGAAGGGTGATTTGAACAAAATTGTGCAGTATGTCACATAATGATAATGTTAACACAAAATTGCAGAACGTAATTGCTTAATCAAAGCATATAGAGGGATAAGGACTAGGACCCAATTTCTACGTGCAGCTTTTAAAACGATTTATATGGTATTTAAATAAACACAATCTTACTTACCCACTAATCATGCTTATAGACATTAGATGACTTTTCATCAAAATTTTTTTTTCAATTTTTAGCAACGTAACTTGAATAACAATAAACCGATTTGTTGTCAATTAGACAGCAACAAAACTTTGGATTTGAAAATTATTTGATTATTATAAAAGATTTTGGGCAGAGGAGAATTTTCACCAGGTTCAGAATATCAGCTCATAGACTTCAAATAGAGTTAGGAAGATATCAAGGTATTATCAGGCAAAATAGATTGTGTATTCATTGCTTATCTGGCGAGGTAGAAGATGAGAACCTTTTTTTTCTGACTTGTACAAAGTATAAAGTTGAGCGTTGTGATCTTATTAATGCTATTAGTTTGCAATGTCCTAATTTTACCCAATTACAAAATCCTGAAAAATTTATTTGGATGATGGGTAATGAAGATAATGAAATTTTACGTAAAATTTGTTGCCTTATAGCCAAACATGAACATCCTAATTAGGGAGCATTTGGACCTCACTTGCACCTGATACTGCTATGCTAGAGTGTTGAATATGTATATATATGCATATGTATGTATAATTATATACGGTCTACAGCTAAACGTTAATGTTATGATCTCAATAAAGGTTTTATTTTGGTCAGTTAAAAGTTTTTAACATTATATCTAAAAATATTCAATATAAATTTTGTGGATTGCTGCCACTGCTTAATGTAGTAACTACTTCCATGAATGCTTTTATAAAAAGTATGTTGTTAAAAGTAATTATTATATTTAGACAAATAGATGCCTAAACCTTTAAATATAATCCCATGGTGATTTTTGCATTAAGGTGATAGAAAAAAAAATCACTTTTGTGAACTAGTCACGAGGAGGTTAAGACGGTATCTAAAATCATACTTGCTAACATGTCCAAGTGCATTTGCCCTTGGTCTCTTTTCCATTATAGTTACTTGTATTATTTATTCCTACAACTTGCTTTTCTGGATAAGAGACAAGGTGGACCTCTGTTAGCAAACTCTATGATGAAATTATTAAATTATTTGTATTGGCACTCTGGCATGGCAGAAAAATCAAAGATATGAAACCTTGAAAGAACTAAACTAACTTATAAATAATAATAATAACAATTAGAATAACTTGTTTTATGTTTTGATATTTTATATGATTATATATATTCTATAATAGACGTGATAATCTCATCCACTTTATGTGAATGTTTATGTGTTATGAATGAGAATGTATTGTGTATTGTTGTCATTATATCCCGTCAGGGGCCTTTAATTGGAAAATAAAGAACTTTGAACTTTGAACTTTGACAGCAATGTAAATATTCAGAAGATCCATTATATTTATAGACAGGGTCTATTTAATACCCAGATCCTACTGGCGATGCGTAAGACTCAAAAGGGATATTCAAACTCACAAGTCAATACAAAACTGACAACCCTCTGGCAAAAAAAATACCAAAAGTAAAATAATACTTATAGTATACAAAACAAAACCTATATAGTAAACTAAAACATCAAACAACACGAGTAACTCAAAATTACGAGGGTGGTCTCGAGTGCTACGGCGTTGTTAGAAGATCCTGTTTCACATATGACATTCGTCGTGTTGCATATGAAAGTATACAAATTTGATGAAAATCTTATTCGGTAGGTCATATTCGAGAAAAAGAAGACGGAATGGTAGTAACAATGTAAAACATTTTTGAATATTTTCGTCGTCTTTTATGAAACATATATTCCATTTCGGTCAACCAAATCGTGAATGCGTCTGTAAAATGTCCGAAGTAATGACTTCAACTTCACCACTCGGAAATCTTGATTTAAAGGTTTCTAATATCGTAAATCCATTCAAAATATACAACCAAGGAATATCAAGAATTTCAAATCTACATCATAAACTGTGATAAGGAAATTAAATACGGTCTTTAGGCTCCAATTTTTCATAAAAAATGACAAGATTACTTTTGTAGATAGATTCTCATCCTAGCTTTATCTCAAATTTTGTTGACAGTTAAAAGGTCTTTCACCCCCCTCACATCAGCAACCTAATGGTACATGACATGTGCTAACAATCCCTTTGATATATAAACCCCCTATATTCTTCAAATTGTTTTAATGAAAAATTGATGGATTCTTTAACTCACTTGGGGGATAGTTTAAGGTTCGATCCTTGTTTACGACGACATTAATATTGTAAAACGAATATATGTTTCTTAGACCCTTTCACCATGATCACGTGGTTCTAAAAGATAAGAGCAACAAAAGCCAAATAATGTTTTGGACAGGGTAACTTATTTTCGCATATTGATATTTACTTATTGAGCTAGATGTTTTAATCCGTTACATTAGCACATTATTTCGCGTGTAGCTGTTTCACTATCTGCAATTATTGATAAAAATAGTCTGAATTGAATAATTGTCATGCGATGGAATACAGTAATCCTAGATAAGTCGAAACTTTATATGATTTCCATAATTGATTTTTTTTTCGTGTATACCACTAATATAATATAATAATGGCTGTTGGTAATCTAATATTGAAGAGTATTAGAATGCGTAACATGGTTTTGTATTAACTTTTCGACATTTGCTGTACAACAAACAAGTTGAAATTACTTCATGATAATACTACTGAACCATTTATGTTAGAAAGTTAAGCATTGAATTTTGTATATTGTCTTAAACATATTTTCTTCCTATATAACCATTGGAATGTTTAACTCGTATGTGTTTGATAATCTAATTGATATACGCTTTTAATTTTGTTATGGTTAAATTGTTTGACAATGTTTTTTTTATTTTATAATCACGGTTTTAACCATTTCACTTTATTCATTGCTTTGAATTTGTTGTTTTCTATGTCATAAATGAAAATTAAAGGCTTTATTCTTTCGGTTCAATAACTATGATAACATGCTATCTTAATTTAACTTTGGAAAATTTGATCTAAATATAAATCGTTGCAATCATACTATTTATGAGGTATGTCATTTTGAAATTACATCAAGAATGCTCTGCAAAAAAACAATCGTGGTCGCCAATTTTCTATCCATTAATTCAGCTATGTATGGAAGAAACAAATTACAGCGTAATTAAAAAAAATGTGAAATAAATAAATGTTTATATTCTAGACGGGGATTATAATACTCACAATTGTAGATGCTTTATGTATCGGAAACTATAAACAAGTTACTTTAAAAGGGGAAAAATGCATCGTGCAATTTCCTAAGATTACAATAATTATTTTTTATGTTATTTACGTTGTTTCTTAGTGGTATACAATTTTTTTTTTTACTTCACTGTAAACTTTAAGGGCAATATATGAAATCGTGTAAAAGATTATTTAGCAAATACGTCAAAACCAGTTGTGTCCCCGGATAAATACTTTGTGTGGCTTTTTTTTTAGGATGTACAGCACACTTAAGATATGGATGGACACAATATTGTCAAAATGAAAAAATGGGTAAACATGGCTGCTTTTATGGTTAGTTATGCAAGATTTAAACTCGACAAACTGTAAAGGTCAAAAAAAGGGGGCATGGTATGTGAAAAAAAAAACAGTTGGATTAAACAATCCTTGTAAACTTTAAAAAATTTTTATTAGACCGTATTACATATGATTTCAATTGTTGTGATGTGTGGGATGATGTATGCGTTAATGAGACAATGTTCTGATCATAACAATCTATTTCACAGCAATTTATTAAAGAAATCTTACGGGTACATTGCAAATCCTCTTATGATATGAGTAGAGCAGAGCTAGCAAGACTCCCTCTAAGAACAAAAATTATCATATCCTCTATAAATAATTGACCATTTTGTCACATTTGAACATATCTTGGCACTTGATGAACTTAACGCAACTTCGGAAAAACCCTTGAGTTATTATTATTGTTTTGTGTCTTTAGAAAATTGGATTCCCCTTTTTAGATACAATTTACATTTTACTTTTAAGATGTAATACCACCAAATCATAGTACGTCATATCTAGTTTTATACGTAAAAGGATTGAAAAATATATTCCCTTGACAGTTTTAGGAACTAAATCCTGCATTTCATTGCAGAAATAACTTATAGACATATATCTTGGGTGGTTTTTTTATTTGGTGTTTCTATTCAATATTTTTGGAAATTTGAGTTACTAAAGCTTGTAATAGGGTAAAAAAGGGGGTAAACATTTTTTTCGGTAACTTCCAGTAATGGTTATTATCTTATATGCAAATAAATGTAATGTGACATTTTGCAAAGCCAAAATATAAGAAAAAAGAATCGAAAAGGTGTAGGACAATGCATTTTTAAAATTTTACACAGAAAGTAATATATATTTACTAGTTAAATTACAAAATCAATGTTAGTACCAAGGAAAACAATATTTAAAGATTTTACTACTGTGTCAAGATGATGACATTAAAGAGTAAGTTTATTTAAACGACCAATTAGTTTACTTGAATCTTATCTGGAAGTGTATGGCCTTTATAAAAAACATCATGTATGTAAAAGCATAAGTACTCATAATGCACTGTTATCCAGAATTAAGAAATATCTAGATATTAGTAGAAGAAATTTTTTTTATAATGCATATATTCTGCCCATATTTGATTTGTGTTGCTCAATACGGGGAAATTTTAATGCAGATGGAATTCAAAGAATTGTTAAAATGCAGAAAGAGCTGCCAGCATTATACTTGACGCACCAATACTAACACCTACTGTAAATTTTTTTAAAGAGCTGAAATGGTTGAATTTCAAATCTAGGATTTCTTATCATCAATTGATTCTTGTTCATAAAATTCTCAATAATAAAGCACATAATTACCTTAAAGAACTATGTTGTCTAATTATAAACCTACACAGCAGAAATTAAAGAACTTCTGCAAAAGATAATCAAGCTGTTGTGAGGCCTAATACACATTCGATGAAAAAATCATTCACATACAGCTCCTCAATACTTTGGAATAAACTACCAAATGAAATAAAACTAAGTGAAAATCTAGGTACTTTAAAAAGAAAATGTGTAGATTTTTTTAACTATAAATGATATGTAACAACTCTCTAACTCTATCAAGTCTTTTTAATGTTTGTGTATAATGTATTATTTGGTGTTTTTTTTCTTTTTCTTTAGACGATCATCTAGCATGAAAGTATATTTATATGTTCAGAAATTGTTATATCTGTAATATTTGTTCTTCATGTTTTTTTGTGAGGGCCTCAAGGTAGATTTGTGAATGCTAATTGAGTCACCCTCTTTAAATAAAGTCATTCTTATTATTATTATCATTATTATTGTTATCATCGTTAAAATTAAGATGTGATATCCAGTGATTGATTAGAACTCTACAGATACAGCCAAACTTCCAACCCAAATCTTTGTATCTATGAAAAACTTTGCAAAGGTTTCAATGCGTGGTTATGCAATCCATGTCTTACTACTTTATAAGTTATACATTGATTACGTTTTTGAAATCTCAAACACACACACGGGCATAGCGAACAAGTTTTAAGATATAGACACCGTACGATGGGGCTAAAAGACCTTCACCATCCAAAAAGGAAAATTAACAATTGGGAACAACGAATCGTTTCATTTTTCGTAAATATTTACATAGAGATTCCCATGTGAAACTGAAATATCCAAATCTAGACAAGGACAATTATAACTGTCCTTATTAGATCTATTTAAAACAAGTTCCTTTGGGTAAATTTCCGCATTAAAATGCTAAAACTTTCCGGTATATAATGCAAAAAATATTTTTAAGGTAAAGGTACGTTAAATAGGTGTAATACCACAATTGATTTTCCCCCATTTGTCTTTGTTAAATTTGTACTTTTCAAAAGATTTTGCAGAATGAATCTTTGTTTCAAATAAAGAAGTACTTGGCATGAGTAAAGTTTTATCCTGTCCAGTACTATACACACAATTTGTCATAACATTTTATTGCATATACGAAAATAACTATCACTAGAGGTTAACAAATCAAATGTTCAACCCTTTTTTCCTGTATACAAGCTTTAGTAACCATGTAACCTAAAGTTTCCAAAATATTCTATAGATAAAGGCAACAGTAGTATACCGGTGTTCAAAAGTCATTAATCGATTGAGAGAAAACAAATCCGGGTTACAAACTAAAACCGAGGGGAAACACATCAACTATAAGAGGAAAACAAAGGACCAACAGGAACACTGAAGTGCAACAAAAATAAACGCCAACATACATAGAAACGACCTATTTGATAACAACTGCCATATTCTTGCCTTGGTACAGGACATTTTAAGAAAAAATGGTGGGTTGAACCTGGTCTATAGAAACACAAAATAATGGTGCTTTGAACCACTCAAGATAGGTGTTTATTATTAAGACATGTTCTACTGCGATGGGATGTAGGATTAATTTCCTACAACTGTCAAATTCAAGGGAATATTTTTTTTCGACCCTTTTTCTTATCCAACCGGATGTGACTTACTATGATTCGGTGGTATTACACCTTAAGAAGATCCTTGTGTTGAATAAACTGAATGTGAATGTTTTCCTTTGTAATACTGGTTATTTCAAGCATTACTATCAAGTTTTGTCATAATCAGTTCAATAGTTTGAGAAAAATCTAGTATAATGTAACACGACATCTACAGGGATTCGAGAAAAATTTCTTCGACAATTCAAATCAAGCCGCATCATGATAGAATATTGTGTGGACAAATAAATGATCAAATATTTATCTCATCTGCCAACAAACAGTTGAATATGACACAAAAGATGACTCTAGGATGATAAATATCACAAATGGACCTCCTTGTCTTCATTATAAGGTCCCTTTTGCTCCATTCATACCTCCCATATCCTCAAAATTTCAACTTTTTAGGCCAATGAATAAACATTTTGGGGCAACTTTCACTCACTTATGAAAGAAATGTGATAATAAATGAGTGATTGAAGAATTCAAGCTGAATGAACTATCCATATAAAAGTTTACTGACTCCAAGGAGGTTTCAATACGTCCTCACTTAAAACGTAAATGCACGCCGCGTTCCACAGAGGGACATAACAAGCTTCTCTTTTAGTGAATAATTTGTTGTTACTGCTTCAAAAATAATTTCATTTACTTATAACGATATATTTATTAAAGTATTATTTAGAGAAAAGTTTTCTATTATAGCAAAATATAAGATATAAGGAGAAAAAGTCAGAAAAGGCGCCCCAAAACACTGAGTATGGCTTGCTCATCTGTCTACTTATATTCACGGCAGAGTCCTATTTCAAGGCAATTTTCTCATAAAATGTGTTTTTGAGACTCAATCCACTCAGAATATTTCATTTTGTGATATTTCACTTAAATAGCATGAAATTAAAAAAAAAATGAGAGTACACACAAGGTCAAATGTGCATATGTAACTTCCAATAATAGGTGTAATACCACTATTGATTTTCCCCTATTAGTATTTGTTAAATTTGCACTTTTCCGTAGAATTTATCTTTGTTTCAAATAAAGAAATACTTGGTATGAGTAAAGTTTTATCCTGTCCAGTACTATAGACAAAATTTCGCATAACATTTCATTGCATATAAGAAAATAATCATCACTGGAAGTTAACCAATAAAATTTTCACCCAGTTTTCCCTATGTACAAGCTTAAGTAACCATGTAACCTCAAGTTTCGAAAATATTCTATAGAAACACCAAATAAAATCAAAGCACCAAGGGCGCTATAGGCAGTTAATTAAAAAACCCGAGGCAAATGTGGCAGAAGTTATTAAGATGAATATTGTGGAAGAATTGGTTTAATCATTTATCTCAGCTATTTCTCAAGTATCAAATAATGTTTGTACCGTTATGTTTCCGCTATCCAATCCTACCATTTGCAAAAGTTATTTCCAATGTATTTTAAATTACTTTAAAATATGTATCCTTTATAACGATTCAATGTCTGAGATTATGCACATACACTGTCCCATGTTAGGGGAAGGTTTTTTGCCAGCTAACATGTTTAACCCACCACATTCTGCATGTACCTGTCCATAGTAAGGACCCAATAATTTGTTGGTTGTTGATTGTTGCTGTATATTATAATTATTTTCCATAATTGTTTTGTACTGTCATAAATCAGGCTGCTTATTGTTTTACATTTGTCATTTCATGGGCATTTATAGCTTACTATGCAGTATAGGTTTTGCTCATTGTTGCAGGCTGTATTTTCATCATACCGGATCTATAGAAATTAACTTCTGTAAACTTCTCCATACAATAATACACTGGGGATTGAATTTAACTTATGGAGGAATATTTTTATCAGAATATCGGTGTCCAACAGTGGTGTATGGTTTAGTTCCACTATATACTAGATTTTTAATATTAGCGGTTTTAGTTGGATCAGCTGGTGCCACTATGCAAAATTATTAAATCATACCTGAATTTATCTGAAGTGGTGTAATTTTCTTGTAAATTATATTACACTAAATGCTGATGTTGTTATAATGGCCTAGCAATGATGCAACATATACTGTTGAAGGCTATACGGTTGCCTATAATCATGATAATTGCTTACATCCACTTCATTTGAATTTTGGTGGATAGTTGTCTCATTGGAAATCATACATTGTACCACATCTCCTTATTTTTTTGTCTAATCTATAATAAACTGTTAACACAGTGACATGTCTTGCCTATTTTTTATTTTGATAATGCAAATGTTGAAAATAAAATAGAAATACTTTTAACATGTAAGTGATATTCAAAGACCATGACTGATGGTACAGGGCTGAACAATCTCCATGGAAATGAGATGTACATGTAACAATGCTACAACTGCATACACAATACCATTGACTTTTCATAAGTCGTTCCCTTTAAACAAACCTTAACACAAATTCACTTGTAAACTATGTAAAAGCTTCAAATTCAATGGACCATAATGAGGGGGTGGGGTTATATATGGAAATGAAACTTTTGAATGCCAATACGTTTGCATACCAAATATCTTTGACTTAAGATTACTAGTGGTTCATCTTAAACTGACATAATCACAAACAAATACATGTAAACTTAGTAAAAGTTTCAAAGTCAATAGACCATGACTCAGGTGTAAGGACCAAATATTCTCTATGGTAATGAGATGTGTTAATGCTTCTATAACTGCATGTCAATTATCATTGACCTACCACTATTGGCTCTCCTAATACTAACCCAATCAAAAACTTATAAATGAAATTTCAAAGTAACATTAGTTTCCAAGTCAAAAGAGCATGATTGAGGGGGCGGGGCCAAATAATCTCAATGGAAATTAGAAATGACCAAGTTTATACAACTGCATACCAACTATCATTGACCTACCACTAGTGGTTCCCCCTAAACCGACCTAATCACAAACCAACTTGTAAACTATGCAAAGTTTCAAAGTCAATAGACCATGACTAAGAGGGTGGGGCCAAATAATTTCCATGGTAATGAGATGTGCCGCCAAAACAGCATGCCTGTGTCTCTCTTTTTGACTCCGTCAAGGCGAGACAAAAATTGCAACAAATTTAATACAAATATTTTGTCCTTCTTTTTTTAATATTTTTATATTCTTCATTTCTTAGATATATTTAAACAAGTAACAAATATGCATTCAGTAAATAATAAAATTGAAAAGAATCCATATTCGAAATACTCCTGCGTAATTATGGTTATAAGTAATTCTTCTTGGCCTTGGTAAAATTTTACCTTGCTCTTGTATTGTCAAGAATACATACTAAAATATTGCATGTTTCTGCACAATGCATCAATATCATGAATTCCAACTATCTTTATATAACTTCATGCAAAAAGTGTCTGATAACTAGGTATACTTCTTAGTGTGCAATAATATATCTCCTTTTGTAGTAACAGTTACACAGTTTCTGACATATCATAGTTCTGAAAGTATCTTTAAACAGTCTCTAAAAATTGCTGGACCTATAGGCAAACTTAATAACAAATAATATTCATGTGTTGCAACTGCTGGCAAGTTTATAATACTTCCTGTCAGAAACCTGAGCCAAAATTTGTCTTACTAGTCGACATGATGAGACCTGGTATAAATTATCTTCAAAATTGATCATATTAACTGTAGATATACATGTAAATATCTTCATAACATCATAGTAGTCTACGAGTTTCATTGCTGTTATGGAATTACTGTGGTGAATAGTCCATCCAGCTGCTAGAGAGAATCATGTATTGTACATGTATGCCTTGCCTCTTCTAGTACAAATGTAGTATAAGCCAAAAATTGGAATCGAGCTGAAATAAAAATAAATACAAATAGGTATATTGCTTATTTTGACAAATACAATGTAGCAAAAAAGCTTCATGTCTAATATGTTCAATGATGCTGTGATAATTAATGCTTACATTAATAACTAGAGCTGTTTGACTGGATAGTGTGACTGCTTTTGAATTCAGTATTGAGACAACAACCTTTTGAGACATTTGGCTTTCAGTTATTCATTTAAAAAAATCATTGCATTTGCCTCAGTCATGTTTGTGTTTGGTTCACACAAGGTTTCTGATAGGTCGATCTACATAAATATATTCTCCAAAATTAATGCATCCATTTATAATTAAATATTGCAAATCTTTTATGACAGTCTCAAATATGAGTTTTAATAAATGTTATTTTATCTAAAATTAAAAAATAACAGAAATTTAAAATTTAAAGATTTTTTATTTGCTTGCATGTATGTATGTCCTGTTGCCTTTTACTAATGAATGAAAAGATCACATGAACTTTTTAATTTCCAGTATTTCCATCAAATTCACATCACTTTCAAAAAATGCATTGGCAAGAGTAGAGAACATCCTAAAGTTTGGTTAACCATTAGCCAAGTTCTCAAGAGAACAGTTATCGGTTATGCCCCAAACACATAAACTGTCATAACCCATGAAAGGGTCAAGGTCAGAGCATCTGGTCTTTGATATACGAGACTCTTCCCAATAAATTTAACTTAGTAACATAATCATACTTATGGTGCTGGTTAAGTTTCAACTGGAATTGTATACATTGTAGGACATTTGACAAGTCAAATAAAATTTTACTCAACTGGTATACCAATTTTTGATTGGAAATTATAGCACCACAGGCAAAAAATATGGCACCATATCAAGCCTGATAGGACCACCTGCCCAATCGTGCCCCACTGTGCTGAAAGGGTCTGGGGATAACACAGAGTCAATTTTAGTTATACAGTACAAAAGTTATGTGCAAGATACAAATCAGACAAATGTTTACTATTATTATAAAAAAAAAACACGACGAAAACTAAAGACCAAGCAACACGAACACTACCAAAATCCGGGGTTGGCACAGTGTTACTTATTGTACAGCAATTATGATGCAAAAAGAATACAGCTGGAAATTAATGCAGACAAGGTAGAGGAGGTCAGACATTTCAGAATTACATTATCACTTACTTATATAATACATTATGGGAGAATAAGGTCGAAATACACTTATCAAATCTCAAGTATTCGTTCAGCTATAAAAATATTTTTTTTTATAAATGAGTGATAATGGTACAAAATTTGTCACAAAAAATTGTCAAGGTTTAGATTCAAAGGAGAAGAGGAGAGACGTTTTTGATTATCTTAAAGCAAAAAATTGCCATATATATTGTTTGCGAGTTACACATTTTTCAGAAAACGAAGAAATATCAATATAAAATCTATGGGGAGGAGACTGTATTTTCAATTCTTTTGCAACAAACAAAAGAGGGGTAGTAATATCTTTTATCAAAACCTTTGAATACAAGATACATAGAATTAAAACAAAATATGATCAATGGAATCTGTTAGGAATTGGTATTGAAATTGAAGGAAAAAGAATAAATTGATAAGCTTATATGATCCAAATAAAATTCACCTGAATTTTATTCTAGAGTTAGTGACACAATAGAAATTGCGAACAACCAATCAGTTATTATAACTGGAGATTATAATTTAGTCCAAAACCAAAAATTTGATACTTAAAATTACCAAAATGTAAATAACCCGAAAGCCAAAGAGAAATTTTTAGATATACTAAGTTAAGATTTAACATATCCCTATAGGGAATAGTACCCTGAACTAAATTTACTAATCCCATTAAACAAGCAAGATTGGATTTCTTTTTAATATCACAAGGCCTTAATCAACATTTACACGGTGTTCACATTCTCATTATTTATAGATCTGATCGCTCCCCAATAATGTTTCATTTAAAGATGAATAACTTTATAATTGGTAAAGGTCTATGGAAATTTAAAAATTCACCTCTACATGACATTGAATATTCAGCTGCTGTTAAAGGGACTATAAATAAAGTAAAAGAACAATATGCATCAGTAGTATACAACAAAGAAATATTAGAACAGATAAATGACTTAGATATTCAATTTACTATAAACGAGCAACTCTTTTTAGAAACTTTATTAACAGAAATAAGAGGAAAATCAATTGCATATGCTTCTTTTATACCGCAGTCACACTAGGCTACGATCGCACTACGATCTCTTAAAAAATTTCAAATTTTGACGATCGTAGTGCGATCGTGTAGATCGCAGTAAGGTCATGGTACGGTCATTGTGAGGTCTTTGTGATCGTGATGATGAGCGTGGCCAACTTTGAACATGTTCAAAACAATCGTGGTGCGGTCGTGGCGAAATCAGGTCGTAGTAGAAGCGTAGTGAGAACGCAGTAAGGTCGTGGTAATATCGTAAAGGTCGCTGTAGCGAGAGCGATTCTAGTCGGAGAGACTGCGCTACGATCTCACAGCGAAGTTACAATGAATTCACTACGACCATCACGTTCTTACCGCGACCCAAACATGGTTCAATTACGACTATACCACGTTTATACCACGCTGTTCAAGACCATAGTACGATTCTAGCACGCTCATGACGTCCTCATCACGCTCTTTTTACGACCTAACTACGTTCATACTACGACTGTTTCGAGTTCTAGTCATGCTAATTGTCATTGTCACATACATATATAAAAGCTCTCCAGGTTTTGTTTGAAACATCAATTTCAATTGAACCATGGAAACTCAAGACCATGTACATGTAGTAATGCTTCTACAACCAATAACACAGATACAAAACCTTAACGACCATGCCATGATATTGTTATTGAGAGAGCGAAGAAGAAGGATAAGAAGAAAATTTAGATGGCGGAGGTCCCTTTTTGGATTCGTCCTTGGTTATCAACGGAAAGGAGACTCCAGTTTGGTCATTATGATCAGTTGATGAACGAGTTACGAATTGAGGATGAACCTTCCTTCTTCATTTTTTTTAGAATGCCTCCAGAGATGTTCAATGAACTTCTTAACAGAGTTGGTCCAAGAATCAAGAAGACAAATACTCAATTTAGAAGAGCCCTGTCGCCTGGTCTTAAACTTGCCATCACTTTAAGACATTTAGCTACTGGTGACAAGTTTTCGACCTTGCAGTATGAGTTTAGAGTTGCTCGGAATACTATAAGCACATTTTTATCCGAGGTTTAACGAGCAACAGTTGACAAATATAAAGATGATGTGATTTCATGTCCAACTAACACAAATAGTTGGAGGGCTATTGCAGACGAATTTCAGACGAGATGGAACGTTCCACATGCATGTGGTGCATTAGATGGCAAATATAAGATGCCCACCTAAAACTGTATCCCTTTACCACAATTGCAAGGGTTTTTTTCTCACTTGTACTCCTTGCCTTGGTTGATGCTGACTACAAGTTTTTATGATTGATGTTGGCGGATATAGTTCCAATTCCGATGCCCAAATATACAATGCATCCGACCTGACGGAATGTTTAGAAGATGGGACAATTGGATTTCCAGAACCAGATCCATTGCCCAATGATGACCAGAACATACTTTCTATTAGGTAACGACGCATTTGGGTTTAGAACGTATTTGATGAAGCCATATTCCATACATGGAATGTCAAAAGAACAATCAATACCAAATTACAGAATTTTAAGGGGGAAACGAGTAGTGGAAAATGCATTCGGAATTTAGGAACAGAGATGACAAATATTTCTTTCCACTATGGTGCAAGTACCAGACACCGTGAGTGTCATAATAGTGCTCGAGACTTGTATATGTTTGAACAATTTAATAAGGATGCGATATTCAAACCTGCAAAATGTCCAACTTGACATGGAAGACGGCCTTCACAATCTTGTACCGGGTCTTTAGCGAGCTAATGCAAACATACTTGATGTCAACAGTGTAGTAGGCCATAATAGGGACACGGTTGCAGCAAAGAAACAGAGAGAATACTTAAAATTATATTTCAATAGCCTCGCTGGATCTGTACCACAATGTACCATGGCAGGAACGCATGGTAACATCACAATAAATGTTTATATGTTTTATCCTTCATTGTGTTTGTCATAATGATTTTTTTATTGTATTCAAGAAATATTGTAATAAAGCTTAAAAATATGAATAACTAAAAAAAGATATGAATACAAAAAAAGTAAAAACAAAATATGAATACAAAAATAGTAAAACAAAATTTGAATAAATAAGTAGTAAAAAAATATATGAATAAAAAAATAGTTACTAAAAATACATTGTTAAAACACGTAACCAAAAGAAATGTTCTTTACACAACATATCCTCCATGATATATAAAAAAAGTGCATACATCCGTCAATTTGATACCCCAAATACCACATCTTCAATTAATTATCTAACATCTCAACAAGTTTCATAACAATCTTCAAATTGTTTTTGATATCATTTATGGATAACACATTTCGCATAGACATACAAGCAGACGGACGGACAGACAGAAAGGCTTTAAAATGCATCCCTTTATAGCTTTCTGTTCGGTATGAGCCAATGCTCCGTGTTGAAGACCGTTCTTTGACCTTTTATGGTTTACTTTTAAAAATTGTGACTTGGATGGAGAGTTGTCTCGTTAGCACTCATACCACATCTTCTTATATCTTTTCTTCTTTCTATTTTTTTTCATTTTGTTTTTTCTTTCGAGTTACACTTCAAAAATCGATTCAAATCAATAAAGTATTTACAGTATCATTACTATATTTACACTCATTAATTTCTTCTTTTGTTCCTCATGAACATGAGGATGGAGGAAATCGAAGTTCCTTATCACCCTTTCATCTGTCTTTGTAAAATTCTTTGTCACCATCGCCGAATTTTTTTTTTCAAGCGTCCGTATCTAGTTCTCATACTGGAATACCAAGTTTTCAGCACCAAGACGAATTTGCCGAGTTCTTCTGCTTTTTCTAGCCACGTCCTTTCTTTCTTGCCGGTATCCTTGTGCGTAGTCATCTTCTTATTGTATATATTAGGATGCGCCTCCATCCATTATACCATGTTTTGCTCTTCCTCTAATATTAGATCTGTATGTAATTTGGACCTCTTGTCCCTTTTCTCCAACGGCTCAACCATGCTTGACACAGCTGTGTCATTTCAACTTTCGTCCATTAAAACATCTTCATTTATTTTTGATGGACCAACAATAGGTTGTGATTTAGTTTGGATTGGTCGGTCCAACATCTCTACTGGATCAGGATTGGTATCAGAGGCCCCTCTGCCTCTACCTCTACCCCTTCCACCACGCCCACGAGTTCTGGTAGATTTTGTTGGCATGACTGTGTTGTTTCCGAAAAATCTACGTATTAATGAGAAATAGAAGGAACGAAACAGTATTTATATGGAACACGATGTTGACATTATTGCTGAGAGCGTAATAAGATCGCGGTATGAACGTGGTATGATCGTAGTATGGTCGTGGGACGAGCGTACTATAATCGGAGTAGAAGCGTGGTAAGATCGTGTTGCAATCGGATAAATCATGGTATGGTCGTAGTTAGAACGTGATGAGCGTAGAACGATCGTGATAATCGTAGTGAGGTCGCCGAATAAGCGTGATGAGAACGTGGTATAATCGTAGCGGGATCGTTGTGGAAGCGTAATGAGGACGTAGTAGCATCGTGAAAGCAACGAACATTTACATTTTCATGCCGCTCATACCGCGACCTCACCACGATCTGAATTCATTTTAGATCGCGGTGAGCGTGGTGCGATCGTGGTCTAGTGTGACAGGGCTTTAGGAAAAAACAAAAAGATAAAAAAGAAAGAATACTGTCAGAAGATATTAAAAAACTAGAAGAACAAATCTTGACAGAAGAAATCTTTACTAGAATTGAAAAAAAGAAAACTGATCTAAAAGTATTCAGGTAAGAAAAATTAGGGGGTCCTACATCAATCCAAAATGCAATGGATAGAAGGAGAAAAACCTTCAAGCTTTTTTCTGAATTTAGAAACTAAATATTTTATAAATAAAACCATTCCAAAATTAGTCAATGAAAAAGGGGACACTGTCAGTGAGCAAGATAAAATATTAAAGGAGACAAACGATTATTACAAAAGACTATATACCAAAACAGAAAGCTTGAATAATGTTAACCTTAATTGTGAAATTCCGTATACTGATATTAAAAAACTAAATATTACCATAAAATAATCTTTGGAGGGTGAAATTTACTTATAGTGAATTAACAACAGCTTTGCGAAAAATGAAAAATGAAAAGAGCCCTGGGTCAGATGGTTTCACAAATGAATTTTTTCAAGTTTTTCTAGATATATATAGGACAATTTGTATTTTGCTCTATAATTAATGGTTACGAAAAGGGGGAATTATCTATTACTCAAAGACAAGGAATATAACTTCAAATTATAAAACCACAGTGATTAAAAGAGGGTTGAAAGATAACATGCAGAGGTACTTTCAAACTCATAGATAAAAAATAAACTGATAACGCCATGATTCTTCAGAAAATGCGATTCAAACACTGAACCCATTAGAGGAAATAACGGTAAACATGTTTGCAAGGTATGAATTTGAAAGTATTCTAAATAACATAATATAGCTCGTACGTCCCAAAATTAGTTTCCGTTCTCTAACTTAAGGTTGCCTCAACCAAATGTTATGAAACTTATATACAAAGCTTATTAACCACAATACACAGGTCAAGTTTGAAATTTGGTGGCGACACATTTACTGTTCTAGAGCTATGCCCCTTTACAAATGGAAAAAAAAAAATATCAATGATGTCATTGTTTAAGTAATTTTTAAAATTGGAGTTATCTCCCTTTGTTCATGATTATAGTTTAATTTTGCCTTCCACTGATAAATTAAAGCACTTTTTACCCTTCTGTGCTTACGTGCACTTTGATAAACTTTATATATGTAAGCGGGGGCATCATCTGTGTCCCATGGACACATTCCCCATTCATTTGATATTATGTTTTTTTTTTTTTTTTTTTAATTCCACATAATTGTCAGAATGAATTGTAAGACACCACGTTTGAATTACTGCATACATTCACTGGTCGTACCAAAATATAGAAATAAAATGTAGTCTAAAAGTATCTTCCATTTATATTGTTAGACATTTATCGGATCTGTTGTGTGTATTGCAGCTGCAGTGTGATAACCGTTAATAGCATACTATACAGTTTGCATACAACACATTGAAACTATAAACCTGAGGAAGATTTATCGGTCAAAATTTTGTTGCTATTGAAATGTAAATATTCAATGAATGTTTGTACATTTTGATTCAGTTTCATGATGTTTAAATGATGTTTAGTCACATTAACTTACTAATCGTCCTGCTGAATTAGAAATAAAACAGTTTCAAAATTTATTTATTTACCCATGAATGACGAAAGATACATTATATCAAATAGTGGTCTAATAACCAAAAATGTTATATCAAACATTGGTAAATCCAAAAAAGATTTCCGAGGTATCTAAAACAATTAAAATGAAAATAACGCTTTATAAAATTTATGCGTCAGAAGCGTTTTTCTTGGTTTATCTTCATAAGGAACTCTCAACCGAGCCTTATTGTTAAGTTTTAGACTAGATTTAAGTTAAGATGTGAGGCATACTTAACTGTATCTGTTGCATACTTTTTTCAAGTTCGATTAGATAGATGCATTCAACATAATTTCAAAACTTTTAACTATTTAGTGAAAGTTTAACAATGTCAACAATGTATCAATTTAAGATTAAGAAAATAATAAAATCAAATGCATTTTAGAATATCAGCTGTAACTCAAGTCTGATTTTATTGAGATAAAACAAAAAACGCATGATAGTCAATATGTCACAGTTAACTCCCTCTACATGTTTGTGTTTTCTTTTACTAAAGTTAACGTTTATCTAGTATAAAGTTAATCATAAAAAATACCGAACTCAAAGAAAAAATTCAACACGGAAAGTCCCTTATCAAATTACAAAATCAAAGGCTTAAATACATTAAGCGACGGCCATTTTATATACTAAACAAATTTTATTTGTCAAAATTTAACTGTATTTTTTTTTCAAATTAAATTGCTGCTCAATATAAAATCATTGCATTTATGATATGTATAAACATAAAGACGACTACTTTTTTTCGAGTGTTTCAGAAATTAATATTATGAGAAATATGCTAACATTTGAATTTACCTCTTCTCTGTGATAACAACTTTTTCAGAATATATATAGTCAACATAAAGTGTTTTATAGTTATTCACATTAACATGATAATTACGTTTTCGTTTTGGTTGTAGAATATTTAACTGAAGCCACATGTTTATGAACTTTTTATGATGAACATGTGCGCGCATTCATACAAAATACGAAAGAATCCATTCCGCCGCATTACATGTATAATGCTAAAACTACAAAATTAAATTAAATCATTAGTATAGGTTTTCGTTCGTTTAGTTATCAATATATTACGCATTGTTGTAAGGTTGTTGCAACGAAAAGAACGGGCATTCATGGATTTGTTTGTCATAGAAAGAAACACTAGCCGGCGAAATAAAAAATACTAACGGCAAAAATATTAGTAAAGGGAATGATTCATTCGTCAATTTGTAGAGCTTTAATATATTAATTTGCATATTACAGATCATATCGAAACCTGTAGCTTTGCGATTCAGCTAGGTTTGAAATGGCCCTAAGAACACTTCAACGTAGACAAGATGCCCATCCAATAGATGATGAAGGTATGTGATTCGTTTTGTTTAATAAAATAAACATGATGACATGGTTATCATATTCATAGTCGACTGTCAATAGAATGTAAGAGAGATCCATAGCGTATGATTATCTAGACTTTATGATCACTAATTCCAATTGGTTACACCGAATACAAACTAAATTATCACAATTAAAACATTCTTGAAACAACTTTGACATCATAAACTGTTGAAAAATCAACATGTGTATAATATATTTACAATAATGTCAAGCTAATTAAAAGGTATTAACTCTTCCTAGCCTTACATTAATACCTTGATGACAGTTTTCTACTTCTGAATGTCATTGTAATGTAAAATTGACATGATATAATTTACGTCCGCCCCTTGTTCGAACTTTTGTGGCAAATTGTAGTATAATAGCTCAAATAGTGACAATACTTTTAGAGTGACCATTGTTACATTTTATGAACGGGAACAACTTATTGATTACACATATGCTTGGAGAAACCCGCTACGATTTTTTTCTTATCTTTTTATTCGTTGCTGAAAAGAGAAAACACCGCAGGTTAACTTTATATAATCAAAAGTTAAACATGTATTTTCACAGGTAAGCTGTGTTGCCTTAAATGTTACACTTTCTACAAAATGTTTTCAAACATTATTGTTATCCTATGCATTTTTCAACTGCCATTTGATTGCATAATGCTATGCCAAAAAGTTTATAAATACCTGTTGATACTATTTGTAATGTTTTTTTGTTATTTAATGTTAACTTATATCTGGTCTATATACCAGCTTTGATGTGTTTGGAATTACTATAAATTTTCACTTCTTCGTACTTATGAACATAACAATTATTTTCTTCTCCATTTATACTGTATATACATCACACAAGTTTTATCGAGCACCAATTTTATAGTTTAATTGTTGATATTCACCCCACATGTACCAAGTCTTAGAATAGTTTAATTGATATACACGAAATATTTTGGTGTTCCTAAACGGAAGGTTATACAGACAGAAGATTTGATTTGATTTGATTTTTGGTGTTTTAACGCCACTTTAAAGCACCCCTTTTGAGCTATTTTGTGGCGGCCAGTTTTTATTGGTGGAGGAAGCCGGAGTGCCCGGAGAAAACCACCGACCTTCGATAGGAAAACTGACAATCCTAGTCAATTAAGATTGGAGTCGAGTGCACCGAGGCCCCTACAGACAGAAGAAGAAGTATACTTACCAACAAAATTATATTCATATACCTGTGTATAATTTTGATATTACAAATGGCGTATTTTTTTTCAAAGTTGATGTTTTTCGGAAATTGTTTAGTATTTCACAGCTATAAATTACATCATTTTTTGAAATACTAAGGCTTTTCTGCCTCAAGAATCTTAGCTGTATTTGTCAAAACTTTTGGGAAATTTTGGTCCTAAATGCTCTCCAACTTCTCCTTTTTACCTTTTTTTATTCGAGCGCCAATGCTGA